>NC_139516.1:81559919-82204919 GCF_947247035.1 Vipera ursinii | reverse complement strand
CTTAGGAATAGCAAGATAATTAAAAGAAAAGGTGTGTAGAATTTTGTTCCTTCACAGATCTATCTGCTTTCTTCCAAAGCTTTTAACCTTTTAAAAATAGCATTGTCTTACCTACTTTGCAGGCCAAAGAAACCATGGAAATGAGATGGTGCACCTGAAGTTGAATTGGGGAAAAAATAAGTTGGCATACCATATCCCATGGTATGTATAACACAGAGACAAAAATAAGTAAAATATGAGGAGGAGGATTCATACTTCCCCTAGAACAGACATGTCAAACACAAGGCCCGGGGGCCAGATCCGGCCCGCGAAGTGGTTTCATGTGGCCCCCAAAGCCATCCTGGAAACAGTGAGGGAATGGTCCCCGCTGCCTTGGCCCTGGCCCAGAGACCCTCCTTCTGCCAGGGACCCCCAGATCTGTCCCACTCCTGCCCAGGCCCCCATAGGCACCCTTGATGCGAACGATGTAGAGCTGGCCACGCCCACCCAGTAGGCCACGCCCACCCTGGCCATACCCACCCGGCCCCTTGAGGGCAACCGCAATGCTGATGCGGCCCTCAATGAAATTGAGTTTGACACCCCTGCCCTAGAAAGTCCTTTTAAGCTTTCTTGGTGAAAACCACTTCATGCTTCAAAAACTTAGCAGCAGATACGCAACTAAACCCATCGATCAAGCTTCTTATTACACCAGTTTGTATTACCTTCTTTTGTTTTCAATTCATACTCTATCAGTTGGTATGATTTTGCTGTACAAAACCAAAAGGCATTTGCAATATGACGCTGCTACCATATGACAAGGACTACATTTCATCTTGAAAAACCTGCAAAATATGGATGACTTTTGCTTTTTTAATAAAAGGCCAAGACTAGGGAATCATGCCTCCACTATGAAACAAGCCAGGTGTACATTTCACTAGGAATTGAACAGTGCAGATCAGGCAAAAAAAATATATTGTTGACACATCCTCTAAAATACAAATGACCTCCTGTTCGGACAAATTAAAAAAAACAAAACTGGAGAGGATAAAGTAGGGAAAGCTTCCACACAGTTGTCAGCTGTGGATTTTTTTTAAAGGAAAGGAAAACAAAAAGGCCTGTCTCCATTTTTTTTTAGTTGACAAATAGTATTGTGAAGAATGCTTGGGAAAGCAGAGAAAAAGGGTTACCTTGACAGACAAGAAGTACAATTATCACAATATGATGAAAGAGTTTCCATGAGGGTGTACCACACTGTTAATTACTGTCCTTTTTCTATAGGCTTCTAATGTGAGGAAAAACACGCAATGACAAGTGTGGAAAAGAGCAGGCACTAAATTACTGTCAGAAAAATAAACGGAGTAGCGTGCTGCTGCACAGTGATTTACGGGGGCAATTAAGCACCACCCCACAGAGCTGCTGAGGACAGCACTGGTGCCTGTGGAAGTGTCAGGAAGGAAGAGGAAGTAGTTTTCCAGCAACTTGGAAAAGCAAGGAATGTGACGGTTGCAGGACTGCATCTCTAACACAAATGTCTTCCTTCCTGGTTTTCTGTCCTTGAAGACAGAAGCAAAGGCTTATAGATTTATAAGCAAAGATGACCAGGTTTATTTATTTATTTATTTATTTATTTATTTAATTTATATACCGCCCTTCTCTCAAGAGACTCAGGGCGGTTAACAGGGCAATACGTAAAAGACAGATACAAAAGTTAAAATTATTAAAACATGATTAAACAATGCCCATAGTACAAATTTAAAATTAAAGTCATAATAACAAACCCACCCCATCCCATCAGGCCAGGCCCGCTTCCTTAAAGATTTATAGGTTTATAGATCACAAGCATTATTTCAGTACGCTCCCACAGAGAGGGCCTCCTCAGGGTGCCACCGGTCAAAGAATGCTGACTGGTGGCCCCCAGGGGGAGGGCGTTCTCTGTGGGCGTGCCGGATTTATGGAACCATCTTCCGGTCGAGCTCCGGATGGCGCCTGACCTCCGCGCCTTCCGGCGCGATCTCAAAACCTATCTTTTCGAACAAGCTGGCCTGGCCTGATGGGATGGGGTTGGCTTTTATTAACTTGTTTTAACCTACCTTTAATGTGTTTTACGTATAGTCAAGGCTATGGTCTTCCCAGTTGCAATGTATGGCAGTGAAAGCTGGACCATAAGAAAGGCTGAGCGCCAAAGAATTGAGGCCTTTGAACTATGGTGCTGGAGAAGACTCCTGCGAGTCCCTTGGACTGCAAGGCGATCAAACCAGTCAGTCCTAGAGGAGATCAACCCTGACTGCTCTTTAGAAGGCCAGATCCTGAAGCTAAAACTCAAATACTTTAGCCACCTAATGAGAAGGAAGGACTCACTGGAGAATAGCCTAATGCTGGGAAAGATTGAGGGCAATAGAAGAAGGGGATGACAGAGAATGAGGTGGCTGGATGGAGTCACTGAAGCAGTAGGTGTGAGCTTAAATGGACTCCAGAAGATGGTAGAGGACAGGAAGGCCTGGAGGAACATTGTCCATAGGGTCGCGATGGGTCGGACACGACTTCGCAACTAACAACAACAATGTGTTTTAACTTATTCGTGGGCATTTTGTTTAATCGTTTTTAATTTTTGTATCTTGTTTTTGATATGTATTGCCCTGTTCACCGCCCTGAGTCCTTCGGGAGAAGGGCGGTATACAAATTTAATAAATAAATAAATAAATAAATAAATAAATAAATAAATAAATAAATTTCATTTGCTATGCAAAGAATTGGCATAGATTAAGAGAAGTGCATAGCAAAGAGACCCTTGCTGGCCTGTTTTTATTACAGGTGAATAAAAATAAATAAATGGTTAAGTTGGGACTAGAGAGATCATTTATCCTAGTTCTGTCTTAAAGCTGGAAGTCTTTTCTTTAAACAGTATGACTTGTTAGAAAAACTCTTCTAAGAGTTCTGAGTGCTGTTAGTCTGTGACATAATAGTATGTATTTTTAAATAGTATGGAAATGGAAGCACTGGCTCCTAAGGGCAAGACCAAGGACCTAAATCTCAAGGTGACAATGCAGCTGATTTAATAGCAAGCCATAGTTTATTAACTGTTCAAACCGTTTTCTTGATTTTTGACCTGCTCACTACGGTAAAAAAACAAACAAACCAAAGTTTAAAAAGTCCTTTCTAAAGTTTACTAAGAACTTAAAAATATTGGAAGGACAATAAAACTGAGATTAACTAAGAGTTCAAGAGGAACTCTGGTTAGTGAGTGGAGAATATCTAGTTCGCTTTTAAATATATATATGCCAAAGGACAGCATGAACACATACCACACGATTCCTAATTTAGTGCTAAAGTACTTTTTACACATTGCATATTTTTAACATATTTTCTGTAATTTATTATAAGTACAGTAGATTCACAATGATGTAATCACTTTTTGCCATTCGAGCATTGAGTCCTTTGCTGTTTACTTCGCTTTATCAAGGATCACTTTTCCCCCCCAAATGTTTTGCATGTTTATTTCATGCAATTTTGTATCTTTTTGGACTGCAGGAACACTGTCTACGTTTCCATGTGTTCCTGCACCCACCTCTCCCCCGGGCTTCCTGCTCCGATGTGAAGAGTCTGCAGATCTGTTTATCCTTAAAACCAATCTAGTTTGCAGGTGCAGGGGATGATTAAAGAGAGCATAAAATAAAGGTTAAATGAAAAATATTCTCTCCAAGAAGAGAGGTTTGAAAGTAACTTTGGATTAAGAGTGCAATTCCACCAGAAAATGTAGAGCAAATACGTTGCAAACAAAAAGGACTGATGAAAGTCAAGTTGGCATGGTTGGACAACTCTGAATATCCATTGGCTCTATAGCTCACAAACATTTTAGGCCACAGTGTAAAATCCAGCTAGAGTTCACCCTGTATATTAAAGGTAAGGTAAAGGTTCCCCCGCACATGCGTGCTAGTCGTTTCCGACTCTAGGGGCCGGTGCTCATCTCCGTTTCAAAGCCGAAGAGCCAGTGCTTGTCCAAGGACGTCTCTGTGGTCATGTGGCCGGCATGACTAGATGCCAAAGGCACACGGAACGCTGTTACCTTCCCACCGTAGTGGTCCCTATTTTTCTACTTGCATTTTTACGTCCTTTCAAACTGCTAGGTTGGCAGAAGCTGGGACGACTAACAGGTGCTCACTCTGTTATGCGGCACTCGGGATTCGACCCACCAAACTGCCGACCTTCTGATCGACAGGCTCAGCGTCCTAACCCACTGAGCCACCGCGTCCCTTTACCCTGTATATTAAAACTGTGTTTTTAAAAAAAGGCTTTGTAAATGATTCCATTTGGAAAATTATCTTCTATATGGGATTATCTTGGAAACTTTGGGACAGTCCCAAAGCCCAGGCTGAATGAAATGAAAATTCATTTCACAGGTTTGGCTTCCTTTATGTAGAGGTTTTGAAATATATTATATATAATATATTTTATATGAAATATATAATATATTATTATGTATTATTTAACTAGATCTGTATATTAACCATGAAAATGGCAATTTTGTCACTCTTATATATGCCATGCCACATTAGTAATTCAGTACTTCTCAGTTTTCAAGTCCTGATTTTACACCTTATCCTTGTTAATAAAAATTGAAAATAATTGTGGAATTATACAAAGGAAGCCATTTCTGTATTTGTATATGCACTGCTCAAGTGCCCCATGAAGGTGAAAGAGCAACGAAGTTCGTTCACTTCAGTTCCACACCACGCTCAGTGATGTGGCTTGCAGCCATCATTTGAACATTTATAAATGTCACACACGATCCAATGGTGAATGCATTGCCTTACAGTGATTTTCCCTTTAGCAGAATCTGGTTAAGGCACAGTGCTTCTGTGAATCAAGTTCTTCTGTTTTGTGTGAAAATTATGACATTTGAACAAGTAACATTAGAAGAATGAGTTGGAGCAAAATATATATATAAAAAGTATGCCATGCTTGCAGAAACAGCATGTGTCTTACATGTTTCATTCAACTGAAATAACCAATGGAGGCCACATCATTATGAAATGAGTGAAGTCACTAATTACAGATTCAGTACCTTTGTCAAAACAGATGTGTGTTTGTTTTTTAAATGAGAAAACTGCATATAGAGATTTAATGCTTATCTTAATTGACCACTGGAAAAAAATGGTGCTGGCATCCAGAAAGAAACTGGATATTTCCTAGCAAATGCTAGGGGTTTGCAATATATATGATAACACAAAACAAAATGCTAAAATATTAGAGAGGGATCACAAGGACTTTGTCTCTGGTCTGGAGGTTAAAAGTGGTATTGTAGATACTCTACCATATCATATTTTACATCTCATTGAATTAGTCTGATACCAAATCTTTCCAATGAAGGAGAAGGCATGGTTTTTCTATCTAATGATTCCTAGTGGGATAGGAAAAGCTTACAAAGGGCACATCCATCAGCCAACTAACCAACATGGTGCCTGGCACACCCAGATAGCAAGCACTTGACCTCCTAAGGAAACAGAGTGGCTAGGCAAGCCAATCTCATCAAAACAGTTGCAGTTAGCATTTCATAAGAGTCGGTGTCAGAATCAAGATGGTAAAAATATGATTTTTTGATAAAGCAAAAAAAAAAAAAGATGGGAAAAAGCAACTTGCTAATAATTTGGGAATGAAGACAATGTAGATGACTTACGATGGCATCTCATATGTCTCTTAAGAACATATTTTTCCCAAGTTAAAAATAGCTGGTGAACGTGGCAGGTAATTATTGTTTGGTGACTAAAATTGGGATTGGCAACTCTGTTGTAAAACAAAGTGGTTGCTAACTGAAACATCACATTTTACAATTTTACATCATCTTTCCTTTGCTTTGCAGATCTATGAAGAGCGTAAATATGAGGACTGATTGCAATATTACTTCTACATTAGTGTCGTAAACTATGAATGGCTGCCTATATTGGACAGCCTATATTGACTATATAATGGCTGCCTATATAGGACTGCCTATATTGACTTTTGAGGAGATCAGGCAAGCTGAGGGACTATCTTTCTGTAATGGAAACAGAATTTCCCATTAATACCCAGGAATGAGTTGTAAGGAGGTAGGCTGTGATCATCTTCAGAACAATGTAGAAGCCCACATGAACCTGTTAAGGATAAATCTTTAGACTATTTTTTGTCATTCTGTTGTTGTTGGTTGATTCCTAGCATAACGATTTGTAAAAACACTTTGGGTATAACTTGCCTTGATTTCAGTAGTTTTGACAAAATTCTCCATGATCGCTAAATCGGTCGAATGAAGGATAGATAATAACACTGTCAAGTGAATTTGCAGCTGGGAGAAAAAGTGAATTTGAGATCTGTTCATTGATGACTTGTCATCAAACTGAAGCTTCACACGGGTGAGGAAAATGACAGGGGTCTCTGACTGTGGCCTTGATATTTGTTTTTCAATTAGTGACTTAAATGGGGAGAGGAGAAACCTTATTAAACTTACAAATGACTTAAGCAAGGGAGCATAGCTAGTAAGTCAGAAGATTGGTAAAATTCAGAATCAGTCAGATAAAAGACAAACTGCACTGCTCAAAACAAGGGAATTTCAACAGAAAAATAGAAGATCTAAGTGTACCGTAAAGGGAGAAATCAAATGCAAAGTCAAGTTAGGGATGATGTCTAACTCAGAAGCAGCATGTGTGAAAAGGATCTGAAGGCTCATGTATTATCGATATGATATCATCGTGATCATTGTTGTCATCATCTTAACTATAGTGTGTGTGATTCTAGTAAAAAATGCATTTGGTTTGTGGGGGTTACTGATGAATGTTACATGACTGCTCCTGCCTGTTCCAAAACACCTTTTGTCTTGAGGCACTACAATAGCTCCAGTTTTTATGTATTGGAGAGTAATCCTTCCACTTTATTTTACAGCAGGGGTTGGAAACCTTTTTTTCCCCCTCATAGGGGCCATAGGCTTCTCTCTGAGTAGATGGCAGGCCGCATATGGGGTGGGGGGGAGCTGGTGTGATGGACTATGGTGAACAGGCAGTTTTCCAGGAAGGAGGGGAGGGGGCAGATAAGAGGCAGCACAGTCCAGAATTGCTAACAGACAGAAAAAGAGAGTAAGGTTAGCTACCCAGGGCTAATTTCCCAAGGTATATCCATTAGGATGGGAGTAGTATGGGTTTAGTCTGGCAAGATTCTGTCTATTGCATGGAAGTAAATAAAGATCTGAACTCTGTCTGAATTGGTCTTCATTGTCCTTGGGCTTAACCCGACACATTTATTTTTATAGCTAATAAATGAAAGTAATAATAAAACAATACACTATGAATTATGTCTATTTTATTTAAGTAATATTATATCCTAAGGACACAATATGTGTAATATGATGCTATTTCTTGCCTGAAAGTCTCGCTCTCTTTTCGCTCTCTTTTGGGTCTCCTTGAGTGAAGAAGAATTGTCTTGGGCTGCATATAAAATATATAATATAGTTAAGATACAAAAGCAACAAACTTCCTTTATTTTTTAAATTGTTTTAATATGTTCTTGTAGGTCTGCTCTATCAGCTGTCCAGGCCCACATGCAGCCCATGGGCCGTGGGTTGGACACGCTTTATCTAAAACAATCAATTATCTAAAAAGTGTATAGAAGCAGCATAGGCCACAAATCTTCTAAAATAAAAATTCAGTATGCTTCTTTTTTATGTCTATTTTAGTTATTTATTTACTAATAAACGTGCATATTTATATATGGGCTTGTAATATGATTCAGATTATTACAATGCATTAAAATTGTGAAGCTCTGCATCAAGCCTGAAATAGATTTACAAACTTGAATGAATTATTTTTTAAGATTACAATTGGCGGATGATATATTTCTTTTGGGAACTATGGGCTGGATGATTTGGGAGGAGGGGGAAGCCATAGGCTGCTGACCTCTGTTTAAGAAGGATATGTAGATATGTTGGAACATGATCAGATGATGCTACGGAGGTAGGACTCCAGAAAAAATGTTTGAGTGGATTGAAGGAAATGTGTACACTTATCTTGGAAGATGGTCCACTAAAGACAGCAAATATTTGCAATGCTAGAAGACAAGGATAGATTTAACAGGCTTAAGTCAGGCGAGTGGATTTTTTCTCTCTTTTAAATTGCAACAATAAAAATTAATACACGCTAATAAAAAGAAAAGGGGAAGAAAAGAAAGAAAAAAGAAACAGAACATAAAAATAATATAAAGAATTTAAAAAAGGAAAAATATATAAAAAATTATTTCCCTTTTCATCACAACAAGCAGAAACAATTTTAGTAACTTATCACCTTCTTTTAAAATGCAACAAATGATCTCTTCTTCCCATATCCCATCTCCTATCTATAAACAAAATCATAAATTTTGATTTTCATTTGATTTCATTTGATTTTCATTTCAGTCCTGATATCAGCAAAACTCTATTAATGGTTACCAGAGATAACAACATACTTATTTTAACAATAATCAAATAAATCAACTCTATATTCCTTCTACTTTTAACAATCTTGATCTTAATAGTCCTTTCAAATAATGTCATAGAGTTTGATTTTTTTTCATTCTTTTTCCCTTGTCCCTTCTCACTAAATCCTTCAAAACTTTAAGAAATCTCTTGTAAATCGAATGTGGGAAAGTTATCCAGGTCACTCTTTTGGTTTGCTTTAGGATATGGCTCCTTGACCAGACTTCCTCCAGGCCTGTAACTTAGTGAGTCTAACCTATAAAAAATACTTCTGGAGATCAAAGGATTTCTACGTTCAAAGAACTTATTTTCTAGCATAACCTGCCATGTCCTGATTTCCCCCCTCCCTTACATAAGAAAAATACCATCTTCTAAAAGGAAGATTCTTTTAACTTCCAGAAGCCTGCTTCAGTCAGTCTCATAGCAGAACAGGATGAATCAGATCTATACAGAAAATGGGACTCCCTCCACCCTTTCAAAACTATTGCAATCAGTTTAAAGGTGGGTGAATGGGTTGAAGCAGTGACCTCAGTAAAGAAATTGAATTTGATCTTTGAAGTGAGGATATTTAGGCCCAGGAAGGGGCAGAATTCAGCAAAGTTGGAAAGCCTGTCTTTGAACATATTTTAAAGAGACACATTACATTTTGAGCGTGTGAAGAGTCATTTCTTTCTTAGCTCTATTATTGCCCTTATGAAGGACTGCCACATCAAAGCTATCCCTTTTCTCCCTGCCCGCTCCCATTAAAGAGAAAATATTTGTCAGTGCTTGATATTTTTCAAATTACGGCCTTTCAGTGGGGGTGTGAATGACGGCATTGCCATCTGCAACTGGGATACAGAAATGGATTGGAGCCAAGACAAAACTAACTTTTGGTTTTTAGTTTTTTTAAGTTAAATTTAGTTAATTCAATACATTTAATATAATTACTGCTATTTTTTGTAATACCTTCCTTGTTCGATCACATTGAAACATATGATTGAGCAACCAGTTTTGGAATATCTGGGAACCGTACTCAAAACTTTGAGTAGCTACATGTAATTCTGGAGCTTAGGCTATGAGCTTGTAACTTTGTGCATGCATGTGTGTGTGCATGGTTTTTTTTGTGTGCACATGCATGTATGCATGTATGTGTCTGGTTTTTCTAGCAACATTTTCAGAAGTGGTTTGTCATTGCCTTTTTCCTAAGGCTGAAAGGAAATTACCAGATCAGGGTTGCCCTGTTGCCTTCTGTGTCTAAAGGGCAAGAACTCCACCTTTTCCATTCTTAGTCCAACTCTTTAAAAACTAGACAAAACTGGAATTGTAAGAGAAAAGCAGTTAATGTGTATAAAAAGCTACAAAATGGTGAAACTTCCTTTCAGTTGAACTCAATTCCTGGTGATTTCATAGATACATCCTGGCAGCTATGCAGAAGAAGTTGGCCACTGCCTTCTTCTGAGATAACTTTTTGATTTTTTTTTCCAATCCAGCCTAACATTTTCTATTAGTCTTTTATCCAGGTATTAAATAAGTTCGATCTTATTTAGGGTTTGTTGTTGAAATCAGAAAGCTGCCATCTTTAAAAAAACAAAACAAAACAAAACTGTTGGCCTTTCAGTGTGACCACAGGATTTCCCCCAAGGTTTCTAAGCCTTGATACTATTGGAAATGATGCGCGTGGGCATTTCTTAAGAGTAAGCGATTGTTTTCATAAGAAAAGAGTTTGAAAAGGTTGAGATTGGGACACCTAAGGCAGCCTTATGTCTGCAAATTGAAGCCCTTAAGATGTCTTGAACTTCTCTTTCATATTTCCTAGCCAACATGGCCAAAGAAATGTCGGACACTGATGTACAAAACATCTCAAGAGCCCCAGTTTGGGAAGGCTGATTTAACTCTCTGGTACTCTCTGCACTGAAAAAGAAAATTAAATTTCTTGGCCAAAGAAAATTGAATTCCACGATTTGTATTCAAATTAAGCGCATGTATACATTTACGGAGTTTTGCCTAGTTCACACATCTGACTTTTTTCTGTTGGCATGTTTTGTCTAGTCATGTGTGATATTACCCAGGCAAGAGTGCAAGGTGTGTGCACGCTGTCAGGTAAAGATGCAACAGCACTGATATTCTTTTCAGCCTAGAAGTGCCATACAATTTCCTGGAGTCATTAACACCCAGTTGCTGTAGAATTTCTATTCTGCTGTAGGAAGGGGAGGGCAAAGAGGAAAGTGACTGTCTGATCAAAAGCTGCTATGGAGGGGTGAGAAACAGATTATGAAGCGGAGGAGGCAGACTCAGCCCCTCCCTTTTCATCAGCAGAAGCCACTTGCGAAGAAATATACAATAGGACTCCATAAACGAAATTACAGAAACAGTACAAGAAGCACTACTTATGTAAAACCTCTCTATTAAGAATTTTTTAGAAGTCCTACACTATCAAAAAGGTGTCTGAACATGACTAAAAAGAAATAGATAATCCTTTGACACTAAAAGATCATTACACTTAGAAAGACGTGATTAATAATTAAGATGGCACACTTTTCTATGGGATGGGAAATGTGAAAACATCAGGATGGCTCTTAATAAGGGAAACTTTTACTTACCCAAACCTAACCAACTTTGAGAAAACTGTAATTTATAAAGATATTTTGAATACTGAAGGGAAACTAAAATTGAAATAAGAGTTGGGAAAACAGGGTATTGGTTCAATAAGGCGGCCTCAACTGCAAATATAATTGAGATATGAGCTGGATAGAAAAGATGTTATAAATTGGAACTATTTTTATTAGCTATAATATTAGAAAAATATGATGAGGAAGTATATACTTAATGTTGTATGTATTAATAGCAGTAAGATTTGTATTTGCTTAGTGTTTGAAAAATGAAGAATTACCTGAGGAAGAGAAGAAAACATCAGAATGTGTAGAAATGGACAGAGCGACACTGAAGGACAAAGAAAAAGAAGACACAGAATAACTTCAAATATGGGATATGTATTTTCAAGTAAAAAGTGAACTCAGAAAACATGTTTACTAAGCACTTATGATTTGTAAAAATAGAAAATCAATAAAATATTATTTAAAAAGAGAATGTTTTAGAAGTCTGAATGTGACACATAAAAACTGAGAGAGAAAGAGTAAGCTTTGAAGAGCACCCTACTCTTTCTCAATACTCTGGGAAGAAATTCTATAAATTATGGGTTCCACTTTAAACTGATGCTACCCTTGCTAATATGAATGGATCAAACAGCAGAATGTCTGTCTAAATTCAGGCTTACAGTAGTTTGGTTCACATGTAGGGCCCACTAGATCTGACCTGGCAAAATCAGAATGACTCTAGATGGCAGCAAAGAGATAAAGAACTCTCTGTTGCCATCTAGGAGCATTCTGGAGCTTTGCAGCCCTGATCTGGTACCCATGTTCACAGGAGCATGTAAAAACTCCTTAAAAGATGTTTTGCAAATTCCAGTTTTCAGCTCAGAGTTTTTAAAAGACCAACATCCTCTTGCAGCATATAGTACACCCTCAGCACGATTTCACATACATGTTCATGCTCTCCCCACACGGTAGTTTAAAATCAGCAGTACTTTGAACTCACGTCTTCTTCCTTTCTCTTAAGAAGAGCTCCTTCCAGTCTGACAAATTGCTCGAGTACAGACTGCATCCACCAAGAATCCCATATTTATGCATGCACATTCTAATTACCCATGCTGAGTTATCAATCTACTTAATTACAGCTGCAGTTTACAGAATAAAGTGTAATAGGCTTCATGATACACGCACACACTTGTGCGGTGATGCCATCATGACTGAAAAAAGCATCATTAAAAATCACAATTAGCCCTCAGACTAGTTGTCAGAACGGAAGGGGCACCTGTCCTTTTCCACTGTTTTAAATTCAGCAGTAACAGGACAGAGGCATTTTGCATCTTGCGGTCAACATCATTAATAGCATTTTTTAAAAACAACAACAACGTCTTTTGGATCGCGTGCTGGGAAGTGCTGAGAACCCAAGAGGAAAATGCATTGTAGAATTTAGATGAGTACCCTCCTTTTGTTTACAGTCTAGTTAAAGGGTTTATTGATTTATCAATAAATGCCCTTTCTATTTAGTGCAAGGCTGCAGCTCTGCTCAGTTCGTAGTGGTCACAGCTGCTTTGCCTGGAAAGTGTGAGGTCAAAAAAGTGTTTTCTGAGGAGAACTGGTTAATATAGGGTCATCCCTTTCTAACCTACAATACCCACTAACTTTTGTTAGAAGTGGAGTGGCTCTGGATATGTTGAATAGTTCTAAATGTAGAAACTATCAACAGCTCCTTGTAGGAGTTCATACCTGGCCCACGAATTGTGAAGTAAAAAAAACCCAGCATTAAAATAATGCGATCATTTTCTAAGAGTGCACCTGTAAGAAAAACGGAACAGATTTGTGTGATAAACATTTGAATGGTATTTCATATATAAGAGAGATCTCCTACCTGCTCTATCTCAACATCACTCCCTTTAGTTTTACCTCTCTCTATCACAATTGCTCCAATTAGTTACTTTGCTATAGAAAGGGGAAACAGTTAAGTTAACTATGAGTCTGATATTTCACCGTTGCATCTGGACTGGCAACAGCTAAGGATGATTCTTTCTCCTTCTACTCTGCACCACGCAGAGATGAAGAAATACATAGGTTCATGAATCAATCTGGATAACGTGAAAGGCTGAGTATAATAAATAATACAGTAACATCCCTAAACTAATGAGCTGTTGCTAAGGTACATTTCACAGGCTCATCCTCTATATAAAAAGTCACTAATAATCCCTTGGTGTAATCAGATGATAAAGCTTTGCCATAAGGCAACACCTGTGCAATTAAAACTGCAGATTCTTTTGCACGTTTCATTAATTTCAGGATTTTGTAAAGGCACAATGACTGCACTAATAATCTAGTCTACTTGACTCCATGTCTACTGGAAACAGGGTGTCTAATTAGGTAAAGGTAATTAATTAGAGATAAATGGAGCTAATCAGACTCAGTTAACACTAATTCTCTGAATTAAGACATTTTGGGACACCTACTATTCTGCTGCCTTTGATATTTTCGCAATAAACAAGGAATTGCAGAGGAACAAGGAAGCATTTATTTGATGTCATTACAATGGACAGTAGCAATTTGGTAAATATTTCATTAATGCTGCGTAGCCTGACTACAGTCAGTGGAGCAATGAAATAAGTTTTTAATTCTAGTGTCAATCTCTTGGAAAAGCAGTGGAATTCTGGAATCTGGGTTATTTTTTTCCCCAGTCCACAGTAATCCTTCAGCTTGGATTAGGATGGTGGGGGTCCTTGTTGGATTGTTTGAGGGCATGGGTGTGGTTAGCCATTTATTTATTTTTATATAATTATTTCATTTAGGATTACTGTACTATGATTTCTGTCCTATTGATTTTATTGTACAATACCCAGAGTCAGTTTGGAGTTCCATGGTGGTTACAGTGTATTAAATAAATAGATTGAATTAAACAAAATGAGGAGTAGGGATCAAGAGTCTTAGTTCTTGTAATTAAAAATCAGATGGGATCTCTGGAATGAGAGCATTATTTGAAACCCATTGATTTCATATTTTGAAAGCTTACCAAGTTCACCTTATTTCCTTTGAGCGTACGGTGTTTTAGAATCATATATATTTAGACTCCAGATCAGCTCTGAATGCTATTCTCCCAAGTCCAGTCTCTTCTCTCTGAAAATCATCCCTCTCTCTTTCAAGGTTTAGAAGTAGAGTGGACCATGGTGCACAAATTGTGTTTTCCATATCAAACATTCAAATCGCTCCCATAAGGAAGAAATGAATGCTGTTAAAAATGAATCACCCGGGACAGGAAAGGTATAAGTTTGGGATTCCCAAGGTTGCAACATAGACTAGGCAGCCCATCTCATAAATAAATATCCTCGTGACAAAAACAATGATCTTTGTGGTTGGCCAACTAACATCCAAAAAGTTTATAAAATGAACTAGCGGTGATGACATTTTCAGCACAATCACAAGGGAGATATATAAAACCATAATAAGTGGTTAATGGTCATGCCTAGCAATAAAGAACAATAGGAGGAATCCAAAATAAAACAGTGCATTATTTAGTAACAGTCAGTTGCATTCTTCACATTGCTATTGGTAAAGAAAAAAAAGGAGAAAGCTTTCCACTTTGAAAGTAACAAAGATATTTGGGCTTATTAGTTTAATTTGTTTCACTCTGACATGATACAGAAGGAACATGAGATGAGGAAAAAGGGGAAGGGAAATAAGTATATTTGGATACCCATTTATGTTCAAATAAGGTAAAGGTAAAGGTAAAGGTTCCCCCGCACATGCGTGCTAGTCGTTTCCGACTCTAGGGGCCGGTGCTCATCTCCGTTTCAAAGCCGAAGAGCCAGCGCTTGTCCGAGGACATCTCCGTGGTCATGTGGTTGGCATGACTAGACACCAAAGGCGCACGGAACGCTGTTACCTTCCCACCGTAGTGGTCCCTATTTTTCTACTTGTGTTTTTACGTGCTTTCGAACTGCTAGGTTGGCAGAAGCTGGGACAAATAACAGGCACTCACTCTGTTACGCAGCACTCAGGATTTGACCTGCCAAGATGCCAACCTTCTGATCGACAAGCTCAGCGTCCTAACCCACTGAGCCACTGCATCCC
This sequence comes from Vipera ursinii, assembly GCF_947247035.1. NCBI lineage: Eukaryota > Metazoa > Chordata > Lepidosauria > Squamata > Viperidae > Vipera > Vipera ursinii. The sequence continues at coordinate 82,189,814 of NC_139516.1, read as the reverse complement.
TTTATGTTCAAATACAGTTAGGTAATAATCTTTAGTCTCAAAGTGAAGATAAATTTATACATTTCCATGTGGTACCATTTCCATTGTTCTACAGTACTTTGTCAAGAAGTTACGAGGCATCATGATCGCGAGACACCTCCCTCCCTTGTAGGCAAATATACTCGCCTGTTTATAAATCTCTCTTGTGAAATATCTTGAAAACTTTAGCCAACCAGCACCTTTCTCACCTGTTTCCTAATTCATCTAACCAAAATATGTAAGAATTAACACACTTTATCTCGAAGGTCGATAATTTCCCAAAATTTGTAGACCAGTTCTGATGGGAAACGTAAAATTACCAGGTTCTGTCATCATTTCTCGAAATGGTAGTCCGGCTGTTCTTCCTCACATAGATGTCAGTTGCAATGGCTCCTGACAGGAGGAAGGAGGAAAACAGATTCTAGCTGTTCATTCACTTAATAGTAAAACAGATTATGAAAATAAGTTTTTTTTCTCTTCAGGTTGCTAGAAATTTAGTAATAGAATTTGATTGCATAGTTTTCATAATTGGGCAACCCATATTCCTTGCATGGTAAATAGGTGTTAGATGTTAGAGAAACAGGGGGCCTTTCATTCTGCTGAAATGCTTTGGCTGTAGAATCCATGGCAGAGGAAGAAATTATATATATATATAAATATATTTATAATTTTTAAATCTCAACCAGAGACCGGCTTGCAGCAGCGAAGCTGGAACCACCATGGTTATATGTGAGCGAGTGTGTCATGAGCATGTTAGCATGTTAGAACAGTTAGAACAAACAACAGGAAAAAAAACCATTCAAATATAATTGAATATTTTTTCAAAACCTTAATAGACTCCATAGTTTGCCATGATCAACTAATGAATTGTAATGCCCCATTTCAAATAGCTCGTATAAGTAAACTATAACCTGTGGAGGTAATTCACAAAAAAAGTACTGATTGGTCCTTTGAATTTTAAAACTATAGGAGAGCGGAGAACAGATCTTTAAGCCTTTGAGTCTAAATGGTATCATTGCAATGCTCTATAACAGAGGTGTCAAACTCAATTTCATTGAGGGCCACATCAGCATTGTGGTTGCCCTCAGGGGGCTGGGTGGGTATGGCCAGGGTGGGCGTGGCCTACTGGGTGGGCGTGGCTAGAGTGTGTATGGCCTACTGGGTGGGCATGGCCAGCTGTACATCGTTCGCATCAAGGGTGCCTATGGGAGCCTGGGCAGGAGTGACACAGAAGGAGGATCTCTGGGCCAGGGCCAAGGCAGTGGGGGCCGTTCCCTCACTGTTTCCAGGATGGCTTCGTGGGCCACATGAAACCACTTCGCGGGCCGGATCCGGCCCCCAGGCCATGTGTTTGACATGTCTGCTCTATAAGATTAAGATTTGCTAATCTTGAACCCAAAAAGTGCTTGAAGATAGCTTTAAAATCATCCTGTAAATAAATATGGAGGAGTGTTTGGGGAACTGGATCTTGTTGAGAAGGTTTTATCTGGAACAATTTTTTTAACACCTAAGTTCCATTTCCCTAAAAAGACAGTTTATCAAGGAAAACCAGAATCTTTCATTTTGGTTGGGTAATCAGGCAGCATTGTACCTGGATGGAGATATTCTAATTGAATTATTGCTGTCAGAGACATGAAATAACCTTTAGTATAATGATGTTTCCAGGATAAAGAAAGCCTGAAAGCCCACCTAGAATATCTAGAATAGAATAGGGCTGGAAGGGACCTTGAAGGTCTTCTAGTCCAGCCCCCTGCTCAAATAGGAAACCTATAGCATTTCAGACAAGTGACTGTCTGGTCTCTTCTTAAAAATCTCCAGTGATGGAGCACCCACAATTTCTGAAGTCAAACTGTTCCACTAGTTACTTGTCCTCACTGTCAGGAAGTTTCTCCTTAATTCCAGTTTACTTCTCTCTTTGATCAGTTTTGAACCATTGTTTCTTGTCCTGCCTTCTGGTGCTTTGACCCCCTCTTCTTTGTGGCAGTCCTCAAATACTGGAATACTGCTATCATGTCACCCAGTGATAGGATTCAGCCAGTTCACACCACTTTGGCAGAACCTGAAGCTAATTTTTTTGTTGCCCAGGCCCAGAATGGATTTCCGGAAGCAGCATCCACATAGAGAACCAGTTGTTCACATATTTGAATCCAACCACTGATGTCACCCCTATTTCTTCTTTTCTTTAGACTAGCCAGACTTATCTTTCCCAGTTGACTAATATACTAAAACAGTGTTTCTCAATCTGGGCAACTTGAAGATGGGTGGACTTCAACTCCCAGAATTCTCCAGTCCACACATCTTGCAAGTTGCCCTGGTTGAGTAACACTGCTTTAGTATTTTTGGTCAATTGGGAAAGATAAGTCTGGCATAAGGATACGTGCTTCTACCAAATATTAAAAAATAAATACTTTTGCATTCACACATTGCCCAGAATTCTAATGCGCCATGCTTATTCTTGGCTTATGTGTTATGTCAGGGGTGTCAAACTCAATTTCATTGAGGGCTGCATCAGCATTGCGGTTGCCCTCAGGGGGCTGGGTGGGTAAGGCCAGGGTGGGCGTGGCCTACTGGGTGGGCATGGCCAGCTCTACATCGTTGGCATCAAGGGTGCCTATGGGGGCCTGGGCAGGAGTGGGAGAGATCTGAGGGTCTCTGGCAGAAGGAGGGTCTCTGGGCCAGGGCTGAGGCAATGGGGGCCATTCCCTCACTGTTTCCAGGATGGCTTCACAGGCCACATGAAACCACTTTGCAGGCCGGATCTGGCCCCCGGGCCTTGTGTTTGACATGTCTGTGTTATGTGAATTTAACTATTATGGTTTGTAAATGCAGCCCACTGTAATTCACTGAGTAAACAATGGTTTAATCCGGCAAAACATATTATCAAGAAATTGTTGAATATTCCCATCTGAAAATGTTGTTTCCAAAGGAAGTTCGCTTTCTGATAGTGTCCTTCCCCATTGTCCCAATGGCAGCTAGAAGCTGTCATTCCAATAATTAGTTGCACCTGAAAGGTCTGGGATTGAGGGTTGCAGGTCTACTGTTTCATAGTTTATTTTATTATTTGTCTTTTGGATACACTTAACTATGGACTGTGCCTTCTTCTGGCTATCAAAATGGATATATTTCTTTAATGTTTCAGAATGAGGAAGAGAATAGGGGAAGGTCTGTCAAACCCCAGGCCTTCTCCCTTGGTGCACATTATTAGAGTCTTTTTAGAGACAAGCAAATAATTTTGCTGTCATTGGTCTTGTTCAAATAGACTCTGTTTATTTATGCAATACACTTGGGGAAGGGTGTTGAAGGAAAGATCACCGGCGAGCAGCTGACACAGAGGCACACTCATCTGAAAACATTCTCAAACAATGCCCTGTCAGAGAAGGTTCACTTTAAGAAATATTGCTGATGGCACAGTTTGGGCTGCTCGCTCTCCTTCACCATGAAACCAATTTATATTGCTCCAGTAGGGTAAGGAAGATGTAGAATAAGGAAAAATTAAGGCTTGTATAACAGGGCACTGTGATCAAACTGCAAAAATGACACAAGTAGAATGGTTTTCAGTGGAGTAACTGGGCCTCGATCTTCAGTGTCTTTCTCCCAACAGGATGGCAAATAAATAAATCAATAAATATATGGCACGATTTTGTTGATTCTACATAAACAAGCCTTTTTCAAGATGTGTTGCTTTAATTCCCAGAATTCCTCAATGAGGAGGGCTGCGAATTCTGGAAAGTGAATATATTTGAATAGGATCTTCAATCTAGGCCAAGGAAGATTTACTTGGTTTTTAGTATTTTATTCCAGTTGAGGTGGAGAGCTTATTAGTTAGGAAGACCTTCAGTACGGTAACTAATTTTATTCGATATTGTGATTAATCATCTTTCAAAAATAAAAACAAATGTGTGCTATGTTTTCCTGCTGCTGTTCAGCATATGAAATTATAGAGGGTTGTTTGTTTTTGTGTGTGGTATGAGTCATTTAGCAGTGTTTATAATTGTGTTTGTGACTGCTTCCATGGTTGTGTAACAAAAATATGATGGCTAACTTGCACTTTAGAGTTCAGAAACATTTCTGAGAATTTTAGTAAGATCATTTTTACTCATAACTTCAAGTCCATATTTAGGAAGTGCAAGATTGGGGAAATAATTCACCTTTGTTATTTTCTGTGAAAATGACAGTGTAGCCATATACTTAAAAAAGAATAACCACTGGCTTAATATGTTTAAGAACCTCTAATCCTGATCAGAGGTACCAGGGACTTTGGGGTAAAGAACCAGGGCCCCTAAACCATGGAATTTATTAATATTTAATTTACTAAATTTATATGCTGCCCATTTTGCTTTCCAGAGCATCTGAACAATTCTCACCTTGAGTTGGCTGATCACATTTTAAAGGAAGTAAAGCCGCACATATTAAAATTTGAAGAAGGGAGGGCATATGGTCATTAAGTTCAAAGATCATAACATGATTTAAGTGTGCCACTGGGCCACATAAAGTATTTTCAAAGGGATTAGTCTCTCCCATGGGCAGCATTTAAATGTCACAAATGTAAAGGATACATTTCACTACAAAGATGAAATTATTATTTAAAGAACCATTATGCACAGGTTCCAATAAATCCACATTGAGGGAAAGCCATGCTATTTCTTATTCTTACTATCCAGACTCTTAGAACTTTGGGATAAGTTTCAGTAAACATACTGAATATCAGGGAGATTGGCTTCCAGCCCTCTGTCCATCTGCAGCTGGAAAAAAAAATAGAGATATTTTAGTTGATAATCTCCCAGCTTTATCCCTTTTTGAGAATTTAAATCTTTTAAATAGAAAGCACATATACCCATTATAATGACTGAAATAAGCCCCCTAGCCTTCCTTCCAGTTTCTCAGATAGAATTATTGAGTTTAAAGGAGTAGGTTTTTAAGAGATGTATCATTGGCTTGATTGTGAAGAAGGTGTTTCATTGTCTTTTCATTAAGAATACACTCAGCCCAAGGGTGCACTGTGGCTTGGCAAATAGCATAATAGTCAGAGAATATTGCTATTGGAAGCCTGAACTGTTGATTAAATTTAAAGTGTGCAGTGTCCACATAATGCAAGAAGATTATTGTGTGTGTGTGTGTGTGTGTGTGTACATGGTGCTGAAGATGCAACTACTAATTATTGTGTGAATTTTTAAATGTAAATGTACTGTAAATTTTGTATAGTACTAGTGTGACCTTATAGAGAAGAAGGAAAAGTTGACAGGGGGCCTGTAATTATAAGATGGTGAAGAAATGCTGTAATTATTTACTATTTTTAGGCCCAGTGTGCACAGCCTCTTAATTTGCATAAGCTTTAGACATTCACACGTTTTCTGCCTTAGCTTGGGGATGATAAATTCTTCTTCCTATGAAAGAGGAAGACAGTCTCCACAAGAAGTTGGCCAACTGGGAGGCTGATTATAATGAACAACAAAATTGTTGGTGGCAGCTTTACCAAATAATAATAATAAAATAAAATAAAAGATGGGGTGAGTTTATTTAGATAAAATTGGTTCTAAACCGAGATTCAAAACAACCTCTGCTTTGGATCTTGAAAGCTTGTGATTTGCTTTTAGAGAATTGACTAAATTATCATGTGGCTAAAGCATTAGCTTAATATAAAGTGGGAGGTGGGAAAGAGAAAAAAACAGGAAGAAAAGCCCGCGGCTCCCTGGTAATCTATTTATCACGTGTAGAGGTTGATTATGACAGTATGTTCTTATTAGGGATGAATATTTTGTGCTCATTAAGCTTACCCCCTTGAGTAAAGTGTACTTTCTTTTTCAGCAAGTACCATACAATATAGTCTGCTTTTATTTTTTTCATGTTTAGCTTCCATTTGCCTTGCTGCCTTTTCTTCTTGGGAGAAGTAGCCCAGCGCATCTGGAAGCATTAGCTCACCTCCCAAGGAATGTAGAGGAAGCAATGCTTGAAGCAATGGTAAGAAACTACTAGGGTCTTTTGGGACAGAGAAAGAGAGAAAGGTCCTGGCCCCACAGATAGAAAGGGCCCAGTGGAAAGTAGGGATCAGTGTTTCAAATAACAGTTAGATGGATTCCTTTCAAAATGGGCAGTCACCCTCATCACTTAAACTAGGGGTCCCCAACCCCCGGTCCGTGGACCAGTACCGGGTTGTGGCATGCCAGCAATCGGGCCGCACAAAGGAAAGCCTCATCCACAAGATGCAGGCAGCACACAAAACCACGCACTCTCCAGTCCGTGGAAAAACCTCTCTCCACGTAACTGGTCCCTGGTGCCCAAAAGGTTGGAGACCTCTGACTTAAACTATCATTCTGAGGATATTTTGCCTTTTCCAGTTGCATCCCACTTAATGCATCTTCCATTTCAATGGATTAAACAAAATAGAGAGAGGAAAAAATTAACAGCTAGCATTGGGGGCAGTGAGATTAAAGAAGAGGGCCAATATCATTCTGTAGCTTCTGTTACTCACCTCACCTCTAAATTACCTCAGTTTTATATAACTTGCTTTCAAATGACTGGAGTGAACAGTGCTGAAGTCAAAGTTGTAGCTAACTCTGAAATCGTTGTGATAGTCAAAATGATTAAAATAGACCCCAAGGTTGCTCCCAAAACCCTTTGTACTCTAAAATGACAACTGTGATTCAGTGTAAGCAAATATGAGGTGATGCGTTTGAGGACCATTCCTAACTTTACAAACTGTATATACACATATACAACTGTATATGTATAACTTTACAAACTATATATGAGGCCTGGGAAAGGATCTTCAGGTTGTGGTGGACATCTGAAAGAGGGTCATCAAGAAAGAAATTGAAAACATCAATCTTGGGATCGTAATGTCTGTGTACAATATTTCATATCTATACTGTACAGATATGTATTTATATCTATCTATACTGTCCCCAGGACATCAAAATATTATATTAAAATGGAAAAGAAAGACATCAAAATGATTAAGGTGCCTTAGCAATTCCACTACAGGGAAAATGGCAGCATTTGCAACGTTCTGGTTTAGTTCTGTCTTTTTTTTTTTTAAGGACAAGTAAGGATTTGTAAAACTTTTAAGGAGGAAATGGCAAGAAAGTTTGTTTTTCTTTGCCTTGATATGACAATCTAGATAATGCAAGTGCTGAGAGATGCAGGATAAATACAAACAAATAACATAACAAGTAATTAAACTAGGTAAGGCACTATTCTGATAGGAAATAAAAAATAGTATATATTTTAGAAGAATAAACTTTATTGGTTAGCTGAAGTTCCACTAATTTGTGTAAGGGTATAAGCCCCTTTTCACTGCAATCCTAACCAAGAAAACCTATAACTGTTGATTGACAATTCCAATATCCTGGTGTTGTGTGTTTGTTGTAATTAAAGAGCTTTCTCCTCTAACTACACAAGTAATTTTCAATTATATATGAGTCAACACCTGAAATTTGAAGTTCTGCCATCCAAACTGAAGTTCACCCTCCCAATATGGGTTAAGTCTAAAGAGCCTTACTGCAAGTGGGTAGAGGGGATGGGGGAAAAATGATGCTACATTTGATGCTGATTCCTGGGAAACCTCAGTCACCTGTCATCCTGTCATACCATTTGCACATCATAATCGTATTTATGACATGCTTCGGTTTTATGCTTCTATGATACTCTCAGATCCTTGAAGGTGTTCTTATGGTTCACTATAGAGTTTCCATTGCAATGTTTGTTTGCCAGTTTCACCCATGTCTAGTATTCTTCCCCCCCCCCCCCATTAATAAAGCTAGCTCTGATTTTTTTTAATGTTCTAAACCTGTGCATCTACCAGCTTTTCAGGCTATCCACTGATTTTTGGAAATGTCAATCCAGCACACGCAAAAAATCATACAGATACAAAGGGCAGAACATAATTGTTATGTTTCTTATCATTGTTGTGATTCTACCTTTCACAATCGCTGCTGAACAAACATTATTCAAATTAAAAACAAGTAAGAGCTGAGGAAACTTTCAACAAAGGCTGACACTGGAGAAAATCTAAAGTGTATTTCATTATACTTGAAGATGTTTTGAGTGTGGTTCATTCATCTAAAAAGTTGACTCTCTAAAGCAGAGGTCCCCAACCTTTTGGGCATCAGTGACTGGTGGAGAAAGGTTTTTCCACAGACCAGAGGGTGTGTGGTTTTGTGTGCTGCCTGCATACCATGAATGGGGCTTTGCTTGTTTGTGCAGACTGGTTGCTGGCATGCTGCGGCCTGGTACCGGTCCACGGACCGGGGGTTGGGACCTGTTTTGTAGTGGGTTCTGGAGAGCAGGAAGGATGCCGAGACGATGAGTACAACATAACAGCTCTTTATTAGGTGGAAGTGACTGTACTGGGGAATAGGGGTTACCTGCACTCTTATATATACCTGGCCAGTACCTGGCCAGGTACATAACCAACCAATCAGATTGAACCTCTGTTTCCTGCTGAAATTGCTTCCCACCAAAACAGTTACAGTTCAATGCCTCCTGGTGGTGACTCTTAAACACAGCTTTAGGTTTTCAATAAAGCTTAATACATAACACCCCTTCCCCCTATAGGATTAAACTATAAACACATATAATGAACTTACATTCATGACAACCACTTCCCAATGGACCTAGCCACCCGGCTTCCCTTATTTGCGCACATAGCGAGGTAAGCGGGTGGCCTGTGGGGCCGAGATGAACGTCTCAGGGGTTCTTCCCCCTTGTGGGCTGGCGCCCTACTTGGCGAGTCCTGGCAGTCCAAGTTCTCCTGAACTGGAGGGTCAGCAGGTAAGCTCTGGCTGACCTTTGCTGGTGCACCCACCCCATAGTCAGACCCTGTGGCAGGGTTAGGCCCGTGGTCCTGGGAAGGTTGCTGTCCAGGTTGATCGGGGTTCTCCAGATCCTCCTCGGGCTCGGCCGCGGTTGTTTGTTGGTGGTGCTGGTAGGGGGAATGCGAGCTAGCTTGTGTGCCAGCTTGGAAAGTCAATGAGGGGTAATTTTCCCCGTGGTCGCTTGTTGACCGTTCTGGAACTCTTTTCCTTACTTGGTCTATGTGCCGTCTGACCTGACGACCCCCCCTCCACCCTTACTACGTAAGATAAGGGCCCAGTTTTGTCAACCACCACCCCTGAAATCCACAAGTGTCCCGGACCGTAGTTCCTGGCCCAAACCAAGTCACCCGAGTGTAGTTCTCTTGGGGTTTTGGGTTGTGTGGCCTCAGAAGCCACTCTGTCTGGGTGAAGCCTGTCCAGTTTGGTGATGAGGCGTCTGCCCCAACGGAGTTCCGCAGGACTCTTCCCCGTGGCTGTGCATGGTGTGTGTTGTGACAATAGGAATTCCGCCAACCTGTGGTGCCAATCACCGATGATGATGCGCCTGAGTGCGTCTTTGGTTGTTCTCACCATCCTCTCTGCTTGTCCATTAGTCGACGGGTGGAAGGGTGCAGATGTGGCGTGTCTAATCAAGTTTGCTCTCATGAAGGCCTGAAACTCAGCAGCGGTAAATTGAGCCCCATTATCAGATACCACAACGTCAGGCAGACCATGTGTGGCAAAAAGTCTCCTGAGCACTTGGATTGTTCTGGCCATGGTCATATTTGGGACTGGCACTACCTCCAGCCATTTTGAGTGGCTGTCTACCACTATTAAGAAAAGCTGTCCTTGAAATGGACCAGCATAGTCTATATGGACCCTGGACCAGGGTGTATGTGTTGCCTCCCATTTGTGAACAGGCGCTTGCGGCATCTCAGGTCTGGACCTTTGACAAGTGTAACATCCATGAACCTGTTCTTCCACTGCCTTGTCTAACCCTGGCCATCACAGGTAGCTCCTAGCTAGCGCCTTCATGCGAACTATGCCTGGGTGCCCTTCATGTAGGGACTGTAGAACCCTATCTCTTAAAGTTGATGGTATGATGATCCTGCTACCCCACAACAGGCATTCCTTATGGGCGGACAATTCGTGTTTCCTTATGAAGTATGCTTGGAATTCTGGGCCTGGGCTTTTATCCTGCCAACCTGTGAATACCCAAGACTGAACTCTGCTCAGGATCTTGTCTGAGGCTGTCTCAGCTGCTATGTCCCCTGCATGGAGGGGGCATTCAGGTAACTCCTGGATTGCTAGTATCTGGGCAGCCGGCACCGGATCTGGCTCTATGTTTGCTAGGGGTAGCCTACTTAGGCCATCCACATGACCCATCTCTTTCCCGGGCTTATGAACCAATTTGAAATTATAAGCTGATAAGAATATGGACCATCTGAGCATCCTTGGGGACCGTATTTGGGGGGGTTTGTTTGTCAGTGGTGAATAAGCCTAATAGAGGCTTATAAGACCATAACTGTGAATTCCCTACCATACAGGTAGTCATGGAATTTTTTGACCCCAGCCACTATTGCCAGGGCTTCCTTGTCTATTTGTGCATAGTTCCTTTCTGCCCCTGACAAGGTTCTGGAGTAGTAAGCTATGGGAACCTGTGTACCATTTCCCTCCAGATTGCTTAGCACTGCTCCCACTCCATATGGTGAAGTATCGCAAGCGATGCAGATGGGCTTTGTTTCTATGAAATGTGTGACTGTTGAATTGCTAGACAGTAAGCCTTTTAGGTCCTGGAAGCTTTTTTCATGGACATTGGTCCATTTCCACACGGCTTTTTTATCCAGAAGCCTATGCAGACTTAAAGGTAAAGGTAAAGGTAAAGGTTCCCCCGCACATGCGTGCTAGTCGTTTCCGACTCTAGGGGCCGGTGCTCATCTCCGTTTCAAAGCCGAAGAGCCAGCGCTTGTCCGAGGACGTCTCCGTGGTCATGTGGCTGGCATGACTAGACGCCAAAGGCGCACGGAACGCTGTTACGTTCCCACCATAGTGGTCCCTATTTTTCTACTTGCATTTTTACGTGCTTTCGAACTGCTAGGTTGGCAGAAGCTGGGACGAGTAACAGGCGCTCACTCTGCTACGCGGCACTCAGGATTCGACCCGCCAAACTGCTGACCTTCCGATCGACAAGTTCAGCGTCCTAACCCACTGAGCCACCGCGTCCCTTATGCAGACTTAGGGCAGTCTTAAATAGGCTCAGCTATTGCTGCTTTGTGGGGTAGGAACGAGTGATAAATATTTAATATTTAATAATCCCAAAAAGGCTTGCAGTTCAGCCTTGTTTTTGGGAGTTGGGCCCATCTTGATTGCCTTCACTTTGGATTCTGCGGGGTGAATCCCACTGGCATCTATCCTGAACCCAAAAAATTCTATGGATGCAACCCCTATGCTGCATTTGTCTCTTTTTAGCTTGAGACCTGCAGAACGAAGCCTATTTAAGACTGCCCTAAGTCTGTCTGCCAGCACTTCTTCAGTGTCCCCTGCAATGAGGACATCATCGAAATAAGGGCAAACACCTTGGATTCCTTTAAGTGTTCGCTCCATTACCTCCTGAAAAATCCCAGGTGCCACACTTACGCCGAATTGCAGGCGGTTGACTCTGAAGGCTCCCCTGTGCATTACAATTGTTTGAGCTTCAGCAGTTTCCATGGTGTCCGGTAGCTGCTGATACGCCTGCACGAGATCTAGTTTAGCAAAGATGGTGCCGCCTTGGAGGGAAGCGAGAACGTGGCTGACCATGGGGACTGGGTAAGCACGCTGGTTAAGGGCCTTGTTTAATGTACATTTATAATCGGTGCAGATACGGATCTCCCCGTTACTTTTGAGGGGGGTGACAATTGGGGTCTCCCACTCCCCCCCGTCTACCAGCTGCAGGACCCCCTGTTCCACTAGCTTATCTAGCTCCTTTTCTATTTTGTGTTTGAGTGCAAAGGGGACTCTCCTGGGTTTGATTCTGATGGGTAAGACACTGGGGTTTAATTTAAATGAGATGGGGGCCCTGTGTACCTTCCCAGCTTGTTATTGAATACGTCTGCAAACTCTTTGCAGACAGATTCGATGTTGTATCCTTGCGTCCTATGGATGCTGGATATTACTATGCCTAATGCCTCAAACCAGTCCAACCTGACTAAGCTGGTTCTACGGCCTTCGACTACGATAACATCCAAGTGCCCCTGAAACCTCTTAAACCACACAGAAAGGGTGGCCTCCCCCTTTATTTTTACTGGGGCGTTTTGGAAGTCAGTCAACACAATACTAGAGGGCCTCAGTTTAACCCACTGCTTGCTCCGGCCACAAACAATTTTAAACGTCTCATAGGAAATAATCAAGACTGCAGAGCCGGAGTCTAGCTCCATTTTACAAGGGACGTCCTGTAGATGGACTTCCAGTTTTAGCTTGGGCCTAAGCAGGTGTCGGGCTCCGATTCGGCAGACGGCCCTCCAGCTCTCGCGAAACCCCACGAGGGTCAGGCTTGGGGCCCTGGTACCTTTCCATGGTGAGGCCTCCGGCTGTTGCTTGTGTCGGCCCTCTGGGGGATGGCTACGGCAGACCACTGTGATGTGGCCCGATTTTCCGCAGGCCCGACATATGGCCGACTGGAACTTGCAGCTCATCCATGCGTGGTTGCCGCCACAGCCTCCACATTTCGGGAAAAGAGCTGCCTTCGGCAGGCTCTCCCTTTGCTCGCGTCGCTGCTCCCGTCGCTCAGGCCTTCTCCGGACCAGATCAATCTCGGTCTCTTCTTCCTCCGTGTTGTTGCTGTATGCCGCGCCCTCGTAGTTTACTGATTCATCGGCCTTGTGCAGGGGTGTCTGGACTGCTTGTACCTCGCCTCTGGCTGCCTCGTCGGCCAAGATCTCATCTTGGGCATCTTGGAGGGTGATATCTGGCCTTGTGAAGAGCCTCTGTTGCAGCCGCTTGTCTCTTAGGCCGCACACAAGCTGGTCTCGTAGTCTCTCGTCCAGGTTGGAGAATTTGCAGAGGCGGGCGGCCTGTCACAAGGCCGCGATGAACTCAGACTCAGATTCGCCCGGCTGTTGTACCCTCTGGTCAAAACGGAACCGCCAGGCCAACTTGGACATTCGGGGCTTGAAATGCCCATTCAGCTTTTGGACGAGGTCCTTGTATGGCACGGTATCAATCAGCGTCGGTGCAAACAGGCTTTTGGCCAAATCGAATATGGCAGGCCCGCAAGATTGCCGCTTTTAGGCTATCCTCGGCAATTTGGTTCGCCTGGAGGTAGTTCTCAACTTGCCCCAAGTGTGATGACCATCGTTTGGGATGGCGGATGTCAAATTCTCTGGGCTGGCCGACCTTCGGCATCTTCCTCTTGTTCTCGGATCCTGCTCCGCCAACTCAGACAGTTGGTTCTGAGTATGTGAGGCTGCTAGCGTGGTGACTAGCTGGCCGTAGAAGGGGGGGGAAAGATGCCTCTTTCCTCCAGCACGCAAAGCCATCCCCTCATGAATTCAGCTCTTTAATGCGAAGGAGGATCCCATCCTCGTCGCCACTGTTGTGTAGTGGGTTCTGGAGAGCAGGAAAGACGTCGAGATGATGAGTACAACATAACAGCTCTTTATTAGGTGGAAGTGACTGTACTGGGGAATAGGGGTTACCTGCACTCTTATATATACCTGGCCAGTACCTGGCCAGGTACACAACCATCCAATCGGATGGAACCTCTGTTTCCCGCTGAAATTGCTTCCCGCCAAAACAGTTACAGTTCAATGCCTCCTGGTGGTGACTCTTAAACACAGCTTTAGGTTTCCAATAAAGCTTAATACATAACAGGACCCTTGCTCTAAAGCAGTTAAGCAAGGTCAGTGATAGCTACAAATCTTAGCAAATAGGACATTAAGAAATATCTTATAAATGTTTTGGAAATTATCTCTTTTGCTGTTTTTTCCCCTTTGGATTTCACCTTTTGGGGATAGTTCAACTATAACTTTGGATGCCAAAACTGTAAATTGCTTGGCAGTAAGGCAGTTTATTTCTAATTTATATTTTCTGCATCTTGCAATTCAATTAAATTTAAGATTTGAATCTTTTCCTATTCTGTTTGAACTGTTTTTTGTCTTGTTCTTTTGATCATAGACTAAAAATATGAAAAACCAGAAAATATACATGTATTAAAACAAAGAGTATTTTTTGTCTTTTTCTGTTGATCAAATCTTTATTATGGTCATAGACTAAAAATTTGAAAAACCAGAAACTATACATGTATTAAAACAAAAAGTATATATAAAAATATACTATATCTTTTTTAAAAAATCTGAAAGAAGGGATAGGATCACTACATAGAAATTGGATGTCTTGTTCCCATTTTACTGCATCTATTGAACAACAGTGAATATGTTCCATAACAAGGAGATCAAATGGGAAAATTGCATGGCAACAACCAGCCTATAGATTATGTACTCCGTCTAATTTTTAAAATTGTTATAGGGTCCTTATTTTCTCAATGGGTAGATCAGTTTTGACTGTGCCTAATTACTACATGCAAATAAAAGTCAAACAAACATTTCAGTTACTATCCAATTACTATTCCTCATGTTTCAGAATTCGAGAAGCTTATTGGGATATTAATCAAGAAATAAAACAAAAAGAATCCAGTAAACCTGCAAAGTTTAAATCTGCTGCTGAGGAATATTGAGAAAGATTACTGTTTCTGTATTGGATTTATAGGATTGCCATCCAAACATCTACGTCTAGCCTGAAAAATAATCATAGGGAAAGTTGTAACTCACGAGTATCATTGTAATGTGCTACATTGCACCCACAGCAGTGTTGACAGTGTAAATTATTTTGCGCAAGAGCAACAGCAGTATACGTAATGCAAACTGATTGCATGCAGCTGATTGGATTTCAATATAACAATCCTTCAGATCCACAGAAACCACATGATAAACATCTAATACATTTAATCCCTTTGTGTATTTTCTGAATGCAGCTTACTTGGACCATATGATGGGGGGAGAAGCTTTGTCAGACTCTCTAGTTGGATGCAAAGTACATCATTCAATTTTATTTTATTTTTAAATTCAAATGCAGTCTACTCTTATTGCTTGTTAAAAGGTCTGCCACCCTGTGTGCAAACAGGCTTATAGCAACCCTAGGCTAGGATGCCTTATTTATTCAAATTGGGTGGGCAATGGGAATTGGACCCAGGTAATTGCTTTTTTTTGAACAAAACACGGTGAAATCAACATAGTTTTACAAATTAGATTTACGTGGAATTTGCGTACACATACTTCCTTTAAGCTTGAGGTTTATGGTGACAGGTCTGGCCAAAAAATAGATTTTTCTACATTATAGTTGTATAGACAAAGAAAAAGAGCTTGACTTCATTGCTCTTTGTTCTTAGTGTTGCTATTATTGTTTTAATCCAATGTTTGAAACGTGTGCTCTTGCCGTGCATAATTAAATGTGACAAATCTATATCAACCCTCTTTCTTAATAGGGAGCCTGCAATATTTTATCAGGATAGCTACTGTATCAATTTGATTGATAGTTCCTGAATCTTCTTGTTGGATCATATTACAACCCAGTCAACAGCTATGTTGTTAAGGCATGTTGTGGCACCTTAGCCACAAGTATCCTTTCTTTTCTGTTAGAATTCAATAAACAAGGTGACAGCAGAACTATAAATGCATACAATGTGCATTATTTATTTATATAATAAACCTTGTTTGAAAATTCTATGATATTGGCCCCTCCTTCCTTCCTTCCTTCCTTCCTTCCTTCCTTCCTTCCTTCCTTCCTTCCTTCCTTCCTTCCTTCCTTCCTTCCTTCCTTCCCACCTGTAAGGACAGCAAAGATATTTCATACCCTTAGTGTGTAGCTAATAACAAATACAAAGCAAATACAACAAATACAAACTGCCAAAGTTGCAGTTCAGAAGTTGTGTCTGAATATAGTGGGCCTCAGTATTGCTTTTATTTCACAAACAGGATTAATAGCCAAGTTGCATCTTTCTTTAACAGGAAAAAAGTGCCTGGTATTTTCAAAGTTTTTGTGTAGCTACATTTACAAATATTTCATCTCAGCACATCAGAAGAGAACAAAACACCTCTACTGTCTGCCTGATTGTACATGAACTACTAGTCCAGCCAACACTGCCTGTCATTTTTTCTTACATATATGTTCACTTTCCTAAAAAGAAATATATTCCACCCCTGCCTACTGAGATGGATATCAGGCGCTGAGTAAGCTTCTTTTCTTAAACAAGGCATCAGAAAAAGATATTACAATGCAGTGATGTTCTCTACAATAGCCAAAGGTTGCACAATTTCCGACCCACATGGTGTGTGACCAGTGGTGGGATTCAAATATGTGAACAACCGGTTCTTTCTGTGTGTGGATGCCGCTTCTGGAAGTCCATTCTGGGCCTGCGCAACAAAAATTATCTACTGGTTCTGCCAAAGTGGTGCAAACCGGCTGAATCCCAACACTGCTTGTGACCCATGAACAACGTGTGAAAGTCTCTCAGGGACTTTCCACGACTGTTACTTTGTTTTGGTAATCAACAATAATAAATCTATTAAAATTTTGGTGAGTCAGCAAACATGAAAAAAGTTGTGTTAGGTTTTTAGGAGCAGTTGGAAAAGCCTGAAGAAATTTGGAAGATCCACGTTCATACAGAAGATTTGATTGTAGGTGTTGTATCGTGAGTTCTTAGGAAGCATGAGGCGAGACGAGAGGGTGAAAGCAGGAACATTGCTTTATTAGGCAAACAGGAACAGAACTGAGAACAGAGGCTTTTGCGCAGCTACTTATATGGTTGGCCACTAGGCGGCGGACAATAGGTTTAAAGGAACCCATTCCCGCCCCAAATCATCCAATTATCTTACTGGAGACTGCATGTCTGGCTAGCTAGTCAGTGACCTTTACACAGACACCCTAATTGAGCAACCTTAAGCAGCATTCAAAAGACACGTGAAAAGCAGTTTAAGCAAAAGCCAATACATTACAGTAGGTGCCATCTAGTCCCTTGTCGCATGCAAGAATTCTAGAGCTGTTTCCCATTCTATAACCCAGGCATTTCCCCAGGATCCCATAACTGCTGAGATCTCATATGTTTGAAGCAGAATCATGCAAGATTTCAATAAGGTTTGGGCATTCTTGTGCAAGATTTGAAATCATTCAGGATATTAGCCATGGGAGATCACTCCTTGTCAGCCTATATTTGGAGGATTAGCCTAATGCTAATAAAACTGTTTGACATCTCTAGCTGCATTTGTTTAAAGCTGTGTTTGTTTTCACTGAGGTCTTCAAGCAGAAATTAGACAGTCATCTGTTGAAGATTTAGCAGCAGAATCCAACTACACATGGAGCAAAAGAAAATGGCTGCCCAAATTCCTTTCAACTCTGTGATTCTGTGTAAGATAGACACCGATTCATTTGAATAAGTTTTGCTCTCTTTAATCTCCATTGTTTTAAAGGACAGTCTGTTCTCAGCGCTGCGCCTTTTGGGTTTCCATTCAAATGAAGAAATGCTTGCTGGTAGCAAAGATCATGATTTCTCCTGCTTCAGTGCCAATATATTTTTGCCTTCTTGTGGGAAGCTTGAATCTCCACAAAGGAAGCTACCTCAGATTGGCTTTCAAGAATTATAGGCAGGTCTCTTTCCAACCTGCCTGGAAATGCTGAGGACTGAAGCTGGGACCTTGGCTTGCAAAACAGACAACGTACTTCTAGGTTACAACCATTCTCCTCTGAAAGGTGTCTTGGGCTTCAGAATGCTTGTTCTCCAAATATCTGGGAGAGAAACTAGTATTAATTTCATTCCTGCGAAGGACCATCACTAATAGGAAGACCCAGGGCTCTATAGCCTGCTTTCTTCTAGACCAGGGGTAGGCAACTTTGGCTCTTTTATGACTTGTGGACTTTAACTCCCTGACTCAGGAATTCTGGGAATTGAAGTTCATGAGTCCTAAACGTCCACTGCTCATAAGAAAGCCAAGGTTGCCTACCCCTGTTCTAGACCCATCTGCCAATGTCATCAAGGTACCTTAGAATTTCCATCTAGTCTGTGGCACCCACCAGACAGGCTGTTCATCTCTTGCCTGTTGGTGACTACTAATATTTCAGTTATGTGCTTAGCTGTTATTTTCAGAAGACAAACATGAGTGAGAAGCCTACTAAAGAATAACCAGAGGTACATTTTTGAAATCAAATTCATTTCAAATCTAACCAAATCACCACAAAAGGCAAAGAAACTAATGTCAGAAAGGAAGCATTCGTGGGTTCAACTGAAATTCTTTTTTGTCACTATATATTTCAATCTCTTCACTTCTTTTGTTACTGTTCTGTACCAGCCTGCTACCGGCCCTGCAGAAAAGGCAGGGACAACCCCTTTACAAGAAGGCAAGAGGCTGGAACTAAGCCTGCCAAATTTATTAACATAAAACAGAGCAAAGGGAGCAAACACGAACCATGAAACAGGAGCTATTCAAACAGTTGCCTTCAGCAAACCAGCCCTCCCACGCATTCCCCTTTTAAACAGTTCAGGGTGTGGCTTCTCTCTGCCTCCTTCCGAGGTGCCCCATTGCCTTCCTCTGTTTACTCCTGATTGACTGCCTCCTGCGTTGGGCGTCCTTGAACAGGGCCAGCTGTGGGTCATCTTCATCCACGCTGTCAGGGTCACATAGCTGGGTCTGCGTCGTAACCAAGTGGGAGGGGCCTGGCTGAGGGCTCTCATCAGCAAGCTCTCCAACACCCTCAGCAACCTCTCCAACACCCCCCTCCTCCTCCTCCTAATCGTCCTACCCAACTGCCGAACCCACAGGCTGACCCTGAATCACAACAGTTACAGAGTGATCTGAAGGAAGCAGATAATTTGACTCGCTCACCAGTATTGTTAAGTTTTACCATTAATTTTACTGATGGATCTTATCTTCATATCATAGTTTTAGAGAAGGAAAATGGAAAGAAGTGGGGTTTTTATGACATTAGTTTTTTCATAGAATTTGCAGCCCAAATATATTATCAGGAAGTATAATAAAACTGACTAACATTTGGAAATATTTAAGGAATACAGAGCCATTTATTGATTGGAAGTATAATAAAACTGACTAACATTTGGAAATATTTAAGGCTAAAGCAAGTTGCAGGTAGTCCTCAGTTTATAACAGTTTATTTAGTATCCATTCGAAGTTACATTGGCACAGAAAAAAGTGACTTATGACCGTTTTTCAAACTTACGACCGTCGCGGAACCCCAGGGTCAAGTGATCGCCATTAGCAACAACAACAACTTTATTGATTAGCCCTTGGGCCATATCAAAGTGCAAAGTTCCAGCACAAATTGTTACTAAAATTTGATAAAAGCAATTTAAAATGGAATTTGATAAAATACAATTTAAAATGGAATTAGAATAAAATATGATTTAAAATGAAATGGTAATAAAATACAATCTAAAATGAAATTGTAATAATGTACAATAATTTAAGATATAGATAAAATATGAAAAAATTATATTTCGGAGTCGCCCTTGCAATCTACCCCAATCAGCCCCACATATGGAAATATTTAAGGAATATAGAGCCATTTATTGACTGGAAAGAAGGAAAAGGAGATAAATAATTGGCACTCAGGAAACCTTTCCCTTGGAAGAGTGGTGCAAAATTCATTCTCAATTATTTTCCAACTGCATCACCCTCCCTTATCAGTTAACAGAGCCACAAGGCATGATGCCAAAGGAGTTAACAGTCTGGCAGGTTTTTGTTTTTTTTAAAATTCTGATCCAAAGAATGTGTGACAGGCCTTTTGCACCATATGGTGCCCAAGAGTTAATCCAGGGAAGGAGGGTGGACACCTAGGGAGACTTATGTTGAAATGCCATTTAGAAGAGAAACATGAACTTGTCATGGCAAAAGTCCAGAAGTCTAAACAAGCAAGGCTAGAGAGCCAAGAGGCGGGAGCTAAGGGAGGGAGGCATATAATCACAGGCTGCATTTCAGAAAGCTCATCTGAATTTAGTTCCCCAGCTTTGCTTTCTTCACTGCACTCCTGGAGAAGGACAACCTTGTTACCAAACTGCAGATTATATTACTCCTAGAAGAGAGGTTCCAACTGGCATCAGTTCACCTCATTACAGGTTGGGATATGGGGCCCAGTGGTTGGGTCAGAGCACGGTAGGTTTTTTTCTTAGGAGATTGACAGCGTACCGGCCTGGCGGCTCAGTTGGATGGGTTGATTGGCCCTGAAAGCATCGCTACCCTGTCAGCTTTTACAGAAGCAAATTGAGCTTGTATCAGTGGAGTCCTCTCAACACTGGACTCTGTGTGAGTTAGTTCTGCGCTCAACCTGAATGGAAGCCAGCACTGACCCAACTGGGGAAGATCCAGGTTCTGCAGAGGCAAATTTCCCTGGCACATTGACAGGGCAATTGGCCTAACTCAGTGGCGGGATTCAGCCAGTTCGCACCAGCTCGGCAGAACCAGTAGCTCGTTTTTTTGTTGCCCAGGCCCAGAACGGACGTCCGGAAGCAGCATCCACACAGAGAACCGGTTGTTCACATATTTGAATCCCACCACTGGCCTCACTGGAAATCGGAGTTTTCATCTGTCTTGGTAAAAAAGGTAGCATAGGATAGCAAAGTTTAAAAAAAAGGAGGGAGGGGGGGTTCACTGACCCTTGTGATGTGGTCCTGTGGTCATTTGGTATCTTTTTGGGAGAGTGCATTAATGTACTGTATCTAAGCAGATTTATGAAAATGACTTTATATTTTAAAGACGATGATGCAATATTGAACTGCAGACCAGAGCATTTCCAAAGCAGGAGGCATATGTGGATCGCTTTCTTTTTCCCCACTAAAAAGAACTTCTGACAAGAAAACTAAATAAGCATTTTCCTCAAAATAAAAAGGCTGTCATTTTTCATGTAAAGAGAAATAAAGAGGTGTGCTTTTGAAGGCAGTATTGAAATGGGCACAAGTAACTCTCATAATCCTTAAGCCAGTCCTCATTAAGCCAAGGATTTTTGATTTCACAGAAAATGACTGTGTATGTGTCCACAGAAGAGACCTAAAACAAGATGGAGTGACGACATCAGCAAGTATTGTGGGCCCAACTGGCACAGGAAAAGCTCAGGACCGTATTGGTTGCAAACATGCAGAAGAGGCCTTCATCCTGCAGTGGGTGGACAATGGCTAGAACAGGGGTGTCAAACTCAATTTCATTGAGGGCCACATCAGCACTGCAGTTGCCCTCAGGGGGCTGGGTGAGTATGGCCTGGGTGGGTGTGGCCTACTGGGTGGGCGTGGCTAGAGTGCATATGGCCTACTGGGTGGGCATGGCCACCTATACATCGTTCGCATCAAGGGGGCCTATGGGGGCCTGGGCAGGAGTGGGAGAGATCTGAGGGTCTCTGGCAGGAGGAGGGTCTCTGGGCCAGGGCCAAGGCAGTGGGGGGCGTTCCCTCACTGTTTCCAGGATGGCTTTGCGGGCCACGTGAAACCACTTCATGGGCCGGATCTGGCCCCCGGGCCTTGTATTTGACATGTCTGGGCTAGAATGATGATGATAATATGTATATATATATATATATGTGTGTGTGTGTGTGTGTGTGTATGTGTATGTGTTTAAACGTAGAAAGGTCCTCTTTGTACATATAGTCTTTTTTCTATCAGTCTATCAATCTTTCTATACCACCTCCACCTCCTCTCTCTCTCTCTCTCTCTCACACACACACACACACACACACACACACACACACACACACACACACACAGAGAGAGAGAGAGAGAGAGAGAGAGAGAGAGAGAGAGAGCGCACTTGGTTGATTTATTTATTTACTACATTTGTATGCTGTTCATACAAGGTTCTGACTAGCTAACAAGCAGAAGCATGAAGAAGAGGCACTCCATAAAAAAACCAAATAAACCCACTTAAATCGTCATCATGATCATGATCATCTCATTGCCTGAGAACAACATAGGCAGACATGTGTCCACCAATGTACCCCAACATTCCTCATGAGCTAGATGGAACAGCCAGGTCTTAATTGCCCTCCTGAAACCCAGAAGGTCTGTCAAATCCTAACTTGGATTTGTGGATAGATGGGACCTGGAGGAGGTTGACCCTGTTCAAGCCGATTGGATGAGAAGGCAGTCCTAGAGATAAGCAGATCTAGAGCCACATTGGCCCTTAAAAGTGACAATCAATACCTTGAACTGTACCCGGAAGCCAACCAGTAGTGAGTGGAACTCCAGAGCAGAGAGGTCATCGGAGTGCAACTGCAGACACCCATCACTGCTCAGGCTGCCACATTTGACCCAGCTGCAGCTTACAAATACTTTTCAAGGGCAGCCCCATGTTAACTGGCGTGTTAGCAGTTGTCAGATACGATTATCTATGTTTCTGAAATTCTGAGGAATGATGGCCGTAATATACTCTACAATGGGATGCCTATGAAGAGAAATGGTGTAGCTTGATGAATATTGGAAAAGAAGAACCACATTCAGCCAGGTCTTAGGCTCAATCCAGGATCAAAGAACAAAGGGTTATGAACGATTTTGCTTCCATTCTCCCTGTAGGAATAGCACTATTAGTAGCAATATGATCAGCTCATGTTAACTTTCCATGAATGGATATATTCAGTTGCTAGGAGAAATTGACATTTTGGAATGATCTTTCCCAGGAGGTTAAAAACAGCATTTCCCTTGATAGCTTTGCAGAAGTTGTTTAAATTATCTTGTTCTTATAGACATGGTAGTCCTTCGGGCTTGAAGAAGACACTCTGTTGAGCAGTTCATTTGTGGACACAGAGGGGCTCTGCACTCTCAGCCTGGAAGGCAGATTCTCGCACAATTTTGAGGCACCGGAAGTCCATTGTTGTAATAACTGTGGATGTTATTCAGTGATGCTGCTCATGGTTTTCTATTAGTTTTTGGCAGTGCTTGTCTTTAAAGCCAGTAGAGGCTTCATAGCCCAGGGCTGGCCCACTGGTTATGCAGCAGCTCCAGCTTCTAGATTCTTTGGCTGGATGTCACAATAGTGTAGGGTTTCTTTCACCGTGTCATTGTAGCACTTGCGTGGGTCAACCTCAAAGTCTCATCCCAGACTTCAATACACTATAGCAGGTGTCCCTAACCCCTGGTCCGTGGACTAGTACTGGGCCGCGGCATGCCAGCAACCAGTCCGCACAAACAAGGAAAGCCCCATCCACAGGATGCAGGCAGCACACAAAACCATACCCCCTCCTGTCTGCAGAAAAACCTATATCCACGTAAGCGGTCCCTGGTGCCCCAAAGGTTGGGGACCTCTGCACTGGAGAGCAACTGGAGAGTCACACAGCGGACGTCCATTCTGATGATGTTTCCCTCCCATCTCATCTGGGCTCTGATAATCAGGGATCAAATGCTGGACTCTGAATGGTGGATTCTGCATGATCCAAGACCTCCACATTGGAGATACAGTCTTGCCAATAAATGCCAAGGATGGCGTGGCGAGCGTGCATGTGAAATTTCTCCAGTTGTTTGATGTGCCTTTAATACAGAGTGCATTATATATGTATTATTTTCATGGGAATAGCTTTGAAATAAGAACACCAATACATACCTGAAATGTTGGACAGAGAATAAAATGCTGGATAATGAGGAAGCCAAAGGGATTGGGTTGGAGTATAATGATAACTTTTGATCTGAGATATTTTAGGATGGGCATTAAGCCACCTGATGTATTTTTAAAAATGCAGTCAGAATGATGAAGGCAATAGTGTGGTGTTGTACCACAAACTCTACCCCCTTGGGGGATTCATATGACATCACAGTGTCAATAGACAAAGGGCATCCATCTGATTTATCTTACTCCCACCATACCGCCAAATGTAATTAATCTCCCCCCTTTTATCCTGCCTTTATTATTTTTATAACTCAAGATGGCAAAGACATCTTATACTCCTTCCTCCATTTTCTGCACAATAAACCATCCTGTGAGGTGTGTTGGGCTAAGAGACTGACTGGTCCAAAGTCATCCAGCTGGCTTTCATGCCTAAGGCAGGACTAGAACTCACTGACTCCTGGTTTTTAACCCTATGCCTTAACCCCTAGATTAGGGGGGGGGTCTTCAAACTTCACCGTTTTATGACTTGTGGACTTCAACTCCCAGAATTCCTCAGCCAAGTTTGAAGACCCCTGCCCTAGATCTTTTGATTTGATTGCACTTAGTCATGTAAGGAGTTGCTTTTGAAATTCCTTCACCAGAAGGTTTCACGCATTGCTTTTATTTGGAAACTATATGTGTTATTTCTTGAAAATAATAGTTCCCATTTTCTTCCAGTATTTTTAAAAATGTATTTTTTTCCAGTGACAGATTCTGCTAAGTCTCCTAGGCTGGCCATAATTAAAAAGTTAAATTACTTTCTTTTTGAAGAAGATAAACTGGTGGGTGAGATATTTCTATCACACAATTTCTCCTTGAATAAATGGCAAAAAAAGGCGCTGCACAATATAGGCACTGATTTTTAAAATGTATTTGTATGTGTTCTTTTGTTTTCTTTATTGTAATGAATTTTTATATTATGCTGTCAAAACCTTTTGGAACATTCTCGTTACTGAGCCAACTAGCTAATTTGCTTAATGAATCAAAAGAGGCATCTCTTTATTTAGTCCCGCTACTATTTACTTACTCTGTGCATTTACCTGTTTGTTTTATCAAATGCATTTGTTATTTAACTCTGGCTCATTTGCCTTATGTGTCCTCCTTGCTGATCTTCCCAAGTTAATTACCTCCAAGTTGTCAGCAAAAAATCACTTCAAAGGCTTTTTATAATTTCTGGCCCATTTGGGAGTCAACTGCAACAGATGAAAATGTCTTGATATGTCTTTCTTCTTACTCTATGTGTAGAGGGCAGCATCCTTTTTTTCTGTTTGCTTTTAATGTGTTTGCGTAGAAGTGATTTGTTCTTTTCTGGAAGTTGCACGAATCATAATGGATTCTGTAATTGAGTTTGACCCTCAATCTTCATTAATTTCTGTACAAGATTAGAAAAAAAACAACAAACCCCTTAGATGTTTGAACAGTGCCCCATGAAACTATATTAACATCATTGTGTTCGTTCTGGTTCCTGTGTCCCCTTTTCCATCCAAGAGGTTGTTATCTGCTGTGCTTTAATTATACTGTCTTTTTAAAATCCTCAGCTATTTTTCCACCCTGCTGGACTCCGATACATCTTCACAAGACAAGAGGTCCTATCTTATTTTAATCTTACTTGATTAAAGGCAATTGGGATTTTATCCCCTGCCTGCTGAATTCAGTCCCTACATTCCCATTTGATTTTTGTGGGCAAGTAGATTGGTTTGCCAAGGATCACGTAAGTCAAGAACCACGACAGTTTTTAATGATGACTGGCTTTCCTTTCCAATATATTTTTCTCAAACTTTGGATAGTTTAAGTGCACTGAGCAAGCTTCTGTTTTCTATCCCAAAACACTGACATCTGGAATAAGACGATCCCGTTGCCAGTGTTTACGTGGATTCTTGTAAAGTTTCTATTGTAAAGTCAGACAAGATGCCAGAACCAATACTTGAGTAATCCAGAGTGACAGCAAATTTCTCACTCACTGATTCTGTGGGTCATATTAGATTCAGTTCTATCAAGGTTTGGATGGCACTGTGTTTTTATTCCTCTATTTCTGCTAAACCTGATCCATACTGCCCAGAAAAATACTCATCAATAAAAAATAAAATACAAACCTCCTTTGAATCAACATGTCTCCTGATGACTTCATAATTTTGTGGCAACAATATAGAGGTAGTTTGGCATTAAAAAAATTACAACTTTCTAAGTTTTTTTTAAATTTCCCAGTATATTTTACAGTCCCTGTGTTTCTTGGTTTGCTTTCCATCTGATGATGCAAGTGGTTTGGTAATATATTATGATTTGTTTCCTAACAGGTAAAATGCCTATTGTTTAGCTTGGAAGGATAAATATGTTGTTGCTGCTGCTTTTTTAATTAGGATTATTAATATTTGGAGATATTGCGGTCCATTGAGTCAAAACCTGGGACCTTCAGATGTAGCTGGAGGTAGCTGGGTGTTGGAAAAGAAGCAGATTGATGGACTGGTTATTATCAGTTTGTGATCTTGGCTGAAGTTGATTCTAGAGAGCACTAGAGTTTGCAGGAGTATTCCTGCCTGAGCTGTTAGTTTCATATTTCTTAATCTCTTTTACATACTGTATATATTTGTCTAAACATCATCTACTTTTGTCCTTAATTTAAAGTTCTACCACTGATCTTGGAACCAATTTTGAAAGGTGGAGTCGTAAGATGTTGATTAGCAGTCTGTAGTTCATTGTTCTAAAGCAGGGATGGAGAACTTTGGCCCAAGGGCTACATATAATTCTTGTTCTGATTTACAAAAAATCCTCAGCATCATATAACCTTTCCATTACTGTGCCCTTATTTCTGACTTCTGGATTCTACCCCTCTGGAAATGGTTCTCTTTATAAAATTTGCTGAACCTAACTGAGATATGCTTGAATTTTATCCTATTGGTCTTCCATAAGCCATAGTTAAACCATGGTTTTGTGTGTTGTGCAAACTCTGTGAGGTCTGGTAAGAAAGGGAGAAAAGAAAATGAGGAATGAGGGACATGCAGAGAAAATTATCCAAAGTTGCAAACTCTATCCACTATGAGCTCTGATTCAGCTGTTGTCAGGTTAAATATCCAGACACACAGCTGAAGGGTTCAAATAGCTGTTTTATTGCTCCAGCCTATACACTGGAATCTTCTCAGACTGATAATTTGCACCTGGGTGAGACTAGATAAGGTTCAACAGCACTGAAGGGGAGTTGGACTTGCCCTCTTGTGCCCACATAGGGATTCCAGACTAAGTCCCCATTTGATTCCTTCCCCTGGATTGACCAGCCTCTCTCCTCTCCAAGGAATCAACAAGGTTCTGGTTTTGCAACGAAAATGATATGGTAGAGGGAAGGAGGGTGGGGAGACAAACAGATGCGGAAAATACTTGCAAATATATGTGGAGCTTTGTTGACTCCACATTAAGTGGAATAACCCATCCAAGTGAAAGTGGAGCCCTCATTTAATTAACCCTCTTGCAGTAGTACCATGTGATTAAATGTGACGGAGCTGCTCCTTGGGGTTCCACCGACTGAAAATACTAACAATAATCATTTGTTTTGTTTTTATATTTAAACACATTATTGCATAGCTTGGTGTGGAGATAATTACCAATTTCATCTCCTGTGTTCTAATGTTCATTAATAATAATAAAAGGTGGTAGGTTAAAAACTCATTTAATTGCCTTTATGTTAATGACATTATGAATAGCCTTAGCTACAAGATTCTAATTTTGTCCAGTTCCTTGCTTCTTGGCAAAACCCCAAGAGAGTTGCTCATTTTATTAGCATTACTGATTCAGAGGTTTTCTTCTCCCCACCCACCCTCTTAAAAGTGGGTTTTTGTACATAATCAAAATTAATGCACAACACATTGGGCAAGAAACCGTGTAAGAAGCCTTCTGAATAATTGACTCAAAAACACCTAAGGGAAAATTATACATATATACATTTCACATTTATATATATAATGTATACACACACACACACACACACACACACACACACACATAAACCTGCCACATCATAAATTCATAAAACATTAAAAAATGTTACAATACAAGATAAACATTTGGCTAATAATACACTTTCATGTTGTTTTCCCAGCTCTGTTGTGTACAGGAGATACTGTAAGCATCGTTTCAATATTCTTGTTAAAGAATAGCTGCCCTTGCAACAGCTTACAACCCAAGTCAATCCAACAATGACTTTGGGCAAAATAAATAGAAAGCGATCTTCTATTTTTTTTTCTTTAGTCTTAAAAGTGCACAAAAAATAGTTTGATGCAATGTAACTGAACAAGTCTTTCCTTCATTTCCCGGCTACTACACCACAGAGGAAATGAAAGGTTCCTTAAATTACTTTTGGCCAAATTTGCACTTTCTTACCATTCTGGAAAAGTAAATTAGTTAAAGGCTACTCCTTTCAGCCCCTTTTTCTACGATTATCTATGATGGCCATTGTGGCTGAAGTTATAGGGAGTTGGTTTTCAACATCATCTGGAGATATGGGTGTCCCAATCCTGCCCTGAGGAATGGGAGCTTTGTGAGTAAAAGAAATTGACCCCCACACCTCTCCAGCTTAACATTCTCCCTACAATTAGAGCACTGGTATTTTTATCAGGTATATTTTGGAAATGGTGCTGATTGACATAGAAGTGAATAACTGGAATGAGCTGTTTGGTCTCATGGACAAGGCAGGTCGTGGCTGGGAACAGCATTTCAGGTAGCTTTCTTCAGCTTAAATCTTTCTAGATATAGACTACAATTCCCAGCTTCCATAATAATTGGTCTTTTTCCTCCCCTGAGGTTGGTAAGAGCCATAGGTTAATGAGTCCCAGTTCAGGGAAGATACTGCTAGATTAAATAAGCTTTTAGACCAAATTAGCTAGACAATAACAATATTTGCGTTCTCCTATTTGGTTTATTCTATCTAGCCCACAAAGTAATGAGAATCATGTGGTTACTCCTATTGTATTTAGGTGTATGCTCTGGGGCAACTTGATAACTTTCAGATATCTTTCACCCAAAATGCCTGTCTAAGGCTGATCCAAGGGGAAAGAACATTTTGTTTGTGTGTGTGTGTTTATATGTGTGTACCTAACTATATATGACAACCAGAATATATGATAAAGTACATTAAAAATATAGCAGTACTAATAAAAATCAGAAAAATATACAGAAGAATGAGTAAGTGAATAACATTTGTAAAAACCAAAAAACTATCCATAAAATGTTAATATAGGAACGAAAAGGAAGGAATCCAGATCGTAACTTTAGTCTTGTTACTCTGTTTGAAGGACCATCATAATTGGGTGTTATGAAATTCTTAGTTGCATTATTTACTTATTTAATGTATTTATTTATAGAGCTGTGGTGGCACAGTGGTTAGAATGCAGTATTGCAGGCTAATTCTGCGAACTGCCAGGAGTTCGATCCTGACTGGCTCAAGGTTGACTCACCCTTCCTTCCTTCCGAGGTTGGTAAAATGAGGACCCAGATTGTTGAGGGTGATATGCTGACTTAGACAATTGCTTAGAGAGTGCTGTAAAGCACTATGAAGCGGCATCTAAGTCTAAGTGCCATTGCTATTGCTATTATTTCCCACTTCTGTAAAAAATGACCCCCCCGCCCATGCTTTACACAACATAAAACAACCCCACCTAAAAAGTATGCATGGCATGGATAAAATCATATCAGAAAAGGCATACCTCCTAATCAATAAAAATACAATGATTGCAAGATCTAAGCAAGAATGCTTTATAAAATAACTCACTGATCACCATCTCCCTGCATCATATAGGAAATAAGCCAACCAGTCTGGTTCTACTGAAATCAGCTCAGACTATTCCAGGGTTCAGGTGCTGCTCTGGGGCACCATAGATTGGATAGATAGATGCTGTTAGCATGGATCCATCACTCTTTTGCATTATGTAACTAACTGAACATCTGTTGAACTTCTGTCTTACTTACAGTATTAACAACTGAAGTATTTGCAAGGTTGTACAAGTGATCCTCGACAATCATTTGTTTAGTGACCATTCAAAATTACAACAGCACTGAAAAACATGACTTATGACCATCTCTATGGTCATGTGATCAAAATTGGCTCATATTTATGACGGTTGCAGTGTCCCAGGGTTATATGATTACCTTTTGTAACCTTCTGGCAAGCAAAGCCAGTGGGGAAGCCATGTTCACTTAACAGCCATGTTAGTAACGGAACTGCAGTGATTCACTTAACAACTATGGCAAGAAAGTTCATAAAATAGGACAAAACCCATTTAACAACACTTAGCAACAGAAATTTAGAGCTCAAAGATGGTGGTAACTCAGGGATTACCTGTATCACAATGTAGTTAAAATCAGCAAAGACTGAAGACTGAAAGAGTATTTTTTTGTCCTTTGTTTATAGACCTGATTCAGAATTTTTTAATAAAAAAAGTCCATAAGATAGTGGCAAGCCATTTCCATATAACCATGTGGCCTATAAGCCAAGGAGAAAGGTATCAAGAAAACAACATGGATGTTTCCATATAATCACCAAGCCTTGAGACAGAAATCTCTCTCTGAACTTGAGGAAATGAGTTTCAAAATGGCAAATGCTATCCGACATAAGCAAATAAAGTGTGATCCATATTGTTGTGAAGAATTCATATAAGAACTGGCTTATATGTCTGAACTGGCTGGGGCCGGTGAGGAAGGTTGCTGTAGTAAAGAGCTCACTGAAAATATTGATCCAATGTAAGCTGCTGTGAAACTGTCAAATTCTATGTTGGGAATCATTAAACAAGGCGTCCAAAATAAAAATGTCAATATTGCAATAAAAAGCTATGGCGTGGCTGCACTTAGAAAACTATCTACAGTCCTGGCTGCTGAACCTCATAAAAGAAATTTGTGGAGCTGGAAACAGATACAGAAAAGAAGAACTGGAATTTTAAATTCTGAACACATTGGGGCTTTTAAACTTAGGAAAAAGAGACAAAGAAGCGTCACGGACACCTGAATTAAATTACCGTATATACTTGAGTATAAGCTGAATTTTTCAGCCCACTTTTTGGGCTGAAAAATTCCACTTCGGCTTATACTCCAGTCAACAAAAAAACTTACCGAGGACTTGTGCGCGGCCGAGGCTTTGGTGCTTCCGGGATCGCGCGCACCTCTCCCAAGCCACCGCCGTCCGAGACCTGCCGACGTTTGGGGAGGTTTGGGCGCCTCCCCAAACCTCCCCAAACGTCGGCAGGTCTCCGTTCCTCCTGCCAACGTTTGGGGAGGTTTGGGCACCTCCCCAAACCTCCCCAGGTCTCCGTTCCTCCTGCCGACGTTTGGGGAGGTTTGGGCGCCTCCCCAAACCTCCCCAGGTCTCCGTTCCTCCGCGCAGACCTGCTGACGTTTGGGGAGGCCATTTAGCTGCCATTCAAAACAACCAACACCCCAAAACTACAAATAACCTCTTTCAAATTTATGACAAATGCAGCACTCCAGTGGTCATTCACACTTACCACAGACCCTGGGGATGTTGCCTTGTCCTCCCCTGCCCGTCTTCCCCTGCAGCACTTAGGCCTGCTCCCCAGGACTCCTGGAAGCAGCTGCGAACAATTCCTTGCTAAAATGGCGGCTACTTTCAGAGCCTTCTCCGCTAATCAGCTGTCTGCCCATCAGCTGTCCATAGGGATGCTGCAAAGCTCTCCTTCTCTAGGCCTTGGACTCCCTCCTGGCTGAAGAGTAGATGAACCAAGCCAGCAAGGAGACAAAATGTTTCTGCAGCTGTTTTTCCTCTCAAGTTTTTTTTGTTTTTTTTTTAAAGTAATCTCCGAAGGTTATGCCAGAAAATGGAGGACGCTGGGTCTTTGCAAGCTTTAGCTGTCCGCCTGGCTGCCTGAAGGCCGCCCTTTTCAGGCAGTCTGACAGACAGCTAAAACTTGCAAAGACCCAGCGTCCTCCATTTTCTGGCACAACTTTTAGGGATTTATTATTATTATTCCTACTACTACTATTACTACTACTACTACTTCAGGAGTAAAAAGTTGCAGAAAAAAATTCTCTCCTTACTAGCTTAGTTCCTCTACTCTTCCATCTGGAGCCAAGGTAAGATTTTAAAAAGGGATATTGGTTGGAAGGAAGAGGGAGAGTTTAGTTTTAGCATCTAAAAAAAGGGGGGGGGAAATCAGCGAGTACATCCCAACCAGCTTTTTATGTTTTTGTTATTGAAGAAATATGGGGGAGGGGGAGGGGTTCTGGGGTGGGTTGGGGAGGGGATAATATTGTAACTTCAATAAAAATTTTCAATAAAAAAAAAGAAATATGGCTTTCTGGGGGAAGGTGGGGAGGGCGTTAAGGAAGGAAAGGGTTTTTGGAAGCTCGTCCTGAAGCTGCCTTTTGTGCAAGGGGCCTTTTCTCAAAGCCTAGAGAGGCAGCTTTGTTGCCTCCCCGTAGACAGCTGATGGGCGAACACCAAAAGCTCCAAAAGGCTAGGGAACTAGTCCCAGAACACCTTGGTAGGAGGAAGGGCAGAGGCAGAATTGGGAAAGAGGTAAGACAGGGTTTTCCTTCCCAGATGTTTCTCTTTGGCAAGACAGCCAGCTGTGCTGAAGCCCAGTATCTGGGGGTGGGGGAGACCTGAGGCAGGCGGGCTGGTGCTTGCATTAGGCCTCCCAGGATCTCCCCCACCCTCAATTAATGACCAGTGCACTCTTTAATGAATGCACTGAGGAGAATACGTATGGCTGGTCATTACTTGAGGCAGTTCATTTAACATTATTTAATGGCAGTCTCCATTAGGGTCACAACCTGAAGACTATCTGTGCAATACTTATCAACAGAATGTGTGGCTGGTACAGTCTATGACATATCTGTTTTTTCCCCCTCCTAAGCTTATACAAAAGCTAACAGATGTAGCAGAAGAATGCCAAAGCAATCAACTAAAGAAGTTGAAAGAGATTTGTGAAAGGTAAAAACTACTTAACAATTCTTTTGACTACCATTCTAGATGTACCGGTACTTGGAGGGGAATAATCCCCTGTCAGGACAGAGGGAGTCACTTCTGGGTGAATGTGTATAGTGAGACCTGGGGAGGTTTGGGGAGGCGCCCAAACCTCCCCAAACTTCGGCAGGAGGAACGGAGACCTGGGGAGGTTTGGGGAGGTTTGGGGAGGCGCCCAAACCTCCCCAAACGTCGGCAGGTCTGCGCGGAGGAACGGAGACCTGGGGAGGTTTGGGGAGGCGCCCAAACCTCCCCAAACGTCGGCAGGTCTGCGCGGAGGAACGGAGACCTGCCGACGTTTGGGGAGGTTTGGGGAGGTGCGCGCGTACCTCCCCAAACCTCCCCAAACTTCGGCAGGTCTCCGGACGGCGGCGGCTTGGGAGAGGTGCGCGCGATCCTGGAAGTACCGAAGCCTCGGCCGCGCGCAAGTCCTCGGTAAGCTCCGGGCGGTCACTTGCTTCGTGTCTCCTGAGGAAAGGGGGGCGACTGGAACGGGCGTGTTTCCTCGCCTGCTGGGCGCCGCGATTTGCCCGGGGAACGCGCGGGCCCCGAATGGCAGCGTGGAGTGAGGAAGCGGACAGCCAGGGCTTCCCCGAGAGCCGCGGCCACACAGGGTATTCCTGTGTATTCAGGCTTGCAAAATGGCGGATCGAGCCTCTGCTGGCGGCAGAGGCTTGCAGAGCGCGGATCCAGCCTCCGAGGCATGCAGAACGGCGGATCGGCTTATACTCGAGTCAACAACTTTTCCCAGTTTTTGGGGGTGAAATTGGGGGTCTCGGCTTATACTCGAGTCGGCTTATACTCAAGTATATACGGGTAACACACGGTATGAAGAAGTTGGACCAGAAAATGTTTTTCTCCAGACATGGGATTGTTCTTTCAGAATGTATAAAAGGAAATATTTATGCAGGAGAGATTTTCCATTCATGACTTTTGCCACTATGAGACATAATGTTGGCCGAAGAGTACATGGAGGTAAAAAAAATTGGCAGTTTTTTAAAATCACGATGATGTATTTCATCCAGTTTTGGAACTGGTACATTTGTCATTAGGAACGCGGTGGCTCAGTGGGTTAGGGCGCTGAGCTTGTTGATCAGAAGATTGGCAGTTTGGTGGGTTGAATCCCGAGTGCCGCGTAGCAGAGTGAGCACCTGTTACTTGTCCCAGCTTCTGCCAACCTAGCAGTTCGAAAACACGTAAAAATGCAAGTAGAAAAATAGGGACCACTACGGTGGGAAGGTAACAGCGTTCTGTGAGCCTTTGGCATCTAGTTATGCCGGACACATGACTACGGAGACATCCTTGGACAAGCACTGGCTCTTCGGCTTTGAAACGGAGATGAGCACCGGCCCCTAGAGTTGGAAACAACTAGCACACATGTGCGGGGGAAACTTTACCTTTACCTTTACTTACATTTGTCATTACAACTTGCTATAAAACATGAGTAGGCTTTGTAGACCTAACAGAGCCATTTAATTAGTCGTAGTACGACATGAATTGCAGGGCTCCTCTGATAATAGAGGAAGCCATACTCTTCCTAGGATATCCTAGAGACGAATGGACATATTTCAGAATAGCCATTCTACTACTTACCTTGATGGGCATTTGAATAAGCAGTTCTGTTCAAGAGCAGAGAGTGCATCGTTATTTTATTTTAAGCGTAACTCCCACCCACTAATAGTGCACTCTTTCTATCAACTTGGAGGAGGCATATCACCTAGCTTGCTAACTACCAACACAGAGGAAATGAGAAGACAGTAAGTAAATAAAACAGATGCGGGTTGGTTAGTTGAGAGCAACTGTCCATAAAGTGAAGCAGGAACCCAATGTAAGAAGGAACTGGGGAAAGAAAATTAAGCCCAAAACTGGGGAAATGGAGTTGCATTGAGTATTTAGAATTGAGAGGACTTCAAAAAGAAATGGACCTTCCATACTGGTCGATATTTCTTAATTAGTATGGGATTTATCTTATGATGTCTCCTCAAACTATTATTTGCTTGCTAGCTGGTCTTATAGGATATTATAATCATAATACACTTTAAGGGATTGTATTACAAAATTATGGGTGCAATATGGTGAAAACTTTGGTGCATTTGTATTTCACTGGTACATATAGAATGTGTGTACTGGAATCATGACTTCCTGCCCACTGTTTTAACAGATGTCATAAAGGCCTAAAACAAATTTTGTCTCTCTGCTAATGCCACAGAAAGAGAAAAGGTATATTTCAAATTAGCTAGTATCATCCTCTTTCTCCCTCTGGTTCTGAGGTTTACTGAAGTATCCTGATGTTCACTTGTATCTTACATTCTGAAGAGATTAAAAGCATCTGCTTGGTTTAATTCATGTCCTGATCCTTCCTTCCTAAAAAATACGTATACCCAGATCTACTATGTCAACCAACGGGGACAGCCTTCAAAACCTGGAAGAGAGAAGTGATGCTTCCTTTAAGTCTTTGCACCTACTGTACACAATATTAGACCACAATTTCCTCATCTCGAATCAGTGGTGGGATTCAGCCAGGTCACACCAATTTGGCAGAACCGGTAGCTAATTTTTTGTTGCCCAGGCCCAGAATGGACTTCCGGAAGCGGCATCCACACAGAGAACCGGTTGTTCACATATCTGAATCCCACCACCGTCTAGAATGGGATTAGAAAAAACAGTGGACTCTACAGTAGAGAATAAAACTCAAATAGTATAGATTCTAGTGTGTTAACCTTCCCAGAAAAAAAAGGCTCTTGGGGACATACTTGAAGGAAAGTGTTTTGTTTTTCTATAGCAGACGGATTGCTCTGGTAAAGTAATCTTTTAGTTATGCCGATAAAACGAAAGGTTCACAGGAAAACTGAAACTGCCAGCAGTCGGTAGAGCATGACTATTACCCAGGCAGAAATAGGGCCAACACAATGATAAATGAGCACTTCTGGTGTGCTTTTTGTCGACTGAAGGATGACCCGACTTCTCCTTGCATCTGAGCTCCAAGGAAGCCAACATTTTTCACTTCGCCACTTAACAGTGGACATTAACTTAGCCCTTTCTGAAAGCGCTGACCTGGAGGGGACCTTCTGTGGTTCTCCCTGCTGTAATCGCTTGTTCAGCTTGTAATTGTATCAAATGGCATGCCCCTTTTCCAGCCACTTATTGGCCAATTAAGACAAGTCCTCACCGAAGGGGTCCAGCTGGCGTCAAGTTCTCTTAGATGAATTGATGGAAGACCCTCAACAATTTCTGAACCCAATTTAATGATCTAGGTGATAATGCTAGTTATTCTCCACAGTCAAGGGAATTTGCAGCAGCTGTTGTCTGCAAATTCATGTTTGTAAGCAGTGAAGTATCGGAAGAGCATTTCGCCACCCCCTGTGCTGTTGCCGTACAGTTAGGTCTGGCTGCCTTGTGAAATGAGAGGTTTGACATTCATGTAGCATTGCCAAGAGAAGGCAGGCTTGTGCGGTGCATTTCCCGAAATTCACTTTGACAAGCCTGCACTGAGGAAATGCACATTCTGTAACAGCAATCCCAAATCAAGAGTAGAGTTGCATGCAGTAACCCCACTGACATCCTACATAAAGGCCTGATCTAAAAATAAAAATGCTGATTTAGGATTAAATGCACCCAGTTTTAACCTTAAAGATTAAAAAAGGAGGGAAATACTTCTCCTTTATTGAACAGCATATGCTGCTTTTGAAAAATTGGCTCAGTTTCAGAAGCAGTATGTCATGTCAGCTTGCTGATGACAAGCCACATCAATTTAATTTCTTAAATTGTAATCAAATACTCTTCTCCAACCTCATTTAGTAGGATTCAGTTTATAAAGGTTGATATGGACCAGAATGATACTAAAATTTAAACACTGAAGGATCTGTCGTGATCTTGTTGGAATATGTCATCAAAATGAATGGGGTAATATTTGATAATAGCCATGATCCTTGATATTTTCTTTGGAAGTTGTTTCCTTCTATCCCAACTCCTAATTCCTCTGAAGACAGTAAGAGGATCTTCGTGTTCTGATTTTAAGCTAATATTTTTTAAGGGACCCAATATAGAAGACTACCCTGGGATGGTGGATTCAAGCCAACTTTGAGATGTTATCTCTAGGGAACAGTGATATCCCAAGTGTTGTAACTACATCCACAGAACATGGATGCATGGAAAGGCTTCAGGCTGAAGGGCTACCTTCAACTAGTAGAGAGGAAAGTGTACCCCATTATATATCCACTTTCCATCTAATTCTTCTTTGGTGGTGGAGTAGGGGTAAATTGTTCTGCCTAGCAAAGAAATATGCACATTGAAGTTATCAGCAATGATCAAATTCACTATTAGGATATACCACCTGGAAATGACAGAGTAACCTTCTTGCAGATTTCAGTGTTCCCTAAAAAAGATCCTAACTGAAGTTTCTGAAATTCACATCCAGATTTTCTGTGTTAGAAATGCCATTATTTTCTTTTTTTGGAGGCAGCATATAGGAAAGAGAAAATGAGTTAAGAAGATGAAGGCAGGGTTAATCTTTTAAAGGAGGCTCATACTTCTCAGGTTGGCCTAGATATTAATCTTTAAAACTAAATCTATATTTCATAGTACCTAGTGTGAAGTGAAGACAAAAATAAAACAGAAATAACCATCGAGAAAGTACTGTATTTATTGAGTTTCAGCTTGCTCTTTTCTCTTTCCTGTACCTGAATTATATTTATATCTACAGCAACATTGGGGTTTTTTGTGGTAGGTTTTTTTTATTGATTATACATAAAAGTTGTTGGCAGAATACCCACTAATACGAGGAAAAGAAGGAAAGACATGGAAGGAAAGAAGGAAGGAAGGAAGGAAGGAAGGAAGGAAGGAAGGAAGGGAGCATCCAAACAGACAAAAAATATCATTATTATTGTATTTACTAGTTTATATACCTCTTGGTCCAACGCGGCTGGAAGCAAGCACAGCTGAATGAATAAATTAGTACAACATTAAAATAAAGATCATGATTAAAAATTTCAAAAGAAAACAAGAGCTCCCCAAAGAACAACCAAGCCCACAGCAGGGCCCAGATTGCAATAATAAAATTTGCTCACACTTCTTGCTGAAACTCATTAGAGATGATCAGGCAAATTATTGTTCAGAAATCTGTCATTTTTTTCTTTCACTGATCCAGCTGTTTCCATATTTTGTCCTTCTGGACATCATTTTGGAATTTTTACAAATTATGTATGCATTTGGACGTGGAGCGGTACAATTAAGCTAGCCAACTTCCTGACATTTTCTCCTGTCTAAGGTCTTTGATATGTTTTAGGAAAGTAGGAGGATACAAAAGATTGTTAATCGTGTATTTGGATTTTTTTTCCTTTTTGGAAGTGAAGGTTATGCAACAATGAGTAGAGATGTGCAATGCAGAAGGAAGCTTCTTTAGACCAGATTTCTGTAAAGATTTTAAATGCCTGAGCAAATAAAAGAAAAAATGGAGATTTTGGCCCAAAGCTTCATGTTTGATCATTTCGCTCACATATTCATGCCCTCCTTTCTCAGTGCTTCATTTAGTTTCCTGGGGACAATTACAGGTAACTAAAGAATCAGAGAGAAAATGGATAACCAGATTTTTTAATGAAGTGATTAAAAAAACTGAGTGTTTTATACGAAGACATCTGTACCATAATATATTCTAGGACAGAGGTCCCCAACCTTTTGGGCACCAGAGACCGGTTCTGTGGAGAGAGGTTTTTCTGCAGACTGGAGAGTGTGTGGTTTTGTGTGCTGCTGCATCCCACGGATGGGGCTTTGCTTGTTTGTGCAGACCGGTTGCTGGGGGTTTGGGGACCCCTGTTCTAGGATATATTCACACACTCTTCTAATATATTGGGAAATCAGCACAGGAGCCCCCTACTGATCCTATTGGTTGTTAGAGGTATGGTTTCCCCCTTATATCTGCTGACTTGAATGGACTGGTACAATTGACTGATGGTCATTTAATCAATGTCAATTGTGTTCAAGTGGTCCAGTTGTTTTGGGATTGCATCCAAGATACTTATAGGTAGTCCACAACCTATCACCATAATAGAGCTTTTAAGTGACCACAAGTTGTTAAGCAGAGCACTGGGTGCCTCAGGGGTGGGGGGAATGCCCTGAAAAGCTTAGCATAGATCCAGGCCTGCCTGGGCCTCCCCCACCCCTCTGAGGCAGCTCGTGTTCCACTTCCCACCCCTTGGAGTCCCCATAAACCTTTAGGCCTGCTTCCCTCCACACATATGAGATCCCTGAAGGCCTTGGTACTGCTTCCTACTCTGTCTGATCCTACATTCGCATTATCAATTGTGCACTTATCTTTGGAACATCTAACATGAGCTCTGGAGCTCCACTCCTCAGGGCCCCTAGGCCACTCTGAAAATGGCACCCAGTTCCGGGATGAAGCCATGTGGCCTATGGACGGAGTGTCGTAGCATGAGCTCCAGAGTTCTTCTAAACCCAACTGCATGATAGGTGACTAGGGGTGGACCTGGCAGGATGGAATGCAGGCCCCAAGCCTCCAGGGACACAATGGGGGAGGGAAAAAGCAGTCCAAGGCCTACAGAGACCAGCACTGTAGGATGGGGAGGAGATAACCTGAGGGGTGCTGCAGTGTCCCTGAGATTGGTCATAAGGGTAAATGAATATGATGTTGTAGTGGCCATAACTTCAAAACTGGGTCGTAAGTAGCTTCTGGGGGATCCATTTTAACTCTGAATGGTTGCTAAGCAACTGGTAATAAGTCGAGGACTACCTGTTTACTAATAGTACTATCTTTGCTTTTACCAGAGTCACTTCTATTTGTAGATACTTGTATTTTAGGAATTTCTCCAGTTCTTTCTCTTATACGCTGCTATCTCCAGGTACTGCCACGTCCTCTATACAGACTTTTTCCCTCTATTTTAGGATTAATTGTTCAGTCTGGGGTGTTATGTGACAGGCACTTGTCTGTTTGAATTCTACAGTTCTAGAGCAATTTAGCTTCTTCATTTTCTGTGATTTTCTCTATTTTATGGTGCTACTTGGGACCATTCCTGTCTGAAATTACCCTTGTGTTAATTGCCCTGATGGTCTTTCCTCCAGTGAGTTTGGTCTTTACTATCTTCTTCATTTTCATGATGTATTCCCTTCTAACCTTCTTCTTAATTTCAGTGTGCTTGATATTGTCAGCTTAATGGATGCCCAGGCATTTGCTCCTGGGGAGGAAAGCCATGGCAAATCTAGACAGCACACTGAAAAGCAGAGACATCACCCTGCCAACAAAAGTGTGTATAGTCAATGCTATGGTCTTCCCAGTTGCAATGTATGGCTGTGAAAGTTGGACCAAAAGAAAGGCTGAGCGCCAAAGAATTGAAGCCTTTGAACTATGGTGCTGGAGAAGACTCCTGCGAGTCCCTTGGACTGTAAGGCGATCAGACCGGTCAGTCCTAGAGGAGATCAACCCTGACTGCTCTTTAGGCCAGATCCTGAAGTTGAAACTCAAATACTTTGGCCACCTAATGAGAAGGAAGGACTCACCGGAGAAGAGCCTAATACTGGGAAAGACTGAGAACAATAGAAGAAAGGGATGACAGAGAATG
The DNA here is from genome assembly GCF_947247035.1 of Vipera ursinii. NCBI lineage: Eukaryota > Metazoa > Chordata > Lepidosauria > Squamata > Viperidae > Vipera > Vipera ursinii. The sequence goes on along the minus strand of NC_139516.1, from coordinate 82,149,808 downwards.
AGGTGGCTGGATGGAGTCACTGAAGCAGTAGGTGTGAGTTTAAATGGACTCCAGAAGATGGTAGAGGACAGGAAGGCCTGGATGAACATTGTCCATGGGGTCACGATAGGTCGGACACGACTTCGCAACTAACAACAACAACATGCAGACAGCGTTAAGCAGCAATTTTATTTCACTGTGTTTTTCCATACAGCTTCAGATTGTCTGTATAAAAGGGGTGAGATAGCCTGGCAGATGTTTTTCATGTCTGATAGACATGGCTTGACTCATTCAATATCGGAGACATAAGAATCAGTGCAATAATGAACCAGTGGTGATAGTGAATCTCTTTGAAAGATTCCTTTCTTGATATTAACCTTTCCCAGTCATTGACCAGCAACTATGTCTTCCATTGTGTGATCAATTTTTACACAATGCCTGTTTCATCTAATTCCAGTTTTTCTGGGCAATTAATTATCCAATCACATGCAGGAAGTCTAATGCCTTCTTGTAATCAATCTACACTACATTCAAGTTGGTGTTCCTTCTCTTGTAGTTTTCCAAAATCATTTTGTGAGTTAGGAACTGCTCTTTTATTCTTGGGCTGTTTGTGCATTTTTCTTTCTTATTCAGGTGGAAAGAGCTTATTTTCAACCAAATGCTGCTGGATTGCATCAGCTACCTCACAAGTTAGCAATCTGAAAGTTGTTGGTAAGCAGGAAATAGCCCAAAGTTGCCTGCTGCTGCCCCTTTTGTTGGATCTGCCATCATTAGGTTTTTCCCCCCATGTGAAACAATTGTTAATTTCACTTTCTTGTAGTATGTTGTTAAGCTATTTGGCAACTAGTTTATGTTTATGTTTATTGGACTTATATACCGCCCTTCTCCCGTAGGACTCAGGGCGGTTCACAAGGTATTTAAAATAACAATACAAATTACAAAAGTTAAGAACAATTAAAATAATTAAATTTAGTCCTTGAATAAAGTATAAAACCCCTATTAAACTCCAATTAAAACCCAATTAAAATAAAATTAAAATTAAAATTCTCAGTCCTGGCTGGAAAGCTCAAAAAGCCAGGTCTTCAGGTCCCGGCAGAATGAACGAAGGTCAGGGGCAGTCCTGAGCTCTATGGGCAGCTGGTTCCAAAGGGCAGGCACACCCACAGAGAAGGCCCTCCCCTTGGGTGTTACCCGCCGGCAATCTTTTGCCGGCAGCACCCTGAGAATGCCCTCCCTGTGGGAGCGCACAGGACGAAGGGAGCTTGATGCCGGCAGCAGGTGTTCCCTCAGATATCCTGGACCCAAGCCATTTAGGGCTTTATAGGTCATCACCAGCACCTTGAATCTCACCCGGAGGGCAACCAGAAGCCAATGCAGCTTGCGGAGCAGAGGTGTTACATGGGAGTATCGGGAAACCCCCATCACGACTCGCACAGCTGCATTCTGCACCAGCTGAAGCCTCCAAGTGGTCCTCAAGGGCAGCCCCATGTAGAGAGCGTTGCAGTAGTCCAACTGGGAGGTCACGAGCGCATGAGTGATTGTGCTTAGGGTATCTCGGTCCAGATAGGGTGTAGACCAGTGGGTGTAGACTAGTGGGTGTAGACCAATCAGAAGTTCATCTCCATCTGGTGCTGATCAGTTCTTGATCTTTCTTGCTCTTTTCTCCACAATTTCTGCTGTTCTTTCATTTCAGCTTTCTTTATCCAAGCTTCATTCTTGTATTTCTGTGGGTTGTTCCATCGCTGCACTAGAACTGTGTTATTTCTTCTTTGTCAGGTGTTGATTAGTTCATTGCAGTCTTTCCATTGATGAATTAGTAGCAACATTTCTAATTCAACTGAAATTAAAATCCTGCCTATAATGTGCAATTTGAGCTTCATATCTCCTGATCTTCTTGGCTGTAGCTGTTACTTGCTGCTTTATTATTTCTAGTACTTCCTTGATCTTCTTGATCAGGCATTCTTTGGTTTTCTTGTTCAGCTTTCATCTATATGAAGCTGCTGGGTGAGCTCATTCATGGTTTCGGGGTGGGGTATCATCAGTATGCTGATGATACCCAGCTTTTTCTTTCCACCCCGAACCAACCCAGTGATCCCCTCGACTTGATGTCCCATTGCCTGGAGGCGGTCGGGGTTTGGATGGGGAGAAACAGGCTTCGTCTCAATCCTGCCAAGACTGAGTGGCTGTGCATACCGGCATCTCAGACTAACCAATCTTTTCCATCGTTAACTATGGGGGGGTGAGGTGTTACCCCCCGTTGATAGGGCCCTTAACTTGGGCGTCCTCCTGGATCCACGGCTCAGTTTGGAAGATCATATAGGAGCTGTGGCCAGGGGGGCTTTTGCCCAGGTTCGCCTGGTGCGCCAGTTACGGCCCTACCTGGACCGAGATGCCCTACGCACAGTCACCCATGCGCTCGTGACCTCCCGGCTAGACTACTGCAATGCTCTCTACATGGGGCTGCCCCTGAGAACCACTCGGAGGCTTCAGCTGGTGCAGAATGCAGCCGCGCAAATTGTATCTCCCGATACTCCCATGTAATACCTCTTCTCCGTGAGCTGCGGAGCTCCAGTTGCCCTCCGGGTGAGATTCAAGGTGTTGGTGATGACTTATAAAGCCCTAAATGGCATGGGCCCGGATTATCTGAGGGAGCACCTGCTGCCAGCGTCAATTTCCCAACGTCCTGTGCACTCCCACAGGGAGGGCCTCCTCAGGGTACTGCCAGTCAAGGATTGCCGTTCTCTGTGGGCGCGCCTGCCCTATGGAATCAACTGCCAACAGAACTCCGGACTGCCCCTGACCTTCGTTCATTTCGCTGGGAAAAAACCTGGCTCTTTGAGCTATCTGGTCTGGACTGAGGGGTTTAATGTTTTTAAATTGTGATTTTAATTTTTCACAGCTAGACTTCATTTAATTTTATTTTAATTTTATATTGTACTGTTTTTAAATTTTTCCTTGTAAACCGCCCCGAGTCCTTTGGGAGTAGGGCAGTATATAAACCGAATTAATAAATAAATAAATAAATCTCTTTCATTTGTTCTATCTTGCATGCATCTAATCTTAGCATACCAATCTTATTCTCCATCCTGATCTTTGTGGTACACTGTTTGACTTTTTTTCTTGTTTGTCGATTTTGCATTCCAGGTATTTGGTTATAATTGCAGCCATGCTGTACGTTAGTTAGTTTGCTTATTGCAATGAGTTGGTGCTTATGATTGATATTACAGTATTGGCATCTTCCAGTACTTGTGCTAAGCTGTTTCTCTGTAACAAGTTTCAGTGCGGGCAACCTTATTCTGTAGTTTTTATGCTATTCTAGATGTTCAGCTGCTTTTTCTTTCAATTCATCTTTTTTACAGTTGGAGGGCTTTGCTCTTTTCAAGAAGCAGAGGAGAGGGTGCCACATTTATCTATGTTGACTTCTTCTACTGCCAACTCCTCCTGGTTTGCCTCTAATGTCTGAAATACAGTACTTCTGGCAAGGCTTTGATTTCTTAGTCCTGGATAGACCTTTGGAGTTCTTCCAATTCTGCTTCTATAAATTGTTTATTTTGTATTATAAATCAGTGTTAATCTGCTAATCTCTGTTCTGTTATTTCTGATTCTGGATCAGAATGCTCTTTCCAAGACTGATGCATTCTTTTCAAATATCCTCTTCTCATTGTGTTTGATTTGAAACAATAGATCATTATTTCTATGTTTTCTGTTTTCATATATTTCCAGTGGATAAAAAAACTTTTCTTCCAGTAATCCAGCTGCTAGCCCTGGCCCATACAACAGTCATGAATCCTGCTGCCCATTTGCCACCAGATGTCCAAGAACTCCAACAGTAAGCATCTTGTAGTCACTATATTCTTTATTTATTTTTATCGGTATATTATTTATTACTATTATTATATTACTGAACCTTTCTGGATTCTTTGGCTTGACTCAAGCTTTCTCCTAAGATTACTCCCAACATTTAGAGAGAAAACAAGTCTTGCCTATCTTATTGTACAGAAAGCATTATAGTGACTGTTTTGAGTTAACAATATGACTGGAAAACAGTATCTACTCCATATTTAGCTGAAGAATTTTTCCAGTTGCTGCTCTATATTCCTAATGTTCTGCTCCCCAAGTGAATGGATATTATTTAATTATTGGAGAAGGAAAAAAAAGAATGTTGCTTTTCTCCTTCCCCAAATACTGATTGTTGTTCAGTTCAATACTAGGTCTGTTGCCCTATGTGCCGTTCACCCAATATGGAGATGGCATTCTGCAGAAAGTCACAGATATCTCTCAAAGCCTTTGTAAACCCACAAAGTCCACCAATACCACAAGTTACAGCATGTTTCCAATCACAGGGTTACAAGTTGTTCTTCTGTCCTTTTACAGTAATGTCTTTACCTTATTAGCATAAATGAAGCACAAATCTTTCAAGTGTGTACCTAGGTAAACCATACCATTTCTACATATTCCATTGCATAATTCTTCCAGGATAAAGTTCTCATTTTAGCAATCCACATTTAGCTATAATATTGGCAAACGTTTCCTGTTTGTGCCTTACGCCTTGTCCCATAATACACTTAAGAGTTATAATTTAGCAAGCTAAAGAGCTCTTGCCTTGTCCTAGGGCCTGAACTTTAATTGGACTATTATTGGACTTTTTATTGGGGGGGGGGGTTGGGCCTTCTCTATCGTGACTGGGGAAAGCTGCTTTATATTTGCCAAAAACATGATTGTGGAGAAAGCTTCCAATCTGTGGAAAGTCTGCATGGAAACTATCTAGTGTAGACATTCACCCGATGTTTGAGGAGAGGATCAAGTGGTGTAGCAAGCCAACTGAACAGGACCAGAAAACCCTGAGCACACTGTTTTGGCAATTAGAGCCAGAAAATGTACGTAGGTTTGTTTGTCTTTGCAGACCACTACAAAATCATTTTACTCATTGCAAGGAGAAGGGGGGAAAAGCTAAATGTTTACTGAGCTCTCTTAATTTTTACCCCATCTTATATAGATTAAGTTGGCCTAAACCTCGCTATCCCAGAAGACGTGCAGCCTATGTACACCTACCGGTACCTGGAAGAAGGAACTACCAAAATCAATGAAACGAGTTACCAAAGAAGTATGCTTAGGTTTATGCTTGCTAAACTCAGATTTCCAGTGTTTTTCATGTGGGCATCTACATATAATTATCTAAGGAATATGTACATACAAGAGAATGGCTTGTATGTAAAAATGGATGAGGGATTAATTAATTTTATAAATGGTTGGCTTATTGTGCAGGCAATTAATTTGTCATTAATTCCAATTATATGTCTAATCTTCCTTTTAGGGGGGCTCATGTTCCATTCAGTGTTGACTTCCTTTTGAATTAATAAATAGTTGCATCATCTGTACACTGCCCAATTAACCATGTCCTCTGGGTTATTAACTGTAGAACTTTTAAATACTTGCAGAGAAAAATAAACCCTAGCTAAATACCTGGAATCTACATTCTGAAAATAGCCAAAAAAAGTTCACATTTAAGCAGAATTAATAACATCAGCTCTGACAAATAGGCAACAGGCAAGATAAAGTAGCCTGAAAATAGTCCCTATAAATATATTAGTTTTCGATAGATAAAACTTCAGAGGAGGCAAACATTTGTAGTCCAGCCTGTCCTAGAATTATAAGTTACACACAACACTAAAATATAAATTGGGTCTGGATATTTCAAGCCCATTTCTGGTTTAATCCTCCCACAGTTTATAACTTCTTACTTGGAGGATTGAGGCAGAAAGCAGATGGGAATCTGCAGGCAGCCTCAAAAGAATTCTAGAGTAGAACAGATAGAATATTTGCCTTTTTAAGTAGCTGTATCTCTATATACCACTAAAACTTTCAATGTCGTGTCCTTTAACTAGGTGAAATGGTGCAGTATAGGGCAACAATTTTTGAAGCAAGGTACTTCAAATAGGTCAACTTCCAGGATCTATGATTTACAAAAGAATGAATTTGGGGAAGTTGTGGCTGCGTTACTGCTACTGGCTGCTGCTGTGATCACGTGATCTTCATTTTCAATGTTCCAGGAGAGTGTCCCAGACAGCCTTGCATTCCTTCTCTCCTTCCTCAACCAGCAGCTGGGCAGGAAGGGGAGGGCAGGAAGGGGAGGGAGTTTTCTGATGCTCCCTGCTCGCTTCCCACAAGGAAGTTCCATTTTAGGTTTAGGTAAGGAATCCCAAATGTCCTTTCCAAAATGCAACTGGGCTTTCTTTGTTTTTTTTGTTTGAAAATGGTTTGCTTCTCATCCAAGAAGCTTCTTCAGTTCTGGATGAGAAGTGAAACATTTTCAAAGAAAAAACAAAGAGAGTCCAGTTGCATTTTAAAAAGCACCTGTGGGACAACCATGATCTGGATGGTTGAGAATCTCCACAGACATTTAGGTAAGGAAATATCTCTGAAACTATGATCCAATGAAGCCCAGGTTGTCTAGTATCTTCTATTGAGCTTGATTAACTTTGACTGGTTTAAATATTCACATTTTAACATTTCTATTTAAATCCGGCACTGAGGAAGTTTTGGCACTGTGATGTTTTCATCCATTAGAATGCTGTGACTGTACTATAGCAAAATTGCAACTTATTTCCACTGTAGTAGCTATGCAATATTTTGGCTGTAAATGTCCAGATGACCTCTGGATGGCATCAAATGATTAGAGTTCGCTATTATTTCTTTGCTGTATTTGACTGCTTCTTGGATTTTTACAGATATGCATCTATAACCATTTGTCTGAGATGGTATAGGGCAGGGGTCAGCAACCTGAAACAGTGAAAGAGCCACTCGGAACCGGTTCCCTCTCAAAAGGAAAAACTGGGAGCCGCAAAAAAATGTGTGCGCATGGGTGTACATGGGCGCATGTGCAGAACAGGGTTTGAATGAAGAGTGGAGCCAAGGCGAGATATGCGCCTACCCTGCATACAGTATTTGAATTGATTGGTTGAACTTTTTTAGTCCCCCTTTTTTTTTGGACTGCACACGGCAGAGGACTGGGAGCCACAGGAGACGGCTGAAAGAGCCGCATGCGGCTCCGGAGCCGCGGGTTGCAGACCTGTGGTATAGGGTTTTCTGCCTGAGCAGGGGGTTGGACTAGAAGACTTCCAAGGTCCCTTCTGTAAAGTCGCGTGCTTCACATAGAGACGGACACAGAGCTGGGGTAAAGATGAGTTTATTCTGAACAGAACGAACTGGGGAAACAGGGAAGCCTGGCGTCTATTTATACCTGCCCAGGTGGATGGCATCCAATCAGTTCAAACCTGGGCTTCCTGCCAGTACAGGTGACAATGGGTGTAGATCCTGGCTTCCCACCAGGCTGACCATGCCTGGGGCTGTCAACAGCTTAACTGTGCTCCGCGGCGCCGACCAGCTGTCTGTCGGCTTTCCGGAGGGTCCCGGCTGTTTGGAGGACTTTGGGGAGAGCCGTGCAGGCCCGGAAGAACTGGCAGAGCCTTGTGCTGTGCTTTTATTATGAACTACGGTTTGGAGCAGCATCAGCGTTTTAAGCTGGAGTGGTGGAGACGGCCCTGGTTGGCGTCTGAGACGGTTGGCGGTGAGGGGGTTGGAGTGCCGCGACCGTCTTGGTACGGTGACTATGGCTGGGTGGAGTATGGACTTTTATGCCTGGACATCTGGAGGCATGGACTATTATAGTTCACTGGACCATATCCTTGAGCCCCACTCCGTGACTTTACGGGTTTTTACCCTAATCCATCTCGCTGACTGGTTTCCCCTATTGTCCTCCCTTTTTCCTTTCCCCCTGGGCTGTGGAAGGCGCCGGGTGTATAACCACTGTGAGAGAGTGGTTAAGAGTTAAGAGTTCCATCTATTCCGTCTTAGAGGTGAGAGCTCTAGGCGGTATCTCTCTCCCCGGCTGTATATCTCAGGCTGCTCCCCGGTTCTGACCGTTGTGAGAGAACGGGGATTGTCCTGGGGTTACCCAGCTCTAGTGGCAGAAGAGCTGGGTTTGCAGTCTGGATACTCTCCTTCCATTTTTAAGATCCTCCCTTTTTATTTATTCGATCTGGGTCTGTTTTTGCTGTATTACCCAATTTTACCATGGCTTTGAGGTACTCCAGCACGGTTTTACTTGCTCTCAGGGGTGCCCCCCCATCCTGGGAGCGACCCGCCTTACCTTTTAATTTACCTCTTGATGACGGGTCCGACTGTTGGGACCCTTAGAGATGGCCGGGCAGAAACAGGGGCCTAAGATATAAATTTAATAAGAGGCCCCTGATTACTTTTTTAGCCAAATTTTTTGTAGGGTTAGGGAGGGGGGAGGGTTGTGGTTGGTTGGAGAGGGGGGGCAATCCGCCAACTGCTGTTCAGACCAGGCCTAGGATAGATCGCGTTGAGGGGGAGCCGGGGTCGGTCATCTCTGGAGCTCCGGAGCGGGTCGTGGGATTGCCAATTCCCACGACGATAGGGAATGGCAGCAGGTGTAAGATCAGAGGGCCGTATCGGTCTCCGGGAGGGCCTCTCCGCTACCTACAAGCGGTGAGGCGCTCCGACCCTCTGCCTTCGACCCAAGGTTCTGGGAGCGGGGATGTGCAGCCACCTGAGCTCCGACTGGTGTACTTGAATGCCAGGTCCGTTGCTAATAAGGCTCCCCTCATCCGGGATCTAGTCGAGGGTGAGCAAGCGGACCTGGCTTGCATCACAGAAACCTGGTTGGGCCCAGAGGGTGGTATCCCCCTGGTTGATCTTTGCCCACCAGGCTTCCGGGTGCTACACCGGTCTCGGACTCAGGGTAGGGGTGGGGGAGTGGCTGTGGTTATGAGGGAGACCTTATGTCCGCAGGAGGCCACCGTTCCTCAGATAGTCGGGTGTGAATCTCTCTTATTGAGGTTTGGTCCTAGGGTGCAGTTGGGCTTGCTGCTCGCGTACCTTTCGCCTAGTCGCGTAGCAGCAGCCCTGCCTGAGCTTCTCGATATCCTCTCAGGGCTGGTGATTGAGTTTCCCAAACTTATGGTTCTGGGAGACTTCAATCTACCATCCCTGGGAGGAGCATCTGAGTTAGCTCGGGAGTTCATGGCTTCCATGACGGCCATGGACCTGACGCAGGTAATTCATGGACCGACCCATGAGGGAGGCCACACCCTTGACTTGGTTTTCTTATCGGGTCGGTGGTTAGATGATCTTGGTGGGGGCTCCCCAATTGTTATGCCCCTGTCATGGACCGATCATCATCTCCTGCGGCTGGTCTTCCGTTTTGCCACTCCCCACCGTGGGGTTGCTGAGCCAACTAGATGGTTCCGCCCCAGGCGCTTAATGGACCCTGAGAGGTTTCAGGCAGCGCTGGGGTCCCCACCTGCCTCCTCAGCTCACAGCTCGGCAGATGCCTTAGTGGAAGCCTGGGAAAGGACGGCCACGGAGGCACTTGACCGAGTTGTACCCTTGCGGCCCCTGACCCGGCGCAGATCCCAATGGGCTCCATGGTTCTCCGCGGAGCTCCGGGAGATGAAGCGTCGGAGACGGGGCCTAGAGAGCGTTTGGAGGTCCAGCCGATCTGAATCCGACCGATTGCGACTAAGAACCCACATTAGGTCTTATCTCGCAGCGATGAGGGTAGCGAGATCTAACTACTACACTGCCCTCATCGCGTCCGCAGATAATCGCCCGGCCGCCCTGTTTAGGGTGACCCGCTCCCTCCTTAACCAAGAGGTTAGTGGGGAACCCTTGCAGGGGCATGCCGAGGAATTTAGTCAACATCTGTCAGACAAAATCGCTCGGATTCAGACCGGTTTGGACTCCGACTGGGCAGTATCGGACGATCAGGACACGAGCGATCTTGTCAATGTCACCTGGGAGGAGTTCGATCCTGTGACTCCGGAGGAAGTGGACAGGATCATGGGGAGGCTGAGCTCCACCACATGTTTATTGGACCCGTGCCCTTCATGGCTGGTTTATGCAGCCCGGGAGGGGACACGAGGCTGGTTCCAGGCGGTTATATCTGCTTCTTTGAGTGAGGGTAGTTTTCCCGCCGCCTTGAAAGAGGCGGTGGTGAGACCTCTCCTCAAGAAGCCTGCCTTGGACCTGGCTGTTTTGAATAACTTTCGTCCGGTCTCCAACCTTCGCTTTCTTGCGAAGGTTGTTGAGAGTGTGGTGGCGCATCAGCTCCCTCTGGTCCTGGATGAAGCGGATTATCTAGACCCGTACCAATCAGGCTTCAGACCCGGGTACAGCACGGAGACGGCATTGGTCGCACTGGTGAATGATCTCTGGAGGGCTCGGGACAGAGGATACTCCTCTGTTCTAGTCCTATTAGACCTCTCAGCGGCTTTCGATACCATCGACCATGGTATCTTGCTGCGGCGTCTCAGGGGATTGGGAGTGGGAGGCACGGTTTTTCAGTGGTTCTCCTCCTATCTCCTGGGACGCTCGCAGTCGGTGTTGGCAGGGGGGCAGAGGTCAACCGCGAGGCCTCTCGCTTGTGGAGTTCCTCAGGGGTCGGTCCTCTCGCCCCTTCTGTTTAACATCTACATGAAACCGCTGGGTGAGATCATTCGTGGTTTTGGAGTTGGGTATCATCAGTATGCTGATGATACCCAACTATTCATTTCGACCCCAAACCACCCCAGTGATGCCCTCGACGTGATGTCCCGGTGCCTGGAGGCGGTCCGGGTCTGGATGGGGAGGAACAGGCTTCGTCTCAACCCTGACAAGACGGAGTGGCTGTGCATACCGGCATCTCGGGACATTCAGGATATCCCACCGCTCATTATGGGGGGTGAGTCATTATCGCCTGTAGATAGGGCTCGCAACTTGGGAGTCCTCCTAGACTCACAACTCTCCTTAGAAGATCATATTGTAGCTGTGACTAGGGGGGCGTTCGCCCAGGTTCGCCTGGTGCGCCAGTTGCGGCCCTATCTAGACCGGGATGCCTTGCGCACGGTCACTCATGCGCTTGTGACCTCTCGTCTTGATTACTGCAACGCTCTCTACATGGGGCTACCCTTGAAGACCACTCGGAGGCTCCAACTGGTACACAATGCAGCCGCGAGAGTTGTATTGGGAGTTTCCCGATACTCCCGTGTCACACCTTTGCTCCGCGAGCTGCATTGGTTACCAGTTGTCTTCCGGATGAGGTTCAAGGTGTTGGTAATGACCTACAAAGCCCTTCATGGCATGGGTCCAGAATACCTTGGGGAGCACCTGCAGCCGGTGTCAACTTCCCTCCGCCCAGTACGCTCCCACAGAGAGGGCCTCCTCAGGGTGCCGCCGGTCAAAGAATGCCGACTGGTGGCCCCCAGGGGGAGAGCGTTCTCTGTGGGTGCACCGGATTTATGGAACCATCTTCCGGTTGAGCTCCGGATGGTGCCCGATCTCCGCTCCTTCCGGCGCGACCTTAAAACCCATCTCTTTAAACAAGCGGGCCTGGCCTGATGGGATGGGTTGGGATTTTTATTAATAACTTCAATTTTAAATTTGTATTATTTATGGGCATTGTTTAATCATGTTTTAATAATTTTAATTTTAATTTTTGTATCTAACTTTTATGTATTGCCCTGTTCACCGCCCTGAGTCTCATGAGAGAAGGGCGGTATATAAATTAAATAAATAAATAAATAAACTCATTAGGCTTATCCTGAGTGAGCAGTTATTGCCCAGAACTGTCCAACCCCTCTGCTGATCTGCACCATCAGCCTCCTGCTGTGCTGTCCTTTTGTGTATGCTGGGAGGCATACACTGCACCTTCCAACTCTGCTATTCTATTCTATTCTATTCTATTCTATTCTATTCTATTCTATTCTATTCTATTCTATTCTATTCTATTCTATTCTATTCTATTCTATTCTATTCTATTCTATTCTATTCTATTCTATTCTATTCTATTCTATTCCTCAATTGGAAATGCCTTATTTAATGGAGGCTTCTCCGGCCTTGCAAACTTGCAAAATGCAAATGTCATCATTCCTAAACAACAAAGTTCCATAATTCTGGGAGACACCAAGCTGGAAAAGACGGGTTTAGCATTTTAACAATTATCTACTAAATTACAGTACAACAAAAATCTGGACTAAGATTTCTATTTGATGGAAATGCGCCAAAAAGAAAATGTTGGTTATAGTGTCTCTAGACAAGGATAAACATGTATGGATTGATCAGTCATTTTACCTGTTCTTCCACATCTGGTACGGCATGATGCTCCTGCATTATTTTTAGATAATAGTTTTCCTAATCTCTTATATAGCATTATGGTTATGAATGCAGCAAAGTACATATCCTTTTGAGGATAGTGTAAAAATTTTCTTTAAAAAGGTAGAGAAGAAATTCATTAGAAGCCATAAAAACCATGAGCAATATTTAAATTCAAGTTTTAAAAGCTTCTGGCTAAAATTAAGTATAACCCTACGTTTATGCAAAGGTCAATTGTGATTCTAATTACCCTTACGTAAACCAGCCAGTATTTGAACTGTGCAATTATAACTCATATCAATGGACTTTGTCGCCTGCTTTTAAGCTTCTTTATAAACAGAATCTGGATTTTAATTCTACCTTGACAGCTAGAGGAGCATAGCAGTGGCAAACCTCTGCATCCCTCACCTCATTTTCCAAAGCAGAATTTATTCTGCTTTAATTAATACACTCTTTCACTAGAGTCATCTTAATGCAACAAAGAGCAGCTTTAAAATTGTCTGTCTGTCTGTCTGTCTGTCTGTCTGTCGAGGCAAGGTAGAGCAGATTTGACGCTCATCTCATTGGCTGCACATTTTGGGAATTTATGATCTGGTCTGAGAAACAATTTTAAAACATGAGCTTGTTGGATCACATTAGAGATCTGTATAGTCCAGCATCCCACTGGGGCCAACTAGATGACATTAGGAAAACAGCTAACAAGACATGAGCGTAACAGCGCCCTCCCTTTTCTGCTCCCCAGGAACTTTTCCTCAGAGACATCCTGCATTTGGTTCTTCTGGTAATTAATAGTCATTGTGACTTGGAACCACTGATGACTTCGCCATGAATCTGCCTAATCCTCCCTTTAATCTAGCCAAGCTTAAAGAGATTACTGCTGTTATATCTGAGAAGTCATGCATAGGATTGCACTGTCATTTATCCCTGAACAATCTTCTAAGGTGGGTTAACATTGTAATCTCCAGAGCCCATCCAAACCAGATTGATGCTTGAGTCAAAGAAAGAAAAAGTGATGTGCCAGCTTATATACAAAATGCTCCTATGTAAATCTGTGGGCTATTTTACAATAGTAATGATGGACCAATTGTTTCCTACCACATATGAATGAAGCAAACTAGTTTAGGCACAGATGGCACGCAGCTCTTTTGATCCTTGAACAATTTGTTGGTCCTCTCCAGCTGAGGTAAAATTTGAACCTAGTTCTTCACATTACATGTTCTGAGCAAAAGTTCTGCAGTAACATTATTAGAAAATCATCCACGTTCTGCATATATAAAAAAATTATCACAAAGCTCTTGGCTCAGTATTCTGGGTGAACAAAATCCAAGGAGGATAAATAAAAACTAGCTCTTGATATCAATGAGAAGAAGAAGCTAGTAAAAGATTGCCAAACATTTTCATACACAGAAATCAGGGTCAGCTTGGATACCTACCCAAAGACAGAGGGAAATCAGAATCATATTACACATGCAACATATCCCCCCCCCCGCATCTAGTTGTATATACAATCTTATTGGGAAAACAGCCTCAAGAGACAATTATAGTCATCTTTTCAACATTTTTTTGGCCACTTGATATGAAAATAATTGCTTTTAATTCCCTGTATTGCCTAAAATACATAACAGAGTAGAAAAACATGCCTAAGAACCAGCTCTTTGGCACATCAAAAGCACCAAAAGATATCTTAGAAAAAGATGGCTTATTTGACTTGAGAGTTTCATGAAAATATTTTGATAGAATTCTAATGATATTAAATCAAAATCTCAGGTTCCAGAACATATAAGGAAGAAATCTGGTTTTGGAACATCGTTTTATCACCCACTTTCACCCCACAATTCTCCTATTTACAATAACGATTGTTAGATATTGAATCTGCAGAGATCAGTGCAACATAAGATACAGTAATTCCTTCTATTCTTGGAATATGGGTTTTGAGTGTGCTATGTGAGCAGGTCAACTTAAGTTACCACCTGAAAGCATTAGTAGTCAGATTATCAATTTATACCTGGAATCTACACCTGGGAAAAGCCTATTTTTTAGACCTATTTTTTTGTCTAAGTAAAAAACATTTTACTTTTACTTTTACTTTTCTATGTAAAGACATTTGTTTATGTTATCAACTGTAAGAAATTGTATACATGAAACATCAGCCTCTTGTTCCAATTTTTATTAGTGAATAGATTATGAAAAATGTATGAGATGACCTTTCCCATTAAAATCTAATTGTAATTTTTGATAACATATTATTTGCATTTTTTTCAAAATTTGATGATGCTCCCAAAAGCAACTACCATAGGTTCATGGAAATTATGCATCTATTAAAGCCTTCATCACCACTAAAGAAAGCAAGTCTGGAGTCTAGTAAATTCATATTTTACGTTATTTTTTGCCACTTATGCAGTTGTCTTTCTATTTCAAATGAAACCATTTGTTACCACTTATAAGCCTGTTGGGTAAGAATGTGTGATAAAAGTGTGATGAAAGAAAACCATTAAGGATTGCCCATCAATGTCAGGCATAAATGAGGTGGGGCAATTAGAACTTCAAGGTCCCAAACTTGATCTGCTGTTATTTCTTAATATTGACATTATTTATTTAATTATACAGAATAGTTATACACCTCCTGGAATATACAACATATGCAGGTGGTATACCAAAATGCAAAATAGGAACATATATTAAAATAGAATCACCCACACAAATAACATATTTATGGCCATAATTAATGCAAGAACATCTTAAGAAAACTCCAGTGCAAAAAGGGTAAAAATATCAATACGTACCTAAGGTACAACAGTACTGGTACATGTTTTATTTCTGGATTTTGCATTATTCCTCTCCTATTTGCTACGACTCCTTGGGAAGTAAAAGATAATTTGCCCCAGAAGCTTTCCTTCACGTAAAACTGTCTAATGCGTTACTGCAACTTCGAACTGAAAATTCCTCTTAATTATTATCTCTGTAAAAAGACACAGTGCTTCATCACCTGTAGTTTATAATACTATAAATTAATGCTATTAAAAATACAACAGATACCTAGCCTCTATCAATTTTTTTCAAGAAAGCATAGGGACAAATTTCTTCTATGCCATTTATTTGCATAAAAACCGAAGACATAATCATAGTTTATATTCTGTGCTAGGTAACCCTTACAAAGCATATGGATGCATTATATGCAAATTGGGGGCTGGGGACTTATTGGTCTTAGATGAGGCGGCACAGTCTCAGACAGACCCAATATACAACCTGGTGGTCCTCCTAGACTTACATACTTCTGCTCAAAGAACAACTAGCAACCATGGTTAGGAGGACCCTTGCACACCTTCAGGTTGGGTGCCAGTTGCACCCATTCCTGGACCAGAAGGCCGCTCATGTCCTCGTGACCTCCTGTCTGGACCACAGCAAGGCACTCTACACTCCTCAATGCTCTTGAAGAACATTTGGAAGCTTCAACTGCTGCAGAAGGCATAGCACTGGTAGTAAACCAATTATTCTGCCCATAATGCACCTCTACTCTGGAAATACGTTGGTTGCCAGCGGGCTTCCTGGTGCAATTCAAGGTGCTGGTTGTCACTTTCGAAGCTTTGGGAATGTGTTACTTGAGACACTGTCTTTCCCAGCTATTTCTACTGGTCCAATCTGGTCAGGCAGGATGGACATGGTTTGGGCCCATTGGCTAAGGAATGCCAGTCAGCAGGGCTTAGAAGACATACATTTTCTGCTGTAGCAACCATCTCATGGAACATTGTCTCTTGCAGATCACATAAGCCCTTAAAGACCTGGCTTTGTGGCGGGCCTAGGGCCCTGAGTCTGTGCAGGGACCTTAGTCATAATGGTGGGCAATTTATTTTCAGCTGTTATGTATTTTAATTTTTATATGTTTTAATTATTTTTAATTTTTTAAATTTGTCAGCCAGGGTCACTTCGAGAGATTAGGGAGCACCCATACAAAACAAACTATAGAATGAATATTGTAGATTGGGTGGGTGTTCCTCATCACATGTGCAGACATGCCCACAAATATATACATGTACAAACAGAAACATGTTTCATAACATACTGTCAGTGAAAGCTGAATATATACAACTTTTTTCAGTAGTGTCTTTTTGTAACAATGTGACAGAGGGGTGGAGAGCATATAAATTTAATTAATAGTTAAATGAATAAATAATATTCCTAGAAATCCATTTTGAGCCTTTCATAGCTATGTTGTATGGCAATACTGATATCCTCAAGAGAAACACTGTCTGGTCCAGACTCCTTTTAGAATATTTATTTTTGCAATCATTCTTTTTGTCCATGTCCCAATTATTTTACCTTTTCGGGTACCTCAAAATGTGTGTTAATTTTGTTTACTTTGATATCGCTGGCATATCTGAAGGGATTGATGAGGAGAGTTATGCTTGAAATATTTTGTTTTATATGACTATTGGCTATTCTTTGGATTTTAGTCAGAAAAAGCATTTGGCAACCCAAAAACAGGCCTGGAGCTTAGAAGAACTGTTTTCATGTTAGCATGACAAAAAAAATGCAGCTATAGTCATGTTGGTCTATAGAAAAGGATGAGTAACTATTCCCTGTTCTTGTAAAAATAAGGAACTTCATGAGAAGGGTACTTGCATTTACTAAGTCACTTAATCCTAGGCGCATCATACTGAACTCCAGCTGTTTTGAAACATGACATCTTGATTTTCTTTCCTCATATCCAGCAGTTTAGTTTTCTTCCTTTCTTCTTATTGATCATCTATGTTTTGAAGGAACTTCCTCTCCTGCCTAATGGTGGAGTCATCCATGTGAAGTTAATAAATATGCCAATTATAGGAGACAGGAGAGGAGAGGAGAGAGGGCTATTCTAATCCAATGGGTGCCATTTATGATGTGTGTAATAGCTGCTACTTCATTCATTGCAATGAAAAAGAGAGCAATTGCAAGAATCCTTTCCTTGTGTTACCAAGAACAGAGCCTAGTTATTATTTCATACGTATTGTATAACGTATCTTCAGGTAGATGCTTTCAAAAAATCTTCATAAAAGTAGATTGTCATATTTCTATGTAAAAAAATAGCTGCAATTTCTATCAAGAAGGTAAAAGGAAATAGAAATATAGTTAGAATTATGTCTTAGTTTAGGTGGTGGATGTCATCACCAGACATGATCGCTACTGCTCTCCAAAAAAGATGGGAAGAAAAAAACTGAGGAAATTGTATACAGATAGTCCTTGACTTATGATCGGTTGCTTAGTGACCATTTGAAGTTACAACTGACCATGCCAGAGGTACTTACGTCCCGATTCTGAAGTTCGGACTGCTCCCCCATAGTCATGTGACCACATTTTAGGCACTTGGCTATCATCCTGCATTTATGGCTGTTTGAAGCATCCTAAAGTCATGTGACCACATTTTACAACATTTTTGCCAAAACCTGGCATTTACCTTCAGTTTTTGGCAAAACTGGCCCATAGTGAACAATTGGTTTGCTTATCAACATCACAACTTACAACTGTAATGGGTAGGCTCATTATGGTCAGAAATAGAGGACTACCTGTATCTGTTTTCACATGCAAATATCTATAGGATGCACATGCATGGATTTAGAAAGTACCTCTTATTGATGGTGAGGAGTATATGATATTAAACTGCTTCTCAAAGACTTTGGAAGATTATAATCTGAAGTGATTAGAAAATAGATGGATGGATAGATAGATAGATAGATAGATAGATAGATAGATAGATAGATAGATAGATAGATAGATAGATAGATAGACAGACAGACAGACAGACAGACAGACAGACAGACAGACAGATAGGCAGGCCTGCAGGCAGGCAGGCAGGCAGGCAGACAAAAATAAATAATAAATAAATCATGGACCAATAGTCCACTTGCCAGCAAAATATATAAGCCAATTCTATGAAAACTGCTGCTCAGATTGTCTGCAACATGGATGGATTATTATTTTGATTTTGTGATAGGTTTTACCAGTTTAAAATAATGTAACAGCAAGTGAATGTTTATTTTTTTTTTTTAAATTTTTTTAATATTAAATTTATTATTTAAAAACATTGGACACAGTACCAGCGAGCTGACAAACCTTTTTGTCTACAATGTTTAAATATATATATATATACATGTATATATGTACATCAAAAATACACTTAAATACACTTAGATTACAAATCGGTGAAATACCACAATATTTAAAACAGTGAGCTAGTCTGTAAAACCTAATAGAGACCTTTCTTTTTATCCATCCAAAGATACAATTTGTTCCAAATTCTATAATAGTCTGATTGATCTTTATTCTTTAATTCCAAAGTTAATCTGTCCATTTCAGCGCAATCCCAAATTTTCCTAATAACCTCTTTTTGTCCTGGGATCTCATTCTTTTTCCATTTTTGCGCAAATGATATTCTAGCTGCTGTGATAATATGGATCGTTAAGTATAGCACGTCTTTAGGATATTTCTCTTTCGTGATTCCCAACAAGAAAAGTTCTGGACTAAACTCCAGATCTTGTTTCAATATTTCTTTCAGCCAAATCCAAATCATTCTCCAAAATTTTTGTGTTTTACTGCAAGACCACCACGTGTGGAAGTATGTGCCTATCTCTTCAGAACACTTCCAACATTTGGGAGATACTGTTGTGTACATTTTTGCTAAGCGGGCTGGGGGGAGATGCCATCGGTAAAACATTTTAAATAAATTTTCTTTATACGATGAGGCCAGTGTTATCCTTTTATTCCTATCCCAAATTGTTTGCCAAGTATCTAGGTCGATGTTATGTCCTAAATTGTTAGCCCAGATCAACATGGGGTCTTTCACTTGCTCTTCAAACAGCTTATATCCCAAAAGTAATTTGTAAAAATTCCTTATTTGTTTAGAGTCCGGTCCCAATAATATTTTGTCCAATGCTGTTTCAGAGGTATATATCCCCCATTCATTTTTATCCTTCCTAAATCTCGATTGGATTTGTAAGTAGGCCCACCAATCGAGTTTTATACCTTGTAATTCTAGTTCATTCCTAAGTTTCAATTCCCCCTCCTCATTCAGAATATCCTTGTATGAGATTATGTTACCCAAATCAAACAGATTTGGGTAAACTATCGCTTCAAGGGTGGATAGCCAGACCGGTATTTTGGTGTAATTGTGAGATCTAATTTTTTTCCAAGTATTGAGTAGCGCTTGCCTGATCCGGTGTCTTTGAAAATGCGAGAAAAGACCTTGTTTCTCCGTCCATAGGAAAGCATGCCAGCCATATTGCAAATCGTGACCCTCTAAAGTTAATAGTCTTCTATTTCTCAAGATTACCCATTCTCTAATCCAGCTCAGGGCCGCGGCGTGGTAATATAATTCCCAGTCTGGCAATCCAAAACCCCCATTTTCCTTCGTGTCTTGTAAATATTTCAATTTAATTCTTGGTTTTTTCCCCTGCCAAATAAAATTTAGTGATAATTTATCCAAATTTCGAAAAAATTTAGAGTCGAGTTGAATTGGGATATTCTGAAACAGAAACAGGATTTTAGGCAGAATATTCATCTTAATGACAGCGATTCTTCCCAATAATGAGAGTTTTAGGTTTCCCCATCTTTCCAGGTCACCTTTTATTTGATTCACTACACTATCATAATTATCCTTTTTGAGTGAAGTGCATCTAGCCGTAATGTTAATCCCTAAATATTTTATTTTCTTGACTATTTCTATATCCGTGATTTCGGCCAGATTACCTTTTTGTTTATTGGTCATATTTTTAACAATCATCTTGGTCTTATTTCTATTTATTCGCAGTCCGGCAACCTCACCATATTTAGATAATTCTTCCAATAGCTTTGGTCCCGTCTGACATGGATCCTCCATAATAAAAACTAGATCGTCCGCGAAAGCTTGCAATTTAAAGGTTTCCTTTTTAATGGTTAATCCTTTTATCTTTGGGTCGTTTCTTATAGTTCTCGTTAATACTTCAAGAGTCAATATAAACAGCAACGGTGATAAGGGGCAGCCTTGCCGTGTTCCCTTTTGAATTTGAAACTTGCTAGATGCTTCCCCATTAATAATTATTTTTGCTTCCTGATTGTCATAAATTGCCCTAATTATATTTATAAATTTTTCACCCATATTCATAAAGCTAAGCTGTTGGCACAAAAAAGACCATTTAACATTGTCAAATGCCTTTTGGGCGTCTAAGAAAAGTAATGCCATCTGTTGTTCGCTATGTAATTCATAGTACTCCAATGTATCTAATATTATTCTAATGTTGTGCTTAGTGTGTCTCTTAGCGAGAAAACCATTTTGATCTGCGTGTATGAAATCATTCAGAAATCGTTTCAATCGTTCCGCTATAATTGATGTAAATATCTTGTAGTCCGAGTTAAGAAGTGATATGGGTCTGTAATTTTGGATTAATGTATGGTCTGTGTTATCTTTCGGAATAAGGGTTATGTTTGCCTCTAGCCAAGATTTAGGCGTCCTTGCGCCTTCTAATACTGCGTTAAATACCTCCACTAGGGGTTGAGCTAGGATATTTTGTAATTCTTTATAAATCTCTGATGGAAGACCGTCGGGTCCCGATGCTTTATTATTCTTTTGTGCATTAATAGCTTTTATCACCTCAGATAGTCGAATTTCCTCGTTTAACATATTTCTGGTATCTTCTGTGACCTTAGGTAGTTTGGCTCTTTGAAAATATTCCTCCATTTTCTCCACACTTGCCTGGCTATCTTCTTTATATAAACGTTCATAAAATTCCTGGGCTATAATTTTTTTTTTTTCCTCCTGGTGGAATATTCTCCCTTCCTCATCTCGTAGTTCGTGAATCCAGTTTTTCCCCTTTTGTTTTCCCAATTTGTATGCGAGCCACCGGCCCGGTTTATTTGCATTTTCAAAAAAATTTTGTTTCGTGTTTCTCAATTGTTGTGCCAATTTCTCTTTGTCTAGAATGTTAAGTTTGTGTTTAATCAGATCCATAGATTGCTTGATATTCTCTTTTTGTGGATCTTGTTGGAGTGTAACTTCTAAGCTCTTATATTCCTCTTCTAATCTTTCCCGTTGTTGTCTTTTCCCCTTATTTTTATATACCATATATGCCCTCGCTACCCCTCTCATCACAGCCTTAGCTGTATCCCAATTGTTTTGTACTGAGGTGTCTATAGCTTTATTTTCCTTAAAGAAAAAACTTAGTTCTCTCTCCATCTTAGATTTGAATTCGTCTTCTTTTAAAATTGCTCTTTGAAGCGTCCATCTGGATATTTTTTTGGAACCTTTCCAGATAAGTTTAATAGGATTGTGATCTGCCCAAGTACCTGTCGCTATATGTACCTCATCTATTTCTGAACTAATTTCTTTCGTCATCCACACCATGTCTATTCTAGACCATGAGTTATGTCGGTTGGAGTAATATGTATATTGTCTAGCCTTACGATTTCTTTCCCTCCAGACATCTTGGATATTTAGTTCCTCAGCCAAGTTAAGAAAAGATCTCGGTAGAGTTCTTCTCTTCTTTTTCCTAAGCGTCTTTCCCATATAATCCAAATTTATATCTAGGATAGCATTAAAATCTCCTATTAAACAAATCTCCTCATAATCAATGCTACATATCTTATTGTGAAGTGTTTTGAAAAATTGTTCTTGGTTATGGTTTGGGGCATATATCTCTACCATCATGACCTTCCTGTGATTTATTATAACCTCGACTATCAGTATTCTACCCTCTTTATCGTTATAAATTAGTTTTGCAGTCAATTTTGGGTTTACATATAGTGCCACTCCTCTCTTTTTCTTGTGTCGGTCTAAGGAAACGAATAGGTTCCCTATTCTTGGTTGTACTAACAAATATTTTTGTTGTTCCTTTATATGGACTTCTTGTATTGCCACGATATCCAATTGTTGGTGAATAAGCCTATTAAAAAATTTCCGCCTTTTCACTGGCGAATTCAATCCATTAATATTCACAGACATAATACTACACTCACCTCCCTTCATCTTACTTATTTCTGGTTTTTGTGGATCTCGTGATTCGGGGCTCTCTCTCTTCCTTATCTCTAGTTCCATGTTTCTCTGTTAACTCACCGGATTTGTTCCTTCTATCCTCTGTAGCTAAGATCTTCCCATCCATTGCCACACGTATTGTATCTCTTTCTCTTACCTCCCTTCCATCTTGATCTTCTAAATCTACTTCCTCTTGGCTATGGAAGTGGCGTTTGTAAAAATCTTCTGCCTTCTCTATCGTGTCCAGTCTATGCCTTCTATCCTGCCACGTAACAAGAATACCCTCTGGAGTTAGCCATCTAAAGTTTACATTTTCTCTTATTAGTTTGGATGTTAAGAATTGATAGCCGCGTCTCAGATCCCTCATCCTTTTAGGTATCTGTTTAAGGATGGTGATTGGTTGGCCCCGAAATTCTAATGGTTCCTCTCTAGATCTATGCAGAAGCTCATCCCGAATTGATTTTTTAACTAACCTTACATGTACTTCTTTTGGGAGGTTGTGTCTTCTCGCATAATTAGTTTGGACCCTGTATGTTTCATCAATTTCCGCCAGCATTTCCTCCTTCCCTACACCGAGTGCCTTTGCCATCAGTTCTGCCATCATGACCAACAGATCTTCCCCTCTTTTTTCTTGAACGTTCTGAAAGCGTAGATAATGAGCAGCCTTTTCTGCTTCCAGAAAAATGACTGTTGTTTCTAATTCCTTATTAGCCTGAAGGAGTGTTTCATTTAAATCATCTACTCTCTTTTCCTCTTTTTCCATTCTAGCTTCCATATCTTGAAGTCTTTGTTCATTTTTGACTAATTGCTGTTGAATCCCTTCAAATTTATCATCTATCGCTTGGATTTTCCCCTTTAATTCACCAGTGTCGTTTCTTATTTGGCCTATTTCTCTCTTCATCTCCTCGTGATTTTTGGCCATTGCCTCGTGTAGGTTTTGCAAAAGGGCATGTAAATCTTTAAAGGAATTCGAGTTAGATCTTTCCCTTTGCAGCATATCCTCTATAGATTTCTGATTGGAGGGACTTGAGGACATCCCCTGTCCCTGTGCTGCTGCCTTTTTGCCAGCGCTAGGCTTAGTTGCTCCCGAGATACTTGTCATGTTTCCCCAATTTTAACAGCGTTTTATCAATGTATAATACCCTGAGTCTTATATAAACCTTTTAACTCTATGACAAAAGATATATAAAACAGTTACCACCAGATACTTATTACCAACTAAGCAATTTATATAATAAAATTCTATAGTATGAATATAATCAAAGTCACGTTCTTCTTCTTTTCCCCCCCCCCCCCGTTTCCGGCGCAGAAATTGGCACCTTTTCCGTCTTCCTCTGCTGTCAAAGACCAGTAGGTGTCCCACTAAACAAACCTCCAGTTACTAAATTGCTATATCAAATGGCCGCCCGTGACAAGTAGAGTAGAATTTCAAAAGTTTCAAAAGTTCACAAATTCAAAATTTACCAGGATAGACCAGACTAGACCAAGCTGATCGCTTTCCACGCCCGACAATCCAGAGTTCAGTCTCTAAGGCTCCAAAGCTCAGACTTTGACTTGTTGTAGCTTTTCTCCAGCTAGAATACAGTCATATAGTCTTCGGCTTTCTTTCCCTTGCTGTTTTTGCCAAACGCCTCCCTCAAGACTTCTATCGCCGCTTATTCCCTCTCCGTGAGGCTCCCACTTCGAACCAGTACCTCTTTCACAAGCGCTTCCTATTTAATATTCGGATACACTCTCCGTCAGCTCCGCTCTACCGTTGTCCCGCTGCTTACGTGCTAGCTCCGTCCCTCTGTCAGATCTTCATGTCGGCCATTACTGGCCTCCTTCTCCCCGGTTCGCTCGCATCAGACTTTCTCCGGATCTTCAACACGAACTGCCGCTCATGAAGGTTCTCCGGGCTGCCTGCAACTTCGGATGTCCCTACAGGACCTCCTGAAGCTCCGAAAAGCCCCCGCGAACACTGGGTGAGAGGTTGTGCGAGGAGAGAGCTCCGTTCACACAGCCGCCCGCTCTGACAGTTGGCTCCGCCCCCCGCAAGTGAATGTTTATATTAAGATTCTGACACCAAATCAAACATAGGAATATATTAAAAGAGGCATCTGGATTCCAGTTTCATTTAACATCCAACTTGTTCACATTAAAACATGCCCTTGGCCTGACAAGGCATTATTCACTTGCATGTTAATAAAAATAAAATGGTGCATGTTTTTTTTTAAATTGAAAACTGACAAATTTGATTTAAATAGATACTGAACTCCAGGCAAAAGTGTTGTTTGAACTCTGCTAGCTGCACTTGAACTGACAGGGAACATTAAAATAAGACTGAGTGGTCAATATGTGATTAAATATCATATGTCATGCTTAGGAAGCGCATGCCTTCCAAAGAGAATTATATTGTTAAAAGTAAGTGACAAATCCCAGGCAGGCCCTCCAAATCCATGATGATATGGAAAAGGATGGACATCTGCTTGCAATAAAGCCATTTTTCCATAAGGCAAGGGAATAGCAGCTGGGCCTGGCATTTCAAGTTACTGGTTTTCCAAAAAAAGTACAGCTTCTAACCAAATAGCACAGCTTCTAACCAAAATCCTCCTTTGAATTTCACATAAGGACATAAAAGGAGGTGACAATCTTGTCTGTCTGTCCTCAAATGCAACATAACACAATGTACGTACCTTTATGGACACCTGCCCTGTTCATTGGTAGGTAGGTAGGGGCTGGGGTGCGGTGAGGGAAAAAAGAGAGAAAATAAATGAAATTAAGAAAAGAAATACCCTTTGAGCAGGAGGGAACATTATTCAAATCTCACTTTAAAAGAGATGAACTCAGGTGTTTGTAAGAGCAAATCCTTTGGTCAGGTAATCAAAGTATCCCATTGTGAAATGGGAAGGTTGGCCAATGTTGACATATTGAAAAGATGATATGCTTAAGGTCTAGCACTATTGCCTGAAATGTTATGAAAACTTAGACAAACACACAAAGTATCATAAAAGTAAGTGACTTTTCAGTAAGCAATGCTCAATTTCCTTTAATAGTGGAGAACGTTTACAGCTTGGTAACTCAGTTGTGCTTGAAGCAGCAGTGCTTATTAGATTCCCGAGGAATATCAGAACTTGCGGAGTATCAGTAATATACTGAAGAGGCTGATCTAGGGTTGCAGTACAGAAAAACATGACCATGACATTATTATGACCCACCAATGACTCTCCAAACCAAACAGAATCTTGAGCATCAAATTCTACTGAAGTAGCCGAAGGACCACTCGGGACGACAGGCTAGTTAACTTAAGGTTTATTTAAGAGCAAGGCAACAACAGAATAACTTGCCGGCTTTTTATAGCCGGCGGCTGTCAGTGAGGGCCAATCAGATTTGTTTTATTTGGCGCCGCGTCTTTCCTGTCCAATCCGCGTCGTCTGTGTTTGACAGCTCCGGCTTCCGCATGGCTCGGTGTTTTGACAGCCGCGAGCTGTCAGTGGTCGCGCCTGCGCCCTGCGAGGAACTTTGACAGCTGTCAAAGTTCCCGCGTGTTCTTCTGTCAAATCGGTTTACCTCATCGTCTGACTTGTTAACTTATATTTTAAAGATATTAACGATGTTTATACATATAATACACCCCTTACCCCTCCCCTGGAGCGTTTCCACCCCCTTGATTGTTGGACCCTGCCCACTGGTAGTCCTTTAGGTAGGCGGGGGCCCTTCGGTTTCTGTCGGAGCGGCGTGGAAGAGGGGCGATGTCTGGTTGTGCTGGTAGCACGTCTCTTATTCCCTCTTCCTCTTGGTCCAGCAACGGTAGTATTTCTGGGGGCTGGTGGTCATGTTCCTCCGGTTGTGGTTCTGGGGTGTGTGGTGGTTGTCTGGGTCTGAGTTGGTCTATATGGCGGCGTAGATTTCCGTGAGTTTGTGTGGATATGAGATAGGAGATGGGTCCTGTTTGTTTAAGCACTGTCCCCTGGACCCATTTGTTTTTGTCTGTGTAAGATCGCGCCCATATCATTTGGCCTGGTGTGAGTGTACGGTTTGGTTGTGGTTGCTCGTTTTCTTCCGGAAATGTGTCAGGATGTAATCTGTCGAGCCGCGTTATCAGCCTTCTCCCCCATCTTAGTTCCGCCGGTGATTTGCCCGTTGTGCATGGCGTTGCGTGTTGTGACATTAGGAACTGGCTGAGTCGTCGCTGCCAGTTCCCCTTGACGAATTTTTTTAAAGCTTCTTTTGTAGAACGCACCATAATTTCTGCCATCCCGTTCGTCGATGGGTGGAAAGGTGCAGATGTGACCAGCCTAATATAATTCTTCATAGCAAAGATCTGAAATTCACGAGAGGTGAATTGAGGCCCATTGTCTGAAACTATGGTGTCTGGGAGGCCGTGTGTGGCGAATATTTTCCTTAGGGCTTGTATTGTGGCTCCTGATGTAGTTTTCCTAAGGGGAGTGACTTCTAACCATTTAGAATAACTGTCCACTACAATTAGGAAACTTTGTCCCTGGATAGGTCCTGCAAAATCTAAGTGTATGCGTGACCATGGATTTTTTGTCGTTTCCCATTTGTGAATTGGTGCTTGGGGTGGTTCGTTCTGTTTTGCTTGGCAAGTGTAGCACCCCCCCCCCACGTATTTTTCTATCTCTTTGTCAATGCCTGGCCACCATACATAACTCCTGGCCATCGCTTTCATCTTGACAATGCCAGGGTGTCCCTCATGTAGGATGTCTAATGTTTGATTTATGTTTTTGTTAGGTATTATGACTCGATTCCCCCACAGCAGGCATCCCCTATGCGTAGATATTTCATTTTTCCTGTTAAAGTATGGCTGGAATTGGGAGTGTGGGTTTTGTGCTGGCCACCCTGTTGTGGTCCACCTAAGAATTCTGCTGAGTATTTTGTCTTTAGCTGAGTTGTTAGCTATAATCTTTGCAGAGAGGGGACAGTCTGGGAGTTGTGAAATTGCTAAAATCAGGCCAGCTGGGGCTGGGTTTGGGTCCTTGCTAGGAATTGGCAGTCTGCTGAGGCAGTCTGCATGTCCTAATTCCTTCCCTGGTTTATGGATTAATTGATAAGAATAGGCAGATAAGAATGTGGACCATCGAAGTATTCTCGGTGAGAGAATCTGAGGTGTTATTTTATTCCAAGTGAATATCCCTAATAGGGGTTTATGATCTGTGTATATAGTGAAGGGTCTCCCATAAAGGTAGTCATGAAATTTTTTAACCCCTGCGACTATTGCTAGGGCTTCTCTGTCTATTTGTGCGTAATTTCTTTCTGCTTTTGACAGAGTGCGTGAATAAAAGGCTATGGGTCTTTGGGTGCCGTCTTTGTATACGTGACTTAATACTGCCCCAATTCCATAGGGAGATGCGTCGCAAGCGATGCATATTGGTGTATCTTCTCGGAAAAGGGTGATCGTTGAACTATTGCAAATAATCTTTTTTAGTGATTGGAAGCTATTTTCCTGAATTTTGGTCCAGGACCAGGCAGTTCCCTTATCTAGGAGTCTATGCAGAGGTTCTGCGATAGTGGCTTTGTGGGGAATGAAGGCATGATAAAAGTTTAATAACCCTAAAAAGGCTTGGAGTTCTTGTTTATTCCTGGGGCTTGGCGCCGTTTGAATAGCCCTTAGTTTGTCTGTGGTAGGGTGGATACCTTGACCGTCTATTTTGTACCCTAGGAACTTTGTGGATGTGACTCCAATGGAGCACTTTTCCCGCTTAAGTTTGAGGCCGGCTTCTCTGAGCCGGCTCAGCACAGCTGACAGTCTGTCAGCTAGATTTGCTTCATTTTCTCCGGCGATGAGAACATCGTCGAAGTAGGGGCAGACCCCGGGTAGTCCTTTCAGGGTTTTCTCCATGATACCCTGGAAAATACCCGGGGCTGCTGATATGCCGAATTGTAGCCTTTTTACTTTAAAGGCACCGCGGTGGGTGACAATTGTCTGGGCTTCCGCGGTGTCATTAGTGACAGGCAGTTGCAAATACGCCTGCGTGAGATCAAGTTTGGCAAAAATGGCGCCGGAGCGGATGGAAGCAAAAACGTCTCTTACCGCTGGCACCGGGTAAGCATGGGGGCTGAGTGCTAAGTTGAGGGTCGCCTTATAGTCCGCGCATAATCTTATTTCCCCGTTAGGTTTTACTGGGGTGACAATTGGGGTCTCCCAACTTCCCCCCTCCGTAGGTTCAAGTACCCCGAGCCCTACGAGGCGCTCTAGTTCCCTTTCAATTTTTTCTTTAAGGGCAAAGGGCACTCTCCTAGCTCTTATCTTAATGGGTTGGATTGCTGGGTTTAATTGTAAAGAGATGGGGGGACCCGTGTATTTTCCTAATGTGCCATCGAAGACGTCTGCATACTTATTGCAAACGGCTTCGAGACTGGGTGATTGTATAGAATTTACCCCCGTTATGGCGATCCCTAACGGCCCGAACCAGTTCAGCCCTATCAGGTTGGTGCGATTTCCGGGCGTTACCAGCACTTCTAGGGGGCCCTTGAAAGATTTGTACTCTACTGTAACCTTAGCCCTCCCTTCCAGAGGAATAGGGGTTTTCTGGAAGTCAGCTAAGTGGACCTGGGTTTGCCTCAGAGGAATTTTCCCCTTGCCTTGTTGACAGATCTCCTGATATGTTTTAAATGAAATTAAGGAGACTGCTGACCCTGAATCCACCTCCATGAGGCAGGACACCCCCTGAATTTTTACCCTGATCCTAACCTTTGAGCTTAGGCTGTTTACCCTGTCAATTGTTTCCACCAGGGCCCCTGGCGTTTTTCCTCTGTTGGCCTGGGTAGCTGGCCTACCTGGGGATTTTGCCTCCAAATCATTGATGTTGTCACGGCCCTTGCTCCGGCACACCGGTTTGATGTGGCCAGTCTTCCCACAATTGTGGCACTTGGCATTTCTGAACCGGCAGCTTCCTCGGGCATGGTTGCCCCCACAGCTGGCGCAGGCGGCTCGTTGCTCGTAACGCGGCGGTGGCGGAGGGGGGTTCCTGGACCTTCGGCGGTCCGAAGTGTCGCTTCTCCTCGGTTGCCTGCGTTCCATTCTGCGCTGCAGGGCTTCTCCGTCGGTGAAATCCACCGACTCGTCGCTGTCGCTGAGGGTTGCACTCTCTTGGAAGACGGTCGCTGGGCTCTCTGGGGTCGTGGTAGTCGGCTTCTTCTTGTGGTTGTACTCGTAGGCCATGATTTCTCTGGTCAGCTCTGCCAGGCTCATGTCGGTCTTGGATGTCAGCTTTTTCTGTAGGCGTTCGTCCTTCAGCCTGATCACCACCTGGTCTCTGATGCGGTCTTCTAGGTCGGGGAAGTGGCAGTTCCGCGCGGCGTGTCGGACCCCCGCGATGAAATCGTTTGCGGGTTCGTCTGGACGTTGTTTCTTCTGGGCGAATTGAACCCGCCAATACAGTTCGGATCGGGCTGGCATATAATGCTTCGTCAGCTGGTCTACCAGGTCCGCGTAGGATACCTCGGTGATGGGTACCGGGCTGAACAGCCCAACGGCAGCGTCGTAGACGGGGGGTCCGCTGATGTATAGTAGCGCGGCGGCCTTTCCTCTGTCATCGGTGATTTTGCTGACAAGGAGGAATCCCTCGACTTGGCCCAGGTGTGATTGCCACCTTTCGGGATGTCGGGTGTCGAATTCCCTCACGCGGCCGAAGTTTGCCATGTCGTCCGGTCCTGGGTCTCGCTCCGTTGGAAGTTAAAACCTCCAGTGACAGCTCTGGCCGGGAACTCTCTTCCGCGGCCGTGACTTCAGCTCTGGAGCGATCCCACCTTCGTCGCCAGTGAAGTAGCCGAAGGACCACTCGGGACGACAGGCTAGTTAACTTAAGGTTTATTTAAGAGCAAGGCAACAACAGAATAACTTGCCGGCTTTTTATAGCCGGCGGCTGTCAGTGAGGGCCAATCAGGTTTGTTTTATTGGTGCCGCGTCTTTCCTGTCCAATCCGCGTCGTCTGTGTTTGACAGCTCCGGCTTCCGCATGGCTCGGTGTTTTGACAGCCGCGAGCTGTCAGTGGTCGCGCCTGCGCCCTGCGAGGAACTTTGACAGCTGTCAAAGTTCCCGCGTGTTCTTCTGTCAAATCCGTTTACCTCATCGTCTGACTTGTTAACTTATATTTTAAAGATATTAACGATGTTTATACATATAATACACTACTCTGTGCTGAGGATTGAACCCTGACAGACACAACGTTCTAGAAAATCAACAAGTTTTAATTTAAGTGGATTTAGAAATAGGTGAGACTTGTAGGCTTTATATTTCCTTCTCTAGTAGTCTCTTTGAGATTATTTAGGGAGCAAGAGGCTGTGAGACTGTGAAACATATATACGCAGCTTCCAAATAGTTATGGTCCCTGAAGCCAGAAAGATTGTCTATCTTCATTTGATGCATTTAGTAACAATCCCATTAAGTTTGGCCAATTTACCATATCATTCTTCTGTACAAAAATAAGCATCCTTAACATGATACGTGAAATTCTTTCTTTCATGGTAGCTTGCTGGTCCTGACATAATAAACATGCTAAAAGCATGTTGAAGCTAAGCTGGCACATAAAAAAAGTAAAGCCTTCTTTAGATGGACATTTCATAGCATTGCAGCCACAGAGACCTGTTTGTACTGCATTCTTCCCAATCTAAGTATTGTCTGATGCTTTAACCAAGACTGTAGCTTTTTGAACTTAGCCAAGGTCAGCTAAGTTTGCCACCTAGCTGGTCAGATCTATATTGGTGATCAAGGCCTAAACAGGAAGCAGAGTTCAGTTACCTTGAGTTCTATGGGAAATAAAGTGGGCCATTTTAAATGCAATGAACCAATTAATTTCCCCCGATTTTCTCATTTGGCAAGGCAGTCTGAATTCTTGCTTCTCCAATGAGCACGGAACTATGGTAAATTTTCACACATAGTTTTGTTCTCTGACTCCTGCCCATTTATGCCACTGGGGAATAACAAGAATCATTCCTCTGTATGAATAATTTTGAGAGGTAAATGCAATGCCCTAACAACTTTAAACAAGGGTTCCTTTTACCCAGTACTCAATTTCTAAGAGCAGCCATTAGCTTGCTTATAGATCCGCCTTGCAGAGTTTCATAAGAAAGATGGGAAATTCCAGGCCTTTCACATCATTTGTCCTCAGTTTCTGGGCTGCCTCTGGAGCTGGCCTGGTAAACTAATACAGCAGCCTCTATCTCCATTTTTGTAGTACAAAAAAAAAAATTCAGTCATCAGTGCAACTGGCTAAAGCGGGCCACAGTGTTATTCAGCAAATTATCAATTTGGTGAGTTGAAAGATTGCAAACTGTCTGCTGGTTTCTTGTCTTATTATTTTTGGCAGGGTTGCATATGTTCTCTGTGCTCATTCCATGAATTCATCTGATTATTATTCCAATCACCAGAGGAAGAGAGAGAGTCACATTAATTTGTAGTAATTAATAGCACTGATGCATTTGACAGTGCATGTTAACAAGCCTCTTTGATTGTTTGGTTCTCTAACTGCGGCCCTTCTTGTTTGCATCACCTCCAAGGAATTCATAATATCAAAGCTTAACGGTATCTGATACTTGTCAAAATGCAATTTATAAAAGTTTAATTCTTTTATTGATTTAGTTTGGTTTTGATGCCTGCAGAGTCAGCTCCCTTGACAGAACTTAGCGGATTCAAATGCTTGTCACCAGCTCGGCCTCCTTTTTGCAGGGAACAATTGCCATAGGCCAAGCCAACAGGCATGGTTTAATTGCCATTAATTAAAAAGCATAAATCTTTTTTTTTTCCTGCAGTAGCTCTGCTCTTAAAGCAGGCTGCATTTCTCTCCCTTTTCTTGTGTTTGTTAGAATACCTTCTGGCAAGCTAAATTAACCCATTCCATCTTCCTTTACAAAAATAAATAAATAAATAAATAAATAAACACACACACACACACACACACACACACACACCCCTGGGAAAGTCTTTTGAAACCCAGCTCTATGATCTGATGCAAAATACAAGCAGTTTGGTGATGCTTAACAAACTGGATTCCTTCTTTATTGCAGTATAATGAGGTCAAATGAATCCCTCCCTGGATTGTACACATGCTTAAATGGTTTCTGCATCAAATCCTTTCTGACAGCAAATAAAACAGCAGCCAAACAAAACAGCAGCTACTTACAAATGGCCAGAATTATTAAAAACAAAACAGTATATAAAAAGAAAACCTACATATATTCCAGCTGGCAGAATAGCTAAGCAAATAGCTTTGTGCGGCCATTTTCGTTAGACGTAAGAGCAATTAATGAGGGATCCTCATGGACCAAGAGGGGGCAAGCTGCCATTTATGTATGCATATATATTTATGTGCCATTAATAAGGTATGCAAGTTTAGTTGCTTCTTCTTTGCCAGTCAGGTTTGGCTCTGCTATGTCTGTAAAGGAGGTTATACAAAACAAAAGCCAGTGACATGGCCGGCTCAAGGACCCGCTCTTTCCTACACAAATGTGCACTATTGGATGGGCCCAACAAAAAGTTGCACATATGAATGAGATTTTCAGTTTTGATTACTATATCTCTCACAAACCACCTTAGAAAATAAATCCAGTCCAGCTGTTCATTAAGGAAGCAGAAGGTGTACAAGTGTACAGTTCAAGTCCTGTGAAATCAGGTTGCAGAAAGTTTGCATAAACCCATAGTTTGAAAAATAAGTCAAAGGGCTCAGCCTTATGCTTTTAAGGTAAGGAGTTGACTTTTAAAAATATTACCTCTGTATGGGTGTGTGCATGCTTGCATGAACAATTTGCATTTAGCTGCAGAGTCCTTGGTGCTCTCTAAGCTTGGTTGTTTTCTTGCAGACGTTTCATTACCTCTGGAGTAATGTTCAGTAGTGCAATGAAGATGTTACCCCGTTACATAATGAAACATCTGCAAGAAAACACCCAAGCTTAGAGAGCACCAATGTTGTGATTCAGGGTCAGCCTGTGGGTTCGGCAGTTGGGTCGGACGACTCAGAGGAGGAGGAGGAGGGGGGTGTTGAAGAGCTTGCTGAGGGGGTTGGACAGCTTGATGAGAGCCCTCAGCCGGGCCCCTCTCATCTGGTCACGACGCAGACCCAGCTGTGTGAGCCTGACAGCGTGGATGAAGATGACCCACAGCTGGCCCTGTTCAAGGACGCCCGACGCAGGAGGCAGTCAATCAGGAGTAAACAGAGGAAGGCAATGGGGCACCTCGGAAGGAGGCAGAGAGAAGCCACGCCCTGAACTGTATTTAAGGGGGAATGCGTGGGAGGGCTGGTTTGCTGAAGGCAACCGCTTGAAAAGCTCCTGTTTCTTGGTTCGTGTCTTGTTCTATTTGTTTTTGTAGCAATAAATTTGGCAGGCGTAATTCCAGCCTCTTGCCTTCTTGTAAAAGGGGTTGTCCCTGCCTTTTCTGCAGGGCCGGTAGCAGGCTGGTACAGAACAACCAAGGACCCTGCAACTAAATGCAAATTGTTCATGCAAGCATGCACACACCCATAGAGGTAACATTTTTATTACTGCTTACAGTTCAACCCTGAGCTACCGCTATTCTCTTCTACTGGTATCACATTTGGTTATTTAAACAACAGCCTGCTACACAATTAACAGCTTAGCAAATTCATTTGTTTGTCAGTGACAACACCAAAAATATTCCATTTTCTAGCACTTATCTTTCTTTTCAGTTTCTATTCTCCTTCAAATGTTTGCTTTTGCTACTACTACAGTATGTGATTCTCACCGGCTCAAGGTTGACTCAGCCTTCCATCCTTCTGAGGTCGGTAAAATGAGGACCCGGATTGTTGGGGGACAATATGCTGACTCTATAAAACGGCTTAGAGAGGACTGTAAAGCACTGTGAAGTCTTAAGTGCTATCTGCTATTGACACATATTCATTTATTTTGTATATATATATATATATATATATATATATATATATATATATATATATATATATATATATATATATATATATATATATATATATATGTTGCTGCTTATGCCAGATTAACAAAACATAAGAGAGACACTAGCATTGTAGCAGATTTATAAGTTGCCATAATAATAATGATTTGATTTCACTTTTTAGGAAACATTTTGTATACCTTAGAGCTGTGGTGGTGAACCTATGGCACGGGTGCCACAGGAGGCACGCGGAGCCCTTTCTGTGGGCACACGCGCCGTCGCCCCAGTCCTAGGCCTTCAGCTGGATTTTATAAAAAATTTTCACTTTAGGCCTCTGCCGCCGTGTGCAAAAAAAAAAAAAAGGTTCAATCAATCAATTTCAACTTCTTGCAGGGAAAAAAAAATCTCGTAAAGTTGGAATTGATTGATTGAACTTTTTAGTCCCACCCAGTCTGCCGTTACCACCACAGCCACGCCCACCCAATGGGCCACGCCCACCCAATGGGCCACGCCCACCCGGCACCCAACGATACATAAGTGGGTTTTGGATTGCAGTTTGGGCACTCGGTCTCTAAAAGGTTCGCCATCACTGCCTTAGAGAAAACAGAATTTGGTAGAATTTGTAGGCTTGCATTTATATTGTCACATAGGACTGTAGTCCTAGCCCCACTGTAAACATAAGACTTAATTCTGACTTTAATAACATGCATCGAGCTTGTCTTCAGTTTCATAGAATATCAGGTCAGATTAAAGTCCCTACTTATTTCTTCCTAGCATAAAATTTTTGTCATTTTGTCAACATCCCAACGACCGAGTGAAACCTGGGAGAAATAACAATCTCATATAAATTGCCCCTTTTACTTCAGAAATAAACACTTTTTCTGGAACGGCTCATTCAATAATATCAGTGATACTTATGAGCCTTCTGCCCATTATTACAAACTGGCAGCCTAATCCTGTAGGGTTCAACCCAAAAAACAATGCAGGGAAATGTTTAATAATTATTCAGGACTGGGGTGATCACAGGAGCTGTTCTCAGTTGTAGTTAACATGGCCCAACAAGGCCTCAGAATCTCAGCTTTCCCCTTGATCACATGACACTCTCATCTGTTCCCCATATCTTGAGTGAAGCAGACTTAAATTGTCACTAATGCCTTGGAGCATCTTCTACTATCTCCCAGTCATCACTGAACTGATATAAAGTTTGTTCTCATTATATCCTCATTATGTTATTTCAACACAAGTAGGGTTGGATGACTCTGGAAGACACCAAAGGCTTTCCCTCATGTCCAACTGCTATCCACCAGTCCTTGAGCCAGCAGAAAACTATGCAAGCATAAAATGTCTTGCTCCCACTGATTATCTCCATCCTGCCACAGGCTGTTCTTAATTATGGTATAAGGATCACATTAAGGGCAGGGATTGATGGATTCATTGTTTTGTTTCCCTTCTCTTCCATCAAATATCCCTACCCGATGGAAAAATATCCCCTGATCTCCTCCTTCACATGGAATAGGTTTGGGGGAAGACATGTATTTGATACATGGCTAGATTGGGAAGGGTAATCATCTTTACAAATTAATTTTGCCAGTACATAAGAGTTTTGTATAAACATAATATTGTCCTTACTTGCTTTATATCCTACCTTTCCTCCAGAAGCTCAGAAGTCTCCTCCACTTGGTTTCCTCTCGACCATTCTACGAATTAGAATAGCAATAGCACTTAGATTTATATACCGCTTCATAGTGCTTTACAGCCCTCTCTAAGTGGTTTACAGAGTCAGCATATTGCCCCCAACAATCTGGGTTTTCATTTTACCGACCTTGGAAGGATGGAAGGCTGAGTCAACCTTGAGTCGGTCAGGATCGAACTTCTGGCAGTCAGCAGAATTAGCCTGCAATACTGCATTCTAACCACTGCGCCACCAGGGCTCTTAGCATGGCCATGAAACAGCAGCTGAGAGAACTCACTCTCTCTTTCGCACTGAGCACCGCAGTCTCCACTACTGCCACCATTAGTCAGCAGCCCCTTAGATCTGAGTCAGGAATAAGAATAATGATAAAAGAATAAAAAAGGGCATTAGAAGAATATCTGAAGGAGAGTGAAACGATACACTGGAGCTAAGTTGCACTGAAGCTAACATATTGGGAAGCCTTACTGAGTACTCGGGAGACCAAATTGGCCTATAAGAAAGACCAAGTGAAGAATAGAAAAGAGGCACGGAAGGCGAAGTATTACATGGCCAGTACGCAAAATCACTAGCAAACAAAACAGATAACAAGACCTGGTAATGACTAAGAGTAGGAAAGCTGAAGAAAGAGACAAGAGGGGTTAATTCTGGTTGCACAAAATCAAGAACAAATGCATATAATGCCAGGACAGCAACAGACAGAAAAAGTCGCCTTTACGGAGAAGCTGACAAAACAGTGGATCACCGAGCTAGCTGTTGCAAGAAGATCACAGAGACTGACTATAAACAAAGGCATGATAAAGTAGCAACAATGGTGCATTGGAATATCTGCAAGAAATAACATTTACCTGCAAACAAGAACTGGTGGATCTTCGCTCCTTCCGACGTGACCTAAAAACATATTTATTTGAACAAGCCGGCCTGGTCTGATGGGTTTAGGGGTATTTTAACGTTTTGTATTAATCTATTGAATTGGGCTGTTGTATTTAATATTTCTTTTAATTTTTATATATTGTATTTTATTGTATTGCCCTGTACACCGCCCTGAGTCCTTCGGGAGAAGGGCGGTATAAAAATTAAATTATTATTATTATTATTATTATTATTATTATTATTATTATTATTATTATTATTATTATTATTATTATTATTATTATTATTATTATTATTATTATTATTATTAGACAAAAGTAATAGAAGTGCTCTGGGACTTTAGAATTCAATCATTACCTGCCAGATAACACCCCAGACTTAAAAATTCTTGATAAAGTAGATGAAATCTGGATAGTGGATGTTGCAGGACCTGGAGAAAGCAGAAAAAAGAAATAAGTAGAGAAGATCACAAAATACAAAGACCTGCAAATAGAAGTAGTATGACTGTGGGAAAAGAAAGCAAAAATAGTACCAATAGTAATAGGTGCCTTGAGTGCAATTCAGAAACATCTGGAACACTACTTGAACATCATCAGCATTGACAAAGTCACCTCCTCCGACAATACCTTTAACACTATCAAACAACACCTGCCTTTTCCAGGTGAAGGACACTTGACAGTTGAATAAACATGCCTAATCCAACCTAAACATCTGGCTGACTGTGCAATCAAGCAACATAATGATACAAACAGACAAGCATCTGCCACACAAACCCCAACTGTAACAACTGTTGATAACAAAAAGTCTAGATAGAGGACATTGCAATACCTAGAAACAGCAAAATAGAAGAGAAAGAACTAAAGGAAATCACAAAATATAAAGGTAAAGGTAAAGGTAAAGGACCCCGCACATGTGTGCTAGTCGTTTCCGACTCTAGGGGCCGGTGCTCATCTCCGTTTCAAAGCCGAAGAGCCAGCGCTTGTCCGAGGACGTCTCCGTGGTCATGTGGCCAGCATGACTAGACGCCAAAGGCGCACGGAACGCTGTTACCTTCCCACCGTAGTGGTCCCTATTTTTCTACTTGCATTTTTACGTGCTTTCAAACTGCTAGGTTGGCAGAAGCTGGGACGAGTAACAGGCGCTCACTCTGTTACGCGGCACTCGGGATTTGACCTGCCAAACTGCCGACCTTCTGATCGACAGGCTCAGCAATAGAAGTAGAACACCTGTAGCAACAAAAATGAAGATAGTACTAATGGGTGCCTCGGGTGCTGTTCCAAAACATCTGGAGCAACCATTTGAACACCATCAGCATTGACATAACCAAGCTTTACCCTACCTTATTAAGGAGGCCAGCCAAGGGTTCAGCCTTCACTGTGTGGCAAGTTAAGATAAAGCAATTCCACAACCAACTTCTCAGTCACAAGCTATAGCAGGCAACTGGAAGCGGGGTTGTCTGTACCAGCTTAAACTTGCCAATAGGAGCTACACAGATCCTGGCCCCTGTCCATCCCCACCTATTAGGCAAATAGCAAAGCACACTGGGTGATTATGGAAATAATTTTCACCATTTCAGGAAAACCCATTGAGCTGGCCTCAACTGCGAGCCGGAATGAGGAAAAAGGACTCTACAATGCATACATGTCCTTAAAGAATGGGTAGCAAACCATCTCCCAGCTGAAATCAAGGGGACATATGGATGTGCCCTCTGAATTACTTGTCACAAGGGTAGCAGGGCCTGCTTATTGTAATGATACTTACTTCAAAGTCACAGGCAGTAAATAGCAGGATGATAGAGGAAGCAGTAAGTGTGGAGTTTTAATAATAGCAATAGCAACAGCACTTAGACTTATATACCGCTCCATAGTGCTTTGCAGCACTCTCTGAGCAGTTTACAACCATTTAATGATGCTAGAGTAATACCAATAATCTTTGTTTGGTGGACACTATTGGGACCAGCAGCTAGTTACTAAATGATTGCTAAGTAAAACAGTCACTGTCTTCGCCACCTTACTTCAGTTTTCCTTTGCTTTACGGACCTGTGAAGGTAATAAATGCAGGTATTGGTTATAGTATTTCATCACTGTTGTAATGAAAAATTCAAATATCACCAACAGGAGTACAGGTACTCCTTGACTTATGACCACAATGGAGCCCAAAATTTCTGTTGCTAAGTGAGATATCTGTTAAGTGAATTTTGCCCCATTTTACGACCTTTCTTGCCACACTTGTTAAGTGAATCACTGCAGTTGTTAAAGTAGTGACATGGTTTTTAAGTGAATCTGGCTTCCCCATTGACTTTGCTTGTCATGTTGTGATTCAGGGTCAGCCTGTGGGTTCGGCAGTTGGGTCGGACGACGACTCAGAGGAGGAGGGGGGTGTTGAAGACCTTGCTGAGGGGGTTGACGATCTTGCTGATGATAGCCCTCAGGCAGGCCCCTCCCACTTGGTCACCATGGAGACCCAACTGTGTGAGCCTGACAGTGTGGATGAAGATGACCCACAGCTGGCCCTGTTCAAGGACGCCCGACGCAGGAGGAAGTCAAGTAGGAGCAAACAGAGGAAGGCTGTGGGGCTTCTCGGAAGGAGGCAAAGAGAGGCCACGCCCTGAACTCTTTATAAAGGGAATGTGTGTGGAGGGCTGGTTTGCTGAAAGCAACCGCTCAGATAGTGTTTCAAAGCTCCTGTATCTTGGTTCGTATCTTGTTTGTTTTCTTAGTAATAAATTTGGCAGACGTCATTCCAGCCTCTTGCCGTTTGTAAAGGGGTTGCCTTTTCTGCAGGGCCGGTAGCAGGCTGGTACACAACATGTCAGAAGGTGATCACATGGACACCGCAACCCGTCATAAATATGAGTCAGTTGCCAAGTGTCTGAATTTTGATCACATGACCATGGGGATGCTACAGTGGTTGTGTGAAAAACGGTCATAAGTCATTTTTAGTGCCGTTGTAACTTTGAACGGTCACTAAATGAACTGTTGTAAGTCAAGGACCACCTATACTAGTACTATATTGCTAAGTGATGATATAAGTGCACCAAAAGATGGGCAGTGGTCTTGCAAAGCTCCAATAGACAGAGTGAAGTTATGGTAATATCACTTTTTAGTCACACTGTGGAAAGATTAATTACAGGTAGTCCTCAACTTACAGCCATTCATTTAGCGACCTGTCAAAGTTACAGTGGCACTGAAAAGTAACGTGATTGGTTTACACGCAACTATTGTAGCATCCTCGTGGTCATGTGATCAAAATTTGGGCGCTTGACAACTGGCATGTATGTATTATAGTTGCTCTGTCCCAGGCTCACGTGATCACCATTTGTAATCTTCCCAGCCGGCTTATGACAAACAAAGCCAGATTCACTTAACAACTGCATTATTGACGTAATACCTGCGGTGATTCCACTGTGGCAAAAATATCGGTTGTAAAATGGGGCATGACTCACCTAACAACTGTCTTGCTTAGCAATGGAAATGTTGGTCTCCACTGTGGTTGTCAGTCAGACTACTTGTATTTCCCCCCCCCAAAAAAATGTATTTTCTATTATTACATTTGATTGGTGCTTAATAAACATTGTGTTGTCGGGTTAATTTGTTTGCTTAATAATGCGTTACATTCTTAGTCTCTACCCCTTTTTTCCAACAAATGATGAAATAAATTTCATGTTTGGAAATATTCTGCATCTTCTTTCTCTTTGATCCTCAGTGTAAATCTGTCCATTTCAGCACAGCCCAACATCTTCTTGATTATCTCTTCGTCTAGTGGTGTTTCTTCATTTTTCCAGTGCTGAGCAAAAACAATCCTCGCTGAAAGACTACCTGTAATCTTTTTCAGTTCATATGAGGGTAGGGCATTTCCTCCATAAAAATTTAGGCAAGGTCTAGCTTGAAGCCCTATCATCTCCTGCAAAGATTATTAAATTCATTGACAACTAGTTTGGTCTAGCGATTAAGGCCCCAGGCTAGAGGCCAGGAGACAGTAAGTTCTAGTGCCATCTTTGCCATGAAAGCCAGCTGAGTGACTTTGGGCCAGTCACACCCTCTCAGCCCAACCCACCTCAGAGTTGTTGCTGTGGGGGAAAAAGAAGAAGTTGTGTTCGTGGCCTTTAGTTATTTGTAAAAAAATAATAAAGATGGCATATAAATAAGTAAAACTCCTTGAAGTTATTTAAAGGAGCCATGGTGGCGCAAGCAATTCGACTGCAGTATTCAGGGCTTTTTTTGTCATAGAACGCTCAGAACGGAGTTCCGGCACCTTTTTTGGATGGAACCTTGTAGGGTAGGCAAGGCGGGTTGTATGACATGTGTGAGTTCCGGCACCTTTTTCTTTTACAAAAAAAGCACTGGCAGTATTGCAGGCTAACTCTGCCCGCTGCCAGGAGCTCGATCCTGACCCGTTCAAGGTTGACTCAGCCTGCCATCCTTCAAAGGTTGGACCCAGATTCTTGAAGGCCATATGCTTACTCTGTAAACCTCTTAAGAGAATCCTGTAAAAAAAACAACAACTATGCAACAGTTAAGTGCTACTGCTGTTAAAGGGCTTTACCTGAAACTGAATCGCCAAGACAGCACAGCAGGTCAAAGTGGGGACTGACAAGGCAAACTGCACAGCTTGTCTGAAGGGTTCAAGGCCCATCTAGCCAGAAAAAGGGAAAGTGTGTGTGTGTGTGTGGTGGTGGGGGGTGGAAATCAATAATCCTCACTATTGGGATCTGGAGTGCCACAACCTGGGGATCTGCACTCCTGGGTGCCCTCCTGTAGCACCCAGTTGTCTCCTTTTATTCCCGCTGCAATTCCAAAGGAGACCATGACTTCCCGCCCACGCTCAGCCTCAGAGGGCCGACTTCTTCCAAGGGACTTTCTTTTAAGTTTTAAGCTCCATAAAAGTCGAGAGGACTTACTTGCCAATCCTCATAGACATTTCTCTCCTCCTCACACACTTTGGGGGAAGAGGAAGGGTTTTTAATTTTTTTTATTTATTTTTTATTTTAATTCCATTTATATCCCGCCCTTCTCCGAAGACTCAGAGCGGCTTACAAGCTTAGCAGTCTGCTTGACCTAAATGTTCTGCTTGACCTAACCGGGAAGGGGTGCGTGTGTGAAAACTCTTCCCGCGTTCCACACACTCACACGCACACCCGGGTCTCCGCCCAGGCGCCCTCAACCGAGGGGGGGCGGTCCTAATTAAAACCGCGCCGCGCGCCCCCCCCAAGCAAACCCGAGCCGAGCTCGGAACGGAGGGGGGGGTGTGGGGGAGGGGCTGCATTAATGGTATTTTAAATTGACAAGCGAACAATGATTTCCGTATCGGTATCTGTCAAAGGCGCGAGGAAATCCTCCGCTGATAAGGCCCAACGCTTCCAATTAAGAGGGCCAGCGGAGCTTCAGCCAATAATGATTCCTGGGGAGGGAGGGAGGGGGGCGGGCGCGCTGGAAGGTGCTCCCTCTCCCTCCCTCCCTTCCCCACCCCACTATCTCTCTCACACACAAACACACACACACAGTGATTGCAAATTACTGACAAAGGGCCCCGCTGTATTGATGAGGGGGAAGAAGGGGCGGCTTTCTGGGGGCCCGCCAGGAAGAGCTCGTAATGAGGCCGGCCGCTCGCTGACGTCGCCGACGCCGCCACCGCCACCACCTTCTCCCCTCTTTCTTCGTCTTCTCTTCTTCTTCATCATCGTCGTCATTCTCCTTTTCCTCCTCTTTTCTCCCCACCTTTCCCTCGCTGCTTGGAGCCCCTCCCTCTCTCCCGCAGTCCTCTCGCCTCCCACCGGCTTGCAGCGTGTTAGACAATTCTTCGCCAATCGGATACATGAAGGGCCACGAATTTGATGTCAAACTCCGGCCCTCCCCTCGCTCCCGGGAACACGAGGCCTGGGGAAGGAACCTCGACTTTCCCCCATTCTTGCCTCCTCCTCCTCCTCCTCCTCCTCCCCTCCTCCTCCTCCTCCTCCTCCTCCTCCTCCTCCTCCTCCTCCTCCTCCTCCTCCTCCTCCTCCTTCTTCTTCTTCTTCTTCTTCTTCTTCTTCTTCTTCTTCTTCTCCTTCTCCTCCTACTCCTACTCCTACTCCTACTACTCCTTCTCCTCCTCCTTCTTCTTCTCCTTCTCCTTCTCCTTCTCCTTCTTCTTCTCCTTCTTCTCCAAGAAAGAAGAAAGCAAGAGGCGGGAAGAAGGAAGGGCGGTTAAGCGACCCCCTGCTCCTGACGCGGTTGCATCGTTACCCCGAATGAACTCCGCCGTCCTTAATGCGGGGTTGATTGGAGCAGGCTGTTGAGTTGTGGTTTTGAGGGGTACAGTTGTGGGCTCCTCCTTCCCGGGAATTTTTGAACTCTTATAATGCTTGCCGTTTCTTTCTATTTCTTCTCGCTGGGATTTGAGGGTCAAGGGCGGGGGGGGGAGGCGGGGGGGGGGGGGAGTCCATTCCTTCTCTGGGCTCTCTCTGCTTGCCTGCCTTTCGTAGTTAATTAATCCAGAATTATGGTTGTGGCACAACCGTGGGGAACAGGAGAGGTCCACTTTTCCCAGGATTTCATTTCCTCTTAAGTTAAAATGCCGCCTTTAGTTTAGCATGTGTGAACTCAGGCTTAACCTGTTGCGGGCAAGTGCAGCCAATTGCAATGAATACAACAGACTGTGGTTAAACAAACAATAGTTAGTGTGATGCTTACAGTGCCTTTTCTGAAAGGCCTGAAATTCAGCTTGGCTGTGGGGAGGTGTGCCAGTACACTACATTCCGTAGAGTTAGCAGCATTGGTTTATTTTCCGTAATCAGTACTGCTTAACATAACTGTAAAGAAGTAATGACACCAAAGATGGCAGAAAGACATTTGCAGTGGGGGGTTTTTTCCTTACTCACTGGACTACAACATTTTATTTCAGATTAATATCCAGTTTTTAATAAATCCATTGAGATTAGAGAACTGACAACTTCCATCCATTGTCTTAGTGTTGGGGGTGGGGGTGGCAGGAATGGGGAAGAAGGCCAGACAAA
Organism: Vipera ursinii; assembly: GCF_947247035.1. NCBI lineage: Eukaryota > Metazoa > Chordata > Lepidosauria > Squamata > Viperidae > Vipera > Vipera ursinii. The sequence continues at coordinate 82,106,280 of NC_139516.1, read as the reverse complement.
ATAGTGATTTTCAATAATCTGGGAGTATTCAGAACACTCTCATGAAATTACTGCATAGAATAATCAGAATATGTCCAAGTGGATTCAGTGAAATCTTCTCCCAAATTACCGACTTTAAAATTGTAAATTCATCTTTATTTATTTTATGGGTCCGAATTAAGACAGTGTTTGACTACCTGTTTCAAATCAATGGGATATTAATTTTGGCTAGAGTGAATCAGTTTATCTGCCTGTCCCACCTCTCATTTCCCCCTCATCTCTTGATTTCTGAATCTCAGTTTTCTATTTGCAGTCTTCTCTAACTTAGTATTAGCCAGAGTTGTTGGTTTTTAATTATTACATTAGTTGAAGAATGATGCTTAGACAAGAGTCTGGAGGACCTTATATCGAGGGACACATCTGCTTTTTAATATACTGCACCGCATAAGCATCTCAACATTTCTGAAGCCTCTTCAGTGTAACCTGGAATTTGTCAATGGGTGATGGAAGTCCTTAACCCAGAAGTCTTCAAACTTGGCCCTTTTTTGACCTGTGGACTTCAACTCCCAGAATTCCTCAGCCAGGCACTCTGCCTGAGGAATTCTGGGAGTTGAAGTCCACAACTCATAAAAGGGCCAAGTTTGAAGACCCCTGCCTTAACTGAAAGGGAGGCATGGGGTTAAAGGGATGGGATGGGATAAAACTAGCCACAAATCCTAAAATATGAAAGACGAGTTCACATGTCCTAAGCCAAATTATAATCCTGTGGTGTAGATTCTGTCAGAGAGATCAGTTAATGGACCTGTCTGACAAGCAAAACATTCTGAGGGACCCTAGCCCTTTCTCAGCCAAAGCTGCCTCACAGGGTTGTTGTGAATGGAGAGGTAAGGAAGACAAGAGTAAGATACGTGGAGTTCTTTGGAAGGAGAAAGAGGCAAACAGAGAGTAGGGAAAGTGTTCCTCAACCTTTATTTTCCTCTTGAGGTTTCAAACATGGCTCTTCTCTCTTTGCCTCTTGGAGCCTTAAGGGATGCTGAAGTCGCCTGCCGTTGCCTTGGCAAGGGAGGACCTCCTTTTAGCTCTGCGATCCAAGCTACCCCTTGCCCACCCTGACCTGGGCTGCATCCCAGGGTGTGCTCTTCACCCTCCTGCCCCCTTCTTCCTTGCCTGCTTGGCCGCCTGATGCAACCCATCCTTCCCTCTTTCATTTCAAAAGGACAAAAGTCTTGGTTTGCCCTGGAGCGGCTGCCGGGGGCCATGCTAGCCTCAGCTGCTCCATCAAAGCCAAGGGACTAACAGCACCTGACTGCGCTTAGCTTCCTTTTCCCTGCGATGGTCATATCACATCAAGTGGGGCACATGTGATATTACAGCCATAACTTTAAGCATTTTGTTGCTATCTGCCGCTTGGAAGCTTCATGGCTGACTGGGGAAGAGATAGGCAAGTGGGGAGAAGAGGTGGGGAGAGAAAGAGGGAGGGGGAAGAAGAGAGAGAGAGAGAGAGAGAGAGAGAGAGAGAGAGAGAGAGAGAGAGAGAGAGATCTACATGCACACACACACACACACACACAATGGCAGGCCTTCGCCCAGTGGTGTCAGATAATGGCCTATTATTGTTCTTGATATGGCCAGTTTTAGAGGGAAGGAAAAGAAGGAAGGAAGGAAGGAAGGAAGGAAGGAAGGAAGGAAGGAAGGAAGGAAGGAAGGAAGGAAGATCTCTTCCTCGTTTCCTCCAGCTCTTCTCCTCCCACAGCTTCCCTCCCTCCCTCCCTCCATTTGAATTTCCAGATAACAGGCTTTGACTTCTGGCTGCACGTTTATGGGTCTTTTCATGTTATCAACTTAGCTCATAGCGTGGAACTAAAGAACACAGACTGCAAGTGACAGGCCGGCCAGTCAGCAAGGCAGGGCTGTCAGTATCTCTCATCCACTAATGATTTCCCTTTAGTCTATTTTCTGTCTCATTGGCCGTTTCCTTCAAAAACAAAATTGCTCATTTAAATTCTCCTGCCTGGGGCATTTTGGTCTTCAAATATTGTTGGAAAGTGAAAGGATTAGGCAAAATATGCTTTTTTAAAATGTTAATATATTTTCTGGTTCACTTTCTCCTCTGAGGCCAATTAGGAAATTTCTGCTGGCTGCATTAATGTCAAACTGACAACCTCGGCTATAATTACACCGCGCTTGAAACCTAACTTTCACTTGTGGGGGAGAGATGGCTGCGTCTGGCAGTGACATTGAATTCACTCTGCCAGCTTTTGATCATTTAATCATTGCTCGCTTTCTTTTCCTCTTTGCTAGCTTATTATTTCACCTTTTATTCTGCCGCTTGCAAAATGCAGTGTTGTCTTTCATGATTCACAGTTGCATTTTGCAAGGCTCATTAGTGCCATTGTTTCTCCAATTTGCTGTGCATGGGAACGGATGGTTCCTTCAAGAGCAGCAACCAGATGGAAGTTGTTTACCTACTCCATTTGCCACATACCACTGTACTTGTTTGACTTTAAAAATACAGCCAGGCTTTGTGCAGCAATGTGTGTGCTCTTGCTCACCTTTTCTTTTCTTTTCTTTTTTCTTTTTTTGCAGGAGGAGGACAGGAGATGTAGAAGTAAAAGAAGACAACAAAACATAACTTTGTAGCTTTGGTCTTGGCCAGTCTGTGTTTGTCTGGGGTGCCCTGTTGGATCCTAAAGTCTCTCTTGGCTATGTCTATGTCCAAATGTAGCTGGGCTGTTGTTATTGGGTGCTGGCATGGCAGTTTCCTCCTATTCCTCCTCCATCTTACTCCATATACTGTTTCCCAACTGTGCTGGTTAGCATGTATTTGGGCATGTTCAGACATCCCCTCCATCCCTGTTCCTCAAGCTCTAGAGTATGGGAGGTAAAGAAATCCAGATTCATTCTCAGATGAAAGCCAAGAAGGTGGTAGCAGAAATCCAGAGGATTTCTGGTGATGTTATCTTGACTCAGAGGCTTGGCCTCATCAATTAAAGGAACTGCCTACCCAATTCAGAACCATCTCCTTGTACCTACCGATTGATTAGAATCACCACCGTCCTATTTATCTCAAAGAGATGCTTGGACACGTTGGCTATCTATCCAAAATTGGGAGCCTGGCTTTTCCCCAGGCATATAAATGTCAAGATCCTTTTCACAAGGAAGATTGATCCTTAACTAAATAGCAGTACTTTCATGTTTTGAGGCCCTGATAACCCTGCTTGAAAACCAGTTTCAATCTAATTGAAAAGGGTGAATTGGGTTAATAAGGTTATAGCTGAATTTTGCTGAGTTGCACCACCAGGAGTGGTGATTCAGTTGAAGACAACTAACTTGTTCCAAGCTAGCCCCTTTTGCCTGAAAAAGACCCTCTGTTACAGAAATGAATTTTATTCCCATCAAGAAAAGTCCAGACCTCTGCTTGTTCAAAGGGGATGAGATTGAACATGACTTGGGGATTTATTTATATTTATCTAGTCATTAGATGTATATTCCACCTTTCCACTCATATGAATACCGAAGGGGACTATCAATAATTCTTACTTTAATACTCATTTGGATAAACTTTTCCAACTTAATCCTTTTTTTATAATTTGGACCACAAGGCTCATTAGCATTCTAACCTATGGGTGTGACGTGTCATGGTCCATAACATCTGGAAGTTGAAAATTTGGGGAGTATGGTTGTCCTGAAGCTCTTGTTTGGTAATTATGATGAATGAAGCCAGGGCCTCACTCCTTACTATCTGGGTTGGAACCATAACTAGGGTTTGGATTTCACCCACCTCGTTAGTGTGAAAATTATTTTTCTTCTTTGGGTCCTATAGGAGAAAAGGAATGGCGGTTCTCCCAAAGAGGGTCAGAATCTTCCCATCCCAACTCAACTATGAACAATGAGAAGGACTGAATGGATGGGATGAGTAAATACTAATTTTGGGGCAATAAAATACCTAGAAAGCATTTCATTCATAAGCCAAATCTAGAACCTGGGTTCTTCCATCGCCTGAAAGGAATAAAATATCAATCATTGGATGATGGAAGAAAGATGACAGGGAAGAAACATTTCCTAAGTAATCATCAGTGCATGTTTGAGAAAAGGCATTGGTATGTGAGGGAGATGGGTGGTGGTGGCGGTGGGGATTTCAGTCCCTAACATTGGATGTGGGCACTTTCTTTGATGCTGTCCATGCAAACAACAAGAAAAATGGAATATTTTAGCCACTTGTGACTAGATGGACCATTCTAGATGTAACAGAGTGAAAACCAGACATAGTGGGTTACACAGGAGAAGTCATTGTTCTTCAAACAAAGGTGGTATCTTTTTTTTATTTCAAAGTCTTTACCTGTGGGAGCTGCAGACATCAAGATGAGCTTCTCAATCAGTGGTTGACATGCTCCTCTGGTGAAAACACTAGACCTGGTGCTTTGTAAAAGTAGCCCCTCGCTATCCCAGATCAACAGATCCAAAAAGTGGTACCAGGAAGCTTCTCCTTTGAAGAAACCTCTTTGTTGGAGAATATTGAACTTTTAACTTAACCTGTTCACGATAGCACAGTAAGGTGCCTTGAACCCTTTAAATAGGCACAGACACCTGAGGATAACTGAAGCACACATTTAATATTTTGAAGGGCAAGGCACTAAGGTAGGTAAAACACATGTACATTTAGGGGAATGTGGGGTGCAGTGTTAGATTTTTTTAATGGGAAATGCCTATTTTAGGGCTTAAACTACCGTTTTCTCCATTTCCACACCTTATAATAACAGGGAAATCTGTCAGAGCTTTTAAGCATTCATTGCCAGGAGGATCTCCACGAGTCACAGACTGCCAATTTCTGCCTTAAAAGAAGCACTAGAATTTTTTTCTCTTTTATCAGTGGTAGGAGTAATAAGCAGGTGTAAGTCACTTTTGAGTATGATCTGATTATTTTCCAAATGACTATCATTCAGAGGATCAGGATGCCAAAAATGTAATTCCAAAATTAATACCTAGTTAAAAGAAATCCCACTGAGAGTAATGGCAGAAATACCTGCCTGAGAATCAGAGGTCTCCTTAGGCGTTATTGTAAGCCAATGTCAGCATTTCTTTGTTTTAATAGAGCTTATCAAATACAACTTGTTCCAAGCCCACCTGTCCTGGTTGCTTGGGTTTTTCATTAGTCGTCTTCTTGTGCACCTTTTCCAGTCCAAGGCCTGCCAGATGTGTTGGATTTAAATTCCATTTCTCCCCTGAGGCAAAGCCCATCTTGGGGAAAGCTAAGTGAATCACTCTCCCTTGCTTAGAAGAGACATAGCTTGTTTGTTTATATTGCACTTATATAATTTTATAGCTGCCCATCTCATACAAGTGACTCAATTAAAAGCAAACCCCACAAACATACAGACATCGCCCATACTAGCTAAGGTCATCTCCACAATGGTCAAATGCCGTTCCTTAGTAGCTCCCATTTCTTGAAGGCTCACCTAACTTGTTTCTTCCCTAGAGGCCAAAAGAAGGATTTAGGATGTAAGACATGGATGAGGAGGAGACATCTGTAGTTGCTACTGCTCCTTTCCTTCAATAAAGAATGCTTCAGGTCAGAAAGGGAAGTCTGGTCCCAATGACAAGGTCCACACTGTTTCCTCCTAACAACAGTCTGTGCAAGTCCATCCCATCCATTTTAGTTTAGAATTCCTATATCCCAAATCCTGGAAGTTAATGACTATTCCAGGGTCGCAGACGTAGACTGGAAAGGACTACAGCTGTCCTGGAAGAAGGCAAAGGCAACATGACTCGGATAGTATCATTCAGATATCTAAGTGGGTCTGTCCAAGAAGTTATCAAAAGTCAAGTTTGTCTGCAAGGAGACTTATTTTCCCCTGTAAATGTTTGATGGAATCATTGATACTTTACTGAACTGTCTGGGTTTCTTGTTTTTTTTTTAAACAGGAGAAAAGGGTGATGAGGAAAGAGAAAAATGGAAGCTGCTTCTATTGAATCCAACTTTTCATCCATCTGCAGATGGTTATCTACAGAAGATGCCAGAGACTGAACCCAAACTGCTCTTAAAACATGCTCTCTGTCTTTGAGCACTGAGCTCAGAAACTTGCTTTTGCATAGATTTGTGATGAACAATAGGACTGTTGGTGCACAGTGCTCTTGAGAGCCCTCACCCTGGAGAAACCAGCTCTTTCAGGAGTGAGGCTTCTGGACTTCACGTGGTTTTAGACAAGAATGTCCTTAGGCCTGAGTCCGCTGCATTCAGTTAAAAGGCTGTTATTGAGTGAACAAGGGACGCGGTGGCTCAGTGGGTTAGGACGCTGAGCTTGTGGATCAGATGGTCGGCAGTTTGGCGGGTCGAATCCTGAGTGCCGCATAACAGAGTGAGCTGCATAACAGAGTGAGCGCCTGTTACTCGTCCCAGCTTCTGCCAACCTAGCAGTTCGCAAGCACATAAAAATGCAAGTAGAAAAATAGGGACCACTCCGGTGGGAAGGTAACAGTGTTCCGTGTGCCTTTGGCATCTAGTCATGCCGGCCACATGACCACGGAGACGTCCTCGGACAAGCGCTGGCTCTTCGGCTTTGAAAGGGAGATGAGCACCGGCCCCTAGAGTTGGAAATGACTAGCATGCATGTGCCGGGGAACCTTTACCTTTACCTATTGAGTGAACAGTGATCCAGTTGATCCAGAGTCTATCGTACACCCCTGTCCTAAATCAACCCACCGGGTTTCTTGCGTTTCTTTTTCTTTTTTAAACCCCCCCCACCCAACTTCCATCTCCATCTCGTAATTAAGCAGAGTTGCATCCAGCCCAAGAGTGCTGCAAGAGAAGTCTTCTCTTGGTCTAAAAGGCAGAAGTTCTTAGGGTTTCTCCTGAGCTCAGGATGAAAATTGAGGGCTGAGCCTTCAGGTCACTGGAGAAAAAAGGCAGGAAGCGGGGAACAAACAGCTCTCACTTCTCAACTTCCTGGAAAGGAAAGTGAAAGTCCCTCCCCATGAGTGAAAGTGTTCGAACGTTCCATGTCCCCCTCCCCTCCGAGAAAGGAGGAAGATGGAGAAGGAGAGCCTCTTTCCTAAGGCTGCAGGCACAGGTGCGAGGCTCTCACTCCTTCCTTCCTTCCTTCCTTCCTTCCTTCCTTCCTTCCTTCCTTCCTTCCTTCTTTCCTTCCTTCCTTCCCCAGAAAATGATATTTACTTAACTATAGCTGACAACCCTTAAGAAGGCGGTTCCCGTCCGCTGTAGGACCGGATCTCTTCTTTCGCCTGTCACTTTCGAAGGCAATCGTTGTAATAACCGCGGGATCACTTGAAATGTGGTTAAAACTGCGATGGACAAAATCAATCTGCCATGTGCTGGCTCGGGAGGAAATCACTTGCAGAATTTGACAATACCCTTCAGCAATCCTTAATCGCGACTCCAGTTTTTCTTTGCCCGTTTCCCGTTCTTTTTTTTCCCCTTTCTTTTTCTTCTCCTCTCATCCTCCCACCGTCCCCGAATACGCCTCCTTCTTTCCTTCGATATAAATATATACATATACATTTTTTCCCCTCTCTGGTTATCCTTCCGCTTGGACTTCAGGTAATCTGAAATGGCATTGACCCTTCTCATCCTTCCGATTACCTTTCTGAAGCATGAACTTGGGATAAAATCACACATCAGAAAATTCACTCTAATTATTTTGCAATGCCATCAGCACAAATCAATCAAGCCGGAGAAGGCAGTAGTGGAATCTTCCTCCCAGCCACGAAGGCGGCCAGCAGCGGCCCGCCTGACTGACAGTTTTGGTAATTAAGTGATTGTACAGACCTCTCCAACTGTTCTAACAACCTTGTCAGGGCCTGTCTGCGGACGGAACAAGCTGAAATCAATGTGCTTTCTGCTCTCTGAGCATTTCTGATCATGTACTCTGGACTTCCAATTGGGAGCAGAGAGGAGCAACATTAAATACAAAAATCTGATTTTTCATTAAAAAAAAACAATCCCCCTACCCACCACGGAGGTAGTACAAAGACTTCAGTTTAATTGGGTGAAGAAAAGTAGGAGGAAAAGTTAACTTTTGCAGGGGGGGAGTAGGAAAAAAAGAGCCAAAAAAAGGTAAAAGCGCTTTTTTTTTACTCTGAGAATTCATCCCTACTTTTTAAAAAAAAAAGAAAAAGAAAAGAAAAAAAATTTAAGCATCTGTCCGGGTTTACTCGGAAGATCCCAATCTGTTCTACTGGCCTTTACGTCTGGAAATGTGCCCGGGGCTGGGCGTTAGACCCGGCGCAAACTTTATTTTGAGGGTGTGTGTGTGTGTGTGTGTGTTAGAGATGAAAGGGTGGACGAAGGGGTTTAAAGCCACCCATCCATCTCTGGACGGGATCCGTGGCCGGACAAAGCCTGGCTTGTAAACTCCGTCTCACTCCCCAGCCCTGCGGAACCCCTGGAGGAGACGCAGCCTTCCCTCCACCCCACCCCCCCGCCGCCGCCCCTCGTCCTCCTCCCTCTCCGCCGCCTCCTCTCCCCCCCACCCCCCACCCCCCTTTCATCGTTTGTTTCCACTCATCGCAAACATTTCTGTATCTCTTCTCGAAAAGGCGGCAATGACTCGGTGGACCCGTCTCTTTTCGCCGGCCGGATTATCGGAAAGAAGCTGTTGGCAGAGTGTAAATGTCAAGCAGCCGCTTTTAATAAAAGGGAGGCGCGTTCAATAGTTACATTTTAGGGCAGCCAAAGCGCCTTCTCTCGCCCTCCCCTCCCTCTCCCTCCCTCCCTCTCCCTCGCTCCGCCAGACCTCCTTTCCGTGGGCTGAAGCTTCTGGTGGGGGGGCTCTTTCCTGCCCCCCCCGCCTCAGATCCCCTCCCTCTCCCTCCCTCCCTCTCCCTCGCTCCGCCAGACCTCCTTTCCGTGGGCTGCAGCTTCTGGGGGGGGGTGCTCTTTCCTGCCCCCCCCGCCTCAGATCCCACCCCGAATTTCGCCCCGGGGAGGAAGACGCGCCCACCACCTGCCTGCAGCTTGGACAAATGAATCCCCCCGCCCGCTTCCACCCTTGGGCTTTCTCTCCAGGCCAGGTGGCGGCCTGGGAGCCGGACGAGGGGGCAGCCGGGAAGCAGATTTCGGGGTCCTTTCCGTGGACCCCGTTGCCATCGCTTAGGAAGAAAGTGGCGTGGCCTGACCCGGGGGGTTGTAAAAACCGCCCTGTGCGGCCAACTCGATCCGTACGTGGGACTTTTTAGGGATCCCTGGCTTTTTTAAAAAAAAAATAATATATTAGAAATATTATGTGGATGCCTGTCAGGATGGTCTTCGCCGGGTTGCTCTGTTACTTATTGTGCTCCTAAAAAGTGGCAGGCCTTGCTCGGGACTCCTCTCGAGAGACTCTCGCCTCCACCTTCTCGATTCTCGGTTAAATCGCCTTCTTTGTTGACCTAGCCAACGCAGGGACACCGAAAGTCGTCGCTTCTATTCAAAATTATCAACTACTTAAAAATCAAGGGCCGAGTTGATGTCAGTTGGGGTGCGCGGGGTCTCCTGATCGCTGGCGCCTGCAGCTCCGGAGGAGCTGATGAACGTGGGAAGGCACCCTGGTCGGGCTTGGTGAGTCCGTTTGATTACAAGCTCAACACTAAGCGCCCTCTGATCTGCTGGGAGCGCCAGTTGAGAGGCGCGTTGCGTTGACCGCTCCGGGAGCGCCAAGGGAGTCAGACGTGAAGGTCCCGGAGGTCTAACTCCATCGATGGGGCAGGGAAGTCAGCCTGGATTTTTGGATTTCAGGATGCTGCTTCCTTAAAGAAAGGCAGAAGGCGGATTATTGCCTTTTTAAATATATATATTGTTTTAGTGGTACAATATTGTTACCATCACCAGAAATTTTGATGGAGGTAGGAAACTGGAGGAAGTCACTGCTTTCTTAGCAATTCTGGTGTGCTTCGATCCTGCATTTCCTCTGCTTTCATCTCTCAGATATCTGGATCTCTCCCAAACCTTTTGGCCTCCTTTGAGCCTTCATCCCAAATTTCGGTGTCTTCACACATCGATGGGTTCATTGGACATCCCCCAAACAAGGTTAGTGGAGGGCCTCATTTCCCAACCAATGTCCACTAGCAACCCATTTCCTGCTAGTGATCTTGTAGGGCAACATCAGAAGACCATAGGTTGAGCAAGCCAGAAAGAGTGCGACTCCCCTTCATAGGCGATGAGTTTCGCCCTTTGCCATAACATCATGGCAAGGTGTCTTTGCAGTGTCTCCTGCCTCCAATGCTGAAGTGTGAAAGGCATTTAGTTGTTGCTCTCAGTGAAGACCTAGAACTAAGGATAAATTTCCTGACAGAACCATGAAGCAGTGGAACGAGTTGCCTCCAGAAGCTGTGGTTGTGGTCATTTGTCTGAAATGGTAAAGGGTTTCCTGCTCCAGCAGGAGGTTGGACTAGAAGACCTCCAAGGTTCCTTCCAACTCTATTATTTGGTTAAGAACTCTTCTCATAATCTGAACTGGAAAAACATCCCAAGCCAGATGATGTCAACATAGAGTAAATGGGAAGAGGGATGGTCCTCATATCTATCTAAGCCACCATTCTTTCGGATGTAGTCTTTTTGAACTCAAGGGGCCTACTTCTGAGTGAAGGTTAAGGGGGAAAGCATGGATAGTAAATGCAACTACAGGCAACAACACTCTTCCGCACACACCCCACCAATCCCATTTTAATGCATCAAACTTCAACTCACATTATCTCTATTTGACAGAGATAAAGGTTTAGCCTTTCTGGAATTTAGGGAAGACCATCCTCCAAAGACTGGACAGCTCTGAAAAATATTCATAGCCCAGCCCAAAGCTCAACACTGGGTAATGGAAAGAAGACTCCAACTGAACTGGTGCCAGGAAGAAGGGACTGCCCCTCACTATCGATATCCGTGCAATTAATAATGATGCTTGGTGACCAGAGTCCCTGATCCCACTGCCTTTCTGCTTGACAAGTGCCAAAGAACTCTTCTGGGTGGATACTCTTCACTATTGATGGCAAAGCTCTGCTGGAGTCCTAGTTTTCCATGGGATGCTTTGTCCTTCACTGGGATCAGTTGCCATTCATTGACTCCCCATTCTCTTTGTTGGCCTTTGAGCCGGCAGTAAGGTTGGGCAGGGCCCTCCGCGTTGGCTCAGTTCCCACGTTCTGCAGGCCTGTTTTTCTTTCGGCTGGGGGAGGGGCAGGGAGAGAGGAGGACCAGTGATTCCCTCCACCTCAGTGTCTCGTTGACCTGGGTCAACACCAATCGGGCAAGAATCGATTGGCTCAACCTCAGTCCCTCATCCCTTCATCGACCCTGGCAGTTCGATAGCATGATGCTCCAACTGGTAGCATTCAATTTGTTCCAGTTACTATTCCTGGCTTAATAAAGTGATTGATTAGCGCTCAAAGTGCAGTTTTAATTAGCTTTTTGTTAATTAACGTTGGGCTAAGATAGCTCTCTCTCTCTCTGTTTTCCCCTCTTCCTCCCGCTTTCTGCCGCCTGGTCTGTTTACCCAGGCAGACCTCAAACAGGAAAAGGAGGGATAACCAAGAGAAGGCTTTATGGCCAGCAAATTGGTACAGCCTTCTGGGATGAGGAGAGCGTCCCCTAAGAGAGCATCCCCTTGTCTTCCTGGCAGGCAGCCAGGCAGGCAAAGTTAGGCTCGCTTGACTGGGAGAGGAGTCCCATTAGGCAGACGCTCTGGGTAGCTCTGTGTGTTCTCCAGGTCAAGGAATATATCAATATCCACGAACATTTATTCTCCCTTGAAGATCAGGAAGGGCCGGTTTTCTTCTGGGCCGGCTTCCTTTGGTCCTTAGCGGCCTAAACAAAATCTAGCAAACATCCTGATGGCAACGGGGACAGCTTCCCTGGACGAATGGACTTTTGGCTGGGTCCCTTCAGCGTCACAGGATCAGCCCTGGCCTTTGGTTTCCTAGAGACAAGTGGGGAAAAGGGCCAATAAAGCATGGAGCCTGGACAGGGGCAACCCCAAAGATTGCTCGTCTAATAGGAAGGAAATTATGCACAGATCTAACCACAAAATGTCGCTGATTCCCGGTGGCCTGGGAAATCCTGTACTGTACTCAATTAGGATACTGTCAGTCATTTACCTAAGCCTGGTGAGGAACTGGTGGGGGGGGGTACCCTAAGCAAGGAGAGATGATTTTCTTTCCATTCTTAAATGTGCTGGAAAAGTCCTGACTCTTTAGTTTTGGGTCTAACATACAATGAAGAGTTTTCCTGGTTAAAAAAAAACGTGGAGAAAGAAATTGGCTTCTCATTTAAATGCAGTGACTAGCAGAGCGTCCCAAGAAAGGAGCCACAGCTAAAGAACAACTTTGATGCAGGGATGCTGGTCGGTGATGGTGATCTATCCACCAGCGACCTTCAGAGGGGAAAAACGTAGGAAGGTTTATAAATGTTGGAACAGTTTCTAAAGGAAAAGAAAGCACGAGCCCTTCCAATCCAGAACTTGCACAAATGTTTTGGGTTAGAAACTTTTGGCTGTAAAATCAGAGAAGTGGAATTATCTAAGAGCTCATTTAACTGACATTCACATTGCCTTTCCCTATTTGGTAGTCTCTAAATCTGCTAGGCTGTAATTTCCATGATTTATTAAGAGTTATAGAAGACACTAGGTGAGGGAAAGACAATTTAGAGGATCCGACAGTGAACAGGGATTGCTCTATATTTCCCTAGCTCTTCAATGCAAAAGTCATCCCTCTAATTAATATATATTAATTTATTTCCAATAAATAAATTAATAGAAGCTAATCAACTGATTGATTCCTGGTCCTGTATGTGATGGATCTCCATCAAGACACCCAAGTTTTTCCAAACCAGGATCTTTCTAACTCTCTCTGTCAGCCCTCAGAAGAAGGGACGATGGCAAACCACGTCCAAAAATGCTGTCGAGAAATCCTGGAGCCCAACAGATTTGAAACACACACACACAAACACACACACACACACACACATCTTGGAAAAAGTTAGATTAAAACTGATTGAATGAGGTATCTTACATTAAAGCAACGGTGAGGACAGTTTGTATGACAACATTAAGTGTCACACATGGAATAAAATCTACACTGAAATCAGAATCTTTTAAAGGAATTTATATTTATGTTGCATCTTACCCAAAACGTTTTTGCCTAATGGCAAATAAATTCACACAGGCAGGGTTTGTGAATTAATCAGCAACTTAGTTAACAGCAACTTAGTTAATATTGGACAATTTGTCCTATAGAATGTACTCAAAAACATTCTAATAGTAGTTATGGAACTCAGTGCCAGGCAAAAAGTTTTTGCTATCCAAAAAGGAACAAAAGAATAAATAATTTTGATTCTGCTTATTGTCTTGGGATGTCTAGAAGATCTTGGGAATATGACAATATTTTGTGATTCTGGAGCTGGTTTAATGGAGATATGCCTCTGATCAGGATTTTAAAACGGGCATTGAGAAATTTGCTTCCTATTTAAATTTCTTTGAAAGTCACAAAGATTGTGAAATGCTGATTTAAAAGGAAACGCTTTTGGGTGGGTTTTTTTTTGCTACACATGTTTAACTACTTTGGGGGTGGGGGGCCCTGTAAAAGTATCTCTTCGTAGTCCAACCAAGAGCTTCCTAAAGACAATAGAGTCCTCTATTGTCGCCGCCTTGTGGCAAAATGTGTAATTGCGGCTCTCCAGAAGCAACTTGGACTGCGGTTCCCAAAAACTTTATTTTAAAAAGAGGAGGTTGCAGCCACATAGTATTAAGTGCCTGGAGCTCTCATTAAAGTCGCTTTCCTTTCCGACACTTTTTTCTTGGTATTGTTAAGTTTTAAATAATTTTTGAAATAATTACTTTAGAAAGAAATGTCTGTTAAGAGGATTTAGAGTTGGATACAGACTTGTCTCTATTCTGCTTGGGATATAGGACTCGGTTTGGCACAAGGAGCATAGTAAATTTTATGATGGAATGGTATGCATTGTGCAAATTTGAAAGAAAATGATTTTCTGCTAGCGAGTGCATTTTGCAAAGAAAAGAAAAAAAGCATACAATTATTACCTGTGTTTAAATAGAGGAAGCAACTTTATTTGCTCCATCAGAAATCTCTCTTCCTGACTATGTTTAGGTTGCAGTCTTGTGTGTACAGTTGCCTGAGACAGAATTTAATGGAGTTAGTTCTGAATCAGCATGCCTGGGATTGTGTAGTTGGCACAAATGACCAGGGATGGAATTAGACCCATTGATCATATTTTTCTCTCCAGTAGATAAACTAGAGAACTAGGTTAATCCAAATTAGGGAAGGAAGAGTGAATAGCGGGGGTTCTCCTTTAACTACAAGCACTGGAGATGGAGGTTCAGATTTGGATATAAATAGCAAAACTTCTTTTTCTGCCTGTGGTGTCCTATAAATAATCCTAAAAAGGGGAATCAAAGAAACAAATAAACGAACAAGCCACAGAGTGGATGCACAAGATCATATTCACAGCAACCCCAGGCACAAACAAAATGATGAGCTCTATAGCCATCTGCATCGAAAAATGTACGTAAGTCACGGGCATATTCAATCCTAATATTTTTCACTTCCCACCTCTACTTTCTCCTATCGGGAGGTAAATGAATGTGAAAAGCACACAAATACCAGGTAAGGTTTTGTAATAAAGATAGATTTTGGATAGCAGTTCCCAAAATGTCCACCAAACCCCATATCCGGTTGAAACAATGTCCTCGTTTTTCCCTAAATGAGCCCTATCCACTCGCTGAGCTCCGAATTATACCGCCCGTGTTGCGTTCAGAGACAAATGCGAAACAAAACCTCTGCTTCAAATCTGTCCTGCGGTTGCCACCAAGGGATGATAAATTTGATCCAAGTATAAATGAAAGGTGCAAACCCATCGCTCCTCAGGAGACCAGGGATCCCAAATTTTGACATGTCTCCTGGAGGAAGCTGCTACCTGCTGGGTTTCGTTTTGAACTTTTCAGTTTCAAACTTTCCCTTTCAAGCATTTTAAAAGTCCTCCCCAATAAAATACCCATCGCAAAAATAAATATTTCAACAGGGGTAAAGTGGACAGCTTCAAAGATGCTTATTTCTCCAATTCCCTCCTTTCATTTTGTGGACGTTCCCAATCCTTGAAGGAGGCATTTCATATGTCAACATTTCTAATATCTTCAGAGTCTGAAAGACAAATCGCCTGTGAATCTTTTAGACTAGAGCAGACTTTCAAAACAAACACATAGAGAAATGGGTGGCGGATCGACCTCTGCTTTTCTCAATTGAATTACATTCCTATCTTGCCAATTTCTTCCTTTATTTTCCAAAAAGCAAACGTTTATACCCAAGCAATGAATACTTCAAAGAATTAGTTCTGAAGGCACAATACTGAATGGTTTTAAATACATTTCAGTTTGGACCAACCGAGGGGGGGGAGGGCGGGGGCGGGAAGGAGCTGTAGTCTACGTTGGAAATACAGAACACAGTTACCTATCCCTTACTTGGAAAATATATATATATATATCTTTTCGGAGGGAAATCGATCCACAATAGCAAAGCGTGTTGGATGATCTTTCGGGGGATGAAAAGGGAAAGGCCAGAAAGACTTCTTACACTGTTCTAGCCAAATTGCAATTCTCTGCGTCTCTCCCTCTCCCATAACTCCCGCCCTTAATCTTTTGATTCATTTTAAAGGGTAAAGTCTGATTTTTTACCACTCGCTTGTTCTTGGGACAATACCAGCAAAGGGGCAGCCACGCCGAACTTGCCGGCGGCTCCCCGGCCGCAGCCAGCAATTCACACAGCGTAATGCCAAGCCTCTCCCAGCTTGGCCCGTGATAGGAGAGTGTCACTGGGAGAGAACAGGAGGGCGAAAGCTATGGAGACGCCGCTGCAAGGCGCAGCGGGACTCATTCAGCGGTTAGAAATCGTACGAAGTCGCTTAGCCTCGACGCCCGGCTGCTGGCAAACCCTTGTTTCGAAGGAGAGGAGAAACCTCGTTCAGGTATATTTGCTTCTTTCTCAGGCTGACTTGCCTTTTCATTTACTCTGTCTGGTCTTCCCTTCTTCCCACGCACAGACACGTATCTCGCCAACCCAAGGAGCGTCAGAACAATATTTTAAACTGGCCGGGGGTCCCTTGAAACTTCACCGATTTCTCCCCCACCCCACCCCCCCCACACACTTCTTCTTCTTTTTCTTCCCCCAAATCTTGATCTACCTACCAGCCCTGAAAAACTTCCCAGCTCGTTCTTTTCAAACTGGCAGAGACGCAGGTGCAAAAAACCTCTGCCTCTCTCCAACTCCTTGAAATTATACGATCCTATTTATTTCTTTTTACCAAAAAAAGAGCCTACATTTTCCCCCACCACCGCCACCACCACACTGCCCCTATTTATTTTCAATTCGCCCTACGCATCGACTTTACGCGAACAGATTTCGTTCGTTTTTTCCTGGAAGAGAAAGGTTTGAATGTCGCTGTTGGAGGAAAGAAAAATAACCAGAGGCAGGAGGAAAGGAGGCGGGCAGTGGGAACCTGGAAAGGGATGCCAGAGCTTTCCTTGCAAGAACAGTCGCTTTTCCCTTCGATTCATCGGTTTCTTTAAAAAAAAAAAAGGGGGGGGGAGGAAAGGCGCAATTCGGAGTAAAAGACAACCCGCCGAACTTTGAATCATTCATTAGCACCTTATAATTGCTCTGCTAATTAGGTTGACGGTACTTAATCAGGAGGAGCAATACGGCGTCTTGTCACTGGCACTTCCCATTACCCTGACGTTCAACAAGGGACAGGTTCGAACCGCCGCGGCGTCCTAGAGACAGAGGAACACAAGCTGAGGCTCTTCCGCCAAGCCACCGCGGTGCTTCCTCCCGAAGTGCGCGGCGTGTCGGCCCTAACTGGCTCGGTAGTAAATAAGAGGCGCTGAAAACAGCAGCCGGGCAAAAGTGTGTGTGTGTGTGTGTGTGTGTGTGTGTGTTGTGGATGGATGGATGGATGGATGAAACCGCTCTCTGGATGGAGACCCAGAGCCGGTGGTTGTAGCTAAGCCACAGGCTAAAGTCGCATGCAGGAATAAAAATCACCCAGCTTGGCCACTGCCGGCTGCCACTTCTCTTAAAGTCTTCTCCAAATAAACAGGCGGGTCGGTTCTAGACCGAGA
Organism: Vipera ursinii; assembly: GCF_947247035.1. NCBI lineage: Eukaryota > Metazoa > Chordata > Lepidosauria > Squamata > Viperidae > Vipera > Vipera ursinii. The sequence goes on along the minus strand of NC_139516.1, from coordinate 82,089,196 downwards.
TGATGATTTTATTATTATTATTATTATTATTATTATTATTATTATTATTATTATTATTATTATTATTATTATTATTATTATTATTATTATTATCCAGGAGCCGCTTCCCTTTCCACTCCCCGTCCCTTAGGAAAGGAAACCAGGCGTTTCCCCCAGTTGGCTCCAAGGGATATTTTGCCCGCCCCGCTCTTATTTCCCTAGTTCTTCAATGAACTTGGGTCGCTTCTCCTGCCTAGAACTGTGGTGACAAATGTTTCTGATCTTCCAAAGAAGGACACAGCGGGAGGAAGCCCTAAATAAACCCTGCATTTTAATTTACATCCCACCTTGAGGAAAGAGATAGGTTACGTACATTACTTTTGTAACGATCTCGTATACACAAGACTTCACTACTCAAAATATCGCACACTTGCACGCAAATCTTTCTTTCTTTCTTTCTTTCTTTCTTTCTTTCTTTCTTTCTTTCTTTCTTTCTTTCTTTCTTTCTTTCTTTCTTTCTTTCTTTCTTTCTTTCTTTCTTTCTTTCTTTCTTTCTTTCTTTCTTTCTTTCTTTCTTTCTTTCTCCCCCTACCTTGATTTCTGTTATGAAACTGATCGCTATTGTCATGCCAGAGATAATAATAACCAACCATTTATATTCGGGTAGAGGAATGGGGAAACGGAAGAGATGGAGGAATCCTAAAGGGTCTAAAAAAAAAAACCGGTTTCCCAGTCCCGAAACTGACCTCCCCCCTCCATCCTCCCTTCCCTTCCCCTTCCCCCCCCCCCCCCCGCGCCTTCTCTCGTCTTTCTTCCTTCTCATTGGCTGCAACCTCCGAGCGTCAAGTTCGGCCGCCGCGTCCACCAATAAGAGGCCGTTACACGACGGCGGCCTTAAATAAAACAAACAAATAAATAAATAAGGAACATTTTTTAAAATGGGGGGAAAACCCCGAGCCTTAAAGAGGTTTGATAACGAGCGGCGAGCGGGCGAGCGGCGATGGCCGTGACGTCACGGGCGGAATCGCAGGAACCCGAGTGGAGCCGATCGCCCTAGGAGAGCCGGGCAGCGGCCGAGCCTCCTCCTCCTCCTCCTCCTCCTCCTCCTCCTCCTCCTCCTCCTCCTCCTCCTCCTCCTCGCGTTGCTCCGCCACGCCTCAACTTTCCAAGAAAGTTCAATAACTCCCGGGCGCCGGCGAGAACAGGGAGAGCGCCCCGGCGCCAGGCGATCGGGCTAGGCGGCGTCTCGGCAGCGGTGCCGGTTCCTTCTCGGCCGGCCGAGCGAAGCCTCCGCCGGGGAGCCCCAGCAGCCTTCCCGCCGCTTCCCGCTTGCCCGGCCGGCGGCTCACTCGGGCGATGCCGCCTGCTCTGCCCGGGCGGCGCGGTGGTCCTGAACAATAAGCGGAGCACGTGCGGCCGGCGGGGAGAGCGAGCGAGCGAGCGAGCGATCGACTCTTCGGGGCGGGAGCCAACCGGGTGGCGCGGCGGATCTGGCGTCTTCCTCCCGAATCGTTTCCTGGCTGCCCTCCTCCTCCTCCTCCTCCTCCTCCTCCTCCTCCTCCTCCTCCTCCTCCTCCTCCTCCTCCTCCTCTTCCTCCTGGCTGGCTTCGGCGGCTTTCTCCGGCTGGCTTCCCCCCCCACCCGTGCGTGCGCCTGGTGCCTGTGCGCGTCTCGTCGTCGTTTCGCCTCGTTCTCCATCCCTCCCTCCTTTCCTTCCCTCCCTCCCTCCCTCCCTCCCCATTTAAATTTTGATCGAAGAGATTCGCTTCGTCCATAATTGATCCGATTTGGTTGGTGGTTCGCGTTTTAATCGTCGATCGATCGTCTTAGATCCAGCCATCACCTCTCCTTCCCCCCCCCCGCACCACCACCGCACCCGTCACCCAAAAAAGCCCAGTCCGCGCAAGGTAACGGCGTCGGGAGGGAAAGGGGATGAAGGCGCTTCTTTGAACGGCCACCATGGAAGGATCTAGCACTTCCAGTTTTGGAATAGACACGATTTTGTCTAACCCCAGGTCCGGCAGCCCGGTTATGATGAACGGGGACTTTCGGACGGCCCACGGCGAGGCCAGGGCGGCGGATTTTCTCAACCAGGCCACCCCGTCCCCTTGTTCGGAAATAGACACGGTGGCCACGACTCCCTCCTCGCCTATCTCGGTCACCGCGGAGCACCCCGAGCAGCATCTGGCGCAAGATGGCCTGTCGCCACAGCATCACCATCTTCACCACAGCCAACATCCGGAACAGCAGCAGCCAAAAAGTTTGCAGCCGTCGCCCCAGCAACAACAGCAGCAGCAGCAGCAGCAGTTGGGTTCCTGTAGCTCTGCCCCCAGGACTTCCACTTCTTCTTTCTTAATTAAGGACATTTTGGGAGATAGCAAGCCGCTGGCCGCGTGTGCCCCTTACAGCACCAGCGTCTCCTCTCCCCATCCCACCCCCAAACCAGAGAGCAACGCGGCCAGCGAAAGTTTCAGGCCAAAACTGGAGCAGGATGACAGCAGAACCAAACTGGACAAACGCGACGATACCCAGAATGAGCTGAAATGCCACGGTGAGTTGGGGACGCGGGTCTTCGGACGCCCCGGTGCGAAACTCTTGCGAGCGTTCCATTGTTTACGTTTCGAACATTCCCCGTTGTTCCTCTGTGCCCCCCCCTCACCCCCTCCCTCCCCTTCCTGCTTTTCAGCAATTGCTTCTTCTGAAAAGTTCCAGCCAACTTGGAAGGTTGGCTGCGAATTCGCAAAGCCGCTGAGGAGAGGGCTCAGCAACCTGGAAAGTATTTAAAAATAAAGGAAGTCCCCCTCCACTAAGAAAACGACAAACACAATTAGGTTATTTTAAAAAAAAATATCTCAGGAATCGTAAAGGTTTCCCCTCTGATTTTTAATAGACAATCCATATAAATATATATCTATATCCGTATATATATGGGATATCCACATCCCATATATATATATATTTCAGACTGAAGCTACGTATCTCCCCCTCCCTTTAAAAAAAAAAGTTGATGCGAGGAGAACAAAAAGCGTCTGCAAGCGTGCATTTCAACAATACTAAAATGCCAGCTGGGATTACTAGAGATTTTAAAATGCAAATGCATATTATAAAATGCGATCTGCATGCATAATTTCTAAACAGAGTTCACACAGATTTAGCAACACTTAATTAGCAAGGCAGACCTCCTAAAGAATTTATAATAAAATATGTTGTTGTTGTTTTTTTTTTAAAAAAAGCAGGGTAACAAACCAAACGGGTGGGATGAAATCGGGATCCTTTTTCTTTCTTCTGCTTCCTTCCTTCCTTCCTTGAAAATGTTTCTTCCTTTAGAGTTAGCATTGTGCAATATTTTATAGCATTTGTTAATTTTTTTGTTGATACTATAGAGAGTCACGTTCTAAAATTCAAACGTACACGGTGTCTCGGTTCTGCCACTTCCTGGGGGAAAATAAAAGACGCCCCCCCCCTCGCACTACCAAGGGAATCTCACATAACTGGAAAGGCTTTTTTTTTTTTTTGAAACGTGATGCTGAGAGAGGACACATTTCGCTCACTTTACAACCTTCAGCTATTTTGCAGTAACTAATAGGACTGCTATTCAATTTGCCATTTTAGCACTAACATATGAGCGTCTAGAACCAGATGCAGTTTCGTCTAGGGTGTTTTTTTTTTTTGTGGTAGTTGTTGGTTAGTTGGTGCACCAACCTCCCCAGTGGGTCAATTAGAGAGATTATTGTTCTCCCTGCAGGGAAGATCAAGGAGAGCCCAGAAAAAGAAAGAGAGGAGGGGAGAGAGAGAGAGAAGGGGGAAAGAGGGGGGGGGAGGACACAGTGGTGATGGTGGAGGAGAAAACCTCGTACAAACACAGATTGGACTGACGTATTGATTTCCTAACATTGCAGCTAAAAAAAAAAACCTGCCTCAAATAAGACTCCAAGATTCCAGACCAAATCCGGTAATATTTCCGCTGTCACCTGGGATTGCGAAACCCAGCTCTCTCTCTCTCTCTTTTTTTGTACCTGGATGACAAGCACTCCAGGAAAAGTATTCGGGCTGTTGCGAGGGCTTGATCGTAACCGTTTGCGATGTGCAGTTGGAAATCTGAATTTGGCCGAGGGAGAAAGTGAGGAAAGGCAGCGGAGGAAAAAATATCCCCTCCGGGGAAAAAAAAAAGGATATTATTAGAAAGCTGTGTGGCAGGAGAAGTAGTTATTAGTCCAGAGAAATGGTGCTGCTTTTTTTTTTCTTTTAGCCCCGAAATCTTCCCTCTGCTGGTTTGTTCGAGGCCGAATCGCCGCTGAATCGCCAGCTTCCTAATTCATTGTTGCGCTTGTGATTCTATCCCACCCTGTGCAAAGTAGGGAAACGAACCGGTTGGTTCCTAAGCCGTCTTTTCGAACGATCCGTTTGAATCCAGAACAGAAGGCTGCCACCTCCTATTGAGGCTTAATAAGGTTTTGTGTGCGGGTTTAGTCCCCACACTACCCCCACCCCACACCCCACACACTGTGTTTTTCTCCTCGGCCCTAACCCAGAGCTTCTGTCTTGTGTCTCCTCAGGGGCAAAAGAAGAAGGCGACCGCGAGATTTCCAGCAGCAGGGATAGTCCCCCCGTGAGAGCAAAGAAGCCTCGCAAGGCGCGGACCGCCTTCTCCGACCATCAGCTCAACCAACTGGAGAGGAGCTTCGAGCGGCAGAAGTACCTCAGTGTCCAAGACCGCATGGACTTGGCAGCCGCCCTCAATCTGACTGACACCCAGGTCAAAACCTGGTACCAAAACCGGAGGTAGGGCAGGCTGGTTAGGGACGAAAACCATTGGGCTGGCTAGGGGTTTTGGAGCGGGCAGGTAGGGAAATGACAACGCTCGGCTCAAAAGAAGGGTCCTGCCCCACCTCGACCCAGGAATAAGTCTCAGTATATCCCGTGGAATTTGCATCCCAGGTCGTTGTGGATACGACGCTTGGCCGGGTTTTTTTTAACTTTGCCATCCTCTGCCTCATCCACCGCGAAAGGGAATCCCACGGAGTTCAAAGAGGCCTACGCCCGGGTTTGTTTGTTTGTTTAAAAAAAAAAGGATAGCGCGATCTCCAATCACAACTCCGAGGGACTTATTTCGGGGCAGCCCTGCAATTTCCTTCGGAAAGGCAAAGGAAATCTGCCTCCTTATAGTTAGTCACTCGTGGCCTTTCTAAGGGTGGTAGATGGCCACGTTGGGTCGTCTCACTTTGCATCTCCGTCCCTCCCTCCCCCCTCTCCCCTCCCCCCCACGTCCACTACACCAAGAATGTTATTTTCTTGCGGGCCAAAATTTCAGTGGCTGTGTCCAGGGGAAAACCTTAGCAGGCGCATTCTGCGAGCAGGCTTGGTTAGTAGCCGCGGGGTGTGTGTGTGTGTGTGTGTGTTTCTTTTTGTTTTGTTTTTCGCTGTCATAGCTAGGCTGACGCGCGATCCTCAGCCGAAACTCGTTGAGTTAGCTATCCTTCGTGGAGTGGTGCGAGTGCAGGATACGAGTTCACGTTCCAAGTTAAGACGGTCGTGCGTAGGCAGGCACTACTAGGTTGCTCGTCCATTTGCCTGTCACATGTAGGTGGGGGGGAAATCCGAATAGCCACAGGAGAAAAAAAAAGAGGCGAACAGCGTGCAAGTCGAATTGATCTCCCCATCCCTGTGAGCCAAGCAAAAGCTTGAGAGTGGGGGAGCGCCTCTGGGGGAAGCTTATTGAGTTCCGGGCATTCACTTCTGGAGGCCTCCACCTTACTCGGTCTGATCTGGCATTTTCGGACGCCCAGATTTGTAATTCAGTCCTGGGTTTCATTCTCTCCTTTCTCCAGTGCAAGTCGAATCCTGATCTCTGTGATTGGAAAGCGAAGACTTGGCGAAAGGAAGTCTAGTCGCCAATGTCTGGGGTTATTTTCTTATTATTTTAAAGAGAGACCGAAACGGTGCAGGAGAAGAACGAGGAAGGCCCCGTTAAGAGCAAAATGCGGTTTCCCCCCCTCCCTAATTCTTGGCACAGGAAACGCGGGCTGGAAACCTCCGTCCAGTTGTCATCTTGGCTATAATTTTCTGTCTCATTTCATACGGCTGCAGCCACCCTAATTCTGTCGGAATACATTAGCGTCATTTACAGCCCAGCTAAACAGGGAGCTCCACGCTTGTTAATTTGGCTGCGTTTCGTACGGCCGTGTGTCGTGCGCCTGCTGAAAACCCACCAAGGTTCACAGCCACAGCTACGGGAGCTTTTTTCCAAAGAGACTAACGTGTAGGTTCTGCGGAAGGAAGGAAGGAAGGAGGGAAGGAAGGAAGGAAGGAAGGAAGGAAGGAAGGAAGGAAGGAAGGAAGGAGGGAGGGAGACTTGTCCGGAAGCTTCCTCCTCCTCCTCCTCTGTGTACATTTTGCAATGTACTCACGTGAGGGAGGGAAAAGAGATGATCCGTATCCATTGCGTTTAGCCTCGCCTTCTTGCATCTGGAGGCCTGTGTCTTCCGACAGAAGGAAAATTAGTCACCTTCCATTCCCCCCTCCCCACGCCCCCTTCGCCCCACGCCTCAAAGCAACAGGCTTGTATAATTCTAAAATGTTCAGGATTGTAGTTTCTAGCGACCAAAATCTTCCAGCGATTTCACTTTTCCTTGCAGGCCCGCACGTTGTCTCTAGGAAGGAGGGTATAATGAAACTCTCCCAAGGCTGCCTATTTTTCCCCCCTCCCCCCAGCGTCTGCTTAAGTGTTTACTTGTTTGGGTAGCGGAGGCTATTTTCAAATGGCCTGGTCGAAAGCCAGTAAAAAGTATCTCGTGCCGTAGTAACTTCATCTTTTCGCAGAAAACGTTAAAACTGGTGGGGGTGGGAAAGACTTTTCTTCTCTTATTAATGTGACAGAGTAACCGGAATATGAAAGCGGGGTTTGAGGAGGCCATAGGTAACAATGTAATTACGTTTTCGAAAGGAAAATGAATAGCGAATAGTTTATCAGCTGTCGTTGTCACTTACAGGCCGGCTCTCCGTGCGTGCGTGCGTATGTGTGTGTGTCTTTCTTTGGCTTGCAAATGTTTCCCGGGATTTTTCAAGTGACAGCTCCTTCTGATTCCCGCCGATCTTTCCCCCAGCCACAGCAGTTTTCTGCTTTAAGACCTACCAGCCGTGCAGAAATTGTGCTGCGGTTGGGCTTCCTTAAAGGAAAAGGCCAGGTGGACGCAAGAGACTGGGGCAAGCCAAACTCTTCTCGTGTCGGGAGGAAGTGTGTGTGTGGGGGGGGGGGGGGTTGATGGTGGTCAGTCCGGCTCTCGCTCCCTCCCCTTAGCCTCCCCCCCCCGCTTCGGGCCCAGCCGACGGTCTCTCCGTTCCCTCTCTTGCAGAACCAAGTGGAAGCGGCAGACGGCGGTGGGGCTGGAGTTGCTGGCCGAAGCTGGGAACTACTCGGCTCTACAGCGGATGTTCCCGTCGCCTTATTTCTACCACCCGAGTCTGCTGGGGAGCATGGACAGCACCACGGCGGCCGCGGCGGCCGCGGCCATGTACAGTAGCATGTACCGGACTCCGCCTGCGCCTCACCCTCAACTCCAGCGGCCTCTGGTGCCCCGGGTTCTGATCCACGGCCTTGGGCCGGGGGGGCAGCCGGCCCTCAACCCCTTGTCCAACCCCCTTCCGGGGACCCCTCACCCGCGGTGAAGGAAACCACCGGGCGTCTCGCTCACCCCGGCACCCCCTCCTCAACCCCCCCCCGCCGACAGATCCCCCCTCACTCCCCCCAGCAGCCAATCAAGCCAGAAAAGAGCCGAGGCGAGCGAGGGGGAGGGAAATCAAGCGGTTCTTCTAACGGAGCCGGAGGAGCGACCGGCTCAGAGCGAAGAGACTCTGGAACCCGTAAGTGACACGTAGCGCCGAGTCCCGCAGTAGCCCCGGCCGCTTTGCAGGAGGAGGCGGGGGGGGCGAGAGGGGGGGTGGCGGCCGGGAAAAGCCGGAGTGCCAGGCAGGACTCTTGAGGGACGCCGAGAGAGAAAGGACGCTTCCCCCACCGCGGCCCAGGAGGCAGAAGAGCGTGGGAGAGCGGAGAAGTTTGCGCCGAATTCTCACGAACCTTTTTTTTTTCCTGACTCCGAACTGGCATTTTCCTGGATCTCTCTCGTCCTCGGTATATACGCTACATACACATTTTGAACAGGCTGGTGTGTGAGAAGTTATATATATATTATTTATTCTATGTTGTCCAAACAAAGGAAAGAAAGAAAGAAAGAAAAAGACTTATATACATTCGTTTTTAAGAAAAAAATCTAAGAAACAAAACGAACTCCACAAAAATATTCTTCCCCTGATGTCTCTCCTTTTCCAATTTTTTTTATTTTGCTTTTGTTTTGGTTCAGTAAAATAAATGCTTAGATGACAACAACAGTTAACAAAATATATATATATATATATATATATCGAGAGCGGGCGAGCGAATGAGAGAGAGCGAAAGTGGCAAAAACAAAAAAAACCCGATGGGAAAAAGAAATAAACTTTTATCTTTTTTTAAACAAACCTGCAGACCTAAACGAGCTATTTTCCCCTCGATCACGCGCTCTCATTGTTCATTCCGTAAAATGGGCCGAGTGCGGGTCTGGATGCGTGCACATGTCTGCTCATTTCCATGCGGCGGGTTAGGAGGCTTTTAATCCCCTCTCCCTCCTCCCCCCGGCCACAGTCTGGTTGGTTGCTAAAGAGTTTGCTCGGAGGGGGTAAAGAATGGATTGTAAAGAAGGAGAAGGGTAAAAAAAAAAACCGCAGAGGAGAAACGAACGCGCTGCGACGGACTCGGAGGTTGTTTTTCAGACCCCCGTCGGTGAAAGCGGGGGGGGGGAGGGGGCGCGTGTGTGCATTGGCGACGGATGCCCCCCCCCTTCCACCTCTCCTTGGCCCTCTTCTCGGCGTTGCCTTCTTGCCGTCGCGGCTAGGTGTTTCCTCCGTCCTCCTTGCTGAATATGGAAGAGGCCGAGGAAGGGAGCCGGGGGGGGGGTCTTCCCTAAAGGCGGGCGGACGTTCTGGGAAGCCAAAAGGTGCAACCCAGCCTGGCAGCTGTTCCGAGGCGCTGATAGAAAGCGCGGAGGACAGCCTGGGAGCGAGAGGCGCTCGGGGTGGGGGTTTGGGGTGGGGGGGGGGTGGCAATTAGGAAGAAAAACCCGGAGCCGCGGGAGAGAAGAAAATCCGCCGCGACCCACAGCCGCGGGGCCGTGTGTGTGTGTGTGTGTGTGTGTGTGTGTCTGTGCCTGCGTGCGTGTTGCAACTGGGGGCGGGGTGCGTGCGTGTGTGTCTGCTTTGATCTCTTTTGGACTCCCACCCAGGGGAACCGTCCCTTCCCCGCTTGGCTTGGCGTCGGCGAGCTCAGGTTGAGCTGTTTTTAAAGTCCGCTCTTTTTTCTTTTTTTTTTGTAAAGAGAGCGAGTGAAGGCCCTGGAGGTGAAGGCCGTTTTTAATCCTTTGCTGGGATGGGGGTGTTGGGAGAGGAGGGGGCTCTTTGTAGCGTCTGGCTCTAGGTGCAAAGGAAAAAAAAAAGAAAGAAAAAAAGAGAGGAGAAAAGCCAGAAATCAATGCAAAAGCGAGGCCGAAGCTGGGACCGGCGGTGCTTGAGCGAGAACGGGCGAAAGAGGGAACCGGAGAGGCAAGCGGGGCACTTCCGCGTCTCCCGGGCCAGGCCCGGGCTGGGACTGCCAAACCCTGGAAACCCAACAGCCCTCCCAAAACCAAAGCAAAGCGGCCCGGCTTTTCTTTCATAGCACGCCTTGAATGTTCGAAAGATATATATATATAACTTGGCAATTTACCTATAAAACATTCATAACTCCGGTCCGGTATTATCGCCTCCTCTGAGGTTTTGTGGATGGCTTTCACGCACCCACACCCTCACCGCCTTTTTTATTTATTTATTTTAATTTTTTTTTTGCTAGAGTGGGTTTTTGTTCTCTAAAGGAGGAAGAAGGAGGCGAGGGTGAGGTGAGGTGGGGTGGGGGGAAGAGGAAGGCAGGAGGGGGAAAAAAAGCAGGGACAGCCTGCGGGTACATATTATTTAGGCTTTGCTAATTAAAGGAAGGGGTTGCTGCTGCTTCGCGCCGCTCTCGCTCCTTTTCTCTTCTCCTCCTCCCCCCCTCCCCAAGTCCGCTAATAAATTCGCGTTAAAAAACGTCTTGACCTTGGCCGCGTTTTCACAAAAGGGTCCGGAAACGCCCACCTCATTTTCAGCTCTTGTCGCCTAGGACCCTGACAAGGACTCAGCGACCGAGCGGTGGGCGCTGGCTGACATTCTACCCCAGAGGTTGCCTGCCTGCCTGCCTGCGGCCCATCCTCTCCCCTCGCTGTTCTCCCCTTCTTCTCTGTGTTAATTGGGACTTAAGAAATAAATAATAACACTGGCTCCGTCCCCACCCACCCCCTCCGAAACCTCTTCTCTAAGATCAAGTTGAGGTTGCCCTGGGCCTGTAGAGTGGGGGGCTTCCGCTAAGACGCACGGCCGGTGGTCAGAGAAATGAACCAGATCGGGGAAACTGACTAGCACTTGATCCAGCTTGTGCTTGAAATCACAACACTTATACATGGCTTACTCTAGTTTGCTCCCAGGCGACGGAGCACAAGAAGGGTGACTGTAGAGCTCCACTGATTGCTTTAGGGAAGGTTTTAGGCACTGCTTTCCTTGGAATGATTGGGCTTTAAAATATTCAGGGTTCCCCTCCCCCACCCCCGCAGTGACATAAAACACAACAAAAATGGTTGCCTTTGTAAGTAAGGTACATGAAAATTCAAAAGGGAAAAGTAAGAGGCTCTAGATGCTCTGAATGCAGCTTATCGGACAGTTTGCATGTGAGGTGGCACGAGGATGTGTACACACAGGGAGTTTAAGCAAGCTAAATTTTGAACTAAATTGAACGACTGGAGAATTAAAGGCTGGTGTTGAATCTGTATCTCAGCTGTTATTTATTTCCATAATCAGAAAGAAGGAAAGAAAAGCTTCAAATACTTTCCCAACAAAAACAATGACGACAATTGCACTGATCGTGGAAACACCGTACAGTGGTTGAATCCATTTTGAAATATGTTTAAAATATGTTTTGAAATAGGCTTAAAACATTTTCTCTCACAATTTTTTTCTCTCACATAAAAAAAATTATATTAAAATTTTTTATTATTTATTTTCTTAAGCGGGTAAATGTGGGTAGAGGAAGAGACATTATATAATAATTAGACCCCGTGCTATGTATCTGTGCTCATTTACTTCAATGGGTCAGCCCGGATGTGCTTTTCCCCCAGCAGAACAATCTTTTCCTGAGTGGGGCAAGAGAAGAAGTGAAAGGAAGATCAGATCGTATCAGACAGTTTTCCTAAATGTTTGTGACCCCACCTTAAAAGAATGAGGCTGTTCCGATGGTGCAGGCGTTCTTCCTGGAAAACCAACACTGTTTCCTTCCCCCCTTTAGTTTTCGGTGCAATGTGAACTCTTCACTTTGGTGATAAACAATTTGGATTGCTCCTCATTTAAATTATGAACAAGCTAAATAAACCCACTTCATTAGACGCCTTTGCTGGCTCCTAAAGCTAATTAAAAGAGGCTTTCCTTGAAGAAAGGGCTTGATTCGATGTTTAAAAAGCTACAGATGCATGCTCATTTAAATGCACTCAAGCAAGCAAGCAAGCAAAAAAATCCTTCAAGTTCTTCTTTCTTTTTTTCTCTCCTCTCCCCTCCCCTCCCCTCCCCTCCCCTCCCCTCCTCCTCCAATCTCTCTCTCTCTCTCTCTCTCTCTCTCTCTCTCTCTCTCTCTCTCTCTCTCTCTCTCTCTCTCTCTCTCTCTCTCTCTCTTAACAAGCTCTCTGAACGGAATGGTCACCCAAAGATGGAGTTAAATAATAGAAACGGCTTTGCCTTAAAAGGCATCTCCAAATCTACCTTTATCACATTTGAGAAGCAAACAGTTTTTAGGTTTTACTCTTCCAAGAGCAAGGTTTAAGTCAATCTTCCTCTTTTCTCTAGCATTTGTCTATTTCTATTTCCAACAAGCTCTTTCACTACCCATCTCTCCAGGATTCTGTTCATCACAACTTCCTTCAGTTCCCCACCTCCCAGTTAAACATTTTTCCCCTTTCACAGAGGCTGATATTTCATTCCCAGCTTCCCTTTATCCTGGTGACTGGTGATCTTTTCAATGGAGGAAAATCAAGGTAACTTGTTTTCTGGGCTTGGGCTGTTCATACTTTCTTTTACATTTCTGTTACTTTTGCTCTGTTATTATTCTTACCTCCATCTAGAAACCTGGAAAGGCTACGGTTGACTAGTAAAATCTGGATGAAGAGAAGCTGCAGGGCCCTCTGGGCAAGCTATTCATCCACCGGTATGCTTGGACTTAGCTTTTTCTTAAATCCTAAGTACTCCTTCCTTCCCCAGTGCTGTTGCTTTTGTTACTTGAGCACTGTAGACTCAGATGATGAGGCCCACATATTGTGGTATTAAGAACTCTTACCAATTGTCAAGGATCACCAGGAAGCAGGCATTAAATGACTAGTTTCATCCTATCTGGGACATTGGGACATGTTCTTGGAGGAGAAGGTATTGGGAACAATGTAAACCTGGGGGAGGGGGTGAAGAATGACAGAGGGTCATAACGTACCTATCTACTTTGGGAGTTTAAGGGGAGGTGAACTGTATCTTCAAACATAATCTGGGGGAGGCTTCCATTGTCCCAGGGATCTGCAGAAGAAAAGGGGAACAACTGTCGATATTAGGATATGGCACCAAGATCTCCAGAGGATTTTTTTTTTACATTCAGATATGAAGTCGCTCAATAGCTATCAGAGCACTCCAAGGATGAAGTACAATTCCTACCTTCTGTTGTTGTGCATCCTGGAAATCACAGAAGGGCATCGTTTGGGGAAAAGCAGTGCTAGAAGTTGCAGCACCTGTTCTACCCTTGAACCCTTGCTTTGGAGTCAGAACAAATTAATTCCTACATGAATATTTTGTCTCCAATTTTCCTAATCTGGAAACAAATCACATTAGACCAGATGATACTTTCAAACACTCTGCATAGCATCATGTTATAAGAGGAATAACTAAATGATGTCTATTACTCACTGTAAGTCATCAGGTAGCAATTAGAATTAAAAGTCAATGTATGCATAAACCTTTAAAGAAAAAAGATAGGCGTCACTAGCCAGACAGATGAGCTTGCTGGTTCAATCTGCTTTAGTAAACTGCTCTCTGATCTGCTAATATAGAATATGAGTCATTTGGTTTCCTTGGCCAAATTTGTCTGCTTCTGGGGAAAAGCTTTGGACTGTGAGAAGTAGAATGTCTTCTTTAGCACCAAGGACAGCTCCAAAACTAAAATGACAAGTAAATAATTTCTGGGCAGCTAAAACTTTGCTGCCTGGGCTCCAGGTTCTGTTCTTTTTGGTCTTCCTCTGAGTCTGAGAAGAGGAAATGAAGCTGGGAATGAGCTAAACCAACCACATTTCCGTATTCCATTAAAACAATGAGAATCAGGAAGCAGATGCTCGGTTTGAAGGAGGGGAAAAAAAGGGGTTTCCAGCGAGTGCTCTAATTCTCTTTCCCATCTGATCAAACCTAAAATGTATTCATCAAAGCAGCTCGCGAATGTGTCAACCTGTTGTCATTGTTATACCAGACGGCAAGAGACGGTAAACTTCCCATTTCATAATAAGGAAAGTACTTTCTTTTAAAACAGCCAGCAAAATAATAGAGAGAAAGATTCCCTTTCCAGTTCTGTGTTCCATCAGCCTTATTGAATATTCTTGAAAACTATTCACAAAAGGAAATTTCCTCCTGGAGAAGCAGTGTTTTTTCTGGGCCTCAGATGATGTGCATCTAGCTTGGTGGTCCTTGTTGGGAAGCAGAATTTTTATGGCATTAAATGAACGGATTACCTAAACCAGAGCACACACTGACTGGTGAATATGAAGGCAAGGGGATCTTTAGAGCAACATCCCGGCCTTAAAAGTAAGGCCAACTTAAGTGATGCTTAGGACAAGGGTGCAGCCATAACCAAAATTGAAAGAAGGAGCCAATTAGGGGTTATTACTAAACAAAATGTATCCTTTTTATCATTCGAAGAAAAGCCACAACTGAAACCATAGAGTTATTCTGCATTCATATCAGTGAGGCTGAAGAAAATTATGCTCTTCTTTGAGTGCAGCCTCAGGCCTTGGTTAGTATTTCAAATCACAACCATGCCATTTCCCCCCCTCTTATAAGCATGCCTTCGATTTCTTTGTATTCCAAGCAAAGGTATGGTGAGGAGTTAATTAAATACAATTATATATGTGCCACCAATGGCAAAGAGTCAATTCAAACTCTTGTTATTATTTGGGAAGGGGGAAGAGATGCATCACTAATTTGAGCCAATCTGCTGGGGATGTCAGAAAGTCCCTCCCTTTATCCCAATAAGAGAAGACAGTTTTGATTTAATTCAGGTTAAAGGCAGAAAAGGTATTGAAAATGACAGGATCAGCCCCTAGTATCTCTTAATGATGCTCTGAAATACTGAAGCTGAACACTGGGGAGTCTTTGTACAGTGAGAAATTGTTGTTTTTATCTTCCTAGATAGGTTGCAATTGGATTGTTTTATGGAACTATTTTATATTTGGATATTACTTACATTTCACATAGCATTAGAACAGCAGCTAAGGCTATAGTATAGTAGAGCTGGCATATTTGCCTGTTGTAAAATATACAAAAAAATCAACCAAGAAACTTGTGGCATCTTAAAAGAGTCACCGTTCATTCAAGTTGCTTAACTTACACTATGATTGAATTAACCATTTCATGGATTTATGCACTACATGGAATTAAAAACTAACCCAGGGTGATAGGTTCACTCCTCCCCTTCCTAATTTTACAGAAAATTAGCCAGATAACTCTTTAAATGATCTGGTTGTATGAACCCTGTCTTATTATGGCATAGTCTTTGAGGGAATTTCACGCTGTAATAAATGGTTAGCTCCTTAGGTACGACAAGATTTTTTGGCTCTCTCTGCTTTAATTGCCTAGCCTGCCTGCCCACTTTCCCTTTCCTATGTCCAAATAAAATAAAATAAAATAAAAAAGCAGACTGACTTTTTATATCTTTCATCCATAAGAGAACTTAGCGATGTGAGAATATGTCATTAAAAGAAAGAGAAAACATGCTCCCTTGCAACATTCAAGGCCTAACAGAAGCGAAGCTCTCCTTTTTGTGACTTTGCAGTTATAAAGAATCTGGAAAGAAAGGCATTTCACCCACAACTAAATTCCCGGAAAGAATTAATCTCTTCTCCTTCAGCCTAATTTTGATGTGATGGTAACCCCACGCCAGTGTCTATCATAAGGTAAAGGTAAAGGTTCCCCCGCACATGCGTGTTAGTCGTTTCCGACTCTAGGGGCCGGTGCTCATCTCCGTTTCAAAGCCGAAGAGCCAGCGCTTGTCCAAGGACGTCTCTGTGGTCATGTGGCCGGCATGACTAGACGCCAAAGGCGCACGGAACGCTGTTACCTTCCCACTGTAGTGGTCCCTATTTTTCTACTTGCATTTTTACGTGCTTTCGAACTGCTAGGTGGGCAGAAGCTGGGACGAGTAACAGGCACTCACTCTGTTACGCGGCACTCGGGATTCGACCCGCCAAACTGCCGACCTTCTGATCGACAAGCTCAGCGTCCTAACCCACTGAGCCACCGCGTCCCTTGTGTCTATCATACTAATATATATACATATATATTGCTCAAAAAAATAAAGGGAACACTTAAAAAACACAATGTACTGTATTTAATAGTAGGATCTTATTTTCTGTTCCCTTTATTTTATATATATATATATATATATATATTAGCATGTTAGAATGTAACATGCTAATTATTTTCATGCAGACAGATTTTTAAAAATTCAGTGATATGACACCTCTCCCAACCCTATGACTCTCTCCCACCTGAAGTGGTGTAACCCAGAGATACGTTTATCATCTCTATTTGAATGAGGATCTTTCTTCTCAAGAACAATTTGCTTTTCAGAGGCCTTGTAAACATAGGCCAAGAGTTGAGTTCCAGGCCTCTAAAATAAATGGCTAATTAAACATTAATGCAGTAATCTACTCTTCTATTTTCATGAGGAGCCATGACAGTAACAGTAAGGAAGGCTAGGCACCACCTACTAAAGGCCAGATTTAGCTAATGATATTTTCATTGCTGATCTTTTCCCCCCAAAAATTAATAATTATTAATTAATAATTAATTAATAATTAATTAATTAATAATTATTAATTTTCTCTTGCATTAGAGACAGGTTTTAGGGTTATATTTCAAACACATTTCATTTTAGCCTTCATTCCTCAGAATCGTTATTGTTATAACTTCTACAAAGAATAAGAGTCTCGTCCACGGTGGTGAAGCTCCCTATAGGTTAGATCTGCAGTAGTGATTAGCAGGTCTCAGCAGATGGCAGCACCTGGCTGACTTTGTCTAGGATTGGAAGATAGGAAGCTAAGTAGGGTTAGACTTGGTTGGTACATGGATGGGAGACCTCCAGGGAATACTAGTGTTATCAGCTAGGCTGGCAATGGAAAAAAAAAGTACAAAGAAGGGAATGATAATATTTCCACAAGATGGTACCTGTCCATGGAGCGCACAACTCAAGGAAATGTTTATAATAGATTGGTAGAATACTATTTGCCTGGAGAAAGAAAGAGGAAGAGGAAGTGTTGTTTGAAACTTTTTTTTTGCTTGTACCTTGTGTCAAACTCTCGTCTCCGCCGAGAATAACAAACACTCAGGAAAATCACGACGAAGTACGGATGACTTGCAGAGAGCACCTTTAATGTCAGGATTTCCAAGCAATAGAAAAGTCAGCGTTGGGAGTTACTCACCCTCAACGCGCCTTTTATACTCTGCTGATAATTAAGCAACAGCTCCACCCATTAACCCCACCCTCTCCCCGCGCAGGCCAGCACCCGCCTGAGCTGCGTAAATACCCCGCCCCAATCCCGTCACCCCACACCCTATCTCTTCCCCTGCTACTGTGGACCACATAACCCGAAGAAAGGTACAATCCCAGCACCCCCCTCCCCCATTACCAAAAGTCCTCGCTGTGCTCCCCTCCACCATCCCAGCGCCCCGTATTATTCCCGCAGCTGCGCCGTGTGAGCGTCCCGCAGCCGATGGAGCCGCGCGACCGTCAACAACCATATCCAACTGCCTCCCGGCTCTCCGTGCCGGCACGAGCTCCCCGCGGCTGCGCGTAGTTATTCCCGGCCGCCTCTCAGCTGTCCGTGCAGCAGCGGGCTCCATTTCAGCGCTCTCCAGCTGACTCGCAGCCGTTCCTGCCGGCGCGGGCTCCTTTCGGCCGTTCTCAGTGCTCTCCAGCTGCCTCAAAGCCGTTCCTGCCGGTGCGGCCCCGTCTCGGCCGTTCTTAATGTGCTCCGGCCGCCTCTCAGCTGCTGACGCGGCTGCGGGCTCGGCGTTCGCCCGCCGGTCAGCTGATGAGTTCGGGCGTGGCTGGACAGGGCGGGTAATTCTGTTTGTGCTCCCCCAGTCCCTTCTGTAATGTCGAGCCCAAAGGGCTTGACAGTCGGCCCCTCCTACCAAGGCTCTTCCTGGAAAGCAAGACACAGGAGTTAGGCATGCACTAACGAGAGCAGTAGTTTCCCTTCGCCTCCCTCCCGAGGGCCTGCCAGGATGCCTTCGATGAAATGCTTTAACTAACCTAGGGGCCTGGACATTCGGTTCCGCCACCCAGGATGCCTCAGTAACCGGGTATCCCTTCCACAGCACTAAGTATTGCAGTCGCCCCCTCCGTATTCTAGAATCTAGAATCTCCTGTATCTCGTATTGATTATCGCCCACGTGCCCCGGGGTCACTGACTCCCCCCGGACAGGAACGGGAGCTGGTTTTAACAAGCTGCCGTGGAACACGGGATGCACCTTGCCCAGGAACTTAGGCAGCCAGAGGCGCACCGTGACTGGATTGATGATGTGGGTGACCTGGAAAGGGCCTATGTACTTAGGGCCCAGCTTCTTGCTAGGTACTTGCAACCTCAAGTATTTTGTAGACAAGTACACCCAATCCCCAACCCCCGGGGTGTAGAACGGTTGGCGCTTCTTGTCTGCTTGGGCCTTTACGATACCGGCTTGTTTGGTCAAGGCCTCCTTGGTTGCTGCCCAGGCTTTTCTGATTTGCAGCATCCACTCCTGGGGTTGACAGGGGGAAGTCGAACCTTGGTCGCACTCGGGTACGGGAGGGAAATCGTAGCCAGAGACCACCATGTACGGTGGGAGACCGGTGCTACTGTGCACAGCGTTGTTGTGGGCGATTTCTGCAAACGCCAGTAGATCGGCCCAATCTGCCTGTTGGTACGAGACATAGCTGCGCAGGTATTGCTCCACCGCTGCGTTGGCCCATTCAGCAGCACCATTCGTGCAAGGATGGTACCCCGAGCTTAATCCCTGAGATGACCCAATGAACTGGAGGAACTCACGCCAAAACCTGGCGGTAAACTGCACTCCCCGGTCCGATATAATGCGTCTAGGCGCCCCGTGTAAGCGGTACACATGGGTTATGAATAGCCAGGCCAGACGCCGGGCCGAGGGTAAACCCCTCAACGGGACAAAATGGGCCTGTTTAGAAAACAGGTCAACCACGGTCCAGATAACAGTGTATCCCCGGCTTTCTGGTAGGTCCACGATGAAATCCATCCCAATGTCCTGCCATGGCCGGTTAGGGTCTGCCACCGTCTGTAAAAGCCCCGCTGGTTTCCCGGGCTGGGGTTTGGCCATAGCACACGTACGGCAACGCTGGACGTAATCTTTGACCTGCCGCCTCATCCCTGGCCACCAGAACTGACGTCTAGCAAGGTGCAGGGTTTTCAGGAATCCAAGGTGTCCGGCCTGTTTGGCGTCATGGCACCTATAAAGCACAGTCTCTCGCAAGGATTGCGGTACATATACCTTACTCCCATACCAGGCCAGGTCATCCCGTCGGGTTAGGAGCCGCGGGTGTCGCTGTAGCCAGTCATCTCCCACCAGAGCTTTTTTCAGCTGCTGTACAAGGTCCTCCACACCCTTGTTCTGAACAACCTGTACCATCTCTGGGACGAGAGGTGGGATAAGAGCCTGCACCACCTCCTCCCGCTGGTTGTCATACTGCGGAAGGCATTACGCGAAATTGATAGCTGCCCAATGGGCAGTTAAACGCCGTTTTCCACTCATCTCCTTTCTTGATGCGCACCCGGTAATAGGCCTCGCGTAAGTCCAAGCGGGTAAACACCCTCCCCTTAGCCAGGTGGGACAACATGTCTTTCATTAAAGGCAGTGGATACAAATGTTCAACACACACTGCATTGACCCCCCGGTAGTCCACACAAAGACGCAGGCCCCCATCTTTCTTTTCCCTAAAAAGAACTGGTGCTGCCATCCGCGAGCGAGCTGGTTGTATGAACCCCCGTGCAAGATTCTTATCGATATAATTTCGGAGTTCTGTCATCTCCCGCGGGGTCATGGTATACATCCGGGGTTTAGGAAGCTTGACCCCCGGCTCTAGCTCAATCGCACAGTCTGTCGGTCGATGGGGTGGCAGGAGATCGCATTCCTGCTCACTGAACACCTCAAGGAATTCGGTATACTCTGGTGGCACGTGTACCTCTGCCCCAGCCCTGCAACTCTCCTCCGGTTTCCCTGGCGGGCCAGATGTGCTTGGCCGCTCATGATCAGGGGGCTGTGGCCCAATCCCTAAGCGCAGGTGACGACAACCCCCCTCCCACCAAATGGTCGGCCCCCACCTGTCCAGCCATGTTAACCCCAAAATCACCTCCTCCGTCATAGAGGGCACCACGATGAACCGCAACCGCTCCCAGTGCTCCCCCATATCCAGCCGCACATGTTCTGTGACATGGGTGATAGGCGCCCCCCCAAAAGAGACCCATCCACCTGCTGGAAACGTATTGGACTCCTCAGCCGAACCACCCCAACACCCAGTGTGGTCACCACCTTCCGGCTAATAAGACACCTCGTGCTACCCGAATCAATTAAAGCCCTAAACCCCATCACCTCCCCCGTGGCAGGGTTGGTTAACGTAACCGGAACTGAAAATGGGCTAACCGGAGCACTTACCATGGGGTCCTCCTCTGGCCTATCACCATGCTCGTAATACTCCACGTTCACATCGATGGCACCGTCCCCCTCCGCCTGGCCACTTCCCCCTGTTGTTGACTCCACAGCTTGCCGAGAAGCCCGGGAACGCTCTGCAAAGCGCCCGGGGGTTGTGCTCCTTGCTGGAGTTGCTGCTGCAACCACCTGAGATGCAGGTATAGGGCAGGCGGCCACGCGATGGCCTGGCTGATCGCACCTGAAGCATCGCAGAACGGACCGTGGTGGCTGGATGGCAGGACCCAGCGATGATGGCGGCGGCTTCTGCACTTGGCCCTGCGATCTCGGCGGGACCTGACGGGAATCTCCTACGGGCCGTACACGCCGTTGACAAACCCGTAAGGCCACATCCAGCTCGACCGCGACCCGCAGCCACTCTTGGAGCCTAGGAGGAATCCCCCGGACGATACAAGCTCGTAGGAGAGAATCGTCCAGTCCGGCCCGGAAATGGTGAACCAACATTCTCTCTGGCCAGGAACTGAGCCTGCCAGCCACTTCACGAAAGTCCTGCACATAGGCTGTAGCTGGACGCCCGTTCTGCCGCAAGCCAACGATCTCAGCTTCCGCTCGATGCGTGTGCGTCACATCCTCGAATCGTGTAAGCAGCGCTTCAAGGAGAAGGCCCACATCCCCCAGTTCACGGGCACGATCACCGTAAAGGTTCGCCACCCAAGCCGCTGCCTCCCCTTGTAAAGCCGTTGTAACAACCATCACCATTCCCCACTGGGAAGTATACAAAGGACCGTACTGGTCCAGATGGTGGATGGCTTGTCCGAGGAACAGGGCCAAACGATCGGGGTTGCCGTCAAAGGTCACAGGCAGTGGTGGTGGACCCCAAACCGCAGGCCCTCCCCAAGGACCCGCCGGGCCTCCCGGCCTCTGTGCAACCCCTGGTTGTTGCCACCCCAGCCCCCCGGCTGGCACAGCACCCCCCGGTCTTGTTCCACCAGGCCCTGCAAGGCCCAAGTCGGGAGCAGCCGCTGGTCCCGGCGATGGAAGGCCTGGGACCTGTGGGGTACCAGGGGCCTGCGGAGCCCGAAAACGGGGACTTGCCAAACAGAACCGGGTTTGACCCCTGCGCTCCGGGTCGGTCCGGGGTCGTGCCCATCCACCAGTCTCCAGGTCGGCATCAGTAGGGGTCCATGGCCGGGGTTCTCCAAAATGGTCCCTCAGGACGTCCATAGTATAACTGCCAGGAGCCGTGGTGTAGCTCCACTCCTCTCCGCCCTCATCGGTGGCACGACGCTCTCTCCACCCCCAGAGGGACCCCTTCCCTCTAGATGGTTGGGTTGGGTGTCCGGCCACTGGCTGGCTCAAGACAGGACTGAGCCACCATTCTCCAGGCTTCTCCTGGGCAGCCGGTTCTGGAGCCTCAGCTCCCTTTGGTGATGGTCCAAGGTCCCGGACCTTAGGCCGAACCACTGGTGGGGCCTCTGCCAATTCCCCCACCTCAAGAGGCACAGCAACCCCAGCTGGTTCCTCCCCTCCTGCCACGGGCACACCGCCCTGGGTCCCCTCAGCCATGGTGACAGGCAAAAACCAGAGCCCAGCAAAAAGAGCGCTGTGCTGTTTGAACGCTGACTTACTGTCAAACTCTCGTCTCCGCCGAGAATAACAAACACTCAGGAAAATCACGACGAAGTACGGATGACTTGCAGAGAGCACCTTTAATGTCAGGATTTCCAAGCAATAGAAAAGTCAGCGTTGGGAGTTACTCACCCTCAACGCGCCTTTTATACTCTGCTGATAATTAAGCAACAGCTCCACCCATTAACCCCACCCTCTCCCCGCGCAGGCCAGCACCCGCCTGAGCTGCGTAAATACCCCGCCCCAATCCCGTCACCCCACACCCTATCTCTTCCCCTGCTACTGTGGACCACATAACCCGAAGAAAGGTACAATCCCAGCACCCCCCTCCCCCATTACCGAAAGTCCTCGCTGTGCTCCCCTCCACCATCCCAGCGCCCCGTATTATTCCCGCAGCCGCGCCGTGTGAGCGTCCCGCAGCCGATGGAGCCGCGCGACCGTCAACAACCATATCCAACCGCCTCCCGGCTCTCCGTGCCGGCACGAGCTCCCCGCGGCTGCGCGTAGTTATTCCCGGCCGCCTCTCAGCTGTCCGTGCAGCAGCGGGCTCCATTTCAGCGCTCTCCAGCTGACTCGCAGCCGTTCCTGCCGGCGCGGGCTCCTTTCGGCCGTTCTCAGTGCTCTCCAGCTGCCTCAAAGCCGTTCCTGCCGGTGCGGCCCCGTCTCGGCCGTTCTTAATGTGCTCCGGCCGCCTCTCAGCTGCTGACGCGGCTGCGGGCTCGGCGTTCGCCCGCCGGTCAGCTGGTGAGTTTGGGCGTGGCTGGACAGGGCGGGTAATTCTGTTTGTGCTCCCCCGGTCCCTTCTGTAATGTCGAGCCCAAAGGGCTTGACACCTTGTCTATATCTGCTGAGGTACTGAATAGCTGCTCTTAATGGTTAGAAAGTTAGATTCTGGGAAACCCATTAAATGATGATGGCAAAATGTAGGAGAAAGAAAAATTGATAATGATTGCTTAATTTTATTTTTTACATGATAGTTTAGCTAGTTGCATGAATGGAATAAAACTTTTCATTCATAGAAAGGCTAATCTGGAGCCTTGGTGGAGCAGTGGGCTAATGCCTCCTTAAGTAACACCGGCTGCCTGCAATTAGTGCAGGTTCGCATCCCACCAGGCTCAAGGTTGACTCATCCTTCCATCCTTCCGAGGTAGGTAAAATGAGGAGCCAGATTGTTGGGGGCAATAAGCTGACTTTGTAATAATGCCGCTTGAGGGGGGGGGCGAAAGCCCTAATAAGCAGGCATATACATAGAATGAAGGCTATTGTTAAGCACATTGATTTGTGCTTTAGATTGTAAGCCGCCCTGAGTCTTCGGAGAAGGGCGGGATATAAATGGGATTAAAATAATAATAATAAAAATATTAATAATTTGTATCAACTTTTCACCCATGAGTATGTGTCACCATCTAATTTCTAGACGTCAGTTGCGTTTACTGAAACTGACCAGTTTTAAAAAACAAAACAAAAGACAGATGTCTGTTCACACAAAATAGCATGAATGCGTATAGAAACTCATTAGTGCATGTCTGAATGAGCATTACCAAACCTAAGGTGCATCCCTACCGTAATATCCACTCATCCTCAAAGCAAGAGAAAACAACAGCAGTACAACATTTGCTGTCCATGTTACCAATTCCTATCTTGTCTCTGTTGAGTGTGTGAGTGTGTTCTGAGCCACTGTGGAATGCTGCCGTATTTGTGAGAGTGGAATTTGTTAACAAGTGATTATCTTTTTCTTCTGGCTCTGATCTCCCTTCTTTTTAGCATTTTATCAGCCATCTCCCATTCCCCACTTGAACGTTCTCCCACTTAAAATAAACATAAAATGTGATAAGTAATAAATAACATAAATATAAAATAGTATGAAACACACAGAAAGACACTAAGCCGGAGGTTGCTCCAGTGTGGAGACAGGAAGACAGTTGGCTATACAGCTAGCTTGATCCTAGAATCGGAAAGATCTAGAAAGATCCTAGAAACGGCCTAGCTACTGGGCAACCCCACTCTTTGTTCATAGAAGGAAAAGAAAACCACCAAGTTTACGAAATGCAGGGGAAGTGACAAATGAGCAACAAAAACCATTTTAACATCTTTGCTTATCCTCTTGCTTATTGTTAGAGCCTTGGTGGAGCAGTGGGCTAATGCCTCCTTAAGTAACACCAGCTGCCTGCAATTAGTGCAGGTTCGCATCCCACCAGGCTCAAGGTTGACTCAGCCTTCCATCCTTCCGAGGTAGGTAAAATGAGGACCCAGATTGTTGGGGGCAATTAAGCTGACTTTGTAATAATGCCGCTGGGGGGGGGGGGCGAAAGCCCTAATAAGCAGGCATATACATAGAATGAAGGCTATTGCTAAGCACATTGGTTTGTGCTTTAGATTGTAAGCCGCCGAGTCTTTGGGGAAGGGCGGGATATAAATGGGATTTAAAAAAATAAAATAAAAAAATAAATTCTCTCTGTGTGGTATTTATTCTCGCCACACTGTAAAGTCTCTCTGGGCACCACAAGAGGACAAACAGAGCTGCTGCATTTTAAGGTAAAGATACATTTCATAATACTGTTAAAAGTGAAATAATAATAAAAAATGCCCCTTTCCTTTCTTAAATAAAATAATGGAAGTCTGCTATCTTTTGTTCTACTTTCTGGGAAGCTGATGTCACAAACAAGGAGTAGGGAGGGGACAGGTATGAAAAGAATCCAGGAAACAAATTACTAGCAAAGAGGGTAAACAGGGTAGAAACATGGCTACCATGGAAACTATATAGTAGGGGTGTCAAACTGCCAGCCCACGGGCCGCATGCATCATCCGGAAGCTGCACCCATCCCATTGCAGGCAATGACGAAACCGTCCTGATACGTTGCACGTCACATGACGTTGCAAGTTTGACATGTCTGCTATATAGGGTCCAGAAGCAAGGGAGAAAGCACCTCCCCGCACTCCCAAAACACACTTCTGATAATACGCACAGCAGGTTAGTTGACTTCACCTCCAAGGTAGTTGGTGGTGAACGTAACAGATTTTATAAATCCTGAGGTTATTACTGGATAATGTCAGGATGAGAAGAGGTGACTGTGTTATACCTGTACTGTTGCTTTCTCATTCAACGATGGGGACAAGATTAGGGCAACACTCTGAAGATAATGTTAGAACCTCACATTCTCAGATCACAGTTGTGTCATGGATTTTCTGAATATTTACCTGTGAATGTTAGAATTATCTGAAGCTCTACAGTCATCCAGTAACACATATCCTGACTTGCTGAATTGATTGAGCTTGATGAGTCATCTTTTTAAGCAGAGCCCTGGTCGTGCAGTGGTTAGAATGCAGTGTTGCAGGCTAACTGTGCACACAGCTGGAGTTCGAACCTGGTGGAGCTCAAGGTTGACACAGCCTTCCATCCTTCTGAGGCTGGTAAAAGAGGACCCAGATTATTGTCGGCAATATGCCAATAGTGCTGACATTGTGAACCACAGAGAGAGTGCTGTAAAGCACTGTGGAATTATTGCTAAGTGCCTGGATACTAAGGCAATCATTTATTTACCATCTAGACCAATTCCAGCTGAGAATCTTGCCGATGAAAGGAAGGGAAAGATGATTTATAAGGAGTTCCTTCTCCCTCTGCAACACCTCTACACAATTTCAAAGCATCCCCACCCTCCATAGGAAAATATTCAGGAAGGAACATATTCATGTTCCCTTCTCTGTAGAAGGATCCTGTGGGTGGAACACTACTCAGGAGATGCTCCTGCCAATAGAACCTGTTGCCCCCAATGGTTTCCTCAAAGTGCCATTGTTAATCTATTAATATGGGAGTCCAGTTGAGAACTAGGGTTTCTTAGATTAGAGATCTCCACAAGCAATAGTTGCCCAGTTTCAAAGCTGAGAAGCACAAGACAAAGAACTGTTAAAGATTTAGAAAGATTTAGAGAAAGGAATGCTACTGCGTTTCCCAAAAAATAAGACCTACCCCAAAAATAAGACCTAGCTTGGTTTTTGGGGGTGGGCCTAATATAAGCCCTACCTCCCAAATAAGCCCTATTTTAGTGGCGAAGCACATGCCTAAAAATCAAGCTAGGTTGTGGGGGAGTGGAGCTGCTTACTGTTGCAGCCCTGGCCTCCCATGCCCCGACACCTCTCTTGCCTTGCTGGCCCTTTTCTTCTGCGGCCAATTGCCGCTGCTCATGCTTATCCCCCCCGGCCTTAATTTTGCCATCAGAGGCCTTCAGGAAATGCTTCTCCAGCTGAGAATGGAGCTCCAGATTGATGTGTGCAGCACCCCCCCAGCCTGCATTTTCCTGTCAGAGGCCTTCAGGAAAGGCCTCTGCAGCCAAGAACCAAGTTCCAGATTGACACACGTAGCTCCCCCTGGAGGCCGAGGATGGGGGGTGGGGTGCTGCACACATCAATCTGGAGCTCCATTCTCAGCTGCAGAGGCATTTCCTGAAGGCCTCTGATGGCAAAATGCAGGCTGGGGGTGCCGCGCACAAGTGGCGGTGAATGGCCACAGAAGAAGTGGGCTGGCTGGGTGGGGCTGTCAGTGCCATCGCTGTGAGGTGAGACAGGGAATAAGACATCCCCAAAAATAAGACCTGGTGCCTCTTTTGGAGGCTAAATAAATAAATAAATAAATAAATAAATAAATAAATAAATAAATAAATAAAACCAGGCCTTATTTTCGGGGAAACATGGTAAAAATTTATCTGCTAGAAGTAAAAAAGAGGGAACACATTGTTTTAGTGGCTTCTACCTAACATGCAATAAAGATTTTTTATTATTTAAGTATGCCATGTTGTATGTTGGAGTGGATTAAGTGAGATATTGAGCCTAGAATCTAGCCCAAACATGCAAAGTTGAACATCCATGAAATTTTGCTGAGATCTTGTCAAGGAGCTTTACAATTAAATAGATAAGAAAGTGAGTAAACTGTGTTTCTGAATTTATATTCAAACAATAAATTGAGCTCTTCAGGATAGGGATTAACATAAAGTAGGGAAGATTACATATTTGGGAATAATTCTCGGGCTTGTCATTGCCTTCCCTTTTAGTATTCAGATTAATTGAACTTTCAACTTTTCCCCCCAAAGTATTGTATTCCTTGACTAGAGAGCCTGAGATTTGATTGGGGTGTTAAACTTAGGACTTGAGTATAATCTAGGTTCCAATTACTAGCTGGTAACTTTTATCACTTCCAAGTGCCACTGATTTTTATATTAATATGTCCTATTTTCCCACAAGCTTGCCTCTTAATGAAAACTTTCCAACTTGTTCTCTCCCAAATTAGGAGTAATTTCAAAGAGATAGATAGACATGGCTTAGGCATTAATTACATTCCCTAACATTATGGTGGGCTTATGAGCAACCCTATAAATCCCTAGCTGCTGAGTTTAAACTAAAATCAATCTGAACTGAAGAGCTATCTCCTTCTGCTTCACTGCAGGCCAATAACTCTACATTTCTTTTAGTTGAAGAAACACAGGCAAGAATAAAAAAAATATATATATGGGGATGTCTCTAGAAAAACTGTAACGATTTCCAGAGCTCAAAAAGACATCAATTCCCCCTCCTCTGATTTCACCATTATTTCATTTATCACTATATATTAAAAAAACCAATGCCAAGCATACAAGATTTAAATGGAGAACTCTAGGTTAAAGCCAGTTAAGACAAAGTCCAGCAGATTAACAAAATACATCTCTATCAAGAAAAAAAATACAAACTTTAAAGAAACAGTTTTAGAATGAAATACAACGTTAGCTTATAAAACCTAGTTATGAACATGAATCGGACATGTAATTTTTATGTGAACTGAGAAGTAAGCAGACTGCAGCCTGAATAAGTGGATGTAATGATGGAATAAACAATTTGCCTGGCTCAGCTAGATTTTTGATTATTGTTTAGCAATTCCTACATTACTCAAAGACGGATAAGATCTCAAATTTAATGGATGTGGTTAGTAGTAATTAGCTCACACCAGCAGAAAAGCAGAGTACTGATTTTAACCAGAGCAGGTATCTACAACAATCTCTGTGTTGATGCCAAAATAACAACATGCATACCATGACACCATCATGTAAGTGCTCCCATTACATGTCTGTATCCCAGCATCTGATGTAAATCGTGGCATTTGTGAGATGTCTTTGTCACACATCATTTGCTTCTGTTCATTTCCTTCCTCCTTTCCAAATGCCCAGGCTTTTAACTGGGAAGGACAGTCACAAGGAATGTTTTGATTTATTTAGGCGGATGAGCTCAAAAAAGCAACGTTAGAATGAATCTAGATCAACTATCTGTCTGTGTTATTGCAGCTGGTTTGGGTGGATCGTAGAAAAGATGCCTCTCAAACATCATGATATGCTTTTAAAAAGAGTCATTAAGATTTTGAAAGTTTTTTTTAAATACGTTTTCAGGATAGTATTTTACACCCAGGTTCTTTCTTTGGAAATATAACCTTCTATCAGCATTGGCACATTATAAGGCACATTTGTTGGTTTTAATTTTTTTGTTAGTATACAGAATATATGACAAGTGGTAAGCAACATTTACTAGTCATTTGGAATATTCAATAACTCAGAATAGTTACAATAGAAAACATTTGTAATGCATTAGTTTAGCATGGTAAGCTCTTTGATTTTGGTAAGGCAAGGAGAAATAAAAACCTATTAGACTGGATCAAAGATTAGATAAGACTGATATGGATTGTGTCATAAATTTATATTATATTCAGTTAGCAACATGATACAAATCAAATTCAGAAAAGGCATTCCAAAACAGTAGTTTAAAGGATACTCCAATATCTTTAAAGAATCAGTAAGAACATCATAAACTTTTTTACACTTGTGAGTAAAATAATAACACACTTGAGAACCAAGAAATCTTAATAAAACAATGATCTCATCCAAGATCTTGCCTGATTTATGCAATGTTTACTTTTATTTTTGTGCCCAGTCCATTTATAAAATTATTTAATTGTGCCTTGAAGCAGAAATGTTTGCTGACTCTAAGTTTATGTCCTTAATATTGCTTTCTAAGGGAACAATTCTAATTTACTCTGGGAACAAACCCAGTTGTAAGTATTCTCACTTTGAGAAGAGACGTACACATGGTAGTATTTTAAAAGAACCAGGGTGGTCTAAATGAAATTCAACTGAAGAGAAGCTTGGGATCTTTGTATAATTAGTTATAGTTTCTAGAGAGCATAGAACAAATCTGTTTGCAAGTCAAGTCTGTTGAAAAATTTTCAGTTCTGAAATACAATTGATTAAAGTTCAGTGGTTTAAATTCAGGTGTAAATATATTGATGATAAAGCTATTTAAATAAAAAAAATCATAATTTAGTCATGTTGCATGGGTCTAGTCTCTTGTGGATCCAATACAATGTCTAGGATTGAACAGCTTTTCTACTTTAACTTACTTCTAATACTGCCGCGGGCTGGATGCGTCATGGCGAAACCGTACCCATCCCATTGCTGGCAATGGAAAAAAAGTCATGATAGGTCATGACACATCATGTGACGTTGCAAATTTGACACCCCTGTTCAACACTATCTTCACATTTAGGGATGGACATCCCTTGAAATTGATTCTATACATATGCATAAGGCTTCGTGTGAACACAGTACCTTTCTGCTATTCATTACAGCAGCCCCAGTTTCTTAACGAGCCTGAAAAGGATGTGGCTTCTTTAAGAATTTGGTTCAATTAATGTGACTCTTAAAGCAGCCATGAACCATATATTCAATTGTTCCACTTACAGGCTTAGATATATGTTTGTTGTGCCTTAAAAAGATTGTTTTATTTCCTCTAAAGCAGGGGTGTTAAACTGCTGGCCCACGGGCCGGATATGTTATTTATTTTATTTTATTTTATTTTATTTTATTTTATTTTATTTATTTTATTTTATTTTATTTTATTTTATTTTATTTATTTTATTTTATTTTATTTTATTTTATTTATTTTATTTTATTTTATTTTATTTTATTTTATTTTATTTTATTTTATTTTATTTTATTTTATTTTATTTTATTTATTATTTTATTTATTATTTTATTTTATTTTAATATTTTATTTTATTTTATTTTATTTTATTTTATTTTATTTATTTTATTTTATTTTATTTTATTTTATTTTATTATTTTATTATTATTTTATTATTATTTTATTTTATTTTATTTTATTTTATTTTATTTTATTTTATTTTATTTTATTATTTTATTTTATTTTATTATTTTATTTTTATACCGCCCTTCTCCCGAAGGACTCAGGGCAGTGAACAGGGCAATACATGTTAAAAAACAAGAATACAAAAGTTAAGAAAGATTAAACAAGATGCCCAAAAACTATAAGTTAAGTTAAAATACATAAAAACAATAAAACCCAAACCCATCACCCATCAGGCCAGGCCGGCTTGTTCGAACAGGTAAGTCTTTAGATCGCGCCAAAATCATGCCCACCCCAGTTCCGGCAGTGGGGGAAAAGTCGTGATACATTGCAACATGTCATGTGACATGGACACCCCTGCTCTAAAGGGTTTGGAGAAGACATATGTACAGGTCCTTGGATACTAATAGCATCATCGAATCACACTGATTTTGCAAATTTTTCCTATGTCAGGCCTTCCACCTAGAATGTAAAGAGTTACCCAAATTAGGCAACCATTGGTTCAGAGGTAGCCTTGGTCTTCCTAGTGTCTTCCCACCACTGTTGCTGATATTTCTACTGGCCTGCTCCTGACCTTCCCAGGGTCTTCCTACCTACAACTCAATCCCTGATCTTCGTGGCATCTTTCCAGGACTACTGTTAATCTTCCTGCTGGTGGCTCCCATCTACTTCCACGTCTTTAAATATATTTATTTTTATTTTATTTTAATTCCATTTATATCCCGCCCTTCTCCGAAGACTCAGGGCGGCTTACAAGCTTAGCAGTAGCCTTCATTCTATGTATATGACTGCTTATTAGGGCTTTCACACACACACACCCAAGTGGCATTATTACAAAGCCAGCTTATTGCCCCCAACAATCTGGGTCCTCATTTTACCTACCTCGGAAGGATGGAAGGCTGAGTCAACCTTGAGCCTGGTGGGATGCGAACCTGCACTAATTGCAGGCAGCTGGTGTTACTTAAGGAGGCATTAGCCCACTGCTCCACCAAGGCTCAACAACAACAACAACAATCATAAAAATTATGTGTTTTATTCAATTTTCTGGAAATGACAAAAGAAGGATTGTGGTGCAGGAAGAAAAAGTACAGTTCAGATGAATGAGATTGAACTGGCTAGAAAAATCACCCTACCAGCAAGGATGAGAGAAATGGCAGGGTCCTAGGACTTAGCTGGGCCAATTATTTTCTGGCTGATGCTGCTTGCTGATACTGCTGTACATGTTGTAATAGCAGTGACATGGAGGAAAGAGTTAGGTATGTGTACTATATTTACACTATGTTGTGCTATTAACATGCCTGTATCACATACGTGTGGCCTGTAGGTACTGCACTGAAGTGTTATTGGCTGCTTGCATTAAGTTTGTCATGTAGCAAAGCCAAGATGCCACTAAAGGAGGGGGTATCACCAGGATGACTCCGCCTGTCCATATTAAATCTAAAGGTGGACTTGAGTTAAAATGATACAGGATTTTCCATAGGGAGTTATGGCTCATGCTTCTGTTGGCTTAGATGCTCCGATGTCACATAAATAGATGTAGATGAGAAGAACTCATCTTTTGAATTCTAAGCTCCACGAGCAATGTTTGATTTAATTTCCCATCAGGTTCTAGTTTTTAAAAGTGCTGTTTATGAACCAAATAGTGTGTTTTGGAACTTTTCAATGAATACAGATAGGCATGTGGAACCAGCTCTCCCCTGAGCTTCGGATGGCCCAAGATCTCCAGTCCTTTCGCCGCGGCCTCAAAACACTCCTTTTCCACCTGGCTGACCTGGACTGACAGGGATTTTAATTATGTTTACAATTTTAACTCTAATCTTTAATTTATTTTAATTTTTAATTTTAATTTATTGTACAGAGACCTTTAATTTTGTTGTTGTTAGCCGCCCTGAGTCCTTCGGGAGATAGGGCGGGATATAAGTCCCATTAATAAATAAATAAATAAATTTGTTATTTGTATGCACTGAATGATGAAAAGAGGACTTAGAGAGGAGATCTTTCTGTTAGGGTGTGTGTGTGTTGTAAGAGAAGCAAGAAATTGAGAGAGAATGAGGCGTTTTGCAAGGGATCTCCTGCCTTTTCATTTCTATGACACACATTAACCGCAACACAGGAGTTCCAAGAGAATTGTCTTGTTCTCTTGTCTCTGGGAGCCCATGTAGGGCTATTTAATTGCCACATTTTCAAACCAATCTAATGGTAGGGATGTCTTAGTAATTACCTTAATGAGATAACACCTTCCTTTCCCTCAACCTACTCATTATCACACTTCTTGTTCAAATTCCAGCTACAAAGAACTATACATGTAAGGGTAAAGAAAGAAAGAAAGAAATGATGGGAGGAGGAGTTTGAAACTTGGTTTTTGGTCTCATTCTGCAATTTAATTGATGTATATTTCCAATTTAAGGGGAGGGGAAAGACATCCTCTCATATCAAAGAAATGTTTGAAAAGAGTCAGCCTAAAACATCTGGGCACCCTTAATTATTTGTGGTTGGCTTCCTTAGTTTGACCTGTAGTGATGCAAAGGTGCCAAAGTGATGAATTTTAAGATGTTGGGCTGTGAAGACGTGCAGCTGCAACACTGATGGATTTATGAAGGGATGGTAACAAGGTTAGCTGCATGTGAAGTGTGAATTAAGATTTTTGCAAAGCGACTGTGATTGCAGACAGGCATAATGTTGTACCCTTGCATGAAATCTTGCTATTATTGTAGAGTGGTCAGACAGGGTGTGAAATGACTTATTACTTTACTTTTGTTCTTTAATGAAGTTGGCTGCTGTTGTGGAGGAACGGCAGGTAAGACGCTAGAGTGAACGCTCGGAAGCTAAATGGTAAGCAACCACTGATTAAATAATTTGGTATCATTTCTCCCTTCCAATAGATTGACTTTAAAGTAAAATTCAGTTGTCTATTGACCTATCTACCTCATATTGCCTTCATATGAAGTCTTCTTCCTTAGGAATTAAAATGAAAAACACTTTTTTTTTCTTGACACCTTTAATGATGTAAATTTGGAGAATTCAAATGGCAGGGATGACTTGTATAACAGGGACTGGAACTCCAGGCATCTCTGGTGGGGAGGGGGGGCAAATGATGAAAAGTGCCTCATGATAAAGCAAATTCCTATCCCTATATACTTGTGTTCAACACTGAAGTGCATGTATGAAACGGAAGAGCTTGCACTGTGACCTCAGGATGCACATGTCATCATTTTAGCATTCTGGTTAGGGGCAGGTGCTTTTTGTGGGAAAGGAACAGGATAAGAGCTGAAACCAGTGGTGGGATTCAAATATGTGAACAACCAGTTCTCTGTGTGGGTGCCATTTCTGGAAGACTATTCTGGGCCTGAGCAACAAAAAATTAGATACTGGTTCTGCCAAAGTGGTGCGAACCGGCTGAATCCCACCACTGGCTGAAACTCATGCGGTGACACAGTGGCTGTCTCTCCTCTGTCAATGGACTTACAGTAATGTTTAAGTGAAAATAACAATGCAAACTATACCTATGTACTCAGATGAAGCCCTATTGACTTTATTGGAGCTTACACTATTTGCTCTACTTAACTCTAGTCTGGTCTAGTGGTTAAGGCCCCCAGCTAGAAAACCAGGAGCGTGTGAGTTCTAGTCCTGCCTTAGGCATAAAAGATGGCTGGATGACTTTGGGCCAGTCATTCTTTCTCTCAGCCCAGTCTACCTGACAGGATTGCTGTTGTGGGGAAAATAGAAGAGGAAGGAGTAATACATATGTTTGTCACCTTGAATTATCGATAAAAAACAATAAAGGCTCGAAAATAAATAAATAGATTTTTGCCATCGATTATTTCTTGTGGTACATCAGCACATTATTTCAGCTGTTACACTATAGGCTTTGTGATTCACAGTGATTCCCATAAAATAATGCCTCACCACATGGCGGGGATCTTTTAATTTACTGCAGTTATTTGTGTGCAGCGTTTTAGCTGGCAGCATAATTCTATTGAATTTCAGAAGTTCATTGATCTGCACAGTAACTGCGGGCTATGCATTTATGTATTTCTTTTATTGATATATGTGCCCCATCCTGGAAGAAGTGGGGACAGGCTGGCTGCTTAGCATACATTTATCGCTTGCTTTGCACATAGGCATGTTGAAGCACTAATCACCATTTATGATTCAATAAGTTACATTATTTTTAGGAATATGCACAGCAAAGCAGGATGAATCTCTCTGGATCCCATCATGAGCAAAAGGAATCTCATCCAATCAATCAGAGGATGCTTCTGCCTGGATCCCTGTGTTATAATTGTTTCCTGCCCTTTGTTGGATGATGTTCTTAATTTAGTGCAGTCAATGCACAAACTAAATTATGATAGCGTGTCAAAACTTAATTAAGATTCATGGATACTATACTGTCAAGAAAAAGATTCACGTCAAGATCATGTTTGCCTATATGGGGAATTCTGCTCATATGTTCTGCTTGGCAGACACAGGATTCCTTATTGCCCATTTTTCCATCTTGTGCTTCTCAACAATCTGCTCTAAAATTTGAGGCTGCCATAAGAACAATATGGAAACCGGCACAAAAGTGACTCAGCAAAAAACACTATTTTTATCAAACTTTGAAAGGCCTTTCTGCATCTTGTGTAATGCATAATAATAATAATAAAACCCCTACTAATGACCCTCCTTTATCCACGTAGCTTCTGAGACTGAGGGAATAAGATAAACCACCAAAGTCAAGGTTAATTCACACACCCAAATATAAGCTTAGTGGTCAACCATCCTCCTTGTATTGCAAGGTATTTGTATTAATGGGTAATGAAAGAATTATCCATGTTAACTATGTCAGCTGGTAGCAGCTTCTGTCATACAAACTTTGGTACATATTGGGGTCCTATTGCAGTTTGATGATAACTAATCCCTTTATAATAATTAGCAGAAATATCTGAAACACCCTTCAAGGTGGAAGATATGTCATGGGCATTAAAGAAGCCTCAAGAAATTATGCCTAACCTAGTCCTCAAATTTAATTCAATCATATCCTTTCCGTTATCAGTTACATAAGATAAATCTAGAGTTGATAGGTCTCACAGTTCACCAATAATATTATGCCACAACGGAGCACACAATAAGAACAGAATAAGGTTCTACATTAGCAGGTGCAAGACTAAGCTAGGCTTTCACCCAAGCATTCCTACTGCTTTTTGTTTTGTTTTGTTATTCTTTTTTTTAAATGATTCCATGTTATATATCAGAACTAATTATTCCTGTTGGGCCAACCTCAAGAAATGTCAACAGTACATTGGAAGTGCTAATTGGGGTGTCCATGCTCTTCAGCACTTTTGAGATGCAGCGCTTGGATTGGTGGGGTTAGGCATGTTTTAGAAGACTGCAGCATAATGAGCTTAGTCTCCATGGAAGAAGCAGAGATTTGCTGCTCACACTTTGCATTGCATTCGCACCAGTGCTTTTTGCCAGATACAAAGGAAGTTTCTCAAATAGCCAGCAGCCGAAAGCAGGCTGGCTGCAAGGAAATGCAAAGGCAGAATCCCAGACTACTGTGAATCGAGGCAAAGCATCACACAACTTCCAGAGGGATCATTTCTTTGTCTCAATTCATCTAGTTTGTGCCATTGCTATCATTAAAAGAAAAAGAAAAACGAAAAAGACCATTGCTGAGTCTTCTTAAAATTCCTGAGGATTTATTTATTATTTATGTTATTTTATTTATATCCCACCCTCCTTAGGAGAATACCAGGAATAGAAAGGGAAGGCTGCCAATCTGGAGGGATTGGGCAGGGTGACGAAACCCATTTCTTCCTGAATTTTAACTGAGAGACATAAAGGGACTGTGTGGAGGTAGGCTGTGAGAGGAAAGGAATCAGTGTAGTAGATTGTAAAAGGGAGAAAATAGATCAGGGGGAGAAAATGAGAGATCAGGATATAGCAGTGACCGTCATGGGAAAGCATGGTAAGAGATGAGAGATAGTTATTCCAGTGATTGAATATATACTTCTGATCATAATAAATACTTTTGGGATCCTTCATAAATGAAAAATAAGTTTCTGCATAAGCATGTATGTGTGTATTCCAAAATCTATAGATGTAACAGAAGTTGTCCATTTCAGTAAAATACCTTTCACTTTATTAAATAGGCATATGTAGTGAACCTTGTCTAACTTCAAAAAGCTAAGATTAGTATGACCCTAATTAGTAACTGAATAGAAAAACATCAACACATATGATAGTATCGGCTACATCAGGAATACAGAAATATCCTGGAAGAAGGCAATGCCAAATGGTTTCTATACTGTTGCCAAGAAAATCACCCATGAAATCATTGGGCAGTGACTTTGATTTGACTTGACTTAATTATATATTTCACCTGAGCTGTCGTGTTTTATGTCAAACAGTAGTGAAAACAAGGAAAAAATTGGAAGTGGAGGTAGGTAATGGCTATGGACTTCAGATTTTACCAAGCTTCCATTTTAGCAAATGGAAAATGATCCAATGGAACCATTGCCTTGGTAATTGTTCCTTTAATGAGATTAGGGTCCAATGAAATGGCTGCACAAAGGGCCATTTAAACAATGAAGTTCTACTACCAATCAGCTAACAGCAAATTTGAAGACGTTATACAAAAGTGGACAGCAGTTGAGGGTGTTAATAGATCACAGGGCCAAAAGCTTCCAAGGAGAAGACTTGGAAGATAAAAAAGCACCAAGAGAAAAAAGCCAGATCCTTTACGAAAGGAACTGGAAGTTATTGTCCAAATCAGGAGAGTCAGTGGGAAGCGTTTTGGTTGAGGGACAAACAAGCTCTCTTGACAGTAATCTGGGCTACAATCTTAAGAACGTGGGTTAGAAGATTTTAGGAGAGAAGGATTTGCTAAGATCTCTCTGAATCTCTTTAAAAAATCTGGCTTATCAAGAAGACTAGGTGAAGCCAGGCCTCAATTAGTGTCTGTGACTATCAGCCAAAAGGGGAAACAGGGGCCAAGGAAAAGGAATTTAATTGTACAAGTGGAATTTGATGCAATTCCATAGAAAGTCAAGGAAGAGGATTGGATTTTGCTGTATGAAAACTAACACATTTCTACCCAGTCTACATT
This sequence comes from Vipera ursinii, assembly GCF_947247035.1. Taxonomy (NCBI): domain Eukaryota; kingdom Metazoa; phylum Chordata; class Lepidosauria; order Squamata; family Viperidae; genus Vipera; species Vipera ursinii. The sequence goes on along the minus strand of NC_139516.1, from coordinate 82,052,244 downwards.
TGGATTTCCCTTCTTTCTCTTCCAAATCCCATTTAGCATTTTGGTACTCTAAACAAACCAAAACATGAATATATTTTTCTCCTCTACCTTTTATTTTGGTATTAAGAAAGATATTTTGCAGAGTCTTTCCATATATGTGCTATTCTCTATTCTCACATCCAGTGACAAATCAGCCAGGGGAAAAATAATGTATATTTTTCATTTTCCTGAGAGCAAAGGTAGTGGCAGGGTTTTCAAAAGTGAAGGCCTTTTGTTTTTAATTAGGATGGGGTCTCTCTCGCTTTTACTCTTTCCAACAATTTGACAGAAAGTGATGGTTAGATCTAGAAGAATGTATTCTTCCTTTACGTCTTATCCTGTCACACTATAGTTGGTTGCCATGATAAGATTAAGGAGCATCTCTTCTTCCTTGCATTCCCATTCTTCCATACCAAGCAAATGAAAATCTGTTTGCCCCTTCATTTATTTGAAACATTATATGTTGCTACTTCCATGTTGCAACACTTACCAATGGCTGAATACAAGAAAATCCCAACAAAGACACAACATGCAGCACATGGACAAAACTATTGAGTCAAACAGCAAGTTATAGAAATGAATGAACCTTTATTGTCAAAGTACAACCATGTATACATTGAGATTGGCTGAGCCTCCCTTCGTGCCCCCACCCCCCAGCTTACAGTGACACAAACCCTCCATCTTATTACACCATGTGAACTAATTGCACAACACACCGGCCTCGCAAGTCAATTATGCATAAAGTTTATTAAAAAAATTATTTCCTGTTCAAAAGCCTAACAGCCCATGTATAAAAGCTGTTTTTCAGCTTGCTGGTGCGGCTGGCTATACTTCTATATCTCCTACTGGATGGTAGGAGAGTAAAGAGATACCGTCCAGGGTGTGAGTCATCCCTGAGAATCTTCCTCACTCTTCCAAGGCAATGAGCCCTGGTGATGTCATCCAGTGGTGTCAGGGAACAGCCCACAATGTCTTGTGCTGTGCTCACCACCCTCTGTAATACCTTCCTATCCGCGGCTGTCAGACCAGCATACCAAACCACAATACCATACGAGAGGACGCTCTCTATAGTAGACCGGTAAAAGAGGGTCATTAGCCGTTGTTCTACTCTGTTCTTCTGCAAGACCCTGAGAAAGTGAAGCCTCTGTTGGGCCTTTCTGGCCACCTGGGTTGTATTAACTTTCCAGGTAAGATCTTTGCAGAGGTAGACTCCCAGAAATTTAAAGGAGGAAACTCTCTCCACACAGTCCTCCCCGATGTAAAGTGGGGCAGGTTTCTCCTTTTTCCTCTGGAAGTCTAGCACCATCTCTTCCGTCTTGCCAATGTTCAGGTGCAAGGCCTTCTCCCAGCAAAGACAGATGTTTATCAATAGCATCTATCCCTTTCTATAATTCTGTGGATTCAAAGCCAAAAACGTAAAGCATGGTAACTCTCTTTTGCGCCCCTTTTGATCTAATGCTTTAGCAGCTAAGGAGCAGTGGACAAAATCCAGAGACAGCAGGAGCTCTGCTATTTAGAAGATGCCAGGATGGCAAAAATGAGTTAAGGTTTTAGAGCAGAATACTATACTATTTCAGTTTTGCAATCATAATTATTGAAATAATGCTTCCCAGCCAGCAAAAAAAGAGATTCATCTGTGGCCTGAAGGCTTTTCCTTTGCATTTTTTATTACGTTATGAACCTGAAAATGAAGATAGCAAAGGAAGGGACATGAAATGATCATTTTTCAGTTTGCCAAAATCACATGGCTTTTTTTTGTAATTTGCTATCTTTTACTTCAAGATGTTTGAAGAATTAAAACTCACAAACATAGAAAAGTGGCAAAAACTGTGTTGATCTTATATATTATTTTTCATCAGGGGCGAGACATAAATAAAGAATAAGACCAAACCACTAAAATAAATTATAATTGAGAGAAGTAATAAATCTAACATGAGAATAAAAATATAATGAGAATACTTTTTTCCTGCATAAATATAAATCCAGTCTGCATTCTAAAATCCAGTTAATTGGAGAACTACTACAGGAGTCAGTCTTAAAAGGCATTCAAGAAATCTCTTTCTACTCAGGGATGACATTCAAATATCACACAAAAGATCGGACAAATGACCTCCCTCATATCTTATTTATGCTTATGGGAGAAGATATCGTGGGAAACCCCACTCAGAAAAGAATCACATCTAAATTCATAAACCTGTTAAAGGCATGAAGAGACTCTGACCTTGCACTCAGTCCTACTCTTACAACTGTTCCCACATTTCTGTAGGATGGGTCTGCTAACTAACTCCTTGTGGTATTGTGCTTTATCATACCTCACAGGAAATCTTGGTGTGGTTCATTTAGACGTCCAGTTTCAAATGCACCTCCGTGGCAAGGATGAGACACTGGATCTCCAAGGCAAATGCTTTTGAAATCTGCAGGGAAATTCTCTTTTGTCCTCCCTCCCCTCCCTCCCCCCCCCCCCAGAGAAATGAAAAGACAATACATGAAAGATGAGCATTTTTTTCATATGTGTTACTTCTTGCAGTGAGAAGTCTCCAGTAGATTGTACTAATCACAAATACTGAACAGCTAACTGAGAGAAACAGGGCAACATACCAATTTTAAAAACCGACTAAACAAAAGTTGGAGTTTAATTTTTTTTTTTGCCTGGATGCTAGTACCATATGCATCTCCGTCCTTTACATCTTTCAGCCCAGCTGCCACCTGAAAAGACAGTTCGAGAACTTTATTCTCTGCAAAAATCGATGTGAAACAGTCTTGTTATTTACTTCTACAAGTAATGAAGCCTTCAAAAGATAATCCAAGAATGTTAAACGATATAAGAAAATATGAACTGGGTGCCCATACAACGATTTCAGTGTTGGTGAGATTATGGACCCAGTGACCAACCCCAATAAAACTTGAAATGGAAGCTGTCATTTGAGCCAATTTTGATTTCTGCATACATTTCTAAGGCAGCCCCACATCCAGCATTTAGGATTGATTAATGCAGAGTTATCAGAATGTGGCAGGTGTTATAGCATTACTTGGAAGCAGTTATTCTATGGGAGAATGTTTTCAAAAGTGAACTCTCGCATAGTCCTGAATTTATTGCTCTTTCAGTTTCAAAACAAAAACAGTTTTATAACTCCGATAGAATATAGCCTCTCACCTGGATTGTTAAATGATCAACTCCACAGGTGATTAACTGCGAAAGCTGTGTACTATAGTGGTGTAGAGTTATAGGTCTATACTTAAATTTTAATTTTGGATATTAGTATTACTTAACAGGCTTTACCTGGTTTCCATTATCTTAATCCCAAATGTGTTATAAATTCTGGACTGATTGATGAGAGGAGTAATATTACAATCACTTACTAATTAGAGACGAACTCTCATTGCTTCTGAATAAATGTATATATGATTGTGTTGTAAATTAGGTAAATTCATGCTTGTGCTGTGGATTTAGTAAAATTCATTTGTACATTCAAAACTGAATATACACTATTAACAATATTGTTGTGCTGATGTTTTTTGGTAAATAAACTGGCAAAAGGTGATCCAAACTAAACCAGGCTCAGGGCTTAACAAAGGAGAATGGTTTACTACTTTGGCCCATTCTTTCTTTGATTGGAGTCAAGGGCCCTGAACATGGAGGCAGTCTGGTCCAGTGGTTAAGGCATCAGGCTAGAAACTGGGAACCTGTGAGTTCTAGTCCTGACTTCTGCATGAAAACTAGTTGGGTGACTTTAGGTCACTCTAAGCCCAGCTCACCTCACAGGATTGTTGTCCTAATGAATATGAGGAGGAAGGAATATTACGTGTGTTCATCACCTTGAATTATTTACAAAAATAATGAAGGTGGAATAAAAATAAATAAATTCATTCTGTAGTGGGAAGAAATTGCTTACTGTCTCCAGGATTTATAAAGCTTCCCGGACAGAGTTTAATTCCAGTTAAGTAGGATTTAGTTTGCTTACTTACAGTTTGGTATAATTCCTAGGAAAAGTTAATGCATGATCCTGAGAAACAAAATGACAGTAAAAAGTGTCCAAATATAGCAGCCTTCAGATTCCTGGCTTCGTGAAGACTCTTGTCATCTGCAAAATGTCGGTGAGCTTAAATGATACATAGCCTTCCATCTTCTGAGCCCTTCCAGTAAAAACATTTTTTAACCACATGGATTGCTTTCTTGTGCACATAATCTGAGTCTTGCCAATGAATGACAAATCTACATACACGTCATGTCAGCTAGCAAGATTTTGCAGACTTAATTGCTTTGGCTCCAGGCATTCTGTGTCAAAATGGAGTGTTTTATGTCCTGCGTGTTGCTCCTCTTTTTTTTTTTACAACAGTTAAATAATTCTGTAATTTGCCTGTTTTCTTTCTAATGCATTGTCCATTAAGTCATTTAATAATTTATGCTATAAATCTCACCACACCACCTTAAATAGCATATGGAGACTGCTCGGGCTGTTATGTCTAGAATCAACAACAACATCAAAATACTTTTCATACCAAGCTAGGAACTTTCTAATTTGGTTCCCCCCCCTGCTTTGGGCCAGCGGGTGAGTTGAGACAGGAATGGATACTTATTGAGTTTAATATGTAGCAGCAAGGACCCTGTTAGGGAAAAAGAGTTTGGGGCACACGTCTAGGGCCCCCCTCAGCAGGATGAACAGAAGAATATCTATCACGGTAGGACATGCTTACTACAATTAGACTAAGTGAAATAATATAGAAATAAATAATATAGAAGAATATAGATTCTCCCCCCCTCTTTTTTTAAAAAAAGCAGGGCTTACAATTACTTAATTATTGCAATTGTTCTGCAATTTATTTTGAATGGAATTTGCAAAGACTGATTCCCCCCCCCCCAATGTAATAAGGGCCTCTGCCATTCTTGCCTTCTTTTTCTCCCTTCCCTGGAATTACAAGTTACAAGAATTTGTAGGGTATGGACGGTCTCAGTTGTTGTAGACAAGAATCATCTCATCTTCTAACTCAGGGATGGATAACCATATGCTAGGGTGATAGAGGAAATGACATAACATGAGAAAGTGGCACAGACGAAGTTGCTGAGCTGTTTCATTTTTCCAGTTTTGGAAGATTGTTGATTGTTTTAAAAAAATATCATTAAGGTTTTAAGGTTTAAGGTTTTATTTAATTTATATACTGCCCTTCTCCCTGGGGACTCAGGGCGGTTCACAGGGCATATAAAAATAACAATACAAAAGTTAAAAAAAGATTAAACCAATGCCCAATTAAAACAATAATACCATTCTAAAACAACGATTTAAAACCCATAATCCCCCATCAGGCCAGACCAGCTAATTCAAATAAATGGGTCTTCAGACCGCGACGGAAGGTTCGGAGGTCTGATGCCATCCGGAGCTCCACCGGCAGTTGGTTCCATAATGCCGGGGCGCCCACAGAGAAGGCTCTCCCCCTGGGGGCCACCAGTCGGCAATCCCTGACTGGAGGCACCCTGAGGAGGCCCTCTCTGTGGGAACGCACAGGGCGGAGGGGAGTTGATGCCGGCAGCAGGTGGTCCCCGAGATAACCCAGACCCATGCCATGTAAGGACTTAAAGATCATAACCAAGACCTTGAACCTCACCCGGAAGACAACTGGTAACCAATGCAGCTAGCGGAGCAAAGGTGTAACATGGGAGTACCGGGAAACTCCCAAGACAACTCTCGCGGCCGCATTCTGTACCAGTTGGAGCTTCCGAGTGGTCTTCAAGGGAAGCCCCATGTAGAGAGCATTACAGTAGTCAAGGCGAGAGGTCACGAGCGCATGAGTGACCGTACACAAGGCATCCCGGTCCAGATAGGGCCGCAACTGGCGCACCAGGCGAACCTGGGCGAAAGCCCCCCTAGTCACGGCCACTATATGATCTTCCAGAGTAAGCCGTGAATCTAGGAGGACTCCCAAGTTGCGAGCCCTATCCACGGGGGGTAAGAGCTCACCCCCCATAGAAAGAGATGGAACATTTTGAATGTCCCGGGATGCCGGAATGCACAGCCACTCAGTCTTGTCAGGGTTGAGTTGAAGTCTGTTCCTCCCCATCCAGACCCGAACCGCCTCCAGGCAACGGGACATCACAGCGAGGGCATCACTGGGGTGGTTTGGGGTCGAAAAGAAAAGTTGGGTATCATCGGCATATTGATGATACCCAACTCCAAAACCACGAATGATCTCACCCAGCGGTTTCATATAGATGTTGAACAGGAGAGGCGAGAGAACCGACCCCTGAGGAACTCAACAAACGAGAGACCTAGGGGCCGATCTCTGCCCCCCTGCCAACACCGACTGTGAGCGTCCCAGGAGATAGGAGGAGAACCACTGAAGAACTGTGCCTCCCACTCCCAATCCCCTGAGACACCGCAGCAAGATACCATGGTCGATGGTATCGAAAGCCGCCGAGAGGTCTAATAGGACAAGGACAGAGGAATGTCCCCTGTCCCGAGCCCTCCAGAGATCATTCACCAGAGCGACCAATGCCGTCTCCGTGCTGTACCCAGGCCTGAAACCCGATTGGTAGGGGTCCAGATAATCCGCTTCATCCAGGACCATAGGAAGCTGATGCGCCACCACACTCTCGGCAACCTTCGCAAGAAAGCGAAGGTTGGAGACTGGACGAAAGTTGTTCAATACAGCTGGGTCCAAGGCAGGCTTCTTGAGGAGAGGTCTCACCACCGCCTCCTTCAAGACGGTGGGGAAATAGCCCTCACTCAAGGAAGCAGATATGACCGCCTGGAGCCAGCCTCGTGTCCTCTCCCTAGCTGCATAAACCAGCCAGGAAGGGCACGGGTCCAACAAACATGTGGAGCTCAGCCTTCCCATAATCCTGTCCACTTCATCAGGGGTCATAGAATCAAACTCCTCCCAGGTAACGTTGACAAGACCGCCCGTGTCCTGATCGCCTGACTCTGCCCAGTTGGAGTCCAAACCGGTCCGAATCCGAGCGATTTTATCCAACAGATGTTGGCTAAATTCCTCGGCACGGCCCTGCAAGGGATCCTCCCTCACCTCCTGATTAAGAAGTGAGCGAGTCACCCTAAACAGGGCGGCCGGGCGATTATCTGCGGACGTGATAAGGGTGGAGAAGTAATTACACCTCGCCACCCTCATCGCTGCGAGATAAGACCTAATATAGGTTCTTAACCGCAACCGGTCGGGTTCGGATCGGCTAGACCTCCAACAGCTCTCTAGGCCCCGTTTCCGACGCTTCATCTCCCGGAGCTCCGCGGAGAACCATGGAGCTTGCTGGGATCTGCGCCGGGTCAGGGGCCGCAAGGGTACAACCCGGTCAAGTGCCTCAGTGGCTGCCCTTTCCCAGGCTTCCACTAAGGCATCCGCCGAGCTGTGAGCAATGGAGGCAGGTGGGGACCCCAGCGCCGCTTGGAATCTATCAGGATCCATTAAGCGTCTGGGGCGGTACCATCTAATTGGCTCCGTACCCCCACGGCGGGGGGTGGCAAAACGGAAGACCAGCCACAGGAGATGATGATCGGTCCATGACAGGGGCATAATAAATGGAGCGCCCCCACCAAGATCATCCAACCACCGTCTAGATAAAAAAATCAGGTCAAGGGTGTGGCCTCCCTCATGGGTTGGCTCTGAAATTACTTGCGTCAGGTCCATGGCCGTCATGGAAGCCATGAACTCCCGAGCTAGCTCAGATGAACCTCCCAGGGATGGTAGATTGAAGTCTCCCAAAACTATAAGTTTGGGAAACTCAACCACCAAACCCGAGAGGATATCGAGCAGCTCGGGCAGGGCTGCTGCTGTGCGACTAGGCGAAATGTACACCAGCAGCAAGCCCAACTGCGCCCCAGAGCCAAATCTCACAAAGAGAGACTCACACCCGACTATCTGAGACACGGTGGTCTCCCGCGGACATAAGGTCTCCCTAATAGTAACCGCCACTCCCCCACCCCTACCATGAGCTCGTGGCCGGTGTAGCACCCGGAAGCCTGGTGGGCAGAGGTCAACCAAAGGGACCCCACCCTCTGGGCCCAACCCCACCCTCTGGGCCAAGAAGACACTTAACATCCTTCTCTTTTTTTCATAAATACAAGATTTTGTTCCAAAACATTAATACTTTGGTCACATGATCTAGGAGGGCTTTGAAGATCACAAAATGGGTTTGTCTATAGGTTGTCCATTCATTTAAACCCTAACAAATTAAAATTTGCAATACAGCTTGCTGGTATTTCTAATGATATCTTTACTCTAGCTGTCTTCATATCACTTGCCCTATGTCTCTGTTCTTGTATATGCTAGCATGCTTCTGTCTAACCTACAAAATCATGGCTTTGCCTTCTGGTGAGTTTTTCAAGGTCACTTAGGATAGTTCCTCAAGTACTGGGTCCTTCTGTACTGATCTGCCTGTTTAGGTCACCTTAAATCTCTCTGTGAAAGAAAATCCTAAGTTGGATACATTTTAGGACGCAAAGCATCAGTCCTTCAGGACAATTAGACTAGGAAACCAAAGTTAGGAATACTAATGCGACTTTTTTAAAAATTTATTTATTTATTTATTTTAAGAGCCTTGGTGGAGCAGTGGGCTAATGCCTCCTTAAGTAACACCAGCTGCCTGCAATTAGTGCAGGTTCGAGTCCCACCAGGCTCAAGGTTGACTCAGCCTTCCATCCTTCCGAGGTAGGTAAAATGAGGACCCAGATTGTTGGGGGCAATAAGCTGACTTTGTAATAATGCCGCTTGGTGTGTGTGTGAAAGCCCTAATAAGCAGGCATATTCATAGAATGAAGGCTACTGCTAAGCTTGTAAGCCGCCCTGAGTCTTCGGAGAAGGGCGGGATATAAATGGAATTAAAATAAATAAATAAAATAAAAATAAAAAAAATATTTATTTATTTATTTATTTATTTATTTATTTATTTATTTATTTGGTTTATATACCGCCCTACTCCCGAAGGACTCAGGGCGGTTAACAAGGCAAAATTTAAAAACAATACAATATAAAATTAAAATAAAATTAAGTCTAGCCCCCAAAAATTAAAATCACAAATTATTATAAGCTTACATTAACAAAAATTTAAAAGTCAGAATATTTCCCCCCCCCCTTTATGTTCATGAGAACCTGGGAGAATCCTGTGTGAGACACGTTCTTAAATTACATTTTTGCCCCAGATTCAGATTTTTTGCACCCGACCATTGTTTTGGTTGCAGCTATTCCTCCTGTCCTCAAAGTTATACATTTTCCCCATTACATAAAAGGTAGTTAGAGCCAGTTTGGTCTAAAAGCCAGTTTGGTCTAGTGGTTAAGGTGCTGGCTTAAAAACCATGAGACTGTGAGTTCTAGTACCACCTTGGGAATGGAATCCAGCTGGTTGACCTTGGGCCAGTCACACTTTATCAGCCAAACTCATCTCACAGGATTGTTGTTATGGGGAAAGCAGGAAGAAGAAGGAGGATCAGATATATTTGCAGCTTTGAGTTATTTATACAAAAATAATAAAGGAGAGAAATAAATTGATGTTACGTTTCTGACTTTGCTTGTTGAAAGCTGGCTGGAAGGTTGCAAAGGAAGGTTGCAATCGCATGATATCAGAATGGCTATATCCATTGTAAATATATGCTGGGTTGCCAAGCACCCAAATTTTCATCATGTGACCATGGGGATGTAATGAAAGTTGTAAGTGTGAGGATCAGTCAGAAGTCATTTTTTTTCCCAATGCCACTGGAACTCTGAACAGTCACTAAATGAAAGATTGTAAGTCAGGACTACCTGCAGGTTAAATTGCCCTATAGCTGAAGCTAAGATGGCCTAAACCTGAATGACTAATGACTTGGAAATCTCACCTGGGTTTCTCTCTATGTTGATAAATAGGGAGGTAATAAATACTTCTATGCTTTTCCTTCTGGTTCCTCCTAAATGACTTAAAGCCTAGCATATGCTATTCTAAGTTGTCTGGAAGAACATAAGTAAATAAATAGCAATAGCAATAGCACTTAGACTTATTTATCATATATATACCACTTCATAGTGATTTATAGCACTCTCTAAGCAGTTTACAGAGTCAGCATGTTGCCCCCAACAATCTGGGTCCTAATTTTATCGACTTCAGAAGGATAGAAGGCTGAATGAACCTTAACCCAGTCAGGATCGAATTGTTGACTGTGAGCAGAGTTAGCCTGGAATACTGCATTCTAACCACTGCACCACCAGGGCTGCAATAAAAAGATACAATCAATGACCAGCAATGATCATCCACTGATTTTGCAGAAGATATCCCTTGATGGGTTCACACATTTGCTGAGATCATAAAGTAGGTTATTTAGCTTTGGATTTAGTAGAGTCATTGTACCCAGTAACTCTGGTCTTAATCCAGGGTTTACTTGATATGATTCCAGGCAATTGCGGCTTGTTCAATATTCTACAGCCAAAATAAAAATAAAATAAAGAAAACAGTGTTTACTGAGTGATTCTTCAGTTAAAACAAAAAAAATTGTTGCATTTCTAAAAATTCTTCAGTTACAATAAGCTAGTTTTGCTCACATTTCTTTTACAGTCCTATCTTTTTACGTCTGAATAATCCAGTGCTTGTTTAATTCCACTTTTCCCATTTAGATCAGATGCTTAGGGTTTTTTGCTTTTTTTAAAGCTCCCTCCTTCTTTAGCATATTGGCACCAAAGCTAGGTGTCTTTAAAAAAAATGTACGTTGGGAAATAAGACTCCCCAAGGTCTGCGAATTATAGAACAATGTTGAGCTAAGCTTGGCTTAACAATTCCTAATTAGAAACTCCCTGATCATTTGCTAATTTTTGAGATAGTCTTTGGTAATTAGAACAGTGCGCCTCACTCTGCCAATAAAGCAGAAGAGGAAATTTGCAAGGTGTCAAAATCAATTATCCATTTGGATCATCGGGTTTATAAGCCTTTCATCCTCCCTGATGCACAGCTCCTCAAATACATTTTGGTAACAAAATAACCTGGGACTAACAGCCACCCACATGAAAGAGAGGTTGCAAGGGTGACTCCTGGTCACGTTCTTGTCCTGAATTTAATTTTACATTGATAATTAGGCTCTCCAAGCCACCTGATATTTTTTTTGACCAGCAGGAAACAAAACCCCGCTGGTTGACTCAGGGGAGAGAAACACACCGCTCCTGCGGTGCTCACAACGTGGCTTCACAAAAGCTGAAAACAAGAGCTGTGGCAAATTGGATCATCCTACAAGTTTCGACTGGCCCATTGTGTACAAGTAGTAAATTGAGAGCTGATATTTCTGAGAACTATTTATTAGCAAAGCTTGGGTCTGGCTTGCTCCTTGTCATACTCCTTGGCAAACAGCTTTTTACCAGTTTTGGATGAGCAATCTCTGCCACTTTATGTAGGGCAAGCATAAGAGAGGCAGAGAGCGGATCCTTGGGGGGAATTATTGTGAGTGGACGCTTGCAGCAACGATTCAGGCTGAAAGCTTGGGCAGTCGGCTGATCTGCTCCCTCAGCAGTTAAAAACACTAGATGCATCTCTGATTATATGGTTTGAAGTAAAGCTAATGGGAAGCATTTGCAGGCACTTGCTGTAACACAAACAGTGAGAGAAAGGGGAGGGGGAAGCAGAAAGGTATTTTGATATTTCCTTCTTTTGGCGCCTGGCTTATTAGTATTTTAAACAATGACGTCCTAGGGACAGTGATCAGTTTTAATCATGTAGTGCAAAAAAGGTGCGAAAATAGGAGGCTGTGACCAGTTAGCAGAAATCATAGTTAGACATGCTGAGACCTGCCAGGCTATGCCAAATTGGCTATCTCATATTGAACGGCTGATACCCTGGCTAAGTTTCTTTTTCTGAAGTCGCGGGGAGATAATGGGATGGCTGTTTCATTACTCCCCCCCACTCCCAGCCCTCAGTCATACCCTACACATTTCACATTTGGATCTAGGAAAATACAAAAATCTGGGGGAGAGGGATATATATATATATATGACAAATGCTTGTTAACTATTAGATTACCTTGCTAGGCCCCAAACATGGGACAAATCTTTATCTCCTGTGTCAGCCTATCCTGAAGGCCATCGACAGCTCATATTTGTGTAATTTTTTTTAAATTGCTAACAAAGAATTACGGGAGACTGATATGCATTTCAAACTTATTAGTTTTCATCAGTCAGCCATACCCTTCTGAGATTCGAACCTGGGCTGATTACACATTAGGCAGTTGTTTTCACCTCTAGGCCACAGGATCTCTCTAGCTTTGTTAGCAGAGAAGAAAGGGGAGATATATGACAAATGCCTGTTAACTATTAGATTACCTTGCTAGGCCCCAAACATGGGACAAATCTTTATCTCCTGTGTCAGCCTATCCTGAAGGCCATTTGTGTAAATTATATATATATATATATATATATATATATATATATATATATATATATATATATATATATATATATATATATATATATATATATATATATATATATATATATATATATATATATATATATATATATGTATATAGTTGCTAGGCATACCCCCAGAATGATGGGCTTTGTTAAATGCAATGCAGAAACCTTACAATTATTTCAAGTCATTCTCTAGATTTGGAAGTAAGGTTAAGGGTACTATTATGACTGACCCTAGATGTGTGTGTGGGGGGGTGAATTAGATGACCTTGTCTTTCCTCACCAGCAGAAGCAATCCATTTATTTAACATGTTATCCATTTTATGATCCAAAATGATTCTGGGCAGCTTTGAGACTATGCAAAGCTAGCTTTTCTCATTCATTGCAGAAGGGGAAATGAGTCCTAGGAAACGTCTATGGAGATTCTCAGCCATCCAGGCTATAGTTATCCCAAAGGTGCTTTTTTCACGAGGCAAATGGACTTTCTTGTTTTTTATCTGAAGATGTTTTGCTTCTCATCCAAGAAGCTTCTTCAGCTCTGACTGGACGGTGGGGAATGGAAGGGTTTATACAGCCAGTCAGACCTTGAAGAAGCTTCTTGAATGGGTAGCGAACTGTCTTCAAACAAAAACAAGGAAGTCCAGTTGCCTCTCGAAAAAGCTCCTTCGGGATGAGTCCCAAGAAATACTCTGTGATGTACTTTCTAGGGGGGAAATCATATGCTGCTTTTCTCTAGCATACTTCCTTTGGCACTACAGTATGGTTCTTAAAAGAAAAAGCATTCATCTGGCACCATGTATTAAGAAGAGAGAGGCAGAGAAAGCATCTACAATGGTCATGTGTCTTTTTCAGGAAATGATCATCCATTTGAATGGTTCTTAGAGAGCAGGCCTGCATTGGGACGACAGTCAGAAGAAGACCTTCTGTCTGAGGACAGTTTAAGGTCAGTTGAGAGTTGTCTGCTTAACTTTACAATAGACTACAGATCAACTGACTTCAGGTAAAGACCTTGAAACATTTCACCAATAGTTATTAGCACCACTAGGCAAGCAGATACACAGTTCAGCTCTTTCAAAGTATTGCTTCAGAGCAGCCACACTGATAGCTCAATTTACAGAAATCTTGATTTTACAGTGTCATAGGTGATCCTAGGCTAAACTCATGTTACAATGACATTTATAGTTGTCACCCCTTTTCCTTCTTCTTCAAAGTCCACTCTAATATTTCTTGGTTCCATTATCCCTTGTTCTAACTTAGTTCAATGACCATTTTAGATTCCTAATGAAAAAAAAAACCAAACTAATTGTGTATCGCTTTCTAGTATCCAGGCATGGCTTGGGCACACAGAGACCCCTTTGAAAATGAATTGCTCTTCTTAAGGCAAAGTGCCTCTTTGAACCTTACACACACAATGCATGCACTTAACCTAAAAATAATAATGCTCAGATTGCCAATATATTCAGCAATGTAGTTGTGATGATATTACAAGTTGACACAAATGAATTTACTGGCAATAATTCAGTTACAGGGAATACAGCACTTCATGAAAATATTTAATTATGTTTCATACAAAGATGAATAGTTCATTTCTTCTGTACTCATTGCTATAGCATGGATTATGGTTAAGTTTTTCAGACTGGAAATTTCATTTTCTTTCTGTTTTTCAATAGCATAGTATTTGTTCTTCCTTCCTTCAAAGAGATAAATCTTGCTCCAACTAACTTTTGGTCTACTTTTATATGGTTTAAACATGCTGAATGGGCACTGCGGTTGTAATCCTCCAGGTTGATTCTTAGGTGCATCTAAAAATTAACTCTTCGAATGTATTTAAAATTGATTTAGGCAAGACAAGCCTAAATATACTGTAAATCTTGATTCAAATACTTCACCAATCCACTGCAGTTTACTCCTGTGTAAGCTTGCCTAGGCTTCTAATTGAAAGCTGCAAAATCCTCTTCTATTCTGATTCTATTTCCCTATTGTGACTTAAACTCTTTTCTTTATTGTCCAGCCACTGTTGAAGTGCTCTTTTTTGTTATATCAGCACAATGATGGACATTTAGAAGATTAGGGCACTGGAGTCTAAAACATAGAAAGAACAGTTGCTGGAATTGGGTATGCAGGGCTTTTTTTCTCATAGAATGCTCAGAACGGAGTTCCGGCACCTTTTTTGGATGAAACCTTGTAGGATAGGCAAGGTAGGTTGTATGACATGTGTGAGTTCCGGCACCTTTTTCTTTTACAAAAAAATCACTGTGGGTATGTCTAGTTTAACGAAGAGAAGGGTGAGGGGTGACATGATAGCAGTGTTCCAATATCTCAGGGGCTGCCACAAAGAAGAGGGAGCCAAGCTATTCTCCAAAGCACCTGAAGGCAGGACAAGAAGCAATGGATGGAAACTAGTCAAGGAGAGAAGTAGCCTAGAGCTCAGGAGAAACTTCTTGACAATTAGAACAATTAATCAGTGGAACAACTTGCCTCCAAAAGTTGTGAATGCTCCAATACTGGAAGTTTTCAAGAAGAGATTGGAAAACCATTTGTCTGAAATGGCACAGTTTTTTCTGCCTGAGCAGGGGGTTGGACTAGGAGATCTCCAAGGATCCTTCCAGCTCTTATTCTGTATTTTGTAAGATGTAAGTCACCAGGGAGATAACATCTACAGTAAGTCTGAAACCATGTGTAGGAAAAGGGTAAATGGATCTTACCATCATGTCTTCAGCTGGAAGTGTACATATTACACACAAAAACATCTTGTTCTTGAATAATTTGGGAAAGAATAATAATCCAGCCTGAAATCTCATATATGGGATTTCAGTTTAGACTTATATGTGACATTTTCACTTGAATTATGGCTTTACAAAATTTAGAAACAGCACAGTGGACACATCATCCAACTTCTTGTTTGATGTAGAAAATGAGATGCTACAATACTCCCAATAAATGGATGCTCCATCTCTATTAGAAGGAAAATCTTACCACTCTCCAGCTTGTTGTTTCCATTATTACAATGCTTTTCTGGCACAAAATTTATCCTAATAATCTCCTTAATATTCCTGTCCTGTTTTACACTTCTGCTGCCTAATTAAATGTTTAGACCTGCTGCTATATCGATCCCCCCAACAGTGATTAAATAGACATGATAATCTTTCTCCATAGCTTCATTTTTGCTAGTGAATGAGTATCTGTTTAGACTACATGAGAATTTATTTTTGGCCTGGCAAAATGAAACATGCTACTTATTCATAAAAAATACTTTAGTCCTTACTGATACAGAAGGCTAAAGATTTTCTCCATTCCAATTTGGAAGAAAAAGACTGACATGAGTTTGAGATTCATGTAATTAGCCCACACTTTTATTTAATATGCATGGATTATTGAGTCACAAAAGTAGAGGGAAGAGGAACAGAGGAAGTCCATTTTCCTGAGTTGATTATCTACATTTGTTTTGGATTTCTCAAACTATCACCATAGCTATATTTGAAGATGAAACTATCTTCTTATATTAAGGGTAATGTTTTCCAGATTCAACAGTTCTCCAGTACTTATAGGAGCTCTCTATTCCACTTAGTCCCAGATGTAGCTATGTCTCACTGCATATTCTGTGGCTCTCAGGCAGCAGAAACATATACTGTAAAATCAGGTCCAAAGTTTCTGCCAATTAGGTTAGAAATTGGTCCAGTTACAAATCTATCCCTCTGCTATGGATATTATTTCTCCCAGGTGCCAATCCAACTATGAAAATAACAAAAAAATTATTTAGAATTCTGTGGAATCCAGTTTTTCTGCTTTCACAGATTAATGTCTTTCCTTGCCTCTTTACTATTGATAGTTTGTTGAATGTATTGATAAACACCAGAAGAAACAAGCACACACATTGGAAGGATGGAACTTGGGTGACTGCATGAATTACTTTACTGAAACCTTTGTATGTGTTTTACTGACAAAATAAGGCATTGCTGTAGAGTGATACAATTGTACAATTTTTTTGATTAAAACATATCACAAAGATATCTACATTATTTCACTTACAGTAGTTTATAATGAATATAATTTGTTAGCCATAAATTCAAAGTATATTTTTATACTGTATTGCAATATTTCAATAATATACCTATGCAAATTTTAAAAACTCGTTGCTTATCTCCATCAAGCTGGATGAAATGACGATATTTTCCATAGAACTATAACTTTGAATAATGTGAATCTGAATAATGGCACCATTTTATGGGATTCACCCTAATTGATACTTACCATTCATGTTGAGTTTAAGCAGATTTTTCCAAATAAATGGCTGGAATGATATGTGGGAATGACCTTAGGAGACAGAGTAGAAACACAACCAAGGTTCAGATAATAGATAACATTCAATGCAGCGTGGATGTGGTAACTGGCTCAGATGGGACCCTCACTAGTTTTTTGAGTTGTAAAGGGGATGGGGGGGGGGGAAAGAGATATACTTTCAGATTCTCAATATTCTGTTAATGTAACTGTTAAAAGAAAAATCTTCATCACGGTCCAGTCCAAGCTGGGAATAAATAAAATGGAGACTGCTTTAGAAAGAAGGTTATAGTTTATTGAAGAGCAAAGCCAGACAGAAGCATGGCTCTGGGAAAGCTGACCACATGGAGCAGGGAGTGGTGGGTTTTTATGCCTTCTTGGGCTTTTGTGTTTGGAATTGTTCCTGTGGCATGAACTTTGACCTGAGGTTCAGTGTGCCTTTCTGGTATTCTGATGGTGTTGGGTTAATCCAATTATGTCCTAAAGGTCATATCCTGCTTCCCTGTGGCTGTGGCTGATGGCTATGTCCTGTTTTGGGTTTTTTGATGTGAGGGGTTGTTAGTTCCAGGGATCTTTGTATTTCTAATCCCATCAGCTCTAAATGTCCTGGCTCCAGTCTTTCTGACAAAATTATGATATCTGCATTTCTACAGATACAGTATTTCTGCTTGGGGGAGAGAGGCTTGGGGCTATTAAGAAAAACTGGGCATGCTTTTCTGCCTTTTGAAGATCCTTTGAGAAAATATAATATTCTGTCTTTTTAATATTTCCTTCTCTGGTGGGGGGGGGTGACTTCCCACATAACCTTACAATAAAATGAGAATTACCTCATCTGGCTGTGCTTCCTGTCTGGTCTACCCCGCAAGTTGACAATGGCTGGTAGATAGATGCATTTGATTGCAACTCTTATTATGGTGGGTTTGGGGGAGTGGAAAGGGGATTTCACTCATCTAAAGGATACTTGGGAAAGTCTTGTACCAGCTTTCCCAAGTGCAATTGCTCAGGAAGAAGCTGAGATATCATTGCTATCCTTGCTGAATTTTTGCAAAGCAAATCTGATGCTGGGGGGGGGGTTGATCATGCCATCCTATGCTGAAAGAACAAACCCCGTCAATGCCTGGTATGTTGTGCATGTGTGGCTGTGTACATGTTTGTATCTATATTCTGGCACGGGTGGGAGAAATAGCCAGTTTATAATTGTCTTTGCTCACTGTTGCATTGTGACAATGTAAAATAATGCAGGGGTGTGGAAGATGAACATCTGATTTGTCACATCTGATACACTAATGTTTTATCCAAAAGGAAAAACACATTGTAACATGCTCAGTCATCTGCATAAACACCACCTGGCCCTTTGCAGGCACCTACTCAAATTGCAAAAGTTAATGGCAGCCTATTTGAAGCCATTTCACTGGTAGGAATTGCAAGCTCTTTGCTTTCGCTTTTTCTCTTTCTCTTACTCCCCCCTCCCCGGATTATATTTACAAGACTATTAATTATACATTAGAGTCTGGGTTGGACTCTAAAGGCATAATTCCAGGTTGCGTGATTTACAGTTGTCCATTGGTCTTTGAATGCATATTATGCCATTAAGGGTTATACATCTGTATTTGTTTTAATAGCATAAAAGAAAACAAACATAAGAAACACAAAAAAAACCCTGGATTAGTTGAAGATGATTATCTAACAGTTTTAGATGTACAAAGTGCACAATGTAGCACTTTGTACTAATTTATGTACCCCTAATTCCAATAGTAATCAATGGTCAGATATTTATTATTTGAAAAAGAATGATTAAACAATGTACTACCCAGCAAAATTATCTATTATTACATTTAACATCCTGGACGTTCTGGTGTACTTCAACAAAATTAGTTAATTGTACAATGTACTTAAATTTAAAACAAACAAATAAATATTTTAAAAAAGAAAATACTGATTATAGTAGCTCTGAACTGAAAGACTGAAAGAGAGAGGGAGAGGGAGAGATTATAGAATAACTTTTTGGAAGAATCCTAGATTAGATCAGACATTATATTTATATATATATATATATATATATATATATATATATATATATATATATATATATATATATATATATATATATATATATCTCACATCATTTTGAATAGACAAATCCTGATATTATGTGCTACCACCAGTATTATTTGGTAAAATTATCTGATTTTCTTCCCATAGTACAATAATATCTGGGACCTAGATATATTAAAATGCACATACATCAGTAAGGAAAAAGAAGAAAGAAATTTACATGATGTGTGAACTGCCAAGTATAGAGAGGTGTGTTTTATGCATGCCTGGTCCTTTGTCCAGATTTTAGACTGACAGGTGTGATGGGTGAGAAGCAAAGGGTGGTGGTTGTCAGTTTTGTTTCAAAATTCTCAAAAGTACCCCACCACATACAGCCTGAGAAAGATTTTGCCCATAGGATGGTTCTGGCATTTTGAAAAACATCATAAAACATGATTTAATAGAATGAGAAAAAGACAGGTGCCTGTGACCTCTGACCTGGCAAAGTTTTCTTAATTTCAATATTTTAGCCATCTAGCCAAATGTTTGGCTTGTCATATAGCTTGTGTGGGGTATACCACAGTAAACAGTCAGAATGTGGTAGGAGATAGCCATGGAGTCTTGGGCTGCAACGATACAGTACCAAACTGAAAGTCTACATTCAGTAATAAAACACATTAGTTGAAAAGGACAAGTTGGTTGTTCCCAAAGTAATCTGACTTCCAAAGTGCTGTCTGGGTAAAATAAATAAAAAGGTAAAGGTAACGGTTCCCCCACACATGTGTGCTAGTTGTTTCCGACTCTAGGGGCCAGTGCTCATCTCCGTTTCAAAGCTGAAGAGCCAGCGCTTGTCCGAGGACATCTCCATGGTCATATGGCCGGCATGACTAGACGCCAAAGGTGCACGGAGCACTGTTACCTTCCCACCGGGGTGGTCCCTATTTTTCTACTTGCATTTTTACGTGCTTTCGAACTGCTAGGTTGGCAGAAGCTGGGACGAGTAACAGGCGCTCATAAATAAATAATGGCCAATAAATTGCCTTATATACCACCCATGCCCTTCATGAAGAAAAGGTAGGTTTGAACTCATGGGAACTGTCAATAAATTAACTCATCAACTAGTATTGAGGATGGCAGGCTGTTGATTGTAACACTCTATGTGACTGAAGTGGTATTATTGATGGAGAAGTGATTTCAGGGCAAACAAAGGAACAAGTGACAATATCCTGGCTGATTGAAGACCACTCATTTTTGTAAATGAAAAAGTCTGTATGTTGCAATTATTCAGAGATTTACATAAAGATTTTTTAGTATTGGTTTGACAAATCCCATCAAGCCCAGACCGTGTGATCAACTCGACCCTTTCCAGCAAACCCATTCCTTGCTAATCATCAACCATAGATGAAACAAAAATAAGTTCCCATAATTTACATAGCTGGAATTATGGTCCTTTCTCCTAGAGTCATGCCCTCCCTCCATCAAAAAATAATAATAATTTCAAGGCTGATAGAATAAACATTTCTCTCTGGAGCCTCATTTTCTTTCTTTCTAATGGAAAATGATTGTATTTGTCAGGAGCTCTCTCTACAAAGTCTTCCTTAGAAGCTATCCATCAAGGCCTCCTGATGGCTTGTTATGTTTCTGGCACCATAACTGCTGCCTTTTGGGAAGAAAGGAGAAATTAGAAATCATTTGCCATAAAAGCCTCTTCTCCCCCCCCCGCCACTCCTTGTTTCATAAGAGCTGTTGTCTTTTACTGACCCCCTTTTGAAAGTTGAAGTTTTGTATAAGAGAGGGGAGGAGGGAATCCCCTCTTGAAAGGGGGAACACTGTCTTGTCTTTAATCTAAGGGCAGAATAAGAACCTTAGTAACTGTCTCTAGTACCACTTTAATCAACTTGATGCAGCCTGCTAGGCTATAGGCTTTCTGAGAGTACAAAGAGACACTCCAGTGCGAGGCCTGGAATGGTTACTTTCTCAGGACTTTTGACTAGAAAAGAAATCTCTATGAGATAAGAGACCAGGTCCAGGAGGAGCTGGCGACAGGGCACATGGTGCATCGAGAGTGCCTGGAAATGATGCTGCGATGTTGTGTCAGGAGACGTTCAATGGCAAAAGCCAGATGGTCTCTTTATTGAGCTTAATTTCCTTTATCATGTGGTTGCACAAAAGAAGGATACCAGGATGGACAATTGTTGAGTTCAAAGACAGTTGTTTTTTTTAAAAAAAACCCCTCTTTATTCTAAAGATTGTGCAGTCACAGAGCTTAAAATATGTATCACTGTCCCTTTCATTTCATCCTTCTGAAAAATCAAAGGCATGGAGAAGAGAAAAAAGGTGGGTGTTTTTATTTTATTTTTCCAATGAGTCTGCCTGTTTGAAATGGCATTGTGTTTGTGGGTACAGTTTCCCAGTTTTGTTTTTGAGAAGATTTTTTTAGATAGATAGATAGATAGATAGATAGATAGATAGATAGATAGATAGATAGATAGATAGATAGATAGATAATAGATAGATAGATAGATAGACAGACAGACAGACAGATAGACAGATAGACAGACAGAGATAGATCTGTGTTGTACATACACACACACACAAATATACAAGAGTTCAAAAAGCTCACATAACATACTGTACAAAGGAGTACAGTTTATTTTTTTTCCATTACCTTCTACCTGAATTAGGATCATACTGTGATACATGTTTCCAAGGTCTTTTTAAAAATGCTTTATAATCTATAGTCATAGTTATTTCTGATTCAGGATGACACAAACCATCTCAGGCAAACTCTTCAGTGTCATCCTTATTTTGCTCCATTATCAGATTACTCTGCTTTTATGCTAAAATTGCACTATTTTACTCCCCCCACCTCTGCCGATGAAGGTTGTTGATCACACCAATTCGTTAAATTTAAGTGAATGGATAAATGATACTAATACCGTAGTAGCCAATTCAGTTTCAGCCAATTCAGAAGCAGGATACCAGCTTGCACATTTTGCAAAAATACCTTCCTTTCCCCTAAACTTTATATTTTCTAGGGGTTTGGCCACACAAGACAAGCAATTGTGTGAGTAGGCCAGACAGTTCAGTTCTAAACAAGTTGGGAGTTTCTAAAATATGGTTTTCCTGTGAGAAACTAGTGAGCTGATCAAAGTTGTCTTTTTAAACTTAGATCCCTAATTGCAATTAAGGATCTAGCAGTCTGTGTTGTGATCAGCCAAACCATTGGTCAAGCACAGCTGAAGCAAGTGGTAGCACTCGGCTGATCTTCTCTGGGCTTGGACTATAGGTAGCATGAATGTGGTTAAGACTTAGATGGGAGATCAAAAGGAAACATCAGGGCAAGTGGGTAGACTGGGAAGTTGAAAAGCACCCCAGAACAAGGCATTGACAAAACCACATCAGCACAAGAAATATGCCAAGAGTTGATCTTGATCTAAGGGCAGATTTATCTTTTACCTTTGCTCATCTGACTCAGGAGGTAAAACTCATCACCTGCTGCATTTTATCACTCCCTAGGCTCACTTTGAATGTGCAAATAGGAATGATAGCTATTTCCACAATAGGAAACAATTTAATTGTCTGCTAGAAAGTCCAGTTCATGAGATGTATACAGTCATTTTATCCCCTTTCTTAAAGAGGAAGCTCTTTAATTCAGGTTTTAAGGTTTACTGTGTCATCTGGTCCTGAGTAACTGCTATTTGGGGTTTAGAGAAATTAGAATTCATAGCGGAGGCTTCTCATAGGCTGGATATTCCACTTTCTTTTTGAAATTCAACATGACAGCTTCTGTAAACTTAGATTACATGGTAAATATAAGATGATGAAAGAACTATGCACTATGATGAATAGAATGCCCATCATACTAATTAGGCTTTGGCTTAATGTGTTATGAGAATAAAATTATAGAAGATATATTTGCTGCATGTTACTGACCTTGCTCAAGTCAACAAACAAATGGTTTTCTACCTAGTCCATATCTGTAGAAGGACAGGCATGGCCTGAGGGTGGAGTCAAGGAAAGAATCAGCCTGGAGTTTTTACATTCCCACAAGCTACCTATGTAAGTCCAATCCCTTTTCAATTCTGTTAACTCTTTTCTAGCACCAGTTTAGTGCTGACCATCAACTGCCTAGATTCTTATGAATAGGGCACATGAGCAATAAGTCAGCTTAATTAGAACTTAATGTGTGTTCCTGATATGACAGGAAAATGTTGCAGAGTGGTGGAAGCAATCAGTGGCTAGTGAGGTTAAATGCTGGGTTTTTGAGAATTGCATTATTTCAATTTATAGACCCATGTTGGTCTGCTCCGTCAACAGTATGGGGCTTCAACTCTGGGTTAAACTGTTTATTGGCTTAGCACAAGGCTGAAGTACAGCACTGGACTGGTAGAACCAACTCCTTTGTGGTGTCTTTAGAATAGCAAAAACAGAGGAATTTGGAAGTCAGCATTTCTTGCATACCAGCATATAAAGAAGGAGTGTGAAATCCTAAAAAGTGTCCTTTTCCCCCCAAAAGCTTTATTCAACTTGAAACAAGGTGATATAGAAGAATAGCCATAGGAAGGAATCTAGAATTAACATGGTAAGTGCAATGTATTGGGCCTTTTACTTGAACTGTTTTTATGTGTCTTTGAATGCTGCTTGAGATTGCTTAATTAGGGTGTTTGTGTAACGGTCGCTGGCTGCCCAGACAGGCAGTCTCCAGGACGATCATTGGTTGGCTCTGGGGCAGGAATACGTTCCTTTAAACCTATTGGCCGCTGCCTAGTGGCCAACTGTATAAGTAGCTGCGTAGAAGCCTCTGTTCTCAGTTCTGTTCCTGTTACTACAATAAAGCAATGTTCCTGTTTGAACCCTCTCGTCTCGCCTCCTGCTTCCCAAAAATCCACTACACAACAGTAAGATTAAGGTGCAATGACAGATACTTTTTCTACCCTGTAGTGATAGGATGAAGAGGAAGGGCAGCAAAATAGGAGCAATCCACCAACTGCTTTCCTTATTGCAGGTTGCATACACATAATGAGGACAGCACCATTTAGAGAGGACTTGGACTGCCAATGTGGGCAGCATATTTTATGCTAATACAATTTGCTACCAATTGAAGAATGGGTGGAGAGTGCTTGAGGTCAGCAGTTGGAAGGGCTCTTGTGTCTATTTCTGTTTTTAAAAACCATTTATTCTAATTTTGATCCCGAGAAGCCAGTAGTTGGGGGCATATTATAACTACTGAAAATCCTTCTGTGGAAGACAAGCAGCAAAAAGTGAGTTCTATATTTGCTTCCCTGCTTCTACAAGTTACACTGTCTGCTGATACATGATCTGTACTTTACATTCTATCATTTATCCATTCACTTAAATTTAATGAATTGGTGTGATCGACAACCTTCATCGGCAGAGGTGGGGGGAGTAAAATAGTGCAGTTTTAGCATCAAAGCAGAGTAATCTGATAATGGAGCAAAATAAGGATGACACTGAAGAGTTTCCCTGAGATGGTTTGCGTCATCCTGAATCAGAAATAACTATGACAGGTGAATGAAAAGAGGAGAAAAAAGGATCTTGCAAAAAAAAAAAAAAAAGCAACATTAATAATTCAAGTAAATAAACTTCACAGCACAGAAATAAAAGATTGCTGTCAAGGTGATGGAGAATCGTTCCTCAGAGACAAAAAGGAACGTGGAGAGGTTTAACGCTGTCCTTTCCCCAACAAAGGCTTTTTTATTTCCCTAATTTCACTTCACTACTTATGTTATCCTGCCTCCCATTTCCAACACAGCAAATGTGGTTTATTGCTGTTCATAATCTGGCCTTGGTAAAATGAGTGGGATTTCTACTGCGGTAAATAAACTCGATTGCTGTGTTAAGATGCTAACAGCATGTTTATTGCAAAGTAACTTTCCCTCTTTTTACCTAATATGCCTTGGCACATCTATATTTAATGTGCACGCAACCACCACTTCCGTTCTATTGCTATCTTAACTCATAGAAACGGCCTTCAGATTTATTCCATCTCCAAAGCTCACTTTTAAAATGGAATTTGCCATTAACATTTGGTGACACAAATTCTTAATACGGGAAGCCAAATTGCTGGTGTGTGTGTGTGTGTGGGGGGGGTTTCCCCCAGAAAGATTGCTTCTGGGTTCCTGGTTTCAAAGAAGCAGCAACCCTCCCTCCAACCTATTGGGGAAGCTTCTTCCATATAGCGTCAGTGAAAGAGATAGTTCACGTGGGGGAAGAAATTCCAGAAATTTGCTACCAACACATATAAAGTGGTTCAACTCTGTTGCCAGGAACTCCAATCTGGACGCCAGGGGTCTTGGCAAATGTTAGGGGATGCTGCCATGGAGTGAGGACAGGTTGCAAATCACTTGTTTTTGGTGCTATTTGTAACTTTTGAGTGATCAGCAAATGAAAGGTTGTAACTCATAGACTACCTGTAGCTCTAGCTATAGTTTAACTGGTGTAGGAAGTCTGTAACCTTTTGGTAGCCACACTTTTCTGTAACATTCCCTCCACTTGTGATGAGACTCAAATCTCAGGCCATGCTGACTATGACTTCTAAGCATCGTGGTCCAAACTGCAATCATGGTTCCCAATATCTAAGTCTGCTCTGGATTTTCTGAAATGAAAATTATGAACACAGGAAACTGATTTGCATGACTATAGACTATCAGTCCTCCATATTCCATAGATTTATTAGCAGAAACTTTTCAGAAGACTTCAAGAGCAAAGTTGCATCTAGGGAGAGACATGTAACTAAAGGAAAAATGCCTTTATTGTATGCCAAGCACATTTAAGAGGCAATTGTTTTATAAGTATTACAACATATACAAAACATTTATATGCAAATGATTACTTGGGGCTACCATTCAATAGATTAAATGGCTGATTGATTAATCAGAATATATATTCATTTTACCAAGACTATGTTTTCTTGCTTGGAGTTTTGAAGTGATGAATTTCACCAATCAATTCAAACAACAAAGATCTAAATAAAACATTTTCTTGTAAGAATCTTTAGACGTACAGACAGATTTTTGTTGCTCCTTTAAAGTATGACAAAAATAATTTTTACTATTCTTGAATTGTTCTTTTGTATTGTACAGTGTTCAGATATTGGCTTTTGCCTTAATTTGGCAAGAATTGAATCAGAATTTGGATTGTGCATATGCCTCTTTGCTCCTTCCTTATTGTCAGTAAAAAAAACAAATTTGGATATTTTCCATTATAATTCAAGTTTTCCACCTTTTGTCATGAACAGAGAAACAACAACACGGTTAACCATATTGAAACAAGTCAAACAATTAAGGCTTGTTTGAAATTGACATATTACATTGGGTTATTCTAAAGCATTAATCTCTGTATACTGAAACATAAAAATGGAAAACTTCTAGCATGTGTAAACAAAAAAAATGAAAGAGTTATCTCTCCAAGGTTCACCAATGTTCCAGTTTATTAAGCTAGGATAAAATGATCAAGCTCACCTACTCCAGGTCTTTAAACAACACCACTATCATCATCATCATCATCAACAACAATAATAATGCTTTCTGACTGTGCAGCATACCATAATTAAACAGTGAAGTAAATTCTCAAATTTCTGCTTTGATTTTATTCAGACTTTGCATATTCTCTGTAGGACATAATCAGGACTAAAAAGTCATTTTTTCCAGTATTTTCAGGGGACAGAGTTCATACTTAATGAAATTCATTAGCTTTCCTGCAATTAGCTAAAACTACAAGAAGAACAACAATTTATACATTGGCACAAACTAGAGGATTCTTATGTTTATAAATATTCCTCTATGGAGAGAATTCTCTGTGTTAGAATAATTATGCATTAGTTCTTCTGTCACATTGAATGGAGGTTACATTCATCCCGAGTCTTTTTTTCCACTAGAGACTTTTTAAAAAATAAGCATACCCTTAGTTTTAAATGAAAAAGTTTATTTAGCAAGATAATTTACCTGTGTGTCTTTGGAGAGCCTGTTACACATTCAAACCTTGGACAGATGGCAAATTATATGGATTCAATGTGTGAGCTCAGCTGATTGGCATCTTTTGCCATTCCCCAATGAGGAACATTACTAAATCTAATTAATCAAAATGAGGGTAAAGTGTTGTGAAATAAATGCTTCTATAAGGTCATTTTCAAGAGTCACCATGTAACTATCCAATCTAGTATGTTCTTGCCAGGGTAGCAGACAATTTGGAAATGTCACAGTATTTAGATTTATGGCATGGTGGTTCTCCTGATAATTCATAACATCAGGGCTGAATTAGCCACTGAGTTGAGTATGCCGTAGTATAAGTTACCAGTCAAGTCAAGGTCCCTGCTGAACTGTAGTAATCTGATAGTAACCTTTCAGCAAGCATAAATTATACTTCCTCTGTTCTGGTTGCTATGAGATTCCTTAAAAGCTCAGACCATGGTCTATGTGTATATTTTAATTAAGGGAGTGAGATAGGATGTACAATTATAAAATTAGTTTCTTTCTAATAATACAGGACTTTTGCAATCAATCAGTGAAATAAGTTTTATAACCCACTATAACAGACCCCCCATTTTCCACAAAATGGACAATTCACTTATATTGACTTACTTGGTGATGGGCAACATCTGGAGTTCAGTAATGCTTTCGTACTTGGATACTGTTACTATAGAACAATTAGCTTTGGGAGATAAGCCAGATAAAATTGCTCAGATCTACTCTAAGTTCAACTTTGAATGGGCAGATCCAGCTGAGAGACTTGAGGCTCAGTCTGGTGGAATGACTTGGGATGAGTTTGAGTTGGGAACATCTGAGGCAGTGGACAGGGCTCTCTGCACTGTTAGCTTGGCTACTTGATTGTGGCAGGTGACTTGTAGTTGGGTCTATGTTATGATGTTGTCCTAATTGAAAGAGGGGGCAGTGTGTTGTGATTCCATGCCAGCCAGTGGACCCAATAGCTGAGTCCGAGGAATCAGAAATGTATCTTGGGCAGGGGAATAACTAATTTATAGCTTTTTTTTACAAAAAAGTGTGAAGATTGTTATCCTGTATTAGTGGACTTGTTCGTATTTATTTGTTACCTGGCACTGGACTGCCTACTTTATGTTTCCAATCCATCTTTATCAGCACCATTTGATTAATCAAGTTAATGATGACAGTTTTTTTATCCTGTAACAAATGGTACACTTATTCAGGCAATGTTGCAGATGATCCATGCTATTGCAAGCAAGCAAGAAAAGAAACATCCATTTGCAAGATTAGATAGTACAGTTTTTCTAATAAAGGAGACCCAAAGGGGGGGTTTAATCCAAAAATAATCTACCATCTGTAAACAATAATGCAAAGATAAATCCAGGCATACCAGGTATGATTCTCACACTTCATGTGGCATTTGAGAAGCAATTTCACTGCAAAAAGTGGATCAAGCCTAGGATTAAACAGCATTTGGGAATGGTTTTACCACCTCATTTTTAATTTGTTTTAGATTTCAGATGCTTTTATATATAGTAATGTTCAACCTTGGCTAATTTCAGAAAGCTAAGCAAGAGCAGACCTTAGGAGAACCTGGATGGGAGGAACCAGGAATCACCATGGCTACAAGCTAAAGTGGGAAGTTAAAACATCCCCACTGAAGGGAATGATATACCACTGCCATACTGTTGCAAAGACAATTATATGGGCATATCCATAAGGTTATCATGATATATGCTTGACTCAAAGGCAATTTTAGTTTACATGTAGCTATGTGAAGTGGAGTGGAAAATGATATGATGAATCTTTCAACCCATTTGCTAGGATGTGCCTAATTCTGATTCAAACTAAAATGGGGGTAGGTAGTTGTGGTTCAGCATGTTTAAGGCAGCTCAAACATAGCCTTAACATGCTGTGCAATTGAGATGATCAATTTTTTTGGGGGGGGGAGCTAATATTCGAACATAGTTATTGTGGTTATTAATCCAGCATTAGTGTACTGTATATAGTGTAGTATGACTGCAACCTGTGATTTCTGACTTGTAGATCTTTCTATCCAAGTCAGGGCATGTGGCGTAATAGTTTTGGAAAAATGTCTTTTCCTTTTTCTTAGGGAGATCAGTTGATTGCTTTCAACATATGGCTTTAAGAATAGATCACTTCTAAAAAAGAAAGTTGATTTGAAAAAAAAATAAATATGTCTTTATTAAACTTAAATCTCAGTTTGAAATAGGACAATACTTGTGAGAAGAAACCAGTATGAGAGAAGGCAGAATGAGAACAGCGATGGAAATGAGATGGTTCTATTTTTAATGTATTTGTTATTAAAAATGCTAAGTGCAATAGTAAAAACTAATACAAGATATATTAAAACAAAGAAGAAAAGGGGGGAATAAATAGTGCAAAAAAAGAAAAAAGGAAGAAAAGGAAAAGATAGAATAAAAAAGAAAATATATAAAGAAATTACTTCTAACCTTCATCATAACAAGTATAAACAAATGTAGTAATACTTCACCCCCTCTAACTTTTCAAACTTTTATTAGCAAATAGTCCATAAAGGATTACCAAGACATTGTGAAAAAGTATTATTTTAACCTTGATCAAATAAACCAACTCTATAGTCCTTCATTTTATTGCTAACAGTCTTAATTTGTAATTCAATGAAATATTCTCACAGAAATTGATTTCTCTTCAATTATTCTTTGTCCCATTACACAGATTTCTTCAAAGCTTCAACTAGCCTCTTACAAATCCAATAAGAAAACATTTTCCAGGCCATTCTATTGGTTTACCATTTGTAATTCCCTTTTAATTTTTAAAACTTAAAGCAGTTTCTTTAGTATATCCAGTAAAGCATTCTTTACCAAATTTTCTCTTGGCCTGCCATTTGTGGTTCCACTTTTTGGTACTTTCTCTGTCTTCCTGGGTAAAATTTGTTCCAAATCTGTCATTCCTTCATTAACATCTTTTAGACATATGTAGTCTACACATAGAAACAGACATCATTACAGAAACGTGATTCTGGGCAGCAATAAAATAGTTAAAAAGTAAGTCTAAAACAATTATTAAAAACAATTAAATATTAATATAAATAAGACCTTGGGAGAATGGACCAACATCCTACACACTATATAATCATCTCACAAGCTCCCTGTTTCCATGAGATTTCTTTTATTTATTTATTTATTTATTTATTTATTTATTTATTTTAATCCCATTTATATCCCACCCTTCTCCGAAGACTCAGGGCGGCTTACAATCTAAGAAGCACAAATCAATGTGCTTAGCAATAGCCTTCATTCTATGTATATGCCTGCTTATTAGGGCTTTCGCCTCCCCCCCAAGCGGCATTATTACAAAGTCAGCTTATTGCCCCCAACAATCTGGGTCCTCATTTTACCTACCTCGGAAGGATGGAAGGCTGAGTCAACCTTGAGCCTGGTGGGATGCGAACCTGCACTAATTGCAGGCAGCTGGTGTTACTTAAGGAGGCATTAGCCCACTGCTCCACCAAACCCCTAAGCCGCCTTTAAAATCATGTTTTAAGAGCTTTCTGGAAAGCAAATAGGATCAGGGTTAATTTTGCCTTCAGGGGGACTAATGTTCCAGAGGGCAGGTTCCAGAGCAAAAAAGACTGGATCTCATCAGTTGAAAGTCTTGCTGGACCTGATGGGATGGGTCTATAAACCCCCATAGAGTTTATAACAAGGGTACAATTATAACTGTTTTGGAAGCATATAATAATAGTAACATTTTGACCAGTATATGCAAAGGTGAGGAAACTATTCCCCTTTATTTGTACAACCTTCCTGACAAATAAAAGATCAAAAATAAATAGGAAATAGTTTCAATACTGGAACCTCTTGATAGCATAGATAGAAATGTGTGCTAAATGGTTTCAGCCTTTCCACTTCTCATTGGGAGATACATCTCAGTAGAGATAATAAAAACCAAATTTTATTTAAAAAGATAATATGATATATAAAAACCCTCTTAATCACAATATAAAATACCATAAAATACACTTGGAATACTGCATCCAGTTTTGGTCACCACGATGTAAAAAAGATGTTGAGACTCTAGAAAGAGTACAGAGAAGAGCAACAAAGATGATTAGGGGACTGGAGGCTAAAACATATAGGGAACGGTTGCTGGAATTGGGTATGTGTAGTTTAATGAAGAGAAGGGTGAGGGGTGACATGATAACAGTGTTCCAGTATCTCAGGGGTTGTCACAAAGAAGAGGGAGTCAAGCTATTCTCCAAAGCACCTGAAGGCAGGACAAGAAGCAACGGATGGAAACTAATCAAAGAGAGAAGCAACCTAGAACTAAGGAGAAACTTCCTGACAGTCAGAACAATTAATCAGTGGAACAACCTGCGTCCAGAAGCTGTGAATGCTCCAACACTGGAAGTTTTTAAGAAGAGACGGGACAAACATTTGTCTGAAATGGTAAAGGGTTTCCTGCTTGAGCAGGGGGTTGTACTAAATGACCTCCAAGGTCCCTTCCATCATCATCATCATCATCATCATCATCACCACCACCAATTATTATTATTATTATTATTATTATTATTATTATTATTATTATTATTATTATTATTATTATTATTATTATTTCCAGGCAGACCATGAGATGATACTGTTAGCCACAAATGAGTACTTTCTGCCTGTGAGATGGAAATAATGAAATTACAGATTACTAAAAGACTATAAATAAAATTAATATTTTCCTGCCTAGCCTGAAGAATGGAGTGCAAAGCTGAAATGGCAGATTTAGTCTCCTAATTAATAAGAGCATTAAACTTACATAGCAGAGAAAAGGAAGTTAACACAGATCCCTAGCTAGATTGATATCTGTTATTTCAGAACTAGCATTCCTTTAAAAATAGATGTTCCGTTTGTCTCGGTGTCTCTAGAACATTTCTAGAATATTCCTGACAAGTCCAAAATTTAATTAGAGGCAAATGAAATCATGCCCTAGGATTTCCGCAGTCTTGGTTCATAGCGTCTTTTTTAGATGCCTCCTTTAATTTCTGCCAGTTTTTTTGTTTGTTTTTGTTCTGTCCCCAAAATATGGGAAGGGAGTGGGATATTTCTCTGTATACATGACAGAGATCCATCCCTTGTAGAATGTGCATTTTGCATCTGGCAAGTGGTCTGCATGGATATTTGTCATGCGGGATATTTGTCATGGGGGTGTACATCCACATCAATGTCTCCTTAGTTTTCCCCATATAAACTATAATTTATTCCTTCATGAAAAATAAAATGTGCATGAAGATAATGTTGGGCTGTGAGTGACAGAAATTTGTGACACAAACAGGATTCCTTTGGCATCCCTGAAACTAAGCAAATATTGACAATAGTAGTTGTTAAGGAGATGGAAGCAGCAGCAGAGATATTTACAAAAGGTGGCACTTCTGTCCTCTCTTATGTCATCACAACACTGAAGGAACTTTATTTATTAAGTTAAACAATTACAGTAAATAATAGAGACATTAGTACAGTAGATAAAGGATTAATTTAAAAACAGTTCTTGTCACAATTTAAAAGTGGGAAAAAGCAAACATTTTATCTGCTGCCCCCCCCCAAAAATAAGTATATGGAAATCTTTGTATTGCAGTAGACTAACATTGAATGAATCAACAGATCAAGCAAACATTAATTTGCCATTAGATTTCAATAGGATCAAAAGTCAAGGAAGAGAATGATCATATTCTTGCGTATTCTTACGGACGGTGTGCTCACTTTTTGCTTGCTGTTGTTCTTTGCGTGTGACTGAGTGCCTGCTTCAGCTAAGTCATCAAAGACTATGGGAGGAATATAAGGCAGCCAGGATCCAGTAAAAAATACAAAACAAGGAGAACAAACAGGAATTTAGCAACAAAATTCAGCAGTGTAGTTTAAAGGAGGAAAGATCCTTAACACACATTCATACTAATGCATCAATCTGGAAGCATGGGAAACAAATAAGATACAATACACTATTTTAATAAAATAAAAGCCTTTTAGTCTTAGTACCTTAAACAAATGTGAAGATAAATGTAGTGGAAACTGCAGTCTTGATCTTCACCACGTAAAGCATGTTTACATTTCTACTTTAGAATGATTTGGTATATGTTTCCCAAAATGTTCTAAGAGTTTGTAGCAATGTTTGATGGACATGTCAAAGGTCTGGAGTGTCAAATGGCCATGCTTTAGTTTAGCAAATGAAGATGAAGATTTATCACATCAAAGAAAACAGATGTTACAACAGGAACTATCAGAATTTTCCATAGGTAAAAGAGAAATATTCTTCACCAGTGAAACCCAGATTTAGACCTTTCTAGAAGAAACAGGTTTTTAGCCCTCGGGGAAGAAAACTGGATCCAATGGACTTTATTCCAAATCATATGAAAGCTGGAGATGGAAACCCAAAGGCAGAGACTTGTCTATTGTAGGAAAGATAAAATTGTTCCCTATGAAACCATTCCGTAAAAATCAGGAAGAGTATTGGTTCATTAAATGTTTCACTCTTGTTGTTTACACACTAATATTCAAAGTATGGGAAATAAACAGAAATCTGACAGCATTTCTCTCATGCTTAGAATATAGCCATTGGTGAGATTCAAATATGTGAACAACCGGTTCTCTGTATGGATACCGCTTTCGGAAGTCTGTTCTGGACCTGGGCAACAAAAAATTAGCTACTGGTTCTGTCGAACTGGTGCGAACTGGCTGAATCCCACCACTGAATATAGCAAATAAGTAAAATACAATCTGCTCGAAAGGAATATAAATATTGTAAAGAGGAAACTGTGCATGTTAAAAATAGCCACACCTATTCATAAAACCTGAATTATAAAGTAGTAGAACAAATAAAAGCTATGTTGTTCTTGATGTCTATTATCACTCACCAGTCCTAGAAAATATGGATGATGCTTTTCAATAGCAAACTGTATTTTTTTCCCAAACAGTTATGGCATTTATTGGAAGACAAATAGTATAAAATGCTCTTTTATACTCTTTTGTCTGTTTTCTTGAGACAAAGTTCTGGGGCATTATAGCAAATTCCATTTTTCTCATGCACCCTGGCTGTTTCAATGGTGGTCCAAATGCTTTGTGAAGGTAATTTGTTGGAGAAGGAAGAATTTAATATTCCATATCTTCTGGATATGGAATATTACTCTATTAAGCTTATTTCATTTTTTTAAATAAATAATTTCTTTAGTATATGGAATAGAATAGAATAGAATAGAATAGAATAGAATAGAATAGAATAGAATAGAATAGAATGGAATGGAATGGAATGGAATGGAATGGAATGGAATGGAATGGAATAGAGTAGAATAGAATAGAATAAGAGCTGGAAGGGACCTTGGAGGTCTTCTAGTCCATCCCCCTGCTCAAGCAGGAGAACCTATACCATCTCAGACATGTGACTGTCTAAGTCTATTCTTAAAAACCTCCAGTGATGAAGCGTCCACGATTTCTGAAGCAAGCTGTTCCACTGGTTAATTGTCTTCACTGTTAGGAAGTTTCTCCTTAATTCCAGGTTGCTTCTCTCTTTGATCAGTTTCCAACCATTGTTTCCTGCCCTGCCCTCTGGTGCTTTGAAGAATAGTTTGATGCCCTCTTCTTTGTGGCAGCCTCTCAAATACTGGAATACTGCTATCATGTCGCGCCTGTTTCTTCTTTTCTTTAGACTAGCCAAACCCAAATCCTGTAACCGTTCTTCATATGTTTTAGTCTCTAGGCCTTTGATCATTTTAGTTGCTCTTCTCTGAACTTTTTCCAAAGTTTCAACATCATTTTTGTAGTATAGTGACCAAAATTGGTTGCAGTATTCCAGGTGTGGTCTCACTAGGGTTTTATAAAAAGGTACTAATACTTCGCGTGATCTTGATTCTATGCCTCTGTTTATACAACCCAGGATTGTATTAGCTTTTTTCTTGGCTGCTGCTGCACATTGCTGGCTCATAGTCAAGTTATAGTCCACTAGGACTCCATGGTTCCTCTCACAGTTACTTTTTTTGAGTCAGGTCTCACCTAATCTGTAGTTATGCCTTTGATTTTTCCTGCCTAAATGTAAACCTTTGCTTTTCTCCACACTGAAACTCATTTTGTTGTATAGGACCCATTGTTCAAGTTTGTCAAGATCTTTTTGGATCCTGAGCTTGTCTTCTGGATGTTGGCTATTCCTGCCAATTTGGTGTCGTCTACAAATCTGATGAGTTCCCCTTCTATTCCCTCATCTAAGTCATTGATGAAGATAGTAGATGTAACATTCCATGAGTCCAGTAATACATTTGACAAAGTATCTCATGACATTCTAATCAGACTAATAGCTACAATACGTATGGGCTGAATTGAATGACAATTAAATGAGTATATAACTGGCTAAAAAAAGCATACTCAGATTATACTCGTTAATCATTTTCATTGACCTGAGGTTACATATAAAATGAGGTCCTACAAAGTTCAATCCTCTGCCTCGTAGTATTCAGCATTTTTATTAATGACTTGGATAGAGTGCTTATCCAATTTGCAGGTGCCAAAAATTATGCCCTAGAAAAGAGAAACATAAAAATATCTTATGAGTTTTGAAAAAAATATATTTTTAAATTTAATAGAAAAAATACAGCATTCTTTACTTAGCAAAGAGAAGCCAAATGTATATGGAATACAGGATGCAGCACATCGCAAAAAATGCATCAGTAGTTGATTATTAACTGGCTATGAAAAGCAATGTGATTTAGCTGCAAATAATAAAAATTCAATTTTAGGTTGAATCAAGATAAGAGTAACCAAATTACAGGAAATAATAGTGCTATTTTATTCTATGTAGATTAGACACCACTTTAAGTATTCTGTCTAATTCTCGGCAACATATTTAAAAAGAAATTCAGAAACTGGAATAGTTCAGAGAAGGAGATAGATCATTATTATTTACTTTTTTTAGAAATTCCAAATTTTGTAAAGGATGCAATTACATAAAGCCCACAGAGATAATTAATTTTACATAAGAAACATATAGAGGAATGTACAATTATCCATAGTCATGAAATATAGTTTTTTTAAAAAGGAATAATGTCCAGTCTTCCTTAACTCTGAAAGAAAAATTCAATCAGTCTATGCACTTGTGTTTTAAACCATTGAAATAGTTGGTAATAAAATCTTACATGTCATCCTATCATGATTAAGAAAGTTGCATCATACTTGCTGAAATACTTTGCTGCTGTG
The DNA here is from genome assembly GCF_947247035.1 of Vipera ursinii. Classification (NCBI taxonomy): domain Eukaryota; kingdom Metazoa; phylum Chordata; class Lepidosauria; order Squamata; family Viperidae; genus Vipera; species Vipera ursinii. Next base: position 82,016,363 of record NC_139516.1, on the reverse strand, counting down.
CTTGGTTACACAATTTGTATAGATGCTGCAAACACTGCTCACAAACTGAGGGCTGATTAACTATTTTGCATGAACTGTAAAAGCTGAAAGCATTTGATATATTTTTAACTGCTGGTGTTATTTTAAATATCTCTTATTTTTGTTAAAAGAATTCTGCATCTTACTTTATATCAGAATATTATGTGTGTGTTTTTTAGTGGGGGGGGGAGCTGTTTCCTAAGGGGAAAAAAATGTCTTGTGATTTGTAGGACAAAAAATTGCAATGTTTTTCCAGAAGCTCAGATTTTGGATTTGTATTGTTGCATATACATCGGTAAACCTAGTCCTGGATTGTCTGGTTTCCTTAATGGTAGACTGTTCCCTATATATTTATTCATTTATATTGAGCAACTCTATCAATGTGCCACAGTGATATTTGAGAAGGGCACATAATTGTAACTTGTTCCCTTCATTTTTTTCAAAACATCTGTCCTAAAGAGATTCAGGGTGAGCAGAATAGATAAGGGCCAATGTAAGAGCTTTTTCTTTGATGTGTATTATAACAGCAGGCAAAGCAAAATAAAACAACACCCAGATCCTGGTTATCCTAGAGAGCAGAGCACTACACTCAGTAGTACTCAGTTCTTTGGGGCTGATTATGGCCTATTGAGGCAGAAAACATGTTTGAGTTCAAACTCTTTGAATTCCTTGTTCCCTCAATAGTGTGTCCAAAAAGAGCATTCAATGGCTCATGTAGCAAAATCACCGCCAGCCTAAATTGTTCCTATTTCTCTTTTGCATATGGCGGACCAGAAAACTTTCAACGCTCCTTGGTAGCCCCATCATGCTTTGATATGGGTAACATTGCCATAACAGCCTGCATTAGAGAACTTATATTTTATTCTTCTTTTCAGTGTACATAAAAATCCCAGCTTAGTCCGTTTTTGTCTTTTGGATCCTTTGAACTCTTTCAGGCGATTTCTCAAGACTTTCTGTGCTTTGACGGTGCTGTGCATTCACTGTAAAAGCAGTCAAAGCCGTAATGCGGCCACAAGCAAAACTGTGAGTGTCTTAAGGAGAGACCACACAACTCCAGCGAGCATTTGCATATTTTAGCAACTCAAACCAGTGTGAGTCTAAAATTAAAAGAGGACTCCACCTCCTTGATCAGATGGGTTTAATTAAATTACTCTGCCCCTGTCCAGTTTTAGCAAGGCCATTCTCCTACCTGTTTCAAAATGCTGGGTTTTCAAGGGCATTATAAGTCCTGCCATGACATTACCCTGAGAATATGTTTGCACTGCAAAAGAGAGATTGAAGTATAAAGTGCTGATTCAGACACAAAAGTAGACACCCTGAAGTAGCCAACCTTAGGCTCAAAGAGAGCAAGGCCAAAGACGGACTGCTCAGTTCATTTTCCACCTCAGTAGCTGGGGTAATCCAGCCTAGCCAGCTGCTAACAAGATTGGGTCTGAAGTTTACCTCCACAATGAGATAATCAGATTACTAGCCACAAAGATCAAATAATGACCCAGCTTTAGAGCAAGTTCAGTAGGCCCTTGATAGCACTGTGTGGTCCTTGAAACTTGATTAAAAAATTAAATGGCTATACTTTGTCTCAATATTTCACATTGGAATTTTAAGTGACTCAATTATTCTTTATAGGCAGAAGTGTCTGATTTGGATTCTTTTTTTAAAAAAATATCTCCTTCTCTGGCTCAGTTTATTTATTGATTGATTAAAAAAAATATCCCACAACAGCAATGCAGAAGATATAGGTGATTGCTAAATTGTGCCTGTTAAGCTTTTGTTCTTTTGAGTTGGGTGTTTAAAGGAAGCAGGTTGAATGTTTAAAATGGTGAGGTTGAAGAATTGTGCTCAACATAATTACTGGGGAGACGGTTACAAAATCGGATCTGTTTCTCCAAACTCCTTTAAAACAAGTAACCAAATCAAACAAACAAAAATTTGAGCCCAATCTCTCTTTTGACCAAATCATGCCAGCATGCTACCACTGGGACTAAAATAGGCATTGGTTTCAATGGCAAGCAATGCCATTTGAAAGTTTTACAGATTTGGCTCCTGTATGATAGCGGTTTCAGAAGTAAAGGGATTATTCTGAGAGGCATACAAATGTGATTGTCTCACAGCAGATGGTGCGCACTGCTTCACCTTTGAGAAAAGTTAATTAAGCCAAGCATATTGTGCCCATAGAGAGGAAAATGTAGATGAATATTAAGCAATCAAACTCGGGGTCTCCTTTTTTCATCCCTCTGCAATGGGACACAGAATCCCATTGAAAAAAGAATTATGTACAGAATCAAATTAATTCACAACCAACTTTACTCTCTTCCCACGTTTTAACAGGGGTGCACACCAGGCCCTTCAGAAGTTTTGTCCACAATCAATGGGCCACACTGCTGTGTCCACTAAATTAAATGAATCAGTGCAGAAAAATCTCTTGTGAGATATTAAAAGGGTGAAAGACTGTTTAATTCAAATCCTTCCGTAGGCTTTTCACAGTCTCCTTTTAAATGGTACAGTATTAAAAAAAACCTTTTTTAAAAAAAATCTCAGAGCAAATCACTAAACAGACACAATTACCCTCTTGTTAATAAAAATGAACACTTCAGCCTCATTTTCAAAAGCTGGCTTAAGTTTTGGTTTCTGTTTACTGTTAATTCTGCTAATAGAACATTAAATTGGAATGCAGTAATTGCTGGTGAGGTGTTAGAGTAAAAACAAATCAATTAGCACAGTTAATTGTTCTATATGAATATACAACTTTCCTTGACAAAGAATAAAACATGAATGCTTTCCACTATTGATTTTTAGATGGTTGTTAAAATTAATTGTTGGTTATGAAAGATCATATTAATTTGTGGTGAAGCCTGGAAGCCAAGTGGTGCATCAGCTTTATATCTATTAACTGGACCTTTTTGTTCTAAAATGTAGCTATGAGTCAAATAGTTATGGAAGGAGCTAACATTTGACAGAATTTTCTTCTTGGTGAAGACGTATCACTTGAGAACTGTTTAAAAGGAATACAAGTGACTTCAAGGCAACTTTTCCCCCCATTATTGCAACACAATGGTTTGATTATAAAGCAGACTGGGGAGACTTGTAGATTCCTGCAAATAGGGATATAAAAAAATAAAATAAAACGCAAATCCTTCTGGGAATGCTTTTCAAGTACAAGAATGTGAGCCACTAAAGTGGAATCCATTACACAGAAATGGATCTGCTATAGGATATCCCAAAGTCTTTCTTCATTTGAAAATTGCATAGAAAAGTCCACATATTTGGAGAGATTCTAGAAGAAGAAATACAGTTATCAACAAGATATAAATTTGGAAAACATGTAGGAAAAATAGGTATATATTTGGGAAAGTTGTGTACGCAAAGAAACACATTACTTATGGAGTACTGAATAAAAATATGTGCATATCAAGAAATGCCATTCATTTATTTACTTATATATCAAATTTATACCATTGCAATCACCAGATCCTTGATACATCACAATACATAAGAGCAAAAACAAGCATTTAAAATTAAACAACCAGAAGCACCAAAACATCTAAAATTCTAACATCATACAACCATAAATGAGGGACGTGGTGGCTCAGTGGGTTAGGATGCTGAGCTTCTCAATCAGAAGGTCGGCAGTTTGATGGATCGAATTCCGAGTGCCGCGTAACAGAGTGAGCGCCTGTTACTCGTCCCAGATTCTGCCAACCTAGCAGTTCGAAAGCACAAAAAATGCAAGTAGAAAAATAGGGACCACTACGGTGGGAAGGTAACAGCGTTCCCTGCGCCTTTGGCGTCTAGTCATGCCGGCCACATGACCACGGAGACGTCCTCGGACAAGCGCTTGCTCTTCGGCTTTGAAACGGAGATGAGCACCGGCCCCTAGAGTTGGAAACGACTAGCACGCATGTGCGGGGGAACCTTTACCTTTATATATACACACACATACACACACACACATTATCTATATCTATATCTATATCTATATCTATATCTATATCTATATCTATATCTATATCTATATCTATATCTATATCTATATCTATATCTATATCTATATCTATATCTATATCTATATCTATATCTATATCTATATCTATCTATCTATCTATCTATCTATCTATCTATCTATCTATCTATCTATCTATCTATCATCTATCTATATTCCTTGATAAGATTAAAAATGCGAATCCCAGGCATATTAAAATTAACAAACTAAGCAAACACTGGGATGGAATAAGAAAAACTAAAACAGTTTTTATTGTTAAAAGATCAAGCTGTCATTGGCTAACTGCCAATGTCATCAGGATGGAAACGCTGGGGTGGGGAGATCGCGTTTATACTGTTGGTGTCTGCACTCTGCTCATGGAGCGCATCACAGGTCTGTTTGTTGAGGCCGGCCATATTCCTTTGAGTTGTTGCGCTTCCGTTTTGGGGGGATGTAGTTGTCTCTGGGTGTGTGTTGTCAAAAGTGGATTGCTGACAGTTCCGTTTGTTATAGCCATAGCTCTAGTCATTGCCCGTGATCTTATACCAGAGGTTCTAAAATATAAATAGTTGTTTCTCTTCTTCCCTGTGTTCTACAATGCAGGGTGGTTGTATGTTTGTGTGATCTTGATTTTGATACAATGAGGTGCTCTGTAAGTGCTTGCGCTGTTTGCCTCCATAACACGCACATCGTTCTTCTTCTCAGTTCCTTAGTGCCTGGTATGCAGGGGGAAGGTCTATGTGCCGGTTGATAGAAGAGTGGTTTGAAAACCAAGCTTCCTTAAACAAGCGGCCGTCTTTAGTGTTGTCACTGGCAATTGCCTCAGTCCCTGTTAGATTAAAGACGTGGTTATGTGTAGCCATGTGTGCCCACACCTGTGAATGTTGTTCTTGTCTTCTAATATCTAGAACCTTTGGTATAAGAACACGGGCAAAGACTAGAGCTATGGCTATAACACACGGAACTGTCAGCAATCCACTTTTGACAACAGACACCCAGAGACAACTACATCCCAAAAACGGATGCACGACAACTCAAAGGAATACAGCCGGCCTCAACAAACAGACCGGTGACGCGCTCCATGAGCGGAGTACAGACACCGACAGTATAAACGCGATCTCCCCACACTCACACACACACACACACACACACACACACGCATAATATTTATTTACATAATAGTTCTAATACAGTACATTTATATAATTATTGTACATTGTTTTAATCTATTGTATTTTGTATAAATGAAACCCATATTTCATTATATTTATCCATGCAAATTCTATGTCGATAGGCGATCTGCACACAGGTGGCAAGTGTTATACATCTTCAGTCCATTGAGTAAATAAGGCCATATGTGTATCTTGCCAATGCTGCAATATCAATTTTTTGGCCATAGTAAGTGCATATAGAAGCCATTTACGCTGTTCAGTTTTTAAATTCCACGTTCTAAATATATAATTCAAAAGAATATTATTCCCCCAAAATGTTAGCTTTTGTCACACAGTCACATTTATCTCGCCCACTACTTTTCTCCTGAAATTTAGTAATTATAAGTAATAGTATAATAGTAATTACAGGACATTGTAAAAACATGTGTTTTAAAGAAGCCTTGTTCTTATTACATCTCCAACAAAATTAAATCTACAACTAACCTAATGTCTGCTGCTTGCCTCTTTTTAATAAACCCTCCTTGATCATTCTTAATAACAAACAGTATCATGATTCTCTGTGATCTTACAGTAGTTCTGCTACTTGTACACAGGTGGCCTGGGTGAGAGCCGGAGAAGTAGATCCAAGCAATAATCAGAACTTCTTCATAGGAAGGAGAAATGCAAGCAGCATTAGAATGAGCCTAATCCTTACTAGTATTAGACAATTATCATCCTGTCTTCAGCCTGCCATTTTTGTAAAAGGATATTAAGAAAGTAGTGGGGTAACAGACACCCCTGGAGGATACAAATTTCTTGAGCCTTGGCTGCCTATGCCTAGTCATTAGACACAATTCTCACTGGTTCCTCTCAGAGATGACTTGTGGTAGGATTTGAATAGAAAGGACACAACCATTGTTGTCCTATTGGGTCTCTTACCAGTATTGGCAACCATAGGCTGAGAGCCAGAGGCACACATTTATAATGGATCTACTTGTTCCTTAGTGGACAGCTGTAATTGGCAATTTCTGGAGGGAATGTTCAAGCCCACCATGGCTTGTCAGGCTTTGTCCTCTCCACCATTCCAATTAATGTTCCCATGAAGTTCCTCAGAGAAGCAATCTTGATTGTGATTTCATGACCTCTGTGGCAATAATGTACCTGTCAGATCTACCTCATCTGATCTTTACTTTTTAGAATTAGAATTAGAAATAATAAGTTGGAAGGGACCTTGGAGGTCATCTAGTCCAACCCCCTGCTCAGGCAGGAAACCCTATACCATTTCAGGCAAATGGCTGTCCAGTCTCTTCTTAAAAACTTCCAGTGTTGGAGCATTCACCACTTCTGGAGGCAGGTTGTTCCACTGGTTAATTGTTCTAACTGTCAGGAAGTTTCTCCTTAGTTCTAGGTTGCTTCTCTCCTTGACTAGTTTCCATCCGTTGCTTCTTGTCCTGCTTTCAGGTGCTTTGGAGAATAGCTGACTCCCTCTTCTTTGTGGCAGCTCCTGAGATATTGGAACACTGCTATCATGTCACCCCTCACCCTTCTCTTCATTAAACTACACATACCCAATTCCAGCAACCGTTCCCTATATGTTTTAGCCTCCAGTCCCCCAATCATCTTTGTTGCTCTTCTCTGTACCCTTTCTAGAGTCTCGGCATCTTTTTTACTTTGGAAGAGAACAGATCTGAACTGCATATGAATTTGTCCTTTGCTGTGGTTGGATCACTTTATATGGACTGTGGACTCTTTAGACCTCTGTTTTATCAGTTTGGTCTGGTTCAGGTCCCTAATGAATCCACATGGTTTCTAAAAGATACTGGACATTTCCCCAAAAATCTGTCAAGAAATTCTATCTTGTGCTTGGTCTACCTCTGGAACTTGAAGGCAGCCTTAGCACTGGATAAGCATGATCTTTTGCCAATTAATAGAATTAAATGTTTTTTTTATTAGAGCGCTTCTTCATTTAATACTGGTTTATCAATTTAAAAGGATCTCTAATAGCCCCACTTGTGTCTTTTTATGTTTTAATTTGTGGGTTTGTGTCTTTAGTGGGTGTTACCTAATATGGGGCCAATTCCAAATCTGCCGTGCCTTTCCAATATAATGTCAAAAGTCCAATATGCATTGAATGTTAGAAAAGCCTCTGCATATTTATAGCAACCTCATCGTTATTAAATAATTATAATGTGGGATCTTACAGTAGTTGGCTGCCACCTTTCCTCGTACAAAGATATTTTTTTTTCTTCCAAAGAAGATAGTAGTCTGGCTTATTGCCAGGAAAACCATGATATATGTAATAGAATATTAACTATGTCTTTGAAATGTAGAAGTTTGGCTTTGTGATGTCTTGACTTGTTTTCCTTCAAGCAACCTTCCAGTGAAAGAAAAGCTCAGAGAACCATAAAATCAAACCTCACAAAAACTGTAGTATTTCCAGGGCCTTTTTAATTTTTTGTAATAACTGATTATTTTATGTTGGGCGATTTTAAAAAAGAGAAGAACATTTAGGTCATTTTAATATGACTAGCACCAGAATCTAAATGTCATAACAATGACCTTATCTGTATCTATTTATAGCTTTGCTTTTTAGGTTCAGAACAGAGGTGGATGACAATGAAAGCCTACAGATAATTCAAACTCCTGCACTGCCAACATGTGACATTGGTATTTTATTTTATTATAAGAATCAACACAATGAAGGACAACTAGCCGTGGTCAACTTGCCATAGCCATCTTGCCATGGGATAACTCACTGCAGGATAAGAACTACACTAATATCAAAGAAATGGGGGAACAGAATCATTAAAGAAAGGATGCCAAAGGAGAGAGAAAATGAAATGTGAATGACATAAATGAAAATATTTGTTAATTATTTTTTTTTAAATTAAATTGAATCATCCTGCAATGACTTGGCCATGGTGAGTTGTCCCACGGTGAGTTGGCCATGGCAAGTTGTCCCACTCCGCAGTGAAGGACAGCAGGTGAAATGCTTGTCAAATGGACATGTGGATAGAAATAAAAAAGGATATACTGTAGCTGAAATGGGTCGGTGAATCCCTCCTTGATTTCTTTTCCTAGCCAGTTTTGTCCTGCCTTTAAGGATCATTCTGGGAGACACCATCTCCCATCCACTGGATGAACCAATGGAAGGGTCAGTGGCCTGACAGAAGATGAGATCATTTTATGAATATCTCCAACTGGAAAAGCAGATGCTTTTCTTTTGACATCAAAGTAAGTTGTTTCTGCTGTAACCCAAAGAACGTGTATAAGATACTACCACCATCCCGTTTGTTCTTCTCCCCCAAAGCATCATCTGTTTCAAGATAGAGCAACACAGCCTCTCTAAATTTGAACATGTTATTATTTTGCAGTTATTTGGTTCAGACTCACTGTCCATTTCAATGACTCTCACATCTACCTTACTTTCTTCTTTTCACCCTTCTCAACTGCCTCCATGCATGTAGGCAAAATTAAAAAAAACGCACAAAAGTTCATATATAGGTGGTCCTTAACTTATGATCACAATTGGGACTAGACTTCCATTACTAAGACATGTGGTCATTAAGTGAGTTGAGCTCAATTTTACAACCTTTTTGCTGCAGTCATTAAGCAAATCCAGTTTCCCCCATTGACTTTGCTTGTTGGGATCTCCCTTGATTGCCTCTTATAAATGGCAATCATGTGACTGCAATGGATGTTGCAGCCATTGTAAATGTATGCCAGTTGCCTATCAACCAAATTTCGATCACGTAATCATGAAGGTACTACAACGGTCATAAATGTGAGGATTGGTCGTAGGTTTTTCAGTTCAGTTGTAACTTCAAACAGTTGCTATTTGAAAGTTCGTAAGTCGAGGACTACCTATAATCATCAACTGATATTGGACCCCAGGTTCACTGTCTTATTCTGCATGTAATGTATCCTTGCATGGTTAGCATTAATTGCCATATTCATTTTAATGATTCTAACTAGTCACTTCAAAGTCACTTAGAACCTGAAATCGTTTGTGCTTAGCCAAGTCTGATTTAATGTGACCCAAGGAGATCTTATTTCAAACTTTTATTGGTTCATCAAGATATAAAATACAATACATATATCAAACGTATAAAAATTCATCCTAATTAAGTCCTTATATTTAAGCCACTCCCTCCAGTTGATCTTTATAAAATGAAATCTTTTTCTACTCAGGAGTGTCTATCAAGTCTCTTTTCTTCAAGAAATTCTCAGCCTTATTTATATCCATGAAAAGAATATCCCAAAAATTGTTCTGTTAGAAATTGTCGACTCAAAGATGGCTGTATAGCTTCAAAAAGGAGTGATAAACTGTAACTAAAAAGCGCTTCTTTTAGCTAATAGAGATAATAGTCTCATGATTTGATTAAGAAATGAAGGCATAGCTTATTGTCCATTTGAAAAATAAATTCCGAAACGGCTGTTTTATCCAACAATGATGTGATTTTTACAATGTAATTTCAGCCCTGGCGTCAGCTCCAGCTATTTTGAAGCACAGCTTCTGAAACTGCTTGCAGACTTTTGCTGTTATTGGAGGATCTTGAGGGATGATTCTGGGACTCTCCTTAATCCAGGAGGGTCAAATAACCAAAAGGAAGCCTGTTCCTTCTGCTGTTAAGTTGGGGGGAAAATGACAGCCCTCTGGGTGTGTCAGGTGCTGGCCAAGTCTTCACAGGAGGTGTGATTCAAGGAGATCTCAAGTGCATTGCAGAAACTAGTCATATGGAGATATCAACATGCGATTGATAGACAATAGTAACTTTTTATTTTATCATTTCTTGATATTTTAATCTCACTTCATCTGAAGCAAACAGCTGTTTTTGTGAATGGAGAGGATCTTCATTTGTGTTTCTATTGTAAGGTAAAGGTAAAGGTTCCCCCGCACATGCGTGCTAGTCGTTTCCAACTCTAGGGGCCGGTGCTCATCTCCGTTTCAAAGCCGAAGAGCCAGTGCTTGTCCGAGGACGTCTCCGTGGTCATGTGGCCAGCATGACTAGACACCAAAGGCGCACGGAATGCTGTTACCTTCCCACCGTAGTGGTCCCTATTTTTCTACTTGCATTTTTTTAATGTGCTTTCGAACTGCTAGGTTGGCAGAAGCTGGGACGAGTAACAGACGCTCACTCTGTTACGTGGCACTCGGGATTCAACCCACCAAACTGCCGACCTTCTGATCGACAAGCTCAGCGTCCTAACCCACTGAGCCACCGTGTTTCTATTGTACTGTAAGTCTATTTATTTATTTAGATTATCTATATGACCGCTCACTCACTTTCAATGACTCTAGGTGGCTTACAAAAAATAAAAAAATCCAATATACCCAATATACAATGAGTAAAAATAATACCGCCCCCCTCCAATTTCATTAGCTTGTCCTTACTACTGCATAAAACATAATCACATTGGTGATTCAGAAAACTGTGGAATGTTATATGAGTTTAATACTAGCTAGTAGATAAGATTTTAGATCCATCTCACATGAAATCAGAATAACAGATTTCATGTACTCTATATCACAAACTTTAAAGAAGACAAAATTCATATTCAGAATCATATATTTGGTCCATCTGTTTGGTTGACAAACAAGTTTGTAGGGTGTCAATAGCTGACCTTCTCTGCATTATTGAAAATGCCCATGTTTGAATTTGGAAGGTTCATATTGATTGATTGTCTGTCTCCTTCAACTATAGGATTGCCTGCTTTTTCAAATCTGGCACTTTTACAATTCTGTGTTTCTTGCCCATAGCATTTCTATACTCACCACTTTTGCCTTACTTAATTCTTAACTTTTTTCTCTCTAAGATCTGTTATATATCATTTGGTTCTATTAGTAAGTTAGCAAGACACATGCATTTCTGGCCTTTCTACTCCTCAGTTTCTGGAGAATCTGTTCTATAAGCACCCTCTTTCTGACAGATAGATAGCTAGATAGCTAGATAGCTAGATAGCTAGATAGCTAGATAGCTAGATAGATAGATAGATAGATAGCTAGATAGATAGATAGATAGATAGATAGATAGATAGATAGATAGATAGATAGATAGATAGATAGATAGATAGATAGATAGATAGACAGACACACAGACAGATAGATAGTTAGGCAGACGGACAGACTAACTCACTGTGCACCACCCAACTGGGCAGTAGTACCTCTGTTGATTTTTCTGCTCATTAGTCTCCATATAGTAAACCAGGGGTCCCCAACCTCTGGGCCGTGGCCCATTCAGAATTTGGCCATGGGATTGGGTGGCAGGAGTGCACATGCGTAGCTTAACTAGTGAGAGTGGTAGGCTGGTGGGCAATCACGTGCATGCATACCTGCCTGCCACTCGCACAAGTTGAGGTGCACATATGCACGCTGGCCTGTTACTTGTACAAGGGCTGCATGTGTGCACGTGCAGCGGCCCACCACTCACACAGCCCAGTTCCCCTTTCCACCCCACAGCCGGGTCGCCAAACCACAAAGGTTGGGGACCTCTGCAGTAAACAATTTTTCTTAATATAGTTCTAATTTCTTTTGTAGAGTCAAAATTCCTAGCCAGACCATATAAACTGAGAATTCTGGAAAAGACTTTCCAACATAGTTGGGGGACAGCAGGCTGGAGAAACCTTTGATTTTTTTTTTATAAATTCAGTCTTCTAGGTCAATTAAAAACTTCTATGTGCCACCTACTTTAAACAATAACACTTGTAGTTTTAATCAAACAAAAAATAAAGAGAAAAAGATGACTGCTAGAGTGCATTCTCTCTTTTTCTTGCTACTTCCCCATTGTTAGTGCTGATGAAGCAAAAAGAAGAAACTCAGTGTACATATACGGTACAACAAACAAAGGAATAATTTTATAGGCATTCTGCACCTATTGGCAGCTATTGAACTAGCTTGCTAGATGAAATGCTTTATTTTTTTATTTTTTAATATCCTTCTGTCTATAATTCTGATCTGTGACTGAAGTAAAAATTCTTTTCTTAAACTGCTGCTGGGTATTACGCTGTAATAATAGAGAAATCAACAACCTTATTTTTTAAGTTAGCTTTTGGCGCTATGACTGTTAACAGAGTCATCAGAAGAGACAGATCTGGAATCTTTGGTCCTTTTTCCTCCTCATGTTTGGGTATTTTGCAGAAGATCAGCTGAAAATGGTACCATTGAATTTCAGAGGGGTGATCTTGGAAGGTCCAGGAATTTGGGGGCTCAAGGTGCCCAGCATACCAGTTACTCATTGTTACAAGGGAATGCACATAGGGAGGGACTACCTCTTCCCAATTTCATCTGCTCCTCCCACCAGATCCAACAGAATAGGTATTTTATCGGTTATGTTGTCTAGGGAGCTAGGCAGTGGGTCTTATCTGCTGTGGCACCCACACTGAGGAATCTTCTCCCCCCAGAGATGAGGTCAGCTTTATTGCTCCTGAACTTTTGAAAGTCTCTCAAGATCTGGTTATGCCAACAGGACCCCAGTGGACAACTGAACTTATGAAGTTGCTTTGATAATATTAATATTTCTCTGTCTATTATTTTCTTTTCCTGATTTATAGTTTTATTTATTATTTTCAACTAATAATTATATAAAGGATTTGACAATAACAGTAGTGACAGCTCATATCTCCCTTGCTTCTCAGCTAACAAAGCGAGAAAGAGCCTGTGGCCTAGAGGTTAAAACAACTGCCTAATGTGCAATCAGCCCAGGTTCAAATCTCAGAAGGGTATGGCTGACTGATGAGAATACCCAGAGTCATTTCCCATGAGATAGATGGCTATATAAATTTGATGAATAAATAAATATATAAGTTAACCTTCCATGAACTGCAGGAACATGAGGTCCTGTAACTAGCATAGCAGGGGTACGGTCATTGAATATAGGGAGTCCCTCTTTCTGACAACTAGTTCATGACAGGACCAAAGATACCCATATTACTCCTGGGTTGGGGAAGCATTCCCCTAAAGATCAATTGTAGGGGAACAATGGCCAAAGATAGTTTGTCTCCATCATCTGCTCATGTAGTGGAAGTACTGGCTCAAGTGAAGGGACCCCAACTAGAGTAAATAAAGAGGCATTCTGGCTTAGAATCCATTCAGGGGGAGAAATATCTAAGATCAAAACCTTAGGTCTATATCTGCTATTCCCTAGGGAACACAGAAAATCTGATGGGGTTCTTATAGTATTGATGACAACAATAAAATATTTACTTGGGTTTATCCATGAGTTGTTCTGGCTGTTTACAACTGACAGCTTGTGAGGATCCCATCTGGTTTGCTTCTGTCAGAAACTAATTACTGTACCAAGAAGTGCCTTGCCCAGATCCTCTACAGTGCTAGTCTTAGTGACAACCTCATAGGAAGGTCAAGGAGGCCAAAGGAGAAAAAAATTGGATCCTGTGCTATTCTTAGGGTAGTATAGCCACCATGATTTTGTATGGTGCTGTCTGTTATAAGGTAAAGGTAAAGGTTCCCCCGCACATACGTGCTAGTCGTTTCCGACTCTAGGGGCTGGTGCTCATCTCCGTTTCAAAGCCGAAGAGCCAGTGTTATACCACCACCCAAAACTCACGAGGACAAAAATTAGGGGTCAGGAATGTCCTTCCTTTATCATTTCATATATAAAACCACCTCATTGATCACTGTGGAATATCATGATGTGATTGTCTTGCACACGGTTGAAGATATGGCTGTTGAAAATGCAATATTCAATTCAGGGAACAACTATGGAACTTCAATTTTCTTCAATAATACAAAAAAACAAGAACCGCCTGAAGGAGGTATTCAGTAAATGTTACCTTGGAAAGTAATGACATGTGATTTGAGGTCGTACACAATCTATCTCCTTTTCACTTCAGTTTCTTTACAAACCTATCCTGCATTTGTCCTCTCTTTGTATCTATATAATGATGTAGGTACAGCTACAGGGCTAACCCTTTCAAATTCTTCCCTCCTGTTGTCTTTGGCAAATGTGTCGGCAGATGCTCTGGGGTTACATCAGTGGAAACTGATGTGACACAGTTGCCGAAAAGAAAAAGACAATATAGTTTTCACATGTGAGCATATTCGAGAGATGCTTGCTTTGATGAGATGCAGTCATAGAGTTTCGGTACTTGAATCTGGAAGCTTTTCATGCCCTTTGACTGTCTCTACATCTCTCAAAGTTGCTCAAGATAGTTAATGCACTGATTTACCACTCAGAAAGAAGTAAGCTATAATTGTGCAACTTTTGGAAAGTTACTGAGGCTGGTTTTTTTTAAATAGTTGAGCACTTGTACAAAAAAATAAATAAATAAAAATGGAACATGAAAGAAGAAAGGATCTTGAGCGATTATCATGTGACATCGTTTACCTTTTTAAAACTTCTTACCCAAATCTGTATTTTTAATGACTCAGTTAATAATAAAATAACCATTAAAGTAAATCAGATTTTTTTTGTCTTGGATTGTATTAGACCTTCAGCATGGGTAATGGTGAAATAACCCAGAGATTGTTTTACTTCATATTGGGTAGACCATAAGGAACATGATCTTAGCCAAAGACTGGCAGAACTCAGGCAAATTCTGAATATTTTGGAAGTAAATTGGTATATACTAGCTTTTATAATGGTAATGTAATATCTATTTAGTGACTTGTTTTGATTGAACATTTTTGAAGAAAATTAAGAACATTGGCAATTCACAATTGAAAGAATAGTTCTGCTGTTTTCTAAGGATCCTCAAAACATTTGCCTTTTTATTGCCTCATCACATTAAAATGCCACTTAGAATCTTAAGAATATTAACAACAGCTTTGGTAATACCAATGAGAAGATTCTATGGATGATCATAATCCATCCTGCAAATATTAGCAAGTGTTCTGATTAGCTGCATGGATGATGACAGAGTTTTCTCCAATTGGCACCCATATATGCTGCTAAGAGACTCAGAGCCAAAAATGTTTGTAGTAGCCATCAAGTCAGTATACAACAAATCTCAAAGAAAACCATAAAAACATGAAAAATAGTGCTGAACTATAGTGCATACTGGTAGCTTTAATATCTGTTAAGGGACAGGATGTCTTCTGCCTGCCAGGGGAAAATTAAATTAGAATTCAGAGATAAGAGAAATCTTGATCAATAATATCCATGGTGACAGTTTGTCTTGCATTTTGTATTAAACTTTTCTTTAGCCACAAAACTGCATTAAAGCCTTTATGAAAATTTCTAAAACACTATCAATACTCCAGTTCTTGAATATTTAGAACAACAAGTCACCTAAAAATCATCATGGGTTATATGGCCATAGTTGTAATATGGAACTCAATATAGTACTTGTAAAATTTAGGTTAACTGGTTTAAAACATATGTGCCTTTGTTTGTCTATAGCAGGGGTAGGCAACCTTGGCTCTTTTATGACTCATGGACTTCAATTCCCAGAATTCCTGAGCCAGAATGGAGTTGAAGTCCACGAGTCATAAAAGAGCCAAGGCTGCCTACTACCCCTGGTCTATAGCAAACTATACCTTTCCACCATTTTAAGAAATACTATCTACAGTAAGGAACTTTAGACTCACTGTTTACTAATGCCCTTATGAAGTTGTGGGGCAGTCCATTTCAAATACAGCTCCAAAGGTACATTCAGTCTAGTTGTTTAGGTATTATCTTAATCATTAGGAAACCTAAGGAAATATCTTATATTGACTCAAATCATTGATCTATTTTGTCTCATATGGACCTCTTTTGTTCATTTTGATTAATTGATTGGCAATTTTTCTTCTCTGTTTCTAACAGGAGATTTCTCAACTGTATGTGGAGATGCGAAGTGAAGCCAAAACCTCCTTCATGCAGTGTATGCCTAACTTATGGCTAATTTAAACATCTGGCATGTTAATTTTACTTTCAACTTTACTATATGCCACTTAATGCTGGCCCACTGGAAACCAGTGATATTTTTTTTTGTCTGTGTCTTTGTATATTCTCCAGAATAGATATGTATCTGTGTACAAAAGCTTGTGTGTCTTTCCAAACAGATTTGGGGTAAATGTGTATGTGGGGTTGAAGAAAGCAAGGAACACGCCACTCCATAAGAGGAACTCTGCCTGGGGATACCGTAGTCTATTTGAGCTATATTGACAATTTACAACTGCATATTATAACTTTTCTAATCTGAGCATGAACAAAACAATATTGCTTCAGGCTGATAGTGATATAACAATGAAGAATTTTGCAAGACTTATACTAAAACCAAACTTTGCAGTGAACTTTCCTCGTCTGACCTCTTGATTTTTTGGGCTAATGAGCTGTCTACTGTGTCTGTTTTGAGGTCTCCACCTTGGCCCCTTGGCTGTTGAGAGATTTTCCTTAAAATCTTGGTAGAAATTCTCTTGCAGTTTCATCTTGAGGTTATAATTACGATACACTTTTAATGACACCTATCATTTCTTGGTTCGTATATGAAGTCATAAAAATTATTGATTTTCAACCAAGTTAATTAAGCATCTTTAACACAGACCTTGGCGGCAAAGATTAAAAAAGTGGTTCTGTTTCTGTGCCTAACAAAGGTTAATTTTGGCATGTAATTAACTCATCATCCAGCAGATGACTTTATGCGTTTATTCACACATGAGATTTTAGAGAAAGCAGGGAACATTTTAAAATAGCTGGGTAGTGAAAGTGATCCTGCTGCACTAATATGCAAATATCTTTTTTTTATAAAATGGAAATAGAGTAGCGAATCACATTGAAAAGAAAGAAATCTAAATCTATGGTTATCTAAAAAATCTGTTTTAGATACAGCAACCATAAAACAGTCTTCCGAAGAATATATGGTCCAAGGGAATATGGTACACCAGAATTGGAAATTATACCCGCTATTTTGATTATACAGTAGTAAAGTTATGAATAATTATTATTTTATAAACTAAATATGGGGGAAAATTCCAAATCCTCCCAAAATCTGAATTAAAAGTTTAGTTTTTAATCTTTTCCTTTTTTATTTCTATGTGTCAAGAGGATTTTTTTAATATAAAATATGTCTTTAGACAGACCAGACATCTTAAAATTATTTGGCCATATTGGCTGACTTTTGAGAGCAGTGCTAAATGGAAGGCATGATGGCTAAGTTAATGAAAACAGAAAAGTAATCTGCCCCTTAAACAGAATACTAGCCATAAGGTTGAACCCAAAATATCAAACCACATATTTGGGTAGCAGAAGAAATAGCAGAATCTATTTAAAAAGTTAAAAGAGGGATCAGCCTAGAATCCCCACAATTTGCCACAAACAGACTAAGCCCAACCCCCCTTGAATTCCAGTTTACCCTTATCTAACTCCAAGCAGGTATTAACTGTTAGTTGAAAAGTTTCCTTTGCATAGGAGTTTTAACAATAAATCAGTTTAATTGGACCTTCATGTCCAATTGGGCCATGTCTTTCCTGCCTGACAATTTGCCCCCTCATAGTATGGCAAAAATAGCATTTCACAGAAGACAAGACAATTAATTTCTCCACATCATATCTGAAATTAATAGATTGTCTCAAATTAGAGTTGCATGAAAATGCCTACTTCTGAGTAAGATATAAGATTTATAACTCAGCAGAACACACCTATAATGAAACATTTTCAGTATTAGCTTGCCAGGCAGTTTCCCATCAGAATCTTTTCCACAGGGTAGTACTGTGCCATAGGATTTCTTGTCCCTCACTAATTTCAGCATCCATTTATTTCTAAAATGATAATTAGTATTGTCTGTTCTTCTTTGTCTAATTTAACATGGAGAATAATTCACTGGACACATCGAAACAGAATCTGGCCTAATCGTTTATTTCAGTATGGGGCAACAAAACTCATACATTGCCGACTTCCGGTTTGCCAAGTCAGCCGACATAGACGTCTGGAGGACGGCTCTCGTCTTCCATGTCCAGTTTTGCATCACTGTGGGGGGTCCTAAAAGGGCCGAAGAGTCACCTTGGAGGGGTGACCAGATAGAAGGGGCTTTTGCAGAAACGCGGGGGAGCCACAACCCCCCCATTAGTGCCTGCATTCCCTTCATACCGGCGGACAAAAGACTGGCCATAGTAATATGGCCAGTTACTAGGCTGCAGACAGCTGAAGTCAAACTTACCATCAGGCAACATTAAAGCAGCGTGGAAGAGATGGGGGTAAGATTCCTCTCTTATACCTTAATCTTCTTCTTTTTACCTAAATAAGCTGCTAAGTACTTTCCCCCCCTGTGGAGAGGGAGAGGGGAATTCATCCCTCCCTTCATATAAGTGGTGAGCAAGCCCAGGGGTGTTTTTTTTAAAAAAACAGGTTGAAAAAAGAAACGGACTAAAAGAAAAGAAGTACTTGGGGGACACCCAGTGGTTAAACCTGAAATTGCAATCTGACTTTCTCTTTAAAAAAATCAAGAAAATATTTAAGAAAAACAAGATAAGATTAACCTTGAACACCAGATGTGAAACTTCACTATGGAAGAGTTTCAAAAACAAATCTATGCTATCTTACCAAACTTATCAGTTCCTTTCTTCAGCTGGCAATGAAACAAGAGCTTTTGGAAAAGAACTAGAAAGCATCTCAAAGAAACAAACTCAAACTGTGACTACAACTAATATTTTATTGGGATAGAACTTAACAGAAGAAATTGAACAATCAAATACATTGGCAGAAGAATTAAATATTTAACATACAGACTTTTGAAGATTATAATGGAAAAGAGGTGGAAAGAAATCTATTCAGACCAGGACAATTATATCAAGAGGAGAAAATAATGAGAAGATTTGGTGCTGTTAACAGACTCCTCAATCCTTCAAAAGTGGAGACTGGAGAGCCACTTCAATATGATATAACAACACAAGAATGCTTTGATGATCCTGAGGCAAAGAAGCGAAAAATGACATGGCAAAGGAAGAAAGCAAGAATAAGATTGAAGAAATATGGACATTCTTAAGAGGCCTGAAATAGATAATACCAAAATAGACAGGATTTTATTTTTTTATTGAAAAGTTTTAGAATACATTTTAAAAACATAAACTCCCTCCCTCCCCCTCCCCCCCACTTACCCTCCCATTCCACAATATATCTCTGTTGTGATTGTTCTTTCAAATATGCTGAAATCTTTGCCATTTCCGCCAGGTTTGAAACTTTCAAAGTCCACTCTTCTATAGTAGGCAGTTCCTCCTTCTTGTAAACAAATAACATCATTTTTAAATTGTTTCAAATACTGAAAAACTTTCTCTTGTGCGGGGAATTTAATCCATTAACATTCCAGTTTAGAAACTTTGTCGCCATCTTTTGCAACCTGAAGCTTTCGGAGCACCTCTTGCAGAACCACCTGGACCTGCCTCTTTGGTCTCGCTCCTCCCACAGCTTCACTATAAGTAAATTCTTGAGATATGATTGCAGCTTTCTGTTGTTCTTGTTCTTGTCTCATTTGTCTAATTGCAGCCCTTGTCATTCTCTGTTCTTTAACCTCTTCTGTCGACGTCTGGGGCTGCTCAACTTCTATAAGTAGCTGAGATTCTTTAATCATCTGCAAAGTAACTCCTTCTTCTCCTTGTTTACTCTCCATTTGAGTCTGATGCTCTCCTTCTTCCTTCCTTCCTTTGAATTCTGAAGATGGCGGAGGACCTGCCTTCAATATGTTAGAATAAAAATCTTGTGTCTTCAAAACTGTATTAAGATGATATCTCGTGCCAGCATAATTCACCACCAAGCCTACTGGTATCTCCCATCTAAATTGAAGCTGCCGTTTCGTTAATTCATCTGCCAAAAAAGCAAATTGTTTTCTTTTCCTTAAAATTCTTGGAGGAATCTCTTTCAGAAGTAAAACTTCTTGGTCAGCAACTTTAAATCTATTATTATAAAAGGCTTGGATAATCACATTTCTGATCGATCTCTTTGTAAAATAGACCACCACATCTCTAGGTAGTTTTCTATGTTTGGCAATCCAAGAATTAACACAAAATATTTTGTCTATATCCCCCATAATATCTTCCGCTTGATGCTCCAAGATCGGTTCGAGGGCTTGTGCCAATAACTCTTTCAGATTTTCCTTTGGGTCCTCTTTCAATCCTCTAATCCTCAAAGCAAACTCCATATCTCTATATTGTATCATAACTACATCATCATCAATCTTTTCCATGTTATTTTCAGCTTCCAAAATTTTTGCATCCCATCTCAAATTATTTTGATTCAGCTCTTCCACACGATCATCCAGGCTCTCAATACAGACTGCAAGCCCCTGAAATGCAGCTAAAATGTCTGCTCTTATTTCAGTATTCTTCTCCTCAATAAGTTCAGCTATTTGCTGGGATTGTATTTTTAAAGCATCTTGCAAATCTTTTAATGTTAATGCGGGTGCGGGTGCCACAGGAGGAGGCATCAAAGCCTGTAATGAAGAATGCTGAACTGGTGAAGCACCAGCACTTCTAGGAACAGAAGCTTTGGTTGATTTAGAAGCCATCTTAACACCCAGTTAATTTCCGTTGCGCACTTTCACTTTCCACACCACTTGCAACTATTTCTTTCAAAGTAAACCAGAGTTAAAGTTCAAATACTTGCTGTTTCAATATTCTCCTGCACAGCTCTGCCTGCATCCAAGTAATCCAAAGTTAATTGTTGATTGCAGGGATGGTTGCAGCGTCCTGCTCCACTCCAAAGCCTTGGAGCAGAGGAGTCCCCGAGTCCGGAGCAAATTCAGGCTTCGGGGGGCTCTCACCCTTCAACCCCCAGAATTTAAACTCTGGGGGTCTAGGGGAGCTCTACCCCTACCTGAACGCTCACCCTCCCCTCTTCTCCCGAGGAGAGAGTTTCCGAACCGCAAAACAGCTGATCACTGTTTTAGCGGTTCCAATGGAAAACAACGGGGCTGACGGCCGAAACGGCTGCCATCGATGGAGCCTTGCCACCCGGAAGTCCCAAAATAGACAGGATTGTACTTGGATTATGAGAGATTGTTTTGATGAGTAGATAAAAATACTGATTAATAAAAAAAATAAAAATAAAACACAGATGTATGAATACTAACATTGAAATATTGAGTTCCTTAAATGATATGGATTAAGATGTATATATGTTAAAAATGATAGAATGTAACTAATATACTTGGATGTAGTGACATGAGACGATGTATTAAATGTTGAAATGGAAGAAATTTTGGTTAATTTTTAATATGTGGAAACTAAATGAGAAACAAGAATATTATATTGTCCTCCTCCTCTTTCTCCTCCTTGCAATTGGTATTCTAATGACTACTATTCTAATATTGTACTACTAATATTGATGTGGAAATGAGATAAATAAGAAGTGTATTACATTACTAGGTATTGGAGAAAATTGTGTAAAGGGAAAGGAGGTTATTTAGCAATATGAAAATGAGAAATTTTAAACGTTTAATTTTAATATCAATGTAAAATTAAAGCTAGAAAAACATATAAGGTGTTTGATGTTTTAAAGATGGAATGTTAAAATATAAAATATACTAAAGTATTGATAAATATAAGAAAACTATTAAATGACTGATGGATAGCAATGAGAAGTATGTTAATTTAGATGAGAGATAGTATGTATTGAAGGAAAAAAGAGAGAGAAAGTATTGGTTACAACAATTTGGAGATTTGTAATAATATGTATTTGTCTGAAATGGAACTATTGTAACCCAGACACCACGTTGCTTTTTAAAGATACTATTGTAATATTGGAAAACTAATAATAATTAAAAAAAACTCATACATTGCCATCCACTATTGCTTTCCTAGGCAGTATTGCTTCAATATACTTACACTGAGAGCTGTGTTCACAGAAATCCTTAGGACTTAAGAATAACAGAATATAAGGATCCTTGAGATTGGCCTTGCCTCCAAATCTCATTAGAATAGAAGATCATCCACTAATCAATTTTCTCACAATACATTAGTCAAAACATGCATGCTAAATGAATTTTCAATCTACCCATTCCCTTTTGCCATTAAACTCACTCACAAATCTCCTCCTCACCCTCAGATCATTAGTTGTCCTTGCACACACATCTCTATACTTTCTGTTATCAGTTATATGTTCACATCCATTCTTTCTCTTTTCTTCATCTGCATACATCTGACATTAGCAGTAGAGAAATGTATGACAGTTAGTATGATCCTGCATGCAGATGATGAACATCTGTGAGAGTTGATTCAGATTGGGAAAAAATAATGTGTTTGTTTGAAGTGCACATGTCATTGTGTAAAGTTGTACATTCAGAACAATTGCCAAAAAAACCTCTGCATACATATTTAGGTACAAAACAGTCCCATGATCACGCATTCACATGAATCTACACACATGCATTCATATACTAAATAAAATTCCTTTACCTCTTCCTCTTTTTCTACTCCGCCCCACAAAAACCCAAGTTCTTCAGCTACATCTGGAAATGTCAGAAGACCTGATTAAAAATACCTTATCAGTTTTGACATGATATAATAAAATATGTCAGTAATATTCTTACATTACTATTTTCTGCTTATTTTGTTTTCTCAGCCTGGGCACTACTTTGGTTGTCACAGTATATAGTCTTTTATAGTCTACGTGGTTTATTCACATACTCTATTAACTGAAAATCTATATAGCTTCTGACAAGTGGTAGCTATTGCTTGTTACATGTACAGTAATTCTGACAGATCCATGTTCTAGGATTGAAGCAAAGGGCTTGTTGTTTCCTCAAATGAAAAAAATATACCCATAGAAGCAAGACTGAAGGCTTTGGCTGAAGCAAGCATTGCAAAAGCACATAGGATGAAAATCACAATTATAATAAATTATGAGGTTAGGCACATGGAACACAGAGTTTTATAAACAGATCATCTGATATGAAAAATGTTAAATTCCATTGTTAAATTCCAGCTCATTCTTATCACTTGAGTATAAAATTTAACATAAGCCGTTCTTCCATCCTTAGTCCCACCAAACCCTGGCAATTTGTGAAAAACTTTCCTGCAAACAGATTCTGAGACACTGACAAACCAAATCCTCATTAAAACCAAGAAAGGTTAAGGGAAAAAAAATAACCTATTTAAAATGAGGTAACCCACCCAGACTCAGAGCTGTAAATTGACAATAGGATTTATATAAATCCATAATTGTATCTTTTTACCTGCGGTTAGGCTAGTTAATGATGAAAAAAGCGCAAAGCTTATCGTAAGGTTTTAATGAGGATTTTTCTCTCTTTTCTTCTCTTTCTTTCTCTCTTTCTTTCTCTCCTTTTTGCAGGGTTAAAAAAAAATCACTAAATTAAATTTCTGCCAATTTTCTCCATTGCAAATTGAGCACCACCCTGTGAGCAAAACACCCCACCAAGTACCTTGAATCAGTTACAGCTAAATGTGTAAGTCAGCGTGTGCCGTAGCCTTTAGTCATGAAGAATATATTAGATTTTAAAAATAAATGGCTTTCTGCTGAGTCTTCATTGCAGTGGCTTTCTGACTTTTAATTAAATTTTCAGTACTTGTGGGTGCTTCTTCATGTACTCTGGTCATAGATCTCACAACGTATGCATCATTATGTGCCAAGAAAAGAAACTAAATTGAAGATTATTAAGCTTGTTCACTTCTTTGTCATTTACTAGCAAGATGCCTAGGAAATTCATTCTCCTATTATAAGGGCCATATCTATAGCATTTATTCTTCTGTTGCATTTAAAAAGAGTGAAACAGGCACTTCTAAAGAGGATGCAATTATCTGGCTGCTCTAAACTGTTAAATGATATACATTATGCATTTATGACCTATTTCTTTGATGTTAAATTAATTTAGTGTAAATTAATAAAATTGGTCTGCACTATTAATACAAAATGGAAAAGGGAAATAACTGTAAGCATCTTTACATTCAACAATACTGAAAATATGCAGTTTTTTCATGTAACTTAAACATGGTATACTTTATTAAGAAAAAACAGTAATCAAAATAATTTAAGCAGTTGAACTGATATGGAGAACTAATGAATAGAATCATAAAGTATTACTGGTAAATATGCTAATGAAGCATAATCTTATAGAAGAGGAAATATCTTTTTTTATCAAGAATCACTCAGTCATAGATAAAGTTCTGTACATTGCCAATGCTGTGTGTGATGAGAAGCAAAATTGATTAGAACTAAAAAGCCTACTGTTTGTGGCCTCACAAAGCACAATCTTTCTAACTATGATACCTTCAACTATATTGATACATGGAATTAAGCCAAGAGCACATGACTTCTTAGTATAGTCTAAAAAGTTAGCAAACTCTAATCTAGATGGTAACAATTTCTCCCAGCAACAAATGAAATGGGGTTATGTAAAAGTTATGTGTGCATTTGCAGTCTGCTTCACTGTAATGATTGTTTATTTGCTTTTTTCTTTCTTCTGAGTTCCATGTTCCATGTTAACATTCATTTTCAAAGCAACTAGATGGTTTTATTAAGAGATGAGAATTTAGAACAAATTCTACAGTTTTCAGGGCAGTTGTCTTATAGTAGTGTGCTTTCAAATGCAGGATATGTCCATAATATAGGAGAAAATCCTCAGCAAAATCATTTTTTTACTAAATTGCATAAAATTAAAGATTTAATGGGATGATCCAGACCAATTTGGCCTGAAAATGGATTGACCTAGCTCTATCAGAGCTAGGTTCTTGGCTTAAAGTAAATAGTTTTCCATTTCAATTGACTATCTTAATTATATTCACTCAAATAAAGCATTTCTCTGCCCTTATCATATAATTGTATGTTTTAAAAGATATATTTTAGGGTAACTTTTTATTTGTAAATTTCTGTAAATTTGATAGATTATTGTTAGGACATAAGCAGAAGTGACAACATTAAGATCTAAAGATTAATTTTCACCAATACAGATTGTATTTTGATTTGGATCATTTATATTATCTGATTTATTGATCTGAATATGTTTGTATGAGAACTTCTTTTCCAAACATGGATAAATGAATTGAATTTGGACACTTCCATTCCATAACTCAAATATATTTCACAATTTGTTTCAAAAAGTGGTTCACTTTTTAGATTCAATTCAACTGGCTTTGAATCCAAATGTTGAATCAAAGCTATATACAGTTCTAACAAATACTACAGACAGATAGATGAAATAAAAACCGTATTGATGCAGTTTCTCCAATTAGAGTGATGGAGTGACAGGAAGACATGAATTCAAAGAATTTCCAGACCATGAAAGGGCAGAAGATCTGTTCTTTATGAAATATAGGCAACATACCTGAATGAGCATGGCCTAACAACAATGTACTGGGCCCTTTATAAACTGCTTCTTTCTGTTTCTTCTGCACAAACATTTCCCTCTGCTTCTGCCTCCTAGTGGGCTGTCTGAAAGAGGCTATACATATGTATTAACTTATTAAGCAGTAGTATAGATTCTCACAAGTTGAAACACAAGGCATGCTGTGCCTGTGCTCAAGTGTCTCCAGGAGGTTCAAGATTAATAGAAATGCAAATGGAGCATCTGCAGAAGGCCATGTGATTAGAGCCTTCTCCCTTCGCACCTCAAAGTCAAAAGCAAAAAAAACAACAAAAAACCCTCCATGTGAAATGCAATAGCAAACAAAAAATAGATTATATAATATCCAAAATCAGTTTCCAGTTTCAACCAGTCAGCATAACATTCAGCCCCATGCCATGCAAAAAAGGCACTGCCCGCGCATTGTAGAAACTAATTGATTTTCCTGGCATCAGAATCCTAGAGAATGCCTTAGTCCTCATGGATATGTCCCCTTGGAAAAACTCTCTGCAGAACATCAGTAAATGTAGTTCATTGAAGCAAGGAAAAGCTTTTAATTTCTGCTTTTATCTTATGTCCCTGCTCTTGCTCGGCAACTCTATTATTAAGCTCAACAGTGGCTCAGAAATTTGGAATATTCATTTCAAGTAAGGGCTTTAGAATTACCAGGCTGAAAGTGAAATCCAGTTTGAAAGGGCCCTTTAGTTTTCAAACTGAAAGTAAAAATAGGAAGTTAGTATCTTCTAGTAAACGGTATTCACCTTCCTGTTCTTATTCTTTTGATTTTAAGAATCCACTTTATTCATTTACACTGTCTCTCCACTTCTGAACTGTTTATTTATAACATATACTGTATATGGTTGCCCAACTCAAACAACATAAGTCTGGGTGATATACCAGAACAAAATAATAGTGTTGGCAGGGATCTTGGAGGTCTTCTGTTCCAACCCACTGCTAAAGTAAGAGACCTTGTACCAATCTGGACAAGTGGCTGTGCAGTCTCTTCTTGAAAACCTCCAGGCCACATCCAGTGGACCACACATGAAGATGTCTCCCCAAATATAGGAAACAAAATACAAGAAAAAATAGCCCAACCAAAAGAAATGAAACAATTAAGTGGTGAACAGAAACTAAACTTAACTGCAAAATGGTGAATATTTCATAACTTTGAGTGTATGGTTAGTTAATATACAGTATATAAAAAAATAAATCTGCAGCATTTGGCCATCACATGCTGCATTAGAAAGGGAAGCAACAAACTTTATCCATTACATGGATCAGCCTGAAAGTTTGTCAGACCCAAGCAGAACTTTCCAAAAATTCTGGGACAATGTTAACTTAGAGAATTCCCCTAGTTTTATGTCTCTCAAACATTTGGCTGATACAATGTAGATTGCTTCTGAAGGACCTTTTTTCAATTTCAACTAATGAACAGTCCTATGAATATATGGAGAACATAAAGTGGGGGTGACACAAATCCAATCCTAGTGACAGAATCACAATTTTCACTCACACTAATGATAGCTCCACAGGTGTAAATTGGGAATGCAATTCTTTCAGGGCTCCCCCACATTTATAAACTAATCTAGTTTTTAAATGACATAATACTATAAGTTAACAGTGGGAATGTTAACTGCAATTTCATGAAAAAAGTGGTTTTAGGACCACTTCAAAATAGTCCTCTCTGCAATGGGAATATAAACTGCATATTTATTTACAGTGTTTCTATATTGGCAATTTCATGCAGACTCCCATAATCTAATTTTATTTAACTTTTAATCAACCTAGCTGCCTGCTTGTCTAAATCTCCCAGCATCTTGTTTTTCACAATAGCACAATGTGCATATTCCTGCAAAAAGGATAAGTACAAAAGATGGAAAGAGGTACACATAATTATGGCAGAACATTAGCAGCTAGCATGAATCTGCAAAGATGAAGTCAGGAAAGCAAAGGCATGGAATGAACAAAGACTTGCAACAAAAGTCAAAAGATAATAAAAAA
Source organism: Vipera ursinii (assembly GCF_947247035.1). NCBI lineage: Eukaryota > Metazoa > Chordata > Lepidosauria > Squamata > Viperidae > Vipera > Vipera ursinii. The sequence continues at coordinate 81,988,988 of NC_139516.1, read as the reverse complement.
AGTTTCTTTCAACATACAAATAACAAGAAAAAAGTCAAGGAAACAGTTGGTCCACTAAAGAAAGAAGATGGCAAGGAACTAACAGGCAGCAGAGAGAAAGCAAACTGCTTAACTCATTCTTTACATCAGTATTCATGCAAAAAGAAACTATAGCCCAACCTACCAAAAACATAACTGTAAAAGACAGACTAGAAATAAAAATTAAAATAAGCAAGAAAATGGTAAGACAACACCTGTCTGACCTTGATGAATATAAATCATCGAGACCTAATGGATTACATCCCATAGTTCTGAAGGAGCTGGCAGATGTTATCTTAGAACCACTGTACCATATCTTTAAAAAGTCCTAGAGTACCAGGGAACTACCAGACGATTGAAAAAGAGCTGATGTGGCTCCTATCTTCAAAAAAGAAAGGAAAAAAAACAGATCCAGGAAACTACAAACCAATCAGCCTAACATCAAAACCTGTAAAGATACTAGAACAAATCAGCAAAAAAAAACAGATTTGTGAACATCTAGAAACAAATAAACCTATAACTAGTAGTCAGCACAGTTTTGTTAAAAACAGATCATGCCAAACCAATCTTATTTCATTCTTTGACAAGGTAACTAAATTAGTAGAAATGCTGTATACTTAGACTTCAGGAAGACATTTGACAAAGTAGACCACAACCTACTTCTTGGTAAACTAGAAAAATGTGGGATAGACAGCATCACCACCAGATGGATTTGTAACTGGCTGACAAACCATACTCAAAGAGTAGTCTTTAATGGTACTACATCTACATGGAAGGAAGTAAACAGTAGGGTATCACAAGTTCCATCTTAGGCCCAGTACTCTTCAATATCTTCACAAATGACTTAGATGAGGGTATAGAAGGGGAACTCATCAAATTTGCAAATGACACTAAGCTATCAAGAATAGCCAACACCTGTTGTGATTCAGGGTCAGCCTGTGGGTTCGGCAGTTGGGTCAGACGATTCAGAGGAGGAGGAGGGGGGTGTTGGAGAGCTTGCTGAGGGGGTTGGAGAGCTTGCTGATGAGAGCCCTCAGCCAGGCCCCTCCCATCTGGTTACGATGCAGACCCAGCTGTGTGAGCCTGACAGTGTGGATGAAGATGACCCACAGCTGGCCCTGTTCAAGGACGCCCGACGCAGGAGGCAGTCAATCAGGAGTAAACAGAAGAAGGCAATGGGGCACCTTGGAAGGAGGCAGAGAGAAGCCACGCCCTGAACTGTTTAAAAGGGGAATGCGTGGGAGGGCTGGTTTGCTGAAGGCAACCGTTTGAATAGCTCCTGTTTCATGGTTTGTGTCTTGTTCTGTTTGCTTTTGTGTCAATAAATTTGGCAGGCTTAGTTCCAGCCTCTTGCCATTTGTAAAGGGGTTGTCCCTGCCTTTTCTGCAGGGCCGGTAGTAGGCTGGTACAGAACAACACTGTAGAAGACAAGCTCAGGATCCAAAAAGATTTTGGCAGACTTGAACAATGGGCCCTATGTAATAACATGAAATTTAATATGGAAAAAACCAAGGTTTTACACCTAGGCAAGAGTAGCAAAGTAAAAGAACATATTAGGCAAAACCTCTCTCAAAAACAGTAACTGTGAGAGGGGACTTTGTGGAGTCCTAGTGGACGATCACTTAAACATGAGCCAGCAGTGTCCAAAAAAGCTAAATCAATCCTTGTTTGTATAAACAGAGGCATAAAATCAAAATTATGTGGAGTATTAGTATCACTTTATAAATCCTTAGTAAGACCACACCTGAAATACTGCATCCAATTTTGGTTATCACATAACAAAAAAGATGTTGAGATTTTGGGAAAAGTGCAAAGAAGAGCAACTAAGATGATTAAGGGCTTGGAGGAAAAAAAACATATGAAGAACAGTTGTAGGAATTGAGTATGGCCAGTCTAGAGAAAAGAAAGACTAGGGGTGACATGATAGCAGTATTCCAGTATTCGAGGGGCTTTCACAAAGAAAGGGGGCAAAGCACCAGAAGGCAAGAGAAAAAACAATGGATGGAAACTAGTCAAGAAGAGAAGCAAAGTGGAATTAAGGAAAACTTCCTAACAATGAGGACAATTAACCAGTGGAACAGCTTGCCTTCAGAAGTTGTAGGTGCTTCATCACTGGAGGTTTTTAAGAAGAGACTGGACAACCACCTATCTGGAATATTATAGGGTCTCCTGCTTGAGCAGACGGTTGAACTCAAGGTCCCTTCCAGCTCTATTCTAATTGAACATATTGAGATGAAATCCTAGTGAGGCTTGCAGAAATAGGGGTTTTGTGGGTTTTCATCTCTCCTTATGGACTATGTAGGGATGGTGGTGGAAAAGAACAGAATTTGGGGAAGAAAATAATCTAATTACATCAGGCTTCATTTTTTATAGTAGAGACATACTGTATGCCCTCTTTGCAACAACAGACATGTGGGTGAAAAATGTAGCTTCCAATGTCTTTTATGGAAGTTTCACAATTAAAAATCTGGCCCTGGATGATTTTAGTAGTCATTTGAGATGGACGGCTTTTTCTGTTATGGATTTGTCTAGTAACCCCTAAAGTGATCGCCATTGCCCTATGTTGTAAATATGAATTCCATAGTTTTACCACTTGTGCGAATTAGTATTATCATTTATCTAGCCTGATTATTCCCATCAGTCAGTTCCATCAAGAACACCTTTGATTCCTGCATTAGGAGCAGGAATGGTCACTACCTTCATCAAATGCATCATTTGATTTTAGTTAGCAAAACTGAGATACCAAGGTTTTGAAAGATCCCCACTAAAATCCATGAAAGCATCTTTTGGACAGTTAGGCTGATAGCTCAGTTCATCACTTCAAGCCTGCTTTATTAGTTTATTGATTGCAATTTTGAGATATTGTTAAGATGCCTTCCATTAAATTCTTATACTGATTGGCTGGTAGGTAATCCTTGTGAAAGAGTCGAAAGTAATGAGACTCCCTGCTACCTCACTGGCATAGGAACTAATGCCTATGAAGAATAGTAGGGTTTTTCTGTTTTTTAGTTTGGAAGAGAAAGTTACGAGAGGAAGCAAAATGGTGGGGAGAGTTGAAAACTGGAAGACTCTTGAGGGACAGGATTCCTTTTGACATTTCTAATGCAGATGGGGAATGCAGCCAAGAAATTAAAAGATGCTTGCTCCTGGGGAGGAAAGCCATGGCAAATCTAGACAGCACACTAAAAAGCAGAGACATCACCCTGTCAACAAAAGTGCGTATAGTCAAGGCTATGGTCTTCCCAGTTGCAATGTATGGCAGTGAAAGTTGGACCATAAGAAATGCTGAGCACCAAAGAATTGAAGCCTTTGAACTATGGTGCTGGAGAAGACTCCTGCGAGTCCCTTGGACTGCAAGGCGATCAAACCGGTCAGTCCTAGAGGAGATCAACCCTGACTGCTCTTTAGAAGGCCAGATCCTGAAGCTAAAACTCAATACTTTGGCCATCTAATGAGAAGGAAGGACTCACTGGAGAAGAGGCTAATGCTGGGAAAGATTGAGGGCAATAGAAGAAGGGGACGACAGAGAATGAGGTGGCTGGATGGAGTCACTGAAGCAGTAGGCGTGAGCTTAAATGGACTCCAGAAGATGGTAGAGGACAGGAAGGCCTGGAGGAACATTGTCCATGGGGTCACGATGGGTCGGACACGACTTCGCAGCTAACAACAACAACAACAATGAAAAAAGATTTGCTGCATTATAGAAACATTCTCTATTTGCCTCCATTATGTTATGCTTGTATATTTGTAAATCAACATTTCAAAAAACACCCTAACTTTTCAACCCTCCCTTTCACAACTGAAGGAAACTAAACCTTGGCCAGCATTGCCCCAGGAAACTGCAGTACTTTGGGGAGAAAAGTATGCCCAAGAACATGCTTCTATTTGGATGTACTTTCACTTCTTTATGTCTTGAACACAAAACTCCTGGCAGAAGTAATGTAATCTTATGCAAATGGAGCTGTGTTTCTGGAGCTTCCCCTTCCCTTCTGCCACCAGTCATCTAAATGACATGGCAGTGTACTTCTTGTGCATTATTCGTCTTTGTACAGTGAGCGTGTATAGCCTTAGGAAAACCTCTTGGACTCATTTGATTGCAAGTGCACTCTTAAATCTCACTTACTGCCTGTGATTTTGACAGAGAAAGGAGTCTGAGTGTGGTTTTTCACATTTTCTGAAGGTTTTATGATGTGGAAGCTTGAAAGTGACCATCCTGATGGCACAGTTGGCTCACAGCTGCTGGTCTACTTACTGTCCCTGTAAATGAAATAATACACTCTTGAGCACTTTCCCTTCCTCGGAATAAGACTCCCGAGCAGCTGTTGTTGCCTTCAGAGTATTTTTGCATAACACATGAAGGATAAAAAAAATACATCTATGTCCAATTTGAAAAAATCTATGGGAGCTTGGAAGTGACACCAAACATTTCTTCCCATAAAGGACAGTCTATCAGCACGCCACTGCTTTGCCAGGAGACTCACCTTTCCTAACACAAGCAACCCTAACTTCAGAATTAAAGGTGGTTTATTCATTTTCGTTTGGCTCAGTTTCCCATTTTTAGAGTCGAAAATTCCTTTGGTCCTCTTTCTCCTCATTTTGTGTGTGTGTTTTTTTAAAAAAAATCCGAAAGAACATTCACGTTTCTTTGAATAAGAATATTTTGTATGTACTTTTTCTAATATGCAACACATTTTTTCTCATATAATACTGCCAAAAGAGATTAAAAATACATTTGTAATGAAAAAGATTTGCTGCGTTATAGAAGCATTCTCTGTTTGCCTCCATTATGTTATGCTTGTATATTTGTAAATCAGTATTTCAAAAGCACCCTAACTTTTCAACCCTCTTCAACTTTTCAACAGTTCTTTCACAACTGAAAGAAACTTAACCTGGCCAGCATTGCCCCAGGAAACTGCAGTTCCTTGGGGAGAGAAGTGCACCCAAGAAGATGCTTCTATTTGGATGTACCATATTTTCTGGCATATAAGACAACCTTTTAACCCATGAAAATCATCTCAAAACTTGGGGGGTCGTCTTATACGCCCAGTCGTCTTATACACCGGAAAATAGTACATAAATCAATCGAGCGCCCCCATTCTTGCAAAGCAACTTCAAGCCTCCTTAGTCCAGTCCTCCCTCCAACGTGACTCTCCCTTCCCACCCCCAAGAGCCTCTCAGCCCCTTCCCCTCCCCCTTGCAAATGCCAGACCCCGGGAGCTCTTGCGTCTATTCCAAAGGGTGGGTGGAAGGAAAAGCCCCTTTCGGCTCCGGCTTGGCTGCAAGTCAGCGAGCCCGGGAAGGCACGCCCTCCCCTCTCACTGTGGAGGAAGCAGGGCAGGCTGGCGTCTGGTGGGAGCCGGCAGGGCAGTCCTGCACACGCGCATGCTCCCCAGCTCCTAAGGAGTCCTCGGGGAGCCATGGCAGGCGCCTCATGCTCTTTCCTCTTGAAGCAGCATTGGCGGAGCCGTCCGGCGTCGGGCGGGAGCCGGCAGGGCAGTCCTGCTTCTATTTGGATGTACTTTCACTTCCTTATGTCTTGAACACAAAACTCCTGGCAGAAGTAATGTAATCTTATGCAAGTATTACCTGGAAAAATTCACAGTATGCTGTTTTATTTGTTATTTATTAGAGCATGATTATGCTCTAATAAAGCATAAAAGCTTAAAAGCTCCACTTGATGATTCTTAGCATTAAAGGAAAAGAGGAACTCCGGCTCAGGCAGCCAAGTTTTTGTGCGATTTTTATGGACAGTTGGAAATTGTCTGCAAAAAAAAATTAATCCCTAGCACAGTGGTGGCGAACCTATGGCACGGGTGCCAGAGGCACTACTCAGAGCTCTCTCTGTGGGCACCCGCATCATGCCCTGGAGGTGGCAACTGTCCCTCTTCAACCAACTGCCTGCTAATTCGCCGAGGTCCCACATGGCTGAATGCATCCCAGCACGGCTGGTTTCCCTCCCACCCATCCCATCCCTGCTGGCCTTGCATGCTTTTCCCAGGCACGACCCACTGCATCACCTCAGCTGTTGGCCGACCATCCATCTCGGAGGCGGCTTCTTTGAACTGCTGGCGATGGGCTGCGGAGCCCCAGAGTGCGCCTGTTGAGGGGCCAGCAGTCTGTGGCTACTGATGGACACCGTTGGCTCCCATGCGCTCGCTGGTCTCTGTGTGCGGGGGCCGATGGTGTCAGGTAGAAGCTGCCCCAGCCCTTTCCTTGCCCCATGGCAATGGCACCCCCACCCAGCCTCGCCTCACCCCACAGGATGAGTCTCCTGCCTACTGCCCCACCTGCCAGAGACCTCCTGGAGCTCCCCAACCCTGCCCACCCCCCACAGGTGTCCCTCCCCGTGAACAACATTGAGGTGACCACACCCACCTTGGCCACACCCACCCAATCTTCCATGGCCACCACAGCCACGCCCATCCAGTGGGCCATGCCCACCTGGCACCCAGCGATAAATAAGAGGGCTTTGGGTTGCAGTTTGGGCACTCGGACTCTAAAAGGTTTGCCCCCACTGCCCTAGCACAAAAAAACCCAGAAAGAGCATCAGAATCAGGCACTTTTCCCCTACCACAGAAGAGTTCTTCTGCAACACAAAGTGAACTAGGTATTAAAGATTCAAAGACGAACTGCTTATTATCGCCTTTTTAAAGATAAGATACGTATGTGTAGCACATTCTCTTCCTCAGCTTCTAAAATGTCTTGTGTAACCTCTGTAAGATGGTTTGCACTTGCACTCTTTTTGCCCTTGGCGCTTCAGATATTGCTTATGATTGTTTCACGGCTAGGAAGTTTTGAACTATTGGATAGTCAGATTCTCAGACAAAAGTCTTGAAATAGGCCATTTAGGAGCCAAAGTAACTACAAATGGGGGAAGGGTGGGGGGAACCACTGCTATTTTGCACTAAAGAAACTACAGATGCCTCCTATTGGCCCTGCTATAAAAGGGGTTGGGGAAAAATTTTTCCAAAAGCCATGGTCATGTGCATGCCTTCCCTATATTTTTAAAAAATGGTATTTTAATGTTGATTATCACTGAGCTCAGCAGTTACCAATTGTATACAGTTTGCTGCTGCACAGAAAAAGATTCCAAGGCACAATAATTGGTCTTAGCAATAAAATGCCACAATTTTCAATTATGACTGCTTTTCCCAGTGCATGGAAATCAAAGGCAGATTTAGGTTTCTGGGGATTCAGCGAGCTGAGTCAGTGGCATCCTGCAGATATACTCTTATCTCAATACTTCAAAATCCCCTTTGTTGCTGGCTGAGAACCACCCAGCCATTGTTGGGTTGTTTCTGTTTCGAAAGCATTGGGGAGAGTGCAAGCAATCTCAGCTTGTTACATTTCCCTTTGAAATACTACATACAGTACATGAGCTATTCTTCGTGCAACATATTAGTATGATACAAAGAGGGATACCCAAGTGATTTTTGCTTCCGAAGCCAAAGCAGCTGGCCTTTCAAACATCCTGCGTCAAATTCTGCTTGGTTTTATTAACTAATGTTCCTGCCTTCATCTACTATATCCCAGGTTAATCACTGGTTAATAATAATGATGTTCATTCATTATTATAGTTGATAATTATCCTCCTCCATTAGCAACCAGATCATGTTCATCACAACTTTGCTTTTTGTGTTTGCAGAATTCTTTGAGATCATGTCTCTTGAAACTGCTAAACTTTAACAATATATTTTGTATGGAAAATAAGTGTCATGGTGTTTGTTCTTCATAAGATCATGCTCTTCAATAATTCCAAATAATTGTCCGCGCTGTGGTGGTGTATCCACAGCTAAGACTATCTTAAAGAAATTATATTAATATTAGAAGCAATCTCAACTGAGATCGGATTTGTTGTCTCCTGGATCTGTGTCTGAAACCACTTATTTCACCTACATAGGTGACTTCTACAGACAGAAATATGGCTGTGCCATGGATTCCCCTGTGTCACCCATTGTTGCCAACCTATATGTGGAAGAAGTGGAAAAGAAAGCACTCAGCTGCTTCTAGGGGTTGGCACCAACCCACTGATTCAAGTATGTGGATGACATCTGGGTTAAAATCAAAGTCCAGGAAGTATAGGCCTTCACAGACCATATAAATACCATAGATTCAAACATCAAGTTCTCCAGGGAAGACACCAAGGACAAGAGGCTGGCATTCCTAGACTATAACGTTCTGATTAGGATCTGTGGCAACCTAGAAATAGAGATCTACAGGAAATCCACTCACATAGAGCAATGCCTGCTGTTTGACTTCCACCATTCACTTCAACACAAACTAGGAGTCATTGGGACATTACATCACAAGACAGAAAACTTCCCCACCCCCAGGGATGCCCAATAGAAGGAAAACATGCACTTGGGAACAGCTCTTGTGGGTATACAAATTGGGCCATTATTAAATCAGTGTCTCAATCCAACAAAGCAATGGCAGACAGAGCTGAGATTTAGAATCAACTGAAGAACCTAGTCACTCCATATATGGCCAGTGTATTGAAGAAGCTAAAATGAATATTTGAAAACACCACATACCTGTATTCTTCAAATCCACCAATACATGAGACAGAAGCTTATTTACCTAGAGATCAGACACCAAAACATAAGAAAAGTATGCAGTCTAAGGAGTCTGCACTTAGTAAGCTACCTAGGGTAAAGGATTTAGGGGTTGGAACATTTACATCCCAACGACTCTGCCTATTCACCTAACAAGCTATCCAGATTAGGTGAGAAGTGAAACCTCCCTGGAGGACATATATAGGATCTCCTAACCAACTTGCTCAGACTCAAGGATAAGTAGCAAAAATGTTTCGAACCAACAAGAACTCCAGTTGCAATAACTCAACTTCTAGATAACTTTACCTGGACGACAGAGAATCTTCATTGATCTATTAACAAAACTTATTTAAAAAGAAAATGACTTTCCTTTTTACTTCTACACATGAAAATGTACACATAAACTTAATTTTAGGTAAGGGCATATAAAATACAGAGCCGTGGTGGTGCAGCGTTAGAATACAGTAATTGCAGTCTAATTCTGCCAACTGCAAGCAGTTCAATCCTGACTGGCTCAAGTTTGACTCAGCCTTCCATCTTTCCGAGGTTCGTAAAATGAGGACCCAGATTGTTGGGGGCAGTATGCTGACTCTGTAAACCACTTAGACAGAGCTGTAAAATACTATGAAGCAGTATGTAACTTTAAAATGCTATCGCTATTCAGATTATCAAGCACCATGAGCTTCAGCTCTAACGTGGAGATTTTCCATTTTCCATATCACTATTATGTCTATGAAAACTACTATTCTACATTTCTAATTACCAAATACAAAATAATTTTAAATATGTATCGAGAAATTCTTATTGTCAGCAATTCAAAGTAGTCCAGACCAGTACATGAAAAGCAAGAATACTACAATTAACTTTATTATAACGTTACAGTAAAAAAATCTTGAAAGTTTGAAAGTGCTCTCCACCCCGCCCCCCCCTTTACATTTCAGAGAACCAATGATGGTCAATGTTGAGATGCTTTTCAAACCCCTATTCCTGCTTTGGACTTAGATTCTCTTATGAGCCTGTTGTCCAGTCTGCATCTCTTTCTCCTGTCTCTGAGGGTAAGTCTCACAGCCCATTACACCTATTCACATATAATATGTATGAAATGTAAGTAGAAAAGATTGAAAAGTAAAGGCTCCCCAAAGTCAAGTTTAATTCTTGATTACATGGATATATCCAGGTGGATTTTTCCTTATAGCAATATGGAAGTAGCACGCCACAGCTTTCTTTGGGGATTTATTTTGAATTCCCAGTCTTGCCTATAGCCATTGAATCTATTGGGGGTCTTTCATTTCAATACAGTCCAAGTTCTAACCTGCTTTAGATTTTTTGAGATCAGCCAAGGTTCTATAGATGTTGCTACCTGCTGTGGGAAGAAAATATTGTAAATTGCTGTACATAGTCAACTTTCACCCCAAATTCCATAAACGAAAAGCATTTTTCCTTGTCGCACAGAGGAGTTGAAATCTTCCCATTGTTCATGTTTCTTTCTCTCTGTCTTTCCCTTGGCATAAAATACTTGGTTTCAGTAGATCTCTCTACCTCCATGATTAGGCTTCCAGTGAATCATGATCAAATGTGGAATACTCCAATCAAAGTAGTATATCTTTGTATTGTACCCATAGTTAGTGATGGGTAGACTGCCCAGATCCCATGGGCCACAAATGAGCCATAAATGGTTTTAGGTCCCCTCAGACAATTCTTTCCTGAATCCTTTCCCAAAACTTGCTTTTCAGTTTGTAGTTTGTTATTTCTTTCACTATAGTTAAAGTCTAAATGAGGAAACCCAGCTCCATTTTTCCACTACTTAGGGTACTTCAGGATTGCATTGGTAAAAACTGACAGATTTCCCAAAATTTCACAGTGTGATTTCCTACTAGTTAGGATCAAAAACTGATGAACACAATTGTAAACAGACTTACTTAAAATGAAAACAAGTAGAGCTCTTTTATAACACTATACAAAGGGGAAAATAATTATCTTGCTCATTTGTGTGACATTATGACATCATCAACTTATTGCCTCCAGGCCTTGCTGAAAATTTAATGGAGAAAAATGTAAATTTTGACTGCCAGAAGATTGATGTTCCCTCATATAAGCTGAACATTGAATATTATTGAATGATTTTATTTTTGGTGGTTAGATTGCACTGTCAACTCTGCAACGAACCTGGTTGCAGCCATTTTTGTTCTTCTAGGTTGCCACAATAAGGGGAGGGGGGAAAGGTATTTCTGGTAGTCTGTTGTTGTTGTTGTTAGTTGCGAAGTCGTGTCCGACCCATCGCGACCCTATGGACAATGTTCCTCCAGGCCTTCCTATCCTCTACCATCTTCTGGAGTCCATTTAAGCTCACGCCTACTGCTTCAGTGACTCCATCCAGCCACCTCATTCTCTGTCGTCCCCTTCTTCTCTTGCCCTCAATCTTTCCCAGCATTAGGCAGTCTAAACATAAGCAAATCTTGTAGGAACCAAGGTCATTCTCATACCGAATGGGAGAAGGAAGATCGTTTAGTCAGAAAGCCCACCAAGTTGTTCTACTGGATAGTATGAATAGAGTGGTGGGAATATTTATTTATTTATTTTATTTATTTTATTTATTTATTTATTTATTTATTTATTTATTTATTTATTTATTTATTTATTTATTGGCACTTATATGCTGCCCTATCTCCCGAAGGACTCAGGGCGGCTAACAGCAATAAAATACAAATAGGATACAAATATTAAGAAGAAATTAAACCATACCTAGCCCCAACTAAAACCAATAAAACATTGCAACCATGGTAAAACCCCTTATCATCAGTCCAGGTCGGCCTGTTGGAAAAGAAGTGTCTTAAGGTCACGACGGAAGGACCAGAGGTCAGGGGCCATCCGGAGCTCTGAGGGGAGCTGATTCCACAGGGCAGGTGCCCCCACAGAGAAGGCCCTCCCCCTGGGGGTCACCAGCCAACATTGTCTGGCCGACGGCACCCTGAGGAGCCCCTCTCTGTGTGAGCGCACAGGGCGATGGGAAGTTGTTCCTGGCAGCAGACGGTCCTGCAGGTATCCCGGGCCTAAGCCCGGGATATTACTTTGATTCTTGGGGGGAAAATTTAGATCTGGTGTCACTTTTGACCTTGCCAATATTATATATCCAATAAACATGTTCTTTGAGGATTTTTTTTTTGTTTCGGAGTTCTGATTTATTTGGACTCATTGATCAGAACCATGACATGTACATTATCTGGAGCCACGCTTCATGAGATGGCAGCTATATTAATATAATAAATAAATATGATACATTAACTTCTTATTAAGATTTTTCATTTAAAAGTGCATTTTAATAATTTTTAAATTTGTTTCCAAAGTCAAAATACAAAATAGAGGGGGGAAAGGAAGTAAAAAGAAGAAAAAACAAACAAGCATAAAATGGTGACAATAAAAATTAAAAAATGTGTACAAAAATAACAAATGACAAATATATTATTAACACCAACATAAACCATAAAATCTCCACACTGGTTGAATGCTGAAAAATATACCTAAAATATTTGATACATTCTCCATCTCCTCTTATTTAACAGGTCTACAAGTAATTATAAACTTTCCTATCTATGTTTAATAAAAATAATATGTTGCATAGAAAAATGTCACTAATGTGAACATCTTCCATATACATTACACACTGATCTTGATACCAATGAATCGAAAAGATAATACTTCCCTTGCTCATCCATTTTACAAGCTGAAAAAAAAGTGCATACCTCCTTGAAGAATGCAAAAAAATGTAATTAACTATGTTTAAATACAATCAACTCACATTTCCCTGTATTTTGGGGGTTGCAGTATTTTTAAATACATTTTCATATTCTGAAATTCTCCTACACTGTCATTGTATTCCCCCGCCATTCCAATTTGCCTTTCCAATTACTTTTTCCCTCCAGTGTCGCTTCACTTTTTCTTTCTGATATTTGATTGTTAAAACAGTTTCCTTCAAGTTTCCCTTTCCTTTATTATAATACTTATTACTAATAATTGCTTTCTGTTTTAGTGTTTTAATTGCAGAATAAGTTAAAGCTTGAGGCTGTGGTTCCAAACACAGATACTTGAAAGCAACTACACTAATGTCAATTGCATCCCCTTCAAATAGGACACTTTTACCAGACTATTAAATTCTCCTGCATACATCAAAGACCTATAATTATAAATTTAGGCAGAAGATACTCATCTGAAAATCCCAAGGTTTCTATTAGCGTTTTAAGTAGCTTCCTTTCGAGGTTGTGATTAGATCCAGTTCTGCTTAGACAATACCATGCGCATTTCAACCATGTTCTAGTTCAAATTTATTAGTCTGATGTTCAGTGAGGAAACACGAAGGGAAATTTATCAGTCAATAATAGGCAATCAATGATTATCAGCAGTTTGCAAATGAAGATTCACAAATTTGCCTTTTTGAAGTAATGCATTTTCATTGTTGTCATCTAAAGCCTGTTCTCATCTAATTTGAAGTATGAACTTGTTCTCCTCTCATAAGAACTAGTGAATTTGAGCAACTGACTTTGCAAAGTAACATCCAATTTGTTATAGCTGCAATTAAAGCTAGGGGGCATTCTGAGAGTATATAATGTACAGGCCTCAGAGTAGATTGCAGTTATAAGTCAAGGACTATCTATATATGAATGACGTCACCATTATCAACCTGCATTGTTATATTTTTATAACAATAAAGTTTTGTTATATACTTTCGGCATGAATCCATGTCAAACCTTACATATGTCATTTCTAGTTAACAATAACTTGAAGAATGTATTTGCATTATGTGTAAGTTATTTGCATTTGATAACAAAATAATAGACTGGAAATGTGACATAATTGCAAGAGAAAGAAGACATATCTTACAAAGTAGGATGAACAGTATGAACCCTGAAAGAACGTGGCTAACAGGGGACTCTTCTGATCCTTCTTAAATGTAATTCAGTGCCTGGCTAAGCTGACTCTTTTATTAACCAGGTCCTGCATGAAATCTATACAGTTAAGGAAAAAGGAATGCATGTGTTGTGAAATGAGAATCAGTTTGGTTAGCGGAGGCTATGCTGACCTTTAACAAAATACCTTTAGGAAGATACTGTCACAGCAGTAGTAAAGAGTGACCTTCACTTCAATTAATGTTTAAAGAAGCAACTTGGAAAAAGTTTGTTTTAGGGGGAAAAAAACAATTGGAAGGAAAGAAAAAAGTATGAATGATACTGAAACAGTTGAGCCAAATATGATGAATAAAGACAAAATGTATTAATGTCAAATACTTTTAGAATCCTTTTTATTTCCTTAGACAGGGAGTTCTTACTCGGTATTTGCCTTCATGAATCCTTTTCAATTCCTTCTCCCATTTTTTTACTCAATAGACAATTTTGTACTTTAAGATATTTGAGAGCAGAGTCTTGCTTTTTCCCCCCTATGAACTCTGCCATGTACACAAAGTATGTATTGTTTCTGACATCTACACAATAGTGATAAGAGAATGGCAGTAATAAAAATAATATGCTTGTTAACTGCATTCTTATTTTATGACCATTGCTGCCTTTTAAATGTTTAGATGGTAAGAAGAGAAGGTATGAAAATAAAAGAAAGGAAAAGAAAAGAAACAAAACCCCAATTATTAAAGAAATGGGCATGTTGATCTTGTTGGGATAGGTTCATTTTTCAAGAAACAAAAAACTCTTCCTTGCCTCTGATTCGTTTATAAGCAGCTGGTTCAGTCTGGCAGTATTATAAAAGACACTGAAAACTTAATAAGGAATTGCTGGTTGGTTTGCCATATATACCTGAAAGGCTGAATACATAACAAAAAATAGTAATCAGAAATGCATGGTTTTTAAGCAGTTCTATTCAAAGCAAAAAAAAGAAGAAGAAGCAGCTCTGAATAAATCCTTATTACAGGTCAGTTCTTATATGTGCCTACTCAGTAATATGACTCATAAAAATAGGAGATGATTAACACCCACAGCCTATCTCAGTATGGTGCCTTCCTGCAACACAATATCAATTGGTCATGCAGGCTGAGACTCCTGGGTGCTGTAGTCCCAACACATCTAGAAGGCACAAGTACGGGAAAGGCTAGTTTTCATTTTCTTATAACCTGGTAATATTTAGAATTCTAGAGTTGGAACAATCCTTGGAGGTTTTCTAGCCCCACTCCTTCTTCCCAGGGCAGAATGGTCAAACAGTCCAGAACAAACAACTGTCTAACCCTTGCTTGGAAACTTGCAACAATGGAACTTTCATGACTCCTGAAAGAGGCTCTTCCAATGCATAATATTTTCATAATGAGAAAATAGCTTCATATTTTATGTTTGGATCTCTCTCTCTAAATGTTCCACCCACTGGAACATTTAGGGGCCTGCTAGATTCAGGGGGAAGGGTGTTCCAAAGGGGAGGGGCTGCTACCAAGAAGATGCATCACCTAGGTCCCACTAGAACGCAACATTTAATGGAAGGGGCATCTCCCTTAAGTGTTATCTTGTTTTGGCTATACCCACCTAGCTCCTTTAACTGCTTTTAATACGATTTAGCCTCCATGCCCTTATTATTTTCATCACACTTTTCCGAAGTCTTTCCTTGAATTGTGGTGACCAGAACTGGAATGTTATATGCAATGTTATATACAGTGTGACCAATGCAGCCATAGGCAGAACTATCATTTTTCATGATGCTGATACAGGTACTCCTTGCTTGATGAGACTAAACTGGGATTGGAATTTCCATAGTTAAGTGAGGCAGTTGTTAGGTAAAATATCATGTGACCACACTGCTTAGTAACAGCAGGTCCAGCAGTTCCAGTTACAATCACTAGGCATGGTCCTCATACTTCTTCTGCCCTGGACAAATTGTTGACTCCACCCCACTGCTTTCTCCCTGGCTGGGCCTAGTAAGCAAACAAAGCTCTGCCACCCTTTTGCATTCACTTCTGCTTCAACTGCCCCACCCACCTTCTTCATAAGGCCAATGGCCGAAGAACTTCCAGAAAGCCATCTTGCCTTCGTTCCACCTCTTGCCAACACTGCTGCTTGATTGGCAGCTGCTGTTTGATTGGCACTGAGGATGGGGAGAGGGCCAAGAAAGAGCACAGGGGGCTATAATTTGTTTAGGCAGCTGAGCCTTCCAGCTCTCTGTTTAGTAATTTGTGGCTCAAGTCAAATCCTAATTTTAATCTATTCTTTTTCTCTAGACCCAACTATTCTAATGCAAGCTAATACTTAGCAATCAGTCACTGGACCTGATTTATATTAATCCATAATGTATCTGATGATAGGAACCACTTGAGTTCATTACACTTATTCAGTGACAAAATATAGTGTATGGGGGGGGAGAGAGAGGTAAAATAGCATTCAAACTAAGTATATTATTTAACTGGTGATGACCTATAAAGTATTACACCTGCTGCCGGCATCAAGCTCCCTTCGTCCAGTGCGCTCCCACAGGGAGGGTCTTCTCAGGGTGCCAACGGTAAGAGATTGCCGGCGGACGACACCCAGGGATAGGGCCTTCTCAGTGGGTGCGCCTGCCCTTTGGAACCAGCTGCCAGTGGAGCTTAGGACTGCCCCCGACCTCCGTTCATTCCGCCGGGACCTGAAGACCTGGCTCTTCGAGCTCTCTGGCCCAGGCTGAGAATTTTAATTTTAATTTTAATTTTAACTGGGGTTTTACTTATGCAGGGATGAATATAATTTTTTAAATCTGTTTTTAACTTTTGTATTTTTGTTTTTAATCACCCTGTAAACCGCCCTGAGTCCTTCGGGAAAGGGCGGTATATAGATGTAATAAAATAAATAAATAAATAAATAAATAAATAAACTTTCCAACTTCCTTCACCACCCACACAAGCTGAAAATGTTAGTCCCTCCCCTTCTATTGATTCCTATCATCACTGTCATGCCTCCTGCTGCCTTCCGCGGGAGATTTAAAAATGCAATTTGAAAAAGGTTGCCCAGCATTATTTTTTAATCTCCTATTCCATGATCTATTTATTCCTAACTAGAGATTCCCAGGACAGAAAGCAAAAAATACCTTTTCCTGTTAAGCAATAATCTGACACAGACTTGTGAACATTTTCTACTGAAGTCTATATTGCTCGCTTATTATATAGTGGTAACAGCTGTCTCCAACATGTATTAACAATTGCTTTCTAAAACAACTAACTGCCAAAAATCACTCTGCTTGTTAAACTCTACAGTAAAGTTTCTTTTTTTAATGCTTTATGTTGTCATTTATGAGTGCACATGTCTATTTATTATTTAAATCAGTAAGGAAATATACAGGTTAATTATCTGTACCCACCATTATCTTAATTGAAGGTGATCTCTTCATTTTCCACTTCAGCCAAGTAAGAAAAGTAGGGTTTTTTTTTCATTTGGCACTTTATAGTTGACTCCTGAACCACTTCACTTCAAAACAGTTCACTACTCATGATAATAAATAAAACTCTAATGCTGTAGAGTAATAAGAAATGGGACTGAATTACTGTCAACCTGTCCAGTGGATTCTGGCTTATTTGTGATAATAAACTATGCTGAAATATTAAAAAGAAATCTAGATATACCTGTGTAGATCAGATCATGGCACTGAAATCTGTCGATGGAAAAATCAGAACCACACATTAAGTTCCAGTTTAGCTGATTTATTGCTCATGCCTATACATACAAATCTGGTCAACTAACAGTCAGCACTAAATTGACACTAGATAAGAGATAAGAATTAAAGAGGCATTGGATTTAGATTTGTGGGAACATAATGACTACAGACTGATTCCTTTCTTCACTCCGCTCCCAAACTCTGCCTGTCTTTCTCCCATAAAGTTATTCTTTGTAGTTATACCTATTTTATATGTACATTTTTCAATCCATGAATTTTCAGAAATGTCACAATGCAGAGAAAGTGATATAAGAACATTCAACATGATTTAGATGTATGTAAGTGTATCTGCTGTAACCTATGTTTCAGTGTACTAACAGAGACAGCAAACTCCACAGTAGAGCTAAACTGGCTAAACTCATAAAGATGCCAAAGAAGAAGAGAAGATAATCATTAACCTAACCTACTACTACCATACTTGTAACTTGTTAGGAGCAGCTACAGACAATAACCAAAGATATTGTGTTTTGCATTCTGATAACCTTATCAGGAAGTATTTACCAGGCAGAGAAATAAATTTCATCATTGCATACTATGGATTCTTATATAGGGCATCGTTTATTTGGGTTTTTTGTTTATTTATCGGTGTAAATAGCCCTGGTTTTGCTTTTGGAGTATTTTAGTGCCTTCCTTAAGGTTCCAATTTATTTGTTAAATATATGTCCAGCATTTCTTCCAATAGTTAAAGATTGTGTATCTAGCATTTCCTGCTCTATGTTTACCTCACCAAAACAACTCTGAGATAGATCAGGATAGGAATATATACTGTCAAACAGAGACTGGCCTAGCCAAGGGGAAAGAGTTAAGTAGGGAACTAGTTTGGAGTCTCTGAATAGGCACAAAAGGGCCAAACCCACCCCACCCTTTTGGATGCCATTGAACCTTATCTAGTCTGACCCAGTTTGAGAAGATTCCTGTGTTATAGGCATGAACAATAAAATAGCTAATTGAACTCTTTATGTGTGGATCTAATTGTTTGCGCCTGACACTGCCTTTCCAAATCCTATATAAGTTTCCATAGCTGTGAGTGGATTTGAACATATGTTCGATACCTCAACTTTATCTTAATCCCTGCAACTTACTGCCAGAAAATGAGTCAAATGATTCAGTTCTTGCCTTTCTCTCGGCAAATCAAGGTGGAAACAGATAAAATAATAACTCAGTGGCAGTTTATGACATGTACAAGAGCTGCCTCTCTCTCTTCTGTGAAGTAATTGAAGGGAAAGAGAATTTGAGCTTAGAAAGTACGGACCTCCCTGGAAAAATCAGATTAGTCAGCCAGAAATCACTTTTCTCCATTTGGACAATTTAAATACTTATTGCATCTATACTTCAGAATTAGTGTTCTCCATTAAATAAATTTCCTTTATATCATCCTTTTTGAAACTACGCAATGTATTAAATGATATTTGAGCCTAATGACAAACTAAGCAATCAAGTGATCACTTAGTATTTAACAGATACAGGTAGAAACTTAAGCAGTTAACTACCTAGGAGGAATGGAATACAGATAGTCCTTAGGTTACAATGACAATTGGGACCAGAATGTCCATTGTTAAGTGATGTGAGCATAAAGAATGACATCACTTGACCACATCACCTAGAGATGGCAATCCTGGCACACTCCATTACTTTGTTAAGTAAGGATGGGGGTCATTAACTAAAGGCCTTTTCACAACTTCCTGTCAGCTTCCAACAAGGGATGGGCTGCTGTGGGCTTTGAGCACCATAGTTAGACACTATTGACTTTGCTTACAGGCATCACTTTATTCCAACCTCATTTAGAAAACAGTGGGGCTTTCATGGAGATAATATTCTAGGAAAGGATATATTCACCTGACAACTCTCCTCTCCTTCATCATTTACCAAGGAAATGATAAATCACAAATAAAATACAAACTCAATTGTTATTTTATTTGTCTCCGATTGGTATTTAAGACCAGAATTTTAAATCCTCTCTCATGATGAGGGTTTCAGATTTATCAAAAAAGTGGAAGTCTTTGGCAAAATAGTGCTGAGTATGTTTTATTTTATTTACTTATTTATTTATTCAGTTTATATAGCCTATCTCACATTCATGACTCTGGGTAGCTTACAATTAAAACATAAATAATACCAAAATAAAATAACCATACAAGCATTAAAACATTAAAAACCTACAGTACAGTCACCAGGAGAGCACAGTAGATTTAGGAACAGTTTAACCATTTTATGTGCTCTGCACCACTATCTGATCCCCAAGCTAGAAGACAAACCCACGTCTTCAGACTTTTTGGGAAACTCATCAAAGTCGGGATTAGCCTGACATTAGGGGAAATATTGTGCCATAGGATGAGTGGAGTGGTAGAAAAGGTTCCCTTCTTATGTTCCATTAGATGACACTCTAGTGGATGGAAGCTTTTATAGAAAAATTCCCTCTGGGATTGGGAAAACTGCCTCCTATAGCACTAAAAAAAATGCAGAGTCTTATCATGATCAATAATTCCCAACATTATGTCCTCCTTTAACAACAAAGCAACTCTATATATTTGTCTTGTTGACAGATTCTGTGGTATATAAAAATGCCTCTTGTTAAGATCTTTTCTTTGTTATAAAACAGGAAGCCTATAATAGACTTAATGCTGAAGTGTAGAGAAAAAAAATGTACAATAATTTAAAACTCTGGTGTGAAGTACATGACAAGAAGTTTTATTTGGCAATGTGCTTCTGCTCCACACTTAATCTTTATAGTCAACAAGTGCTAAATACTTAGACCGTTCCCCGTCACACTAAAGATAAGGAACATATTCAGCCCAATTGATGGCCATTGCACACGTTTCCAGTGGGAGATTGAACAACCCATTCAGTGTGCTGATGTTGACTTTTAAAGTTTAACACAGATTGCAACCAACATACCTCTAAGATTACCTTCTATAAATCTCCATACTGCTCATGTTATGATTGGAGCAAGATCCTGCTTAAAAACATTCCACAGTTTATTGGTATACTGGCAACACATAGTTGATCCTAAAGGTCATTATTTATTTTGTGGGGGTGTTTTTCAAAGACCCACAAATACAGTTGCAAGGATTATCATTTCTTTAGCTCAAAGGTGATTTTTGTCTGTGTTTATGACATTAATTTGACAAGACCAAGAGCAGAGCCCAAAATGGGTAGAACCAGAGTTATAGCAAGTTTAGAGTTTACAAAGTGGATGGAAGTTCTTACTTTCTTTTAATTCTTTCCATGTTCAGGATGCAATAGGAGATACAAATTTCCCCAAATTGTTTGCGCCTCTTATTGAATTTCCCTCCTAGCATTTTGGAAGACAGTTAAAACAACTCTATTCTATCACCTTCCTTTCAGTGTGAACTGTTCTCTGATGAGCC
The DNA here is from genome assembly GCF_947247035.1 of Vipera ursinii. NCBI lineage: Eukaryota > Metazoa > Chordata > Lepidosauria > Squamata > Viperidae > Vipera > Vipera ursinii. Next base: position 81,968,383 of record NC_139516.1, on the reverse strand, counting down.
TCTTGGGCCATATGTTCTATTGTGGTTTTAGTTTGTATGATTGTGTGTGTGTTTTTCTGTATTTGTATTATTATTACGTAGCTGCATGTTGCCATGAGATTACATATTAGATTAAAAAACTGCAAATAAGTAAGTAAATTAAGAATAGAAAAAGTTACCTCACATTCATACTAGATATCTGGTCCCCCAGGTCCACTGGGAAAGGCTGAAAACTTGGAAGAGCTATTGATTTTAAAAAACTTTTTGAGCTAGAGCTAGCTTAAAAAAAGAGGTAGAAAAGCTGCAAGATGCTGCCTCTACCTAATTTTCCTCTAAGTTCAGAGGAAAGCATTATTGCTATGTCTTTCCCACATGGAGTTCCTAATCTTTTATAGATATGTGCATTTGTTTCTTTAAATAAACTAATAGGCAGCAGTTATCAAACTTCTTCAGTCAGCATCTCAGTTGCAAAAATTGGTTGAATAATGAGATAACCCTATTCTGATTTATCCGGAAAGGTTGAATTAGATGAATTCACTAAAACTATTTCATCATGACAAACCTAGATAGCATATTGAAAAGCAGAGCCACACTTTGCTGTCAAAGATTTGTATAGTCAAAGCTATGGTTTTCCCAGTTGGAATGTATAACTGTGAGAGTTTGACCATAAAGAAGGCTGAGCGCTGAAGAATCGGTGCTTTTGAATTGCGTTGGACAAAACTTCGAGAGTCCCTTGGACTACAAGGAGATCAAATCAGTCAATCCTAAAGGAAATCAACCCTGACTGTCATTTGGAAGACAGATATTGAAGCTGAAGTTTGGATACTTTGGCCACCAAATGGGAAGAGAGGACTCATTGGAAAAGCCTCTGATGCTGAGAAAGGCGGAAGGCAAAAGGAGAAGGGGACAGCAGAGGATGAGATGGTTAATGTCATCAACGCAGTGGGCATGAGATTGGGTAGACTCAGGGAGACAGTGGAGGAGAGGGGCCTGGCGTGCTATGATCCACGGGGGCACAAAGAGTCAGACATGACTTAACAACCAAACAACTACAACAAATTGCTATATCGTATGTTACCCATGTCGGAATAGAAGCCAAAGTGGTGGCTGTAGTGGCATTAGGAGAATAACGGTGGTGTATAATCTTCGTTTTTAAAATTGTTTTCTGCATGAACTCCTGAACCATATAAGACTGAATATAAATTAAGAAATAAAATATATGTGGCTATATCTAGATGTGTTCTGGTATTTTTAACCAGTCATTTGCCCTTCTGCATATCAGAGACATGTATGATATTTCTATAATATAGAACATAATACAAATATGAATCAGTTTATAACATGTTAATTCTTTTTTTAGATTGCACTCTAGATGTCCAGATTATATATTGAATTACAAGTGGGAAGAACACTTTGTAGGCTACCTTTATTGAATGAGTCCATTCTCAAGTTGACTCAACCTTGAGTAGAATTGCTTTTATCTCTTTGTATCATTATATGGGGTGAAATGTCATCTTCTAATTTCATAGAGTAGTCTTTTCTTTTTTAATACTTTAAAAGAGCAAAATTTTATTTAAAAAACTGACTACTGGTATAAAGAAGGAGTTGATATTTTAGATACAGTATATGGGGAAAGATAATGAAATCAAGGTAACAAGCAACTGTACGATGATAGATTTGCTCTGTTTGCTACAAACACAATTCATTCTGGGATGATGTTGCTGTTGAGTTATGAGATGTGTTGTTCACTCCAGAGATAAATTATTTTATATTTGGGTACCCATTATGTATCTGGAAATGTCTATGTTGTTCATTTTTGCTTTGGGCAACAGTGAGAGTCTAAGCTTCCCTACTGCGTTGGTTGAACATGCCTGCCTGAAGCTTGTAATGCAGTTTCTCTTTATAGAGAGGGCCAGCCATACAGCAGGCAACTAAAAATTACATGAGAAATTAGATATATTATCAGAGCATTATTATTATTATTATTTTAAAAAACTTTATTTTTCTTAAATTGCAAGATTGTGAACTAAATCCAATTTGGGGGTGGGTTGGAGGACATTTCATGTCAAAAACGAATTGGTGTTTAATCTCTGTTTAACTAAAATTTAGTCAGCTGTCTTGACACTTCGGCATTTGAACACAGGGATTTCTTTGTGGGATGCAATCCTTTTCACTCCACTTAATATCCCATCTTGGTCTCTAAGGGAAAATAATTGAGTTTAGGCTAGTTTTAAATAGCGATAAGGACAGGGAACACAGATGGGTATTTCATTGATTAACATTAACACTGGCCTAAGGCCTTGGTGTCAGGCATTAGATTAGGACATTACTGGAGAGAATGACAGAGTTTTGGCACTTTCTTCCTCCTCAATAACATTCTTTCACATATTAGGTTTATCCCACCCTAGGTAGCTACTTTATCATGCAGAAGGTCTTAATCCACTGATGTGAGTCTGTGTGCTTTCACTTTGATGCTGGCGCTGTTTACAAGAGTAATGCAGGCAGCGTCAGACAAAGTACTCGTGACAAGAACAACTGAATAAGGCTTTTAGATGCACAGTGGCTTGACCTAAAAAAAAAATAGAGAGAGAAGAAGATGAAGAAGGAGAAGAAGGAGGAGAGGGGGTGAATAAGGAGAGAGGGAATCTGAAGCTTTCTGAAATGAAGTTAGTTATGTTTGCAACAGACATGAGTTTTTCATTAAGAAGACTCAACTTTACCAATCTTCTTGTACAGCACTTTATCTTTTTCTTCACCTTTGACCTTCCTTTCAGTGACTCCTCAAGGCATTGCAAATGTAAGCCTCGCGGTGTTTCTTTCAGAAGCAGGATTGCTGGTATCCCCCTCTGGTGAATTTAAGCAGCTGTTGGAGTCAGCGACAAGGTTGCCTTCAAAATTGGTTGGCTGGCTGGGAAAGAGATTATGGGTCAGTCCCCAGTGCTGGAAGACAAAAGATTCAAGCAGTTCAGGATTTTTTGGATATCCGAAAAAGATTTCATGATATTTGTAAAGATCCAACAGTGTATGATTGGTTTCATGCGGCCTTAACAGCTTATAGCAAGCAAAATTCTGGGCAGCCAGTAAAGTGGTGTTTTCAAAGCTATGTTGGGTCCCCTCCATATAATTTTTGATCATGATTCCTTAAAACTGATTCCTTAAAGCATGATTCCTTAAAATTGTGCAGTTGTCTTATAGAATCTCATAGGAATTTGCAGAGGTAATGCTTGATTTTAAACCTACCTTCTGTGTAAGAAGAAAACAAGTAATTACGGTACTTTTATTATACAGTAAGAAAAATGTACCTAAAAATGGGATAAAGGCAGCTATCGGGTTGCAGATAGTTCATTTCCAGTTGAAGATAAAGAAGGCTACACTTGTTTGTTACTACTGGCACTGCTGCTAGAAATGCTGAATAGCTTTTCAGACTGACTGTATACATCTTGAATCTGATTTCAATTTTCATTGAAGGCTGTATTGCTCGACAGCTCTTAACAATTAAAGAATCTTCCTGACCCTATCTAGAAGGACAGTTCCAAATTGTAACTTTTCCTGAAGGCATCTACAATTATAAAATTACAAACTTGACAATAAAGGATGATCAGTATATTGCACGAGGTCTGTAGTTTAAGTTCCCCAAGTTGGGGTCCTGTTCTCTATCCTATCACTTTCAGTAGCAGATTTAAAGGCATAAACAAAAGAAAGGTCTTTTTGATTACCACTTGCAGAGTCCAGAAATCCCTGCCTAGGAAGGCCAGGTTTGTGTTAGTTTTGTGTTTTCCACTCTCCAATGGGCATGATGTTTTTTATTTTATTTTATTGGCATTGGCTTTTGTTATTTAAAGCTAGAAAATTTCAATTTGATACATGCTTTGTGTCTTTCACAGAGAAGATTTTATTATGGTATAAAACCGTGCTGCTAGCTCTAACAATAATGCTTTAAATATGTTAGTCACTTTGAGCGCCAATTGTAGTGGAAAGATAAGAAATACATGTAAAAAAATGAAATATTTGCAAGATTTCCTACAAAACTAGAGTTCAGGATAGTACAGCTTTAGTGAGTGCAGGCAGAATAGGTAACACTGAATATATCGGGCTAAAATAATGTGCAGCAATGAATGACAAGATACTTTCCCTGTCACCACAACACAGTAACAGTAACATTCCCTCTGGCAACATCACAAACTTAAATACTTGAGATATTTCCCTGATTTATTCTGTGAACAAGACCTGTGAGTACGGGGAAGAAGTTGGATAAATTCATTTACCAGCTTACAGTTAACAAATAGCTACATAATGTATGTTAAGTAACAAATTGTATGACTTACAGTAGTTTGCTGTGATTAATAGTTTATTTAAATGTTACCTCAGATATTGGAAAGGATCTTAGTAACTCTGCTGGCTTTTAGGTTTGCTGAATAAAGGGTATTAAAACAAGAAGACTTTCCTAAGAAGAACAAAGAAGGAACATAAAAGTTGACGTGGGTAAAATAAAATCCTGTGAGGAGGATATAATAAAGAACATTAAGATCAGCAGTAGAATTTTAAAAAATGCATTCAAAATATGAAAAGAAATGAGGAGGCCCTTGAATGAGAGAGATTGTAAAAGTGTACTAAAAGAAGATATAAATATTGTTTCATAGTTATAATGCTTTTTTAATATGTTTAGCCTTAATGTGTGCAATTTATTTCCTGCACAAGCCTAAATGTATATTTACAGTGAGTATAAAGAAAATAAGGAGCCAGTTTGGTCTAGTGGTTAAGGTACCAGGCTAGAAACCAGAAGGCTGTGAGTTCTAGTCCTGCCTTACCTTACAAAAGCCAGCTTGAGTGATTTTTGGTGAGTCACTTTCTCTCAGCCCAACAGGGTTGTTGTGTGGAAAATAGGAGGTGGAAAGTATGTTTGGATATATTTGCTGCCTTAAGTTATTTGTAAAAAATAATAAAAATGGAATACAAATAAATAAAAATGTTGGCCTAGATTGGATTTTTAAAAATCCTAGACATATGTTATTATTACTAAAAAAAGGAAATGATTTTTAAATACAGTACTTAGAAAAATAAAATAAGTTAAGATACCTGGAATGTTCACTTGATATTACCAAATAAATTCTATTTTTCTTGGATTTTACCATATAATAAATTTCATTTCATTTCTCATAAATCATTATCCATTTTCATAATGGATTTTTTTACAAATATAGTTGACCATTATTTTATGTTTATATTAAAGTACGTTCAGGATATACAGCTCAACTTGAGAAGATAGGACAAAAAGAAATCTAACAGTTTTATTAATTTTTTTCTGATTCCTTCCCTCTTTCATGAAAAATTCAAATTTTAGAGTGTGAAGTCACTTAATTCTCCAAGACATGAAAATCAGTTTATTGGTAGGAATACAAGTAGTCCTCATTTAGTGAGCAGTATTTGGACTAACAACTAGTTCATTAAGCAAGGCAGTCGGTGAAACCATGAAACCACAACTGTACTTATGATCTTACTTCAGCTTTCCTTTGCTTTGCAGACCTGTAAAGAACATAAATAAAAAGTTACTTTTTCATAACCATCATAATTGTGAATGTATGTCATTGTATGAGGCAGTTGCTAAACGAGAACTACCTACAGCAGCATGTTCTTAATGACCAAAGAAAAACAGAAACCTGGCAGTGTAGTTTGGAGGTAGTAAAGTTCAAAATTAGTGGGATATACTTGCTTAGCTTTTAACCATACCTGGAGATGATTTAAGCTGCGGGTTTTTTTTGGATCACTGCCCTTGATTTCAATAAAAATAGTATCATACATCATTTTTATTTCAAAAGACAGGTCTATATTTTGATACTATTCTTTAATTCTCAAGGTTTGGAAATTATGGGAATAGTAGATTGTTCTAGTGCCCTATGAGAAAGAGGGTTGGAAAGGCAGTACAAATGCTTATCACGATTACTTGATAATTTGGAACCTCAGGTGTGTATTACTATATTGCAGCATTGGCTCTGCTCTAATTATAGAATACAACCTTGCCTTTGATCTGGAGAGCAGCACATGTGTATGCACTGAAGCAATAAAAATAGTTTCATATCTTAATGTGGTTATAAAACACCAGCAATTCAGCAAACTGGATTGACAAATTAAATCCTCTTAATAAATACCCTCTTAATAAAATAAAGGCTTTAATCTTAATGCTACCTGACTGGCTTTAAATCTGTCATTTTATTTGTCTGACAATGGGCTTTTGGGATGTCAATTTCCTTCCTTCCTTCCTTCCTTCCTTCCTTCCTTCCTTCCTTCCTTCCTTCCTTCCTTTCTTTCTTTCTTTCTTTCTTTCTTTCTTTCTTTCTTTCTTTCTTTCTTTCTTTCTTTCTTTCTTTCTTTCCTTTCTTCACGTAGCGGAATTACAAACAAGAAATTGCTGTAGTCTTACATATACTCATGCAAATTAGATCCTGAGCCGACTGAAGAGGTTGCGCGGAGAGATGACACTTCTTTAATCTGATTGCAGGTGCCCTGTACAATCTGAAGACATTGGAGAATAATGTTTCTGCATTTAAAAGCAGAAGAACAGTTTGGAAATTACAGACCCTCTTGGTTGCTTCTGATGCATTCTTACCTCCCAAATGTCTAGGCAATCTCCAAAACCTATGTGATGCCACTTGGTTAAAGTCTTTTCAAGGGTACGGTTTAGCAAACCTTTTTGATGCCTTCTGGCAATTGGCAGATGTTCTCTGTATCAAGGGATAAGCTGGGGCTGTGATTTAGGCCACTTGCAAAGGGTGTGGGATGCTCCCCTGTGGGTATCCTTAAAAGGCCATAAGCTTGAGTAGCAAATATGAAAAGGTCCAGGGCTGGTGTTAATTACTCAGAAACCACAAGGAAAGTGCTCACTGTCACAGAGTTGAGAGGTTGTGCATCCCATCTTCCACAGATAAAAGAACTGGTATGAAAACATTTTACAGCGGACAATGAAGCCCTGATTAGCATAATCTTTTGCAGTATTCCCAGTAAGCTATCCAAGAGAGAGCTGCTTTTTTTCTCTCATTCCTTTACCCCCCTGGTCTCTAATATCTGGATTTAAGCAACGGCATTGTAAGGATAGATTTTGTCCTGTTTGAAGCCTAACTGTTGTGTTTTCCCGCCTTCATCTGATCATCCCAGTTGCTAGTATGCTACTTTTCAGACTGCCAACAATGGAGTGAAAATGAAGTGTCAGTTCATTGACAGAAACTTATCCTTCCTAATTTTTTTTCTTAATCCAGATTTATCAGGCCCTCTCATCCTTATCCATTCTCCTAAGGGAAGCATGAGCATGACCTTTTTTTAAAAAAAAATCAGGCTTTTGTGAATCTTGAAACCTTCACAAAGTTTGATCTGAAATACATGCAGACTGAGAGAGAAAGGCTGGCTGGATTCACATATCGTACTAAACCAACCAAAAGACCTATCCTAGCTTTGATGTAATTTCTAATAATTCAAAATACCAATTTATGTCTTGTTAATGGTTCTGCTTCTGGTTTCCCTGCTTCAGTTTTGCACTCTGATCTTCATTACTTTTTAGGCTTTGTTTTTTTTCTCCTCTTCTAGCCCAATCTAGATTAACCCAGACAGCACGTACTGAGAATTATGGGGATTGAAGTCTGTACATTTGGAAGATGACTTGGGAAATATGCCTTAGTGGTCCCATCGAGGTAGTCCTCAATTTACCTTCATTTAGTGACCGTTCAAAGTTATGTCACTTAAAAGAGTGATTTATGACCACTTTTCACACGTTGCAGCATGCTCATGGTCACATGATGAAGGATTGACAACTGGTTCATATTTATGATGGTTGCAATATCCTAGGGTCATGCGATCATCTTTTGCTGCCTTCTGGCAAGCAAAGTCAATGTGGGAAGCCAGATTCACTTAGCAACCGTGTTACTAATTTAACAACTGCAGTGATCCACTTAACAAACCTGCATAAATGGAGCAAAATTCACTTAATGGATATCTCAATTAGCAACATAAATTCTGGGCTCAATTTTGGTCACAAGTCGAAGACTACCTATATTGGGGAAAAGCAGGAGATAAATAAGCAAGTTGGTTGGTTAGAGAACAAGTACAGGCAGATCTGGTTACATGGCATAGCACAAGAACCCATGTTGAGGTTTATGCTGTGGTGAAAGATGCATCATGTTGTATATATTGTATACAAGGCTTTATGAGATGTTTGGGGTTGTCTGGGAGCTGGATTGTATTCCATTCTTACATCATTCTCAGAGAGATTTCCCCCCCTCCCCCAAAACATCTTTCGTTGTCAAGCTGGTCTGGATGTCTGTGTTGATGCAAAATCAACATGGGATGTCTAATTCCTCTGCTTTGGATTAATTCCAATGTGTAATTAGGATATGGATGGAGGATATGGATGGCTACTTGAAACAATATGTCACACTACTTATCTTCTGAAGCCTTGCCCAACTTGGCTTGTAATCTCTAGCTGGGAGTTTGTTAAAGATATATTTGTTTCTTAGAATTCCATCCTATCTTTCCTCCAGAAGCTCAAGATGGCAAGCACTGCACTCTTTCTTTACACCTTAGATATCGATTATCAGACTTCTTCTTAAGATCCTGCCTTGGAATCCTTAGCAATAAGCAGGGTGGATTTGATTTAAAGCAAATCGATTTAAATCACAATTTAAATCATGATTAAAATCACTACTAAAAAGGCTTGATTTAAATCAACTCGATTTAAATCATAATTTTTAAAGAGCAACTGTCATCTCTGTCCCACAGCAGCTCCTCCTCTGACCCACTGTTGACTCGCCGACAGTCCCATTCACTTTAATGGGACAGCTGGTGATGTGGCAGTGACACTACAAGGTAAGGGACATGGCAGGCAGCAGGTGACTGGATGCCCGCTAACAGGCGCTGCCATGATGGATCTGAAATGACAGGTGCTCTTTAAATATAAGGACTCCTTCTTGCTGGTAGTTAGAATCTTTAATATTATTTGCAAACAAAATGAAGATTTCCTATTTAGAATAATAAGCTGTCAGGTTAGTAAAACAGCGATATCAGAACTGATTTTAGGTTAAAGGATTAATCACACATAGTTGGAAAACTACTCAAATTCTTTTATTTAATTAGAATACTTAGAGCTGGTACAGATGCATTTCTCTTCAAACAATCATACAGTTTGTAATGTACGTAGATTTTCAAAACAAAGGATAAAGGAATATCCCTGAACTTTGTTTTATGATTGATCTCTTGTGAAATTGTGTGAATGCATAAATGCAGTGCATGTTATCTCAGTTTGCAGAGCTTGGATTCATTGAATGAGTTTACCAAAAATGTAAATATTGCAGAATATACAGCCACATGCTAAATAACTCAGCTCCATTTCATGCTGAATAAACTAAATTATTAATGTATCTTAAATAGAAAAGTATATTTAGATAGATTTTTTACTCCAAAAGCATTTTATTAAAATATATTTGATAAAAAAAATCCGATTAAAATTTTTAAAAAATCTGTTTTTGTTTTTTTAAAAAAATCATCTATTATTATCCACCCTGGCAATAAACAGCGACAGTTAGTCTGGATGGCTATGTGACTGAGAGTGGATGGCTACGTGACTGAGAGTGGTGGCTTCTGAGCTGCCAGGCAAAGCTAATTATCCCGACCCATTTCCAACTGGTTTCAGGGTGGATTATAGAGGGGAAAGGGAACTGCTTAGATTAATTTGATGGACTACTTTTGTTTGGGGAATCTATAGAAACTGTGTGACAGTTGGTCCTTCCGAAACTCTCACTGACTTTTAGTACCATCAGCCACTGTATCCCAAATCACCTGTTAAATTTGCAAATATGTAAGTGGTTCTATTTCTTTCTCTCCATATGGATTTCAGATGGTGTCACTTGGAGACAAATGTTCCTTGAAACGGCAGCTTATATGGCATTCCTCTGGGCTTCATTCTTTCTCCAGCATCTCCGTGAAATCCTGGGGAGCTCACCAAGAGATTTGGAACTGACTCGCATATCAGAATGTTGACCACATTCAGAGCTACTTTTCTAGAACTTCTGGAAGAAGAAATAGGATTCCACTGTATAAAATAATGGACAGTTCACTGAAATAATTCACTAAATGTGAGGTGCTTATTGTGAGGGGCCATAATTCCACTGTTCCTTGTTTTGAATGGGATTACTCTCTTTCAGAAGGAATAAATATACAGTTTTAGTGTACTTCTGGAGGCAAATCTCTCTCTGTTTTTCCAGACTGAGGAAAAACTCATTAGAAGCTGCAATCTATGCTCCGATAACTTCTGGGCTTGATTATTGCAACTCATTCTACATGGAGTTCTTTCTATTTCTAAAGGAATTTTATTTAGTACAAAAGATTCAAGGTACTGGTAATGGTGTTTAAGGCCCTACATGGCATGGGTCCGGAGTACCTTAGGGAGCACCTGCTGCCGGCATCAACTTTCCTCCACCCTGTGCGCTCCCTCAGAGAGGGCCTCCTCAGGGTGCCACCGATCAGAGAATGTCGGTTGGTGGCCCCCAGGGGGAGGTCCTTCTCTGTGGGTGCCCCGGAACTATGGAATCGGTTGCTGGTTGAGCTCCAGATGGCGCCCGACCTTCGCTCCTTCCATCGCGAGTTGAAGACACATTTATTTGAACAAGCTGGCTTGTCCTGATGGGGGATGGGTTGGGTTTTTTATTGTCATTTTTAATATATGTATTTACTGTTTTTAGCTTGGGCATATGTTTAATTTTTTTTTTAACTTTTGTATTTTTGTATTTTTTATATGTCTGCCCTGTTCACCGCCCTGAGTCCTTCGGGAGAAGGGCGGTATATAAATAAAATTATTATTATTATTATTATTATTATTATTATTATTATTATTATTATTATTATTATTATTATTATTATTATTATTAAAATCAGTAGCCAGTATGTTCCTGGAAAATCACAAAGAGACTGTACTATGCCTCTATGCATAAAACACTACATTGGTGACCAAATCATTTCTAGCCACAATGCAAAGTTCTGGTCATCGCTTTTAAAGCCCTATGTGGCTTCGATCTAGGCTGTTTTGGGGATTCCCATATAAGCACTCATGCTTACAGAGATTTCTCTATAGTTGCTGCCAGCTCATCTGACCTCAGTTTTTCTGTTGCCTTCCCACCTCTTTGCAATGTGCTTCCTGCAGAGGTGATGAGTGTAACATCTTTATAAGGTTTTAAAAAGGCTGCTAGGATGCATTTAACTTGGTTTGCTTGTTTTTTACTTGCCTGAGTTGCTATTTTAAGTTTTGTTTTTAAGGTTTTTATTGTAAATTGCTGATAAACTTTGGTAAATTGGTAGAAAACCTACTTAATTTATTAAGATGAGCACAACTTCAAGCAATTTCTCCTCTCCTCTGCCACCTTAGCCATTATGAGCTGAGCTGATATGATAAACATTTCTAAGATCTGGGGGGGGGGAAATCACATCACAAAACTGAACAATTATGAGCCTCAGGATGGCTTTATGGAGAAAAACCTGCTCACATAGAGATGAAAAGGAGAATGAAATTGGCCCTAGGTTAAAAGGGTAAAAGCTCTGGATGCTGCTCTGTCCAACAATTCAAAGGGATGGAAAATCAATAGAAAGTACACACTAAGAATCCCTGCTAGTATACACTCTATATTTATTGTTCCTAAATAGCCAGTTCATTAACATCTTCACCCAGCCTAAAAGTAGTTCTTCAACCCTTTTGGAAAAACTGAATATTTGCACTTCATTTGTTTCTTATTTCAGGTTGGTGAATGAATCTATATAACGTGGTTTAACATGAGTCCCCTCAGCTGACTAACTTGGGCTCTAATTTGGTAAGTACTTTGATCCCAAGTATCCTAGTTTAGCTAGGTAGTAATTGTCAAGTTAAAGCTTTGTTACTGCAGGGATCCCTTAAAGGTTTCTAAAAGTTGGGCAGCTTCTCTCCAGAGTTGCACAAATTACAAAAATAAGTCCAAAATCAGGAAATTGTATGGATGTCTCAGAAGCTTTTCGTTTGTACAACTGGAGATTGTCTCTATTGTATGTATGAACTGTCACTTGGATTCCAGCAAGGAAGCGTAAGATGGGATCGCTTCAGGGCAGATTCTATGGATCTGATACACACATTCCCATGAATAATTTTTGGCTGTCTGATAAAAGGCGAAACAAGTTTTGGATAGACATGAAAATAACGAAAGGAGGAAAAGGAGAAAAGAAAAAAGGAAAGGAAAAGAAAAGAAAGGAGATTTCATGCTTTATTTGTTTTATTGTTATCATATTTACTAGATTTTTTTTATTTATCATGTGAGCCAATGTGGATATTTTTAATTAAGTGACACAGAAATAGCATATGTGTGTAAATAAATATCATCATTCCTCTATTAATGGAAACTAAATATTGTCCTAATCCCAAATAGTTTGAATTTAAGACGAATGTCTCTGAATGTAAGAATATGCTACATACAACTGGGGAACTCTAGGCAACATTTCTTTTTCCTTAAAAAAGCAAAAACCTCAGGGAAAATCAAACTACTTGTAGAATAGTTCATTAAAAGACAGAAATCTTGTTGCGGTATCTTTGAGGATGGTTGGAAATGGAAAATATGCTTAACAATGCTGTACGTACATGGCTTGCTGACTTTTCAAAATTGGAAATAAAATCTATATTTTTTTATATTTTGAACACAAGTGAAAACAAGAACAAAATATATTGCTGGCCCAGTTTTCCGTAGTCAGGAATGGCCCAACAGCAGAGATATTGTAGTATTCATCCCTTAGCTGTCACGTACTTTATGTACTAAACTTAAAGAGAGTCTGTGTCTTTTTTTAAAAGACCATGGATATAGAAATGTTGATGATTGGCTAATACATGCCTTTCCATTGATACTGTAAATGCAAACACCAAGGTATAGTTTTCATCTATGAATGATGTAAGATAAGAATTATAGTACTCCCAGATCCTTGATCTCAAAACATAATTTTTCCTAAAATTTAGTTCAAGAGACAAAAATAATTAATACAAAATTAATTACTTGGAACAAAAGTGTGGTTCCACCAATTAGCTTTTTTCCTGTATTTTGCATATTGAATAACAGTCCCTGGCACTTAAGCTTAGAACATTCTTAAGAGATATGTAAGGAAGAAGAGACTGTCTGTCACTAGGCCTTTCACTGGAACTGTGTGTCATCTGTATTAGTTACAAAAAAATGCCCCAGCTTAATGCAACTGGACAGATTCAGCACTACCTCAAATTAATTTGCCTCGTCAGTGGTCTGTAGCATTTGCCCACTTGTAAACATTGTAGACACCTTACCCTCTGCTCTGCAGCCAGCTGACACAAAAAATTGAATCAGCTCCATGCTGTATCTAAATTGTTGTCAGATATCAGATACAAGAATAAATGCATTTTCCCCAATTGTGTTTTGGCCATCATCTTGCGTTATGTCAACATTTCGGCAATTGTTTTATGGCTGATGATGTCTTTCAGAGACAAATGCAAGTGGTCTGTAATTTATGCCACTAATGGATGATGGAGCCATCACCGAACAGGTAAACAACTTTCTTACTCACCACTAACCATCTTGCTGCCTCCAGGCGATGGGATTTACATAATTGTTTAAGCCATTGAACAGAATTGTTACATTTAATTACACCTTATTGTGGAAGATTTATGGCAATATTTGATTATATCTGAGAGAGTGTTAACTGAGGTACAAATAGCTGGACCTGCAGAGAAATAGAAGGGCTGCCGAAGAGCTCATTATAACTGACTAAATAAAAACATTTTCTCCTTTCAGAAGCAACTCATAATAAGGTGCATTTAAAGGGTCAGAAATAATGAACAGTTAAAGCTTGCTAAAGATATTAGGGAGTAAAGATTCGTGTCAAACAAGGTAAAGAAAGGAAATATAGCTATAAATATGATGGATTCCATACGAGAAGAAGAGATTTGGTGTATACTTTTCCCCCCTAGGATATGTAGCTTAAGTTGTCTTTGCTAGGACTTATTTTTTTTAGGCAAACCAATATTTAATATATTAAGAACAAGAGATCCAATCATTGCAAGGCTGAAGCTACAGAATATTCAACTAGAAGATATGAGAGCGAATTGGATCTAGTGGTTAACACACCAGACTAGAGAGCAAGAGAATGTGAGTTTAAATCCTGTCTTAACCACGAAAGCTAGCTAGGTGACTTTGGGCCAGTCACTCTCTCTCAGGCCAACTCAATTCACAGGGTAGTTGTGGAGAAATAGGAGGAGGAAGGGGTGCTGGATATGTTTGCCACCTTGGGCTATTAAATAAAAATATTAAAGGCAAGATATAAATAACAAAATAAAATATTCACCACAAAGAGCCACTGTAGAAAGAATGGTAGACAAATCTGATGTCCCTGAATGTTTTGCGCTACAGTAGTTCTTTCCCTACCAGATTCCCTACAATTCTGAAGATTTCAGAATTTTTGCCTATATCTTGTCATGATCAGATTGCTTCCTCCCGGAATCTAAAAAATGAAATGAATATAATTCTGTGTAGGAATTGGGGCCTATTAGAAAGATCTATTGCTGGAAATTAATGGATCTATTGGGCCTTGAGGGAATTCTGGTATGGAGGTTAGCAGTCTTGAAACCCTGGTCATTCTCTTAATCAGTGCTTTTTTTCTAAAAAAAAAAAAAAAGGTGCCGGAACTCTCATCTTGGTGGGCGCAGGAGGCGGGGAGGGCAGCGCTGCTACGGTGACGGGCGCGAGGGGTGTTGGCAGTGGGCTGCCCCCGGGGCCGGAGCCAGAGCAGCTGGTGCTGTGAGAGCAGCAGGGCCCACTCTACACAGCGGGGCTGCGCAAGGTGGGCGGCAGAGGTGCTGCAGGCCAGGTGCTGCAGAGCGGCCACTTAGGTGCACAGGGCGAGGCAACGGTGGCGCAGGTCCAGCACCGGGTAGGCCACCAGCCTGGCTGACATGGGTGAGCACAAGGAAGGAGTGCACATGGACTCCGTAGAACCCACCTCCCATTCCTTGTCCTCTCTTACTTACCTAGTTGAGATGGTATAGTTGGGCAGCAGGGAGGGGTGCAAAGTTCCTGCCAACTCGCCTTTGCTGCAGACAACTTGCCTGTGCAATGTTTGCCAGCTGGGTCTTTTGGCACGCTCAGCAGCAATTCCTATTGGCTTTTGAAAGCCAACAGGCTTTTGAAAGCCAATACAGCTGTTGTGTTGTGGGTTCTGAAGAGCAGGGAAGATGCCAGGCAGGTGAGTACAGAAGAATCATAGCTTTATTGTAGTGAGACTGTACTGTACTGAGGCTTTGGGGTAACGTTGCACAATATAATTGGATATAATTTTAACTTGGGCATTCTGAAAGTCAGTTAAGATAATGCTCAAGGGCTTCAATTTAACCCAGTGATTGCTGCGTTTACAGAAATATTTGAATGTCTCATGCGAAATGATTGAGACTGCTGAACCGGAGTCCAATTCCATTTTGCATGGAATGCCTTGCAGTTCAATGGAGAGCTTAAGTTTAGGTTTAAGGGGTCGATGAGCCCCTGTGCGGCAAATACTTCTCCGGCTTTTGAAAAAAACCCACACTGGTTGGACCCTGGACCCCGGTACCTCTCTTTGTCGGTTCCCCTGACTGATGCTTGGGTTGTCTGTCTCTCTGGCAAGCCCAGCATACGACCGCAATGTGTCCAGTCCTCCCACAGGCCCTGCATGTGGCTATACGGAATCTGCAGTTTGCACGGGAATGGTTGCCTCCACACCCCATACATCTAGAGAAGAGAACTGTCTTGTAAGTGTTTTCTTTTTGTTGATTTCTGCGTTCTTGTGCACCCGGCTGTTTCTGTAGCTTGTCTATCTCCGTCTCTTCTTACACTGCTGGTTCGCTGTCAAATTTAGCAACCTCGTGGTAAACGATTTCTTCGGCCTTGATAGGTTTGGCGGTTTGCACTACTTGCACGGCTCCTCCGGCTGCTTCATTGGCCATTATTTCATCTTGTGCCTCCAAGAATGTTAAATTGGGTCTGGTGAATAGTATCTGTTGGAGGGCTTTGTCTCTGAGGCCGCAAATGAGCCGATCCCTCAGGCATTCTTCAAGGTTTGAGAATTTGCAAAGACGCGCGGCCTGGCGCAGGCCTGCGATGTATTCTGACACTGATTCTCCTGGATGTTGTACCCTCTGGTCAAACTTGAATCTCCACACCATTTCTGACATTTTTGGCTTAAAATGTCTGTTAAGTTTTTGTTTGAGGTCGGCAAATGATACTGCTTCGATTGGCGTGGGGGCAAACAGGTTTTCTGTGATGTCGAACATTGCTGGCCCACAAATGCATAGCAGTGTTGCAGCTTTGAGCCCATCTTCAGCAATCTGATTTGCCCTTAAGTAATCCTCGACTTGAGAAAGATATGATGGCCATTCTTCTGGGTGGCGAATGTCGAACTCCCTTAATTTGCTGACCTTTGGCATCTTGATTAATTCCTGCATTTCTGATCCTGCCTCTTGAGCTCAGATGGGTAATTCTGAGCAAATGGCCACTAGTGTAGTTTGCTAGCCAGCCGAGGGAGGGGGGGGAAAGATGCCTCTTTCCACCAGCACGTAAAGCCAACCCCTCGCGAGTTCAGCTCTTTAAGGTGAAGCAGGATCCCATCCTCATTGCCACTGTTGTTTTGTGGGTTCTGAAGAGCAGGGAAGATGCCAGGCAGGTGAGTACAGAAGAATCATAGCTTTATTGTAGTGAGACTGTACTGTACTGAGGCTTTGGGGTAACGTTGCACAATATATATAGTCCACATGCTCTGAACAACCAATCAGATTGAACCCATTATTCCCGCCACGTTAACTGCTGCCAGGACTGGAGACGTCCTGTCTGGGTTGCTGGAGAACCATTAGTTCTCCAGCAGCACACGTTATTAAACCCCCAAAAGCTCAGTACATAACACCAGCAGTGATGGTGAACCTTTTAGAGACTGAGTGCCCAAACTGCAATCCAAAACCCACTTATTTATTGCCAGGTGCCAGGTGGGATGTGGCCCACTGGATGGGCATGACTGTGGTGGTCATGACAGACTGGGTGGGTGTGGCCAAAGTGGGCATGGTCACCTTGATGTTTCTCATGGGGAGGGATGCCTGTGGGGGGCAGGCAGGGTTGGGGGAGATCCAGGGGGTCTCTGGCAGGTGGGGTGGTTGGCCAGAGGCTCGTCCTGCAGGGTGAGGCAGGGTAGGTATGCCAATTGATGCGGGGCAAAGCAAGGTGAGGTAGGGGCCAGGGCAGCTACTGCCTGACACCATCAGTCCCCACACACAGAGGCCAGCGAGCACATGGGGGCCAACAGTGTCCATTAGTAGCCACAGCCTGCCAGCTCCTCAACCGGCGCACTCTGGATAGCTAGCCGACAGCTGAGGAGGCAATGCAGTGGGTCGTGCCCAGGAAAAGGGGAGCATGTGAGGCCAGAAGGGACGGGATGGGGGGGAGGGAAACCAGCTGTGCCAGTATGCATCCGGTCATGTGGGACCTCGGGCAGCTGGTTGAAGAGGGACAGTTGCCATCTCTGGGACATGACACGTGTGCCCACAAAGAGGGCTCTGAGTGCCACCTCTGGCATGTGTTCCATAGGTTCGCCACCACTGAAATAGAGGGAGTAGCATAGCTTGTGGAAAAGCTTTCTGTGTGTGTGTGTGTGTGTGTGTGTGTATGTGTGCAAAAAAAGGTGCCGGAATGCTGTTCTGAGCATTCTATGGGGAAAAAAAGCCCTGCTCTTAACTATAGAGATGACCAGTCAGCTGATACAATTGTAGACAGTACAGAACATTTATCCCCTTGGTGTACACTCAATCTGAGGGCACTGAAGTGAAGTACGAAATTATGAGTATGCAGGGAATGGAAAGCCTGCATTGCATCTGATTCAATACTACTAAGAATTGATTATTCAGTTTACTTTGAAGGGATGATAGAAGGAAAGAGTAAGCATCCTCCCTCACCATTATGTTCATTTGGTATCAACCATCAGATCTTTCTCAACAATCCAGGGTCATTTGATGCATGACATGCAGTAATGGGAAATCAAATGGATCCCTCAGTACTTTGGAATGATATGTTTGTATAACAATTTGAACGCAAAAGCAGTTGTATTTGTCTTGGAAAATTTGTCTTGACAATTAAATTTGTAGGCAATGAACTGGTTATACCTTGTCAGATTCTTTTAGAAGTTTGGGAACTAAATTTCAATTTTTTAAAACTGCCATTGTGGAAAAGGTGACTGGTGGAATTTGCAGGTTTGTTCACCATTTCCTTTCATGGCTTATTATATTTAATAGGTATTATATTTCCCAGACTTTTAAACTCATCCAGGAGACAAATAAAGGAAATGTATTGAGATAATAATCTGGGTAATAATAACAACAACAATAACTGAACTTCAAAAATCTGAATGAACTATGGGCCCCGTGACCAACATCTACCTTCTTAATCAAGGTGCTTAACCAAATCCAGACACTGAATTTTTATATTTAGCTGAGTATGGTTTTGATATGTAAAATGTCTTGTTTGCCTGATGGTGTTCTGTACCAGCCTGCTACCGGCCCTGCAGAAAAGGCAGGGACAACCCCTTTTACAAGAAGGCAAGAGGCTGGAATTACGCCTGCCAAATTTATTGCTACAAAAACAAATAGAACCAAACACGAACCAAGAAACAGGAGCTTTTCAAGCGGTTGCCTTCAGCAAACCAGCCCTCCCACGCATTCCCCCTTAAATACAGGTCAGGGCATGGATTCTCTCTGCCTCCTTCCGAGGAGCCCCATTGACTTTCTCTGTTTACTCCTGATTGACTGCCTCCTGCATCGGGCGTCCTTGAACAGGGCCAGCTGTGGGTTATCTTCATCCACACTGTCAGGCTCACACAGCTGGGTCTGCGTCATGACCAGGTGAGAGGGGCCTGGCTGAGGGCTCTCATCAAGCTGTCCAATCCCCTCAGCAAGCTCTTCAGCACCCCCCTCCTCCTCCTCCTCTGAGTCGTCCGACCCAACTGCCGAACCCACAGGCTGACCCTGAATCACAACAGATGGATTATCTTTACCAGAGGAGAGATGGAGGATTTTTTTTCCCCTGTTGATCCCTTTGTACCTTTCAGTTTCTTTTATTCATCTGGAGATTGGGGTGAATCAGCTTCATAGTGATTTCCCAGAGATTTGGATATCCATTTTGTCAAAGGCCCTGACTTTGGGTGCAGGGCTAGCTCCTTATATGAGTAGATGCAATGTCTCTCAAAGAACAATTCAGAAAAGTTTTGAAGTTAGATTTATTCTCATCAATCTCTTTAACCATCAGGAATAGGGTTTTGGCAAATGTACAATCGCCTTCCTGAAGCTTCAGTCCTTTGCATATAAAAGTAACTGTTGAAAAAGAGTGTAAGTCCATGCCAGAATCAGGGAGGAATGTCCCTTTGCTTCAAAGGGCAGTATGCCGTTCTGACTGGCAAATCCTCCTTGCAGGTCTATGTTCAAACTTTCTTTCAAGTTTGTCGTGAGAACCACGAAGAGGGAAACAACCAATGGACTTCTTGGAAAGGCTCAGGTGGCCTAACAGTCAAAACTTCTATAGTGAGATTTGAGCAGCCTTAACTCAAGCTGAAGCTCACTACAAACAGAGTTAAAATATTAGCACTTAGAGGTTGACAAAGTCAGGAAAACAACTCTGGGAGTCTTGAAAATTATTTTACTGAAGAATCTTGAAATCTTCTCAAAGCCTTTCCCTGTTTCTTTATATACTAACTAGCCAAATCAAGGCGGCATTGTTTTGAGGTTCTTTCTCATGTTTTCTGCTTTCTCTGGAGTGAGCTATCTTTTTTTTATTGAAAAGTTTTACAAAATTTTAATAATAAACCCCCCCTCCCCATCAACCCTCCCCCCTTCCCTCCCCCCCCTGGACTTCCCAAAGCAGAATACAGGTTATTACATATAGCAATCTTATGCAAACATATGCTAAATATCTATTACAACGTTAACAAACCTTCCACCCTTTAACTCCCTTATACCAAAACTAAAGTAATTATAATAACACTTCTATAATTGTTAAGAATTATTCATATGCTATTTGAAACTTTTTAGTCCCATATTTGTTTTGAATATAAACAATCCATCTTTTCCATTCCAAAATATATTTTTTTTGTGACTGTTCTTTCAAATATGCTGAAACTTTTGCCATTTCAGCTACATCCATTACTTTAAGTATCCATTGTTCTATTGTAGGTAAATCTTCTTTCTTCCAATGTTGCGCCACCAACAGTCTGTCTGCCGTTATTAAGTGTAACATTAATTTAGTTTCTATAACAGTACAATCCGAAATAATCCCCAATAAGAATAGCTGAGGAGTAAATCTTATTTTTTTCTTAAAAACTTTCTGAAAAATCCACCATATTTTTATCCAAAAGGCTTTAACATTTTTACATGTCCACCATATATGATAATAAGTTGCCTCTTCACTACCACATCTCCAACACTTAGGTGGTTGATTTGGATACATACATGCTAACTTTTTAGGATCTAAATGCCATCTATAAAACATCTTATAAAAATTCTCTCTTAGGTTTTGTGCTTGTGTAAATTTTACATTTCCAAATTTTTTCCCAAGTATCCATCATTATGGGCTCTTGAATATTCTGAGCCCATTTTATCATACAATCTTTAACTAACTCCGATTCTGAATCAATCTCTATAAGAGCATTATATAACCTTTTTATATGCGATTGACTTTGATCTCTAATTTGCTTTATCAAATTTTCATCAACTGTTATTATACCAATTTTCTGATCTTCTTTCCATCTAGCTTGTAAGTGTATAAACTGAAACCAAGTCTGTACTATCTTTTCTTCCTTTAAAACATTTAAAGGTTTCAGTTTCAAAATATTCCCTTCCATCCTAAGAAGTTCTTTATAAGTAATCACATCTTGTTTCTGCTCCACATTTATATTTCCTACTGCATGTCTAGGTATTGCCCATATAGGTATTTTATTATTTAATATATATTGGTACTTTTTCCAAACTCGGAACAAAGCGTTCCTTAAAATATGAGTCTTAAAAATATTATCCACCTTTTTGTCATAAAATAAATACGTATGCCATCCATACAATAAATCATACCCCTCAATATTCTTTCATCCATTAAATTGAACCAATCACTAATTGTTGATAACACAACTGCATCATAATATAATCTCAAATTGGGCATCTTCAAACCCCCTCTCTCACGTGCATCTTGCATTATTTTAAGCTTTACTCTCGGTCTTTTCCCTGCCCAGATAAATTTATTAAAACCTTTTTGCCACTCATTTAAATTTGCATCTTTCTTAAGTATTGGTATCATTTGGAACAAAAATAAAAATTTTGGTAAGACATTCATCTTCACGGCTGCTATTCTCCCCAAACAAGACAACTATCAATCTCCTTTTGTACTTTTTGCCATAACAATTCATAATTGTTTTTATATAATTTCACATTCGATGCTGTGATATATACCCCCAAGTATTTAACCTTTTTTACTATTTCAAATCCTGTTGATTTTTCTAACGCTTCTCTTTGTTTTATGGTCATATTTTTTGTTAATATTTTAGTTTTTTGCTTATTAACTTTAAATCCAGAAACTTGTCCATATTGTATTCTCACATCCAATAATTCTAAAACCGATTGAGTAGGTTGACTTAAAGTAACAACCAAGTCATCTGCAAATGCTCTCAATCTATAATCTTGATTCCTAACTTTAATTCCCTTTATGTTATTTGATTCACGTATTTTAATCAATAATATTTCCAGTGTTAGAACAAACAACAATGGTGATAAAGGGCATCCCTGCCTTGTTCCTTTTTCAATTTTACAAATGTCTGTTAAATTACCGTTAACAATTATTTGTGCCGTTTGTTTTTGATATATTGCTTTAATAGCCTGTAAAAAATAATGCCCAAATTCCATCTTTTCTATTACTTTCAATAAAAATTGCCAATTCAATTGATCAAATGCCTTCTCTGCATCTAAAAATATCAATGCAGCAGAGACTTGGTTGTTTCTTTCCAAATATTCCAATAAATTAACAATTTGTCTTACATTGTACTTCATTTGTCTACCAGTTATAAACCCCGATTGATCATTATGTATCACTTGTTGCATTATATTCATTATTCTATTTGCCAATACTTTAGCAAATATCTTATAATCAGTGTTTAAAAGAGATATTGGTTTATAATTCTTTGGTTGACTAAGATCTTGATCCTCCTTTGGAATCAATGTTATGAAAGCTGTTCTCCATGATGGGGGCACTACTCCCCCAAGTTGAATTGTTCTAAATAAGTCCTTCAAAGGCTCCACCATTTCTGACTGCAAATTTTTATAATAACTAGCTGTCAATCCATCTGTCCCTGGTGATTTATCCAATTTCAACTGTTTAATTGCTAAAACAATCTCTTCAGAAATTATTAACTGATTCATTCCATCCCGCTGTTCTTGAGTAACCTTAGGAATATTCACCTCTTGTAAATATTTATCTATATCTATACTTTGAATTGTATCACTTGCATATAATTTAGAATAAAATTCTGAAAATACCTTTCTGATAATATCTTGTTGATAAACCTTTATACCTTTATATTCTAACCATCTACCTGGCTTATTAGCGTTATAAAAAGTATTATGTTTAGTATATCGTATGTTGGTTGCCACCTGGTCTGCCATCAACATATTAAACTGCCCTTTCAATAAGTTAATTGTTTCTTTCACTTTCTTATCAGCTGGGTTCAAGATAAGTAACCTCTCTTTCACCTTTATTTCCTCTTCTAACTCCTTTCGCTTTTGTTCCTTTTTATGTCTATACTTGTTATTCAAATGTATTAGGACTCCTCTCATATAAGTTTTACTTGCATCCCAAACCATTTCAATCGAGGTGCCCTTATGCATATTCGTTACAAAAAATTCTCTCATTTCTTTTCTACATTCATTCACAATTTCCTCATATCTAAACAAATTTTCATTTAATCTCCAAGGTCTTCTCCATCCACACTGGACTATGATCTGTTAATGTTCTTGGGCATATCTTAATTTTCTTCACCCTAGAAAGAAAATCATTGGTAATTAGTATAAAATCAATCCTTGAAAAAGATTGGTACCTACCTGAAAAAAAAATGTAAAATCCCTCTCTTCCATATTTCGCTCTCTCCAAAAGTCTCTCAATTCCAGGTCATCCATAAGCTCAAAAAAAGATCTAGGCAGTTTCGCATGGTTTAATATTCCATTAGAAGATCTTCTTTTGTCTTTTTCTGTGTCCAAAACTCCATTCCAATCTCCCATTAAAATACAAGATTTATAATCCCATTGGGTTATTCTGTCATGTAAAAGTTTGTAAAATTTTTCTTGATGTTGATTTGGTGCGTATATTCCAACCAAAAGTATTATCTTTCCTTATATTATAAGTTCAATTGCAATATATTGTCCTTGTGCATCTGCCTCAATTAATTTAGCAGTTAGATCTTTCTTTAAGTATATAACTACTCCATTCTTCTTATCCGGGGCAGATGCAACAAAATGTATTCCCAATCTGGAATTTGTCAAATACTTTTGGTCTACTACTCTAATATGTGTCTCTTGCAAACAAATAACATTATTTTTATATTGTTTCAAATAATGAAATATTTTTTCCTCTTTTGTGGTGAATTTAAGCCATTAACATTCCAAGTTAGAAACTTGGTCGCCATCTTTCATGACTAGAAGCTTTTGGAACAATTCCTGCAGATTCATATGAACCTATTGTTTTGGTCTTGCCCCTCCCACTGCTTCCATTTTAGTAACTTCTTGAGTTTTAATTTGATCTTGCTGTTTCTGCTGTTCTTGCGCTTTTCGTCTGGCTGCTGCTCACATCACTCTTTGGACTCTAGGTTCCTCTATTGATTTCAAAGGCTGGTCCATATCCACAACTAATTGTAGTTCTTCTTCAACCAACAAATTCGAACCTTCCACATGAATCTGCTTCTCTTCCATTTCAGCCTGTTTTTTCTCTCCTTCACTTCTTTTTTTCAGGAAATACTGGCAAATCTGCTTTCAGTACATTAAAATAAAAATTATTTTGCTTTCCCTATTGTATTAAGATGATATCTAGTACCTAAGTAATTGACCACTATTCCAGCCGGTATATCCCATCTAAACTGATGCTGCCTTTTTTTCCAATTCATTTACCAGAAAAGCAAACTCTTTCCTTTTTCTTAAAATTTTTGGAGGAATTTCTTTCAATATCAAAACTTCTTGATTTTCCACTTGGAACCTATTATTATAAAAAGCTTGAATAATTTCATTTCGAATCACCCTCTTCGAAAAATAAATCACCACATCTCTTGGTAAATTCCTCTGCTTCGCAATCCAGGAGTTGACTCTAAAAACTTTCAATTTCCCATATGAAATCCTCAACTTGCCAACCCATTATTGGAGCAAAGGCCTTTGCCAGTATCTCTCTCAGGTTTCCCTGTTTGTTCTTCTTCAATCCTCTAATTCTTAAAGCAAATTCCATTTCTCTATATTGTAGCATTACAGTTTCATCTTCCATCTTTTCCATTTTATTTTGAGCCTCAGTCATCTTATCTTCCAAAACAATATTGCCTTGAGTTAATTCTTCCATACGATCATCCATGTTTTGAATATGTTGTGCCAATCCCTGAAATGCCAACAGAATATCTTCCCTTATTTCTTTATTTTTAATCTGCATAGTTTCTTTAATTTCTCCAATCTCTTCTGACATTAACTCAAATTTATCATTCATTTTTTATCTATTTTTTCCATCTTGTTTTCTATTTTCTCCATATTATCATTTATTTATTACTGCTAAGCTTGTAAGCCACCCTGAGTCTTCGGAGAAGGGCGGGATATAAATGGAATTAAAATAAATAAAAAAATAAAAAAATTTCTTTTTCTATTTCTTTAGTTTGAGATTTCAAAGCCTCCTGCAGGTCTTTTAATGTCAAAGTTTGGGGGGGCATTAAAGCCTGTAAGTTTGATTGCTGTGCTGGCAAAGTCCCTGCACTCCTGGGGGCCCCAGGTTTTGACAATTTTAATGACATCTTAAATCAATTTTATTCTCTGTATTTAAAAAGATTAATCAAGTCAAAATGTTTGTACTGTTCTCTTCTTAAAATTCTTTTAGGTTCTTATAATTTTCTTATAGTCTTTACAGTTTTCAATATCCAAACAGCCACTTTCACTTTCAAAGCACTTTCGTTTCTTTGTTACAAAGAATCATTCAGGCACCATCTTCCCTTTCTTTTTAAAATGACAGAAAGAAAGTTGAGATTCCAGAGTTAAAGTCCTATACTTGCTGTTTATACTGCTCCCACATCTGCTCTGCCTGCATTAATTTCTCAAGATAACAATCAGATCAAGTCAAGTCCAGCAGGAGTAGATTCAGCATCTTGCTCTGCTTTGAAGCAGAGAAATCCTCCGATCTGGAGTGTTTCCAGGCTTCGGGGGAGCTCTCACCCTCCAAGCCCCAGAATAAACACTCTGGGGCTCTAGGGGAGCTCTACCCCTACCTGGAATCTCCCCTTCCCCTCTTTGCCCGAGGGGAAGGGTTTTCAGCCACGGAACAGCTGATTGTCGGCTGCTCCGCAGCTTTTATGGAATCAGAGGGCTGGCGGTCGATTTCGACCATCCACGCCGCTGAAGCGCCACCCGGAAGTCCAGCTATCTTTTTTTAAGGCTCCACTGTCTCATAATATCCCATCATGAAAGAGCTGGTGAAGGGTTGCTTTAAGCACCGTTCATTGGAGGAAACTGTAGGAGATCACCAGGCTGAGCCCAAGGGGTCAAACACATCATCAGTTTTGAATTGCTACAGAGATCTATGTCCAGCCTCCGCCCCACCCCCCTTGAAATCTATTGAATCTTATCTGGCACCAATTTGCTTTGACTATTAATAGATCAGATTCTTGTGAATAAGAGTATGAAATAACTCATACATTCAAATAAGCTCGTGTTTTTCCAATTCTATCCTGGCTCATGATTTAGTGATATTCATACTTTACAAGGGCATGTTCTCCTTGGACACAGACATCCCAAAAATAGCTGTGGAGGACGGCAGCCAATGACCAGGGAGTTCAAAGATCCACCAGGAGGAGCATAGCCAATGCTGAAATATAAGCAAAAAAGTGAATTGATGCCATCCAGATTGCTCTGGGTGCATACCAAAGTAGAAATTCATAGTCTGACGACAGCTGTATGTTATACTTCAATAAATAATAATAATGAAAGGACTTATCAGATAAGAGTTTGGGTGAAAATTATGTAGCATTCTGAATGAATTCATGAAGAGACAATCTTCTATTAGATGACTTAAATGGATGCATTAGAAGAAAACATGTATGTGATTAAATCAGGTCCATTTATATGTACATGCATCAAATATAAATCTAAAAATGATTGATTTGATTGGTTATTTGAAAGAATAAATTCATGAAGGATACAAAAGTGAGGCGTTTTGAATGTGGGCACATTGCTCTTTGATAGCAACTTTAGAGGCTCATAGGAAAAAATCGGCAGGAAAGAAAAGAAAAAAGGGAAGGAAGCAATAGTGGAAATGGAATGGTTTAAGGAAATATGAGAATTTTTAAAAGAAATATGTATGAAAAATTGGTAAAATTTTCCAATGAAAAATATGGTAAGTCAGGGGTCTTCAAACTTGGCCCTTTTATGACTTGTGGACTTCAACTCCCAGAATTCCTCAGCCAGCTTTGCTGGCTGAGGAATTCTGGGAGTTGAAGTCCACAAGTCATAAAAGGGCCAAGTTTGAAGACCCCTGTGGTAAGTGAATGTAAGGTATAAGGATATGGAAATTTGGAACAGTGTGAAAAGAATTTTGTTACAGACTCCAGTTAGCATGGAGTCCATAGTTCATTAGTCATTAATTATAGTAATGGAATTATTAAAAAGGATGATTGGTGGAATTATGAGGTGAAAAGGCTATGGATGAGAAAAATTCATAACGAGAATGAGACAAAGATTTGTGCAGTGCATATATAAAAGAAAGAAAGGGAAAGGGAAGGAAAAGAATATAATTAAAGAAAGTACCAAACAATTAAGATTAAAAGAAGCAGAGAAAATACAGTGTGATTTTGATGGAAATAATTGTTTTGGAGGAGAATAAAGAAGGCCAAACAAAGAGTATTCTAACCAGCAGATGAAAAATTAAAGTAATGACTGATATTTCTGGGACATCTTCCTATTGACCAAAATCTACAGGCTTTTGAACCCTATAATTAATAAATAAGGGTAAGTCCAAAACTCTTTAGTCAAGGCTTTTTGACCTCAGCTCTCTTTGTTTCATGATGATTGCCACTGGAAACAAATGTGAATAGAAGGTTAATCCAGAAATGCAGACTTTCTGAATTATTTTTGATTGCCTGTTTGGTTATACTGGAACCAGAGATGCATGTAGTATTTTTATATAAAGAGTACAATAATCAGTTGCATTAGACTTCTTTGAGTGTTCTCCATCAAAACAGATAAAGAATTCATCCTGGGCCTGCCATTTTTTAATTCTTTCATTCATTTGGGATCCTGAAGGACAGGTACAGTACGTCACATTTATGTTAAATGCAAGTGCAATTCTTGATGTGTAATTCTGAATCACTGCTTTATTAACACCCTGGATCACAGTTTTGCGTTTGTGTTCAAGGGGACACAAGTGCAATTGTTGTTTGTGTCCTTCCACCTGAAAGCTTGGAGGTTGGGAAGAGAAGGGCATGGCGATAACTTCTCTGAAAATAAGCTCCCCTATTCAGATGCATGAAAAGGTCTAGACCAGGGGTCAGCAACCTGAAACAGTGAAAGAGCCACTCGGAACCGGTTCCTTCACAAAAGGAAAAACTGGGAGCCGCAAAAATGTGTGCACATGCACGTACATGCGTGCATGCGCAGAACAGGGTTTGACTGAAGAGTGGAGCCAAGGCGAAATATGCACCTACCCTGCATATTTGAATTGTTTGGTTGAACTTTTTTAGTCCCACTTTTTTTTTTTTGACTGCACGCAGAGGACTGGGAGCCGCAGGAGACGGCTGAAAGAGCCACATGCGGCTCCGGAGCCGCGGGTTGCAGACCTGTGGTCTAGAGCAACCCCTGGAAATGAACAGTTGACAAATGAACTGTACAATAGGAAATTCATGCCCAAATGCCTTGGCAAATTTTCTCCAAATAATGTACTGCACTTGCTGACATCAGCAGCTGTTTCTGAATGATTCATGAGTAGAAAAAGAGGCAAAATTAATTGGATAATTTCTTCCCAATGAATCATATGCACACAGTTCTATTCCTAAAAGCTTTCTTGCCCTTGAACTATACTGATTCGCTGGTGTTAGCTGCCTGTTGTTTGCTGCCAACGTGGCATTGCAACATCTTTCTGCATATTTGTATAGATATAAGAGGTAAGCGTGTGTTTGTGTTCTATTTGTGTGTTTGTGTCCAACCCCCACCCCACAACTACTTTTGTCTGAAGTCAAAAGACTGGAAAGAAAACTGAGCGACTGAGGACACTGAGTGGTGTCTACCCTTCAATTTATGTGAACATCAAAAACATGTAAAGTGTGATAGTTTCATATGTTCCGCTCTTAAGGCATATTTTAAGGAAGAGAAACAAAATGAAGGAATCAGGAAACTGCCACTCAGAATGCTATTCAAATAAATATATAAGGTAAACAGTTCGTGGAAGGTTATGCAGCTGAATTTTCAATCAGATATACCACAGGCTGTCAAAATAACTTCTTTCCATTAACCAGATTTGTTGCCCAAACAGGCAAAATAGGGCACCAGTCAACCAAGTATTATTGTGGTGAATCCTGATATATTGCATTCAGGATTTACATTGGGGGCTCTTACTTGTTAGTCTCTATTCAATGCATCATAATAAATAATAGTCACTGCATCACGGATTATCAATGTAATATATTCACTGTATTGAGTTGCTGAGACAGCAGACCAAGGGTTGACTTAGCAGTATTACTCCGGCCCCCTCTCAGACTTGACTCGAGAATGAAACTTATTCAGAGAGTAGACAACATTTCATTCTTCTCAATAGTAGCAAACAGTCAAAAGTGTTACAGGTAGTCCTTGACTTACAACAGTTCATTTAGTGACTGTTCAAAGTTACAGCAGCACTGGAAAAAAAACCCTGATTTATGACCATTTTTCATCCTTACGACCATTGCAGCATCCCCATGGCCACACAATCAGAATTTGGATGCTTGGCAACTGGTTCATACTTATGACAGTTGCTGTGTCCCTAGGTCATCTGATCAGCTTTGGCGACCTTCTGACAAGCAAAGTCAATGGGGAAGCCAGATTAACTGAACAACCATGTTACTAACCTAACAAATTGAATGATTGACTTAAATAACTGTGGCAAGAAAAGTCATGAAATGGGGCAAAACCCGCTTAACAACATACATTTTGGGCTCAATTATGGTCATAACTCCAGGACTATCTGTATACAGTAAAAGATTCCATCCACTTCCATTCAAGCTATGGCTTCCTTCTCTACTTTAGATTTACATTAGATGTAATCCTAGCCAATTAAGGATCACATAGTGAGTGGAATGTTATCACAACATTACATAGCTAATCAAACAAAGACATTAAGAAAGACAAATGACAGCTCCTCAGAGTAAAATCAAAGGGATAACAAAATAAGGCTATGAATGCCCAAAATATCAAGTGTGTATATTGGGGTCATGTTTTTACACGGCAGAAAATCTTCCCCCAAAAAACTCCTGGCCTAGCCTGAGAATGCACATCACCAATTCTAATGTCATGCTTTAAGGTACAAAAACACAACTGGATGCTTTGTACAATCAAAAGGAAGCCCTGTTTGTCCTGCTTGTGCAGACAGGTAGATCTGTGAACACCAACTATATCTCTCCACCACCAATAAAAATGATTAACGTTCTAGAATTTGAGGAAGCCTGGAATTTCCTTGTCTTATTTGTCAAGTCAGATAACTCCAGGGGTTAAGGATTTAGAGCAAGGTAAATATTCCCAAATTCAAAGCTTGCTAGGGAACTAAATCCAACTTTAAGGAGTCCAATTCCTCACAGAGGAGGAAGCAGAGAGCAACTTTCCCCAAGTCTCCCTGCACACTGTGAGAAGCACAATGCAGAAAAGACCTGGGTTTGGACAGAAGGAAACAGAACATTTCATAAGTCTTCATGGGCTGGACACAAAGACCTAAGTCAACATTCTACAATCTTAGAAAGCTCAGTTACATGGATGAGCTCTCAGATTTCTGTAGCCAAGGTGGAAATTCCTGAAAATTCCAGGAGTTGAAGGCCACTCATCAGAAGGATACTAAAGTTGAAGAAGATAGGACTCAGAGCTGCACTGACCCATAGACATGCATTGCTTCTGTGATCAATTATAGCTATAGGACTTCTGTTGGTTTTTAATGCATCCATGTTTTGTGATTTGAAGGTAAAGGTAAAGGTAAAGGTTCCCCCGCACATGTGTGCTAGTCATTTCTGACTCTAGGGGCCGGTGCTCATCTCCGTTTCAAAGCCGAAGAGCCAGCGCTTGTCTGAGGACATCTCCGTGGTCATGTGGCCGGCATGACTAGACGCCAAAGGTGCACGGAACGCTGTTACCTTCCCACTGTGGTGGTCCCTATTTTTCTACTTGCATTTTTACATGCTTTCGAACTGCTAGGTTGGCAGAAGCTGGGACGAGTAACAGGCGCTCACTCTGCTACGCGGCACTCGGGATTCGACCCGCCAAACTGCCGACCTTCTGATCGACAAGCTCAGCGTCCTAACCCACTGAGCCACTGCGTCCCTTGTGATTTGAAAGAGAGCCATTAAACTGCTCTAAGAACTAGAATTGTCTCCCAGAACATCTGCTTTAGGGGGGAATGGTACATCTTGCCACAGCCAACTCACTGCGGCCAACTTGCCAAGGCAAAGTCACCGTGGCCAACTCGCCACAGCCCACTCGCCATGGTCAACTCGCTGTGGGATAACTCGCCACGTCCAACTCGCCATGGGACAACTCACTGGAGGACAATTTAACAATTCTATTTAATTATTTAAAATAAATTAAAAACTATTTTAATTTTTACCATTTGCATTTCATTCTGTTCTTCCTTTTGCATCTTTTCTTTAATTATTCTTTTCCGTAATTTCTTTGACATTAGTGTAGCTTTTGTCGTGCAACAAGTTGTCCTGGGGCAAGTTGGCCAAGGTGAGTTGGCCATGGAAAGTTGGCCATGGCACATTGTCATAGATCCCTTTTAGGGATGGAAAGAAGGTAGCTGGAGAGCTATTGTTAGTTCAGGTGCGATTTGCGACAAATCAACAAAAGTGCAGCTGCTAAAATTGATTGCTGAAAAGAAAATAGGAATTGGAGGAAATTTAAGACTAGCGTTTGTGTGAAAGAATCTGTGAAAGAATCTGTGAGCTCAGTTTTCTTGAGCAGAGAAGTGTATTTAGAGGTATTTTGTTCAACTGCGTTGTAGTTTAGAGATCAGTGTACATGCTAAATCAAAACAGATCCCCACAGATCTGCCGCTTCCTGTTTAGATTTAGAGAATCTGTTTCTTCAGATTCTCCCACCTGGAGTTCATCTTTTTAAAATGTTTTGTGGAACATCTTCACTAGCCTTTGCCTAATAATAGGGCTTGCCTGGGAGAGAGTTTTCCAAGACTTAATTTTTCCTCAAATTGTTTTGAGGAAATTGTGTTTCGTCTTTGGCCTGAAAGTCAATACATTTGCTCTGCCACAAATACTGTACTGATATTCTTTATAATGGTGGAAGATTTTTTTAAAAAACCACCTTATTTAATGAATAAATGATGTCAGCATATTCACTTTATGTTTTCGAAGCTACCTCTCCCAAATTTAGAAAATCCGGCCTCAGTATGAGGCCATATATCCTCCAGTGATCAGCCACAGCTCAAGGGGAACGTTTTACATCTCTGAGGTATAGAAGATACTATTTTATTGCTACACATTTTTTTAACCAGGGCACAATTCACCCAAAACTATAAAAAAAATACCCTCTTTATGACAATTTGTGCTTCCCATTTAGCAATTTTTTTCTTTGGCACAACTATTAAAGATCCAGGATACTCTTCTTCCTTTGCATTTAGCTCCTCCATCACTATTCCTACAAAGGAAGCAAATGATTCTGGGTTGCGTTGTGTTTTCTTCTTATGTATGCTTTTGTTTAGAATTTCTGCCTCTCTGCCTGTCTCACTCAACACTCCCTCTCTCACACAGATGCGGGGGAAGAGAAAAAAGAGACATTTTCTCTGGTGCTAATGTATTTTTTTCCCTGGAAAATGTGTAAATAGATATGAGCAAACTGTCTAAAAGTTATTCAGCTACCCAGTGAACCATGTAATCTGTTGGCTCATACAGACAACAGATAATAGAGTGAGATATTTCCTTTACATTGCCTGTGTAGAGTCTCGGCGCAAAGAGTCAATTTGTGTCCTGTCAGGGCATGTTACAACACACTATATTATCACTTTAGGAACAGGCAATTTGGATAATGAATATATGATTTAAAGAGCAAAAATGAAAAGGCTATTTAACAGATTAGATATCTGTGAAGTAGAAATTTTGCATCCTGAATTTTGTTTTATGTTGTTTTAATTCTGATTAGTTAAGCCCACTTCATTGGCTGCAACTGGCATCTCTCTTGGCAAGACTTTCCCTTTTCGTTTCACTGTGCCACACATTATTTAAAGCAGGCCTTTTGTGTCTGTATCTTGCCATTCTTAAACTTCCTACATTCATAAGTCTTAATCTTAAAATTATCTTCTGGATAGGCAGCATGCTGCTACGCATGCCCAGGTTGCCAACGCGATTGGCCTTTGTACAAAAAAAATCTAACTCTAAAAGGAAAATGTGTCACTAGAAATTTTACATTCCCCTGATGTCTAGTAATAATATGTAAAATAGGTTCATATTATTGCATATTTAAACTAATAATTAGAGACATCTGCCTAACTTGACCTAGCTAGGATAAAGTTGTTGTTGTTGTTTTTTAACAAGGAAAGTTTATAATAATATAGTTCACTCTACTGTCAGACTTCCAAAATGCACTTAGGACACTTCCAGACAGGGTTTTTGCACTTCTCCCAAGCCAACATATCTGATCAGTAACTGGGCAGACCTTTTTCCCCCCAGTTCTACTTGTATTCCTCCATCCGTTATGTATTCAAGATGCACAGTGATTAATATTTATATGTTACTTATATGTAAAGGGTGTAAAACTATACGTATGTTGTATATAGTATGTTTAAATGTGTGTTATGTATGCTTACACTTTGAGAGCAAGCAACTAAATTTCATTTTTAATGTGTGCCATTGTGCCCACAGTAAAAATGACAATAAAGGTTATCTATCTATCTATCTATCTATCTATCTATCTATCTATCTATCTATCTATCTATCTATCTATCTATCTATCATTGGTCTATAGCCATCTATTTTTGCCTCCTGAAAATGCTTAAGGTGTCTAAATGGAGTCTGAATGCATCCTTGGAGATCCTATGCTAGAGATTGATGTTTTTGTTTTGCAAGTTGCCAGATTCTCATTTTTTGAAACCAAAATAGCAAATAGCACTAGACTTATATACTGCTTCACCGTGCTTTGCAGCCCTCTCTAAGTGGTTTACAGAATCAGCATATTGCCTCCCCCCCAAAAAAATCTGGGTCCTTATTTTATCGACCTCAGAAGGATGGAAGGCTGGGTCAACCTTGAGCTGGTGAGAATCGAACTGCCAAACTGCTGGCAGTCAGCAGAATTAGCCTGCAGTACTGCATGCTAACCATTGCACTACCACGACTCTTAATAATCTTAAATAAATAAAATAATCTTAACAAAATGGCATTTTGAAAATTAGATTGGCATAGATAGATGCCAATGGGTTTCATGTTGCCTACCATTAAAGCAATATAAGTATAATCTAAATGACTGCCATCTAACATGCCTCCTGATTTCTTTGTGGCTTTTGTAAGCAAGACTAAGACTGGACCCAAATGAATGAAGCTTATTCTCCTCCGAAATGAGCAGAAGATTGCTGCCTGAATTTCTGACATCATAACAGTATTATTATTATTATTATTATTATTATTATTATTATTATTAATTATTATTATTGGAGGAAGTCTTTAAGATATAGAGAATCCCACTGAAATGTTTTATGATATTTCTTTTTAGTTCCTTTGGAAATCCTTTTCAGGCAAAATTCATCAATAACCTAAGCAGTGATAGTTATGATACATACAACTCTTGGCTTACCCAATATCCCTCAGTTGTTTTGTTACATTTGCTGCAAAGTTTGCTTAGGGCAAATTTCAGAGGCAAGTTGAGAAAATGGACATAAAACATACAAATGGTTCTAATAGCAAAAAAGGAGGAGGACCTTGTCAAGTAAATGGCTTGATGTAAAATTTTTGACCATACTACAAGGGTCAAAAGACATAATCCTTTTTATCCTTTGGTAAATACAGGAAAATCTAGGGTCATGATACAAAATACTGTCTTATTTTGCATCTTCTTCTATCTTCTATTCCCCCGTGCCTGCATTGTTTAGTTATTGTGTTTGGGCTGCATCAGAAAACAGCATGAATACATTCTTACGAGTATTAGAACACGTATGGAAGCGAACAGCCCCTAGTGACCTTTGTAGTCTTTACTGATCACTTGTGTTTGTTGTAGTAGGAAGATAAACATAAGCATAGAAGTGTTATTGAACAGCAAACCCTTCAAAAAATTCACCAGTCTTTTGTACCGAAGTTGCAGAGCAGTTGGGGGCCCCCCTTTCAGACAGCGTACTTATGCAAGTATTAAGAACTAGCCGAGATAAGAAGTAAAGCTTAAGAGACCTTCATCATTAGCTGCTAGTGGTGGAGATTAGTGATGCAGCTATGGGATTACTGGTGGAAAGAGTGCCAGTGCTGACTAATTGTTCATGAATGCTTGCAAAAAATAAGAGAGTGGTAGTCAAAACTCACCACTGTTTGTCCCTTCAGAGTAGGGTTGTAAATGATGATCCTGAGGTTTGAAGGAATACATTTAATTTCAGTTTATAGAGCAAATGATTCTTGATGCATTTCAATAATTCACCAACCGTGCGCTTTTATGACAGAAATGGGCAGATTCTGAGATTCTCAGATCTCTCCTCCCTCCCCGCTTTTCCCAGAACTCAAGAGATTTACATATCAGAACCAAAGTACTAAGTAGTGATAAGGGTAGGGTGGACATATGTTACGAAATAAGAAACTGTGTTTAATTCTTTGTGAGCTAAGAATATATACACAGTCCATACACAGTCCACTCTTGATTGCTCATTAGATAGTCTTTTTTATATAACCTTATATAGAGGAGAAAACTTATTTGTTATAGATTAACTGTAAATTATTCAAAGAGCAACCGGTTCATTCTAATATAACTTCTGTCCATCATTATTTGATGGCAGGGAGCTAACGTGAAACAGCTGCTTAGATCATTTTGTTGTTTGTACATATACTGAGAGCTTATGTACCAGAGACAAATTCCTTGTGTGTCCAATCCCACTTGGCCACTAAAGATTATTGTATTGTACTGTATTGTATTGTAAAATGAACAGCTTTCTCTGGATCAGCTTTTTTAAAAGTCTGGGAAATAGCAATGACTGAAGTATTAGTGGAATCCTTCCTTGCAAAGATTCTTGAAGAATTCTTTCATTAGATAGAAGATTGTTTTACCTAAATTTGGTCTCTATTTCTGGGATATACTAAGTGATTGGTAGGATTAACTCCATCTATACTAATGTCTTGTTGAACAAAAACATTCAATAAGCTTGTTTAACATTTCATATTCCCACCTTAAGCTTAAAAATGTAATTATATATCATGTAAACAATGAGATATTTAACAAAAAAATATTTTCTTTTGTATTCGTTTCTAAAGTTGTGGTTTATCTGGGTTTTTTTTTATTATGTTGTTTCTGAATTTCAGTGCTTAGTGGAACACTGTTTGCTTTCATCCAAGAAACAGGCACAGTCATTTCTCTTGTGCTCTATCTTTGTAATGATATGTTGGGATAGGTTGTGCTGGTAAAAATTACCTAACAAATTCCTTAGCACAGTGGAGATCTGTGCTGAACAATCTTTATATCAATCAACTGTTTAATTTAACACTGATTATTCTGAATTAGCATTCCATTTTTTTCCCCCCAAGGGCATACCAAGGTCTCTGCATGGTTCATATAAAGGGTATTTATGTTGCCTCTAAACTGAATTGTCACCTGCATGTATAACCGTGACGCCCATGTTCAAGTCTCAATTAGACATAATGCAGAGGCAAGTCATGATAGCATCATTATACAAACGATGCAAATTCCCAAACTGCATCTTTTGTGTGACGAGGTGGAAAAGTGTGTGATGGCTCTTGCTCTTTATGCCCCCATTCCCCCAGCAGATGCCCATGAATAAACCATTTGTTTCAAAACTAGGAAAGAGAGGAAAGTTCTAAATAAAGAATCCCGTCTGAAATACTGCATTATCTTTCATCTCCAGTGAAATGCATTCTGCGATATGAAAGCAAAGATGGATTCCAATAAGTTTTAAAATTGATTATTAAGGAATAGCTTAACTTCCACCCATCTATGGCACTGATCCAGCTCTTAACAGTTCATTATGATAATGTTACTCCCATCTAACTGAAGACAATAACTAAAGAAACGTGGAAGTAAACTTGCTGTGTTTCTTTTTTGTGTAAAAAGCTTTTGGAATTTGCCTTTATTCTTGAACCTTACTGTTTATAACTCTTTCAGGTTTTTCAGCACAAGACTGCCATTGCAACTAGGAATTCCAAGCCTCCTGTTAGATAAAATGCATCCAAGTATTTCTGTTTGATAAACGGCTTGAGTCTTCCAGTGTACAAAATGATCCACATTCCTTTGTTTCCCTCAAAGGAAGGTGCATGCCAAATACAAGGGCAAACTCAGCACAGAAAGAAGGACTTTAAGCTCCAAAGACCTAACAGCCATATCCAATAGAAATATTAAGCTAAGTTCAACGGCAGATCTAATATCTTTTTGGGGTTAGAAAATCTTTTTAGACCTTTCACTGAGTTAGGGAATTCTCCATTACTTTCATATGATAAACTGAGAAACAGAAGAACTTGAAGAAGTCTGTTACCAGAAGCTTTCTGCTTAAAATAAGTGGGAAACCCAACTCCAAGGCCCTAAGTAGTCTCTCAACTTATTTTTTTTAAAATTCAGTAAAGCTCCTGCCAAACACACTTGCTAAAAATCATATGGTTTCAAAAGAACAGTACTGCTGGATCAGTCCAAAGTTCATGTCAGTCATGGACTAGAGCAGGGGTGTCAAACTTGCAAGGTCACATGAGGTGTCGCGACATATCGTGACTTTTTTCCATTGCCGGCAATGGGGTGGTCGCAGTTTTGCTATGATGCATCCGGCCCTATGGGCCGGCAGTTAGACACCCCTAGACTAGAGTATCATTTTTACAAAGGGCTTTCAGAAAACAGACCACATAAAGAAGAGCATATGAGTAAGTTCATCTTTGTGGACTTCCAGATATGTTCTGGGGGTCAGTTTCAGTCTTACAAGAGAGAAAGGATCAGATTTTTCTTTCCATATAGGGGACTTCTGTAGATCTGAGCATAGTAGAGTGGATTACGTGAAGGGCATATGAATAAAAGTTGGGAAATGAGAGTGGACAAGCTCATAGACTCCTGTCTAGTAGTAGCATAATTATAACAGAACTACTTGTGAGAAAAGTTTAAACCTAAGTCAATTAACTCATACACAAGTCAAAGCAACATTCAGTTATGACATTCTAATACTTTTTGAAACAGGAAATCTTAAGGCTTCAGGCTAGTTTGGGCATAAATTTTCACAATGAGTCTGCTGTTTCTGAAAAGGTTCTGCTTTGAATTGTCATCTTCTTTGTTTGAATTCACCTAAAGCCAGTGCTTTTTTGTAAAAGTGTAAAGTCACATGGTCGCACACAGAGACGGACACTCAGCTGGGTAGTAACTTCTTTATTGAGGTCAGGAACGAAGCTGGGGAAAGGGTTTACCTGGCGTATCTTTATACCTGCCCAGATGAATACCATCCAATGGATTCAAACCTGGGCTTCCCGCCGGTGCAGGTGGCCAATAGATTTAAACCCTGGCTTCCTGCCAGAGCTGACCATGCCCCTGGGCTGTCAGGCTAGTTCGAACCAGGCTTTCCCGCCAAAAGCGGTTATAGCCTGGAGCTGTCCAGCCCCCTGCTGTGCTGACATCCTGTGTATGCTTTTAGTCGCATACACTACACCCCTTCCCCCATAGTGAGGGTTTATCCCCTTTCCATTCCTTCTCACTAACTATATACAATTTATTAACTATGTACAATTTTGTTACATTCAATTATTATTTTGACATTTCCAACTTCCTCCCCCCTTAGGAACGGACATAGTCAGAGAGATAGCTTGGAGCCTTGTGGGCCCTGCTTGACCGTCTTAGGACTGGTTCGCTCGATGGTGTGGTGCTGTCTCCTGTTTCTCCTGGTTGCTGTAGAGGTGGTGGATTGTGGTGTGTGTGTGCGTGTGTTGTCGTTCCAGGGAATTGTGTGTTGCTGGGGTTTAGCTGGCTGCTTTGATAGTAATGCTGTTCCCTTTCTTCGTTTGGGTTCAGTGTTTCCCTGTCTCCACTGCTGGTTTCCTGCCTGGCGTAGAGTTGCCCTTGTGACCCTCTGGTAGCGCCCCTGTATGCTTGTGTTAGTGATTCCTCTTCCGCATCAGACCCCAGTGTGTCCTCAAAAACCCTTTCAGGGACCCTTTTCCTTAGCTGGTCTAGGTGCCTTTTCCACAGGAGTCCCCCCTCCACCCTTACCTTGTAGGATAGGGGCCCTGTTTGGTCTAGTATTTCCCCTGGCACCCATGGGTGACCTGAGCTATAGTTCCTTACCCAGATGGAATCCCCAGTGTTGAAAACTTTCCTGATATTAGGGGTCCCGACGTCTGCTGCTACTCTGTCTGGGTGTAGCCTGTCCAGTGTTGCTATCAGACGTCTGCCCCATCTGAGTTCAGCTGGGCTTTTGCCAATTGCGGAGCAGGGTGTTGAGTGTTGGTGAAGAAGAAAGGTGGCCAGCCGTTGCTTCTATTCCCCCTGAACAATGCGCTTGAGGGCGTCCTTGGTTGTGCGCACGAATCTTTCTGCCAACCCATTACTGGCCGGGTGGAAGGGGGCTGAGGTGGCGTGTCTAATCCCCAAGGTCCTCAGGAACACCTGAAAATCCGACGAAGTAAATTGTGTTCCATTATCTGACACGACTACATCTGGAAGACCATGGGTTGCAAACAGCCCCCTTAATGCCTGAATGGTTCCTGCTGAGGTCATGTTGCCCACAGGCACCATCTCCAGCCATTTAGAATGGCTGTCTACCACTACCAGGAATGTGTGTCCTTGGAATGGGCCCTCATAGTCTATGTGCACCCTGGGGTGCACATGGGGTGTGTGTTTCCTCCCACTTGTGTACTGGTGCATGTGGCTGTTCGGGCCGTGACCTCTGGCACGTGTAGCACCCAGCTACTAACCCTTCTATCTCCTTGTCTAACCCTGGCCACCACATGTAGCTCCTTGCCAGAGCCATCTTTACTACTACTGGGTGGCCCTCGTGCAGTGACTGAAGGACTCTTTCTCTTAGCCCTTTGGGAATTATGACTCTACTCCCCCACAAAAGACATCCCTTGTGTGTTGATAGTTCATGACTTCTGGAAAAGTATGCAATGAACTCTTGCCCTGGTGATTTGTCCTGCCACCCACTGCTCACCCACGATTGTACCCTGCTCAGGACTTTGTCCTTGGGGGTCTCTGTGGCTACGTCCTTAGCGTTGAGGGGGCATTCTGGCAGCTCCTGTATTGCCAATATTTGGACAGCAGTTGCGGGGTCTGGCTCAGTATCCCTTAGGGGAAGTCTGCTGAGGCCATCTGCGTGCCCCATTCTTTGCCTGGCCTGTGTACCAGCTTGCATGAATATGCTGATAGAAAAATGGACCAGCGTAGCATCCTGGGTGACATAATTTGTGGTGTCTGCTTTTCAGATGTGAACAACCCTAACAGTGGCTTATGGTCCATGTATATTAGGAAGTCCCTACCATACAGGTAATCATGGAACTTCTTTACTCCTGCGACCACTGCCAGTGCCTCCTTATCGATCTTTGTGTAGTTCCTTTCTGCAGCTGACAGGGTCCTGGAGTAGTATGAGATGGGGGCTTGAGTTCCACCCTCCTCTAAATGGCTGAGGACTGCCCCAATCCCATAAGGGGATGCATCACATGCAATACATATTGGCTTGTTTTCCCTGAAGTGTGAAACCATGGCATTGCCTGCTAACAGGTTTTTTAGTGTGTTGAATGCGTTTGTGTGTGTGGCAGACCAGACCCAGGGTGATTGTTTGTCAAACAACCTGTGTAAGGGCTCTGCTATAGTTGCTTTGTGTGGCAGGAAGGTGTGATAAAAGTTGAGTAGGCCCAGGAATGCCTGCAACTCTGACTTATTCTGTGGAATTGGGGCTTCTTTGATTGCCCTGACCTTGGATGCAGCTGGATGGATGCCTTGAGCATCGAACCTGAACCCTAGGAACTCAGTCTCCTTCACCCCAATCTTGCACTTTTCCCTCTTGAGTTTCAGTCCTGCAGCCCTAAACCTTTCTAACACAGCTTTTAGGCGGTTTGCCAAAACGTCCTCAGAGCTACCTGCAATTAGGACGTCATCAAAGTATGGGCAAACCCCTGGTATCCCCTTGAGGGTCTTTTCCATAACCTCTTGAAAAATTCCAGGAGCCACACTTACCCCGAACTGCAGCCGGTCTACCCGGAATGCCCCCTTGTGTGTGACTATCGTTTGCGCTTTAGCAGCCTCTGGGTCGACCGGTAGCTGCTGGTAAGCTTGAGAAAGATCCAGCTTTGCAAACACCGACCTGCCTTGCAGGGACGCGAGGATGCTGCTAACTGCGGGGACCAGGTAGGAATGGGCGCTCAGAGCTCGGTTAATGGTCCCCTTATAGTCGGCGCAAATATGGACCTCGCCATTTGCCTTGAGAGGCGTTACGATGGGGGTTTCCCATTCCGCTCCATCGACTGGCGTTAACACCCCCTGGTCTACCAGCTTATCCAATTCCTGCTCTATTTTGTGCTTTAACGCAAAAGGGACTCTCCTAGCCTTCATTCTGATGGGCTGAACCTGGGGGTTTAATTTAAATGAAATTGGGGGGGGCAGTGTATCTTCTTAACTGCTCATCAAACACGTCTGCAAAATCTTTGCAGACAGATTCAAGTGAATGGCAGCCCCGCATCTGGTGAATCCCCGTGATTCCAATGCCCAGCGCTTTGAACCACCCTAACCCCATGAGGCTGGTTCGCTGCCCTTCTACGACCAATACATTCAATTTGCCCACAAACCCCCTGTACTGTACCATCACCGACGCCTCCCCCCAAACGTTAATTGGTGAATTTTGAAAGTCAGAGAGGGTCAGTCTGGATGGCCTCAAGGGAACCCGCTGGCCGCTCCGCTCGCAAATTTCTTTAAACATTCTGGCAGAGATGATTGACACGGCTGACCCTGAGTCCAGTTCCATCGTGCAGGGGATCCCTTGCAGTTTCACCCTTAATTTTATTTTTGGGGTGAGTGTCGGAAGGGCCCCTGTTGAGCAGACAGATGCCCATCCCTCCGTGTGGCTGACTGTCAGTCTCTGCAACCGTTCCTCAGTACCTGTAGCAGACTGGAACTCCGCTTCCACTTCGTGCAGGTTGTTCCGTTGCTTGCTCTTGCAGACCGACGCGATGTGCCCGGTCTTTCCACATGCCCGGCACTTCGCCGATTTGAACCGGCAGGTAGACTGGGGGTGCTGTCCTCCGCAGCTTGCGCAACGGGTAGATCAGGAGCTGTTTGTGCTGCAGCCGGAACACTGAGCATTCTATGACAAAAAAAGCCCTGCCTAAAGCAGACTCAGAATGCCAGGAATAAGAAGAGTCATACAAGAGTTGTGTAAGTCTGCTGTTACCATTGCACTGACGCTGAAGCTAGAACTTTCTACTATTACCATGCAGTTCCTCAACCCTGGGAGTTCCTTGAGTTTGTTCTCTATAAACTGGCCTGAGACTTTAGCTTCAACAATATCTTATTTGCATTAATAACATTTTATGAATTGTTATTGCACTAGATGAATTTTCTGCACAAACCTTACAGTAGAACAAAGTGTTATAATTAATTCAGAACAAATAAGGTCATTTGAGATCTTAATGATGTTTCTTATGATCATAAAACAAGACTCATCCAATAGAATATTGTTTTTTCTCAAGTACATTGGATATTTCAAAGAATATTTTTTAAAGTTTGCTGTTAACTTCATAGACTGAAAATGTAAAATGATGGACAAGACACTTCAATGGATGGTCAATTATAATGGATAGTTAATTTAAAAAGATCCATGGAAGATTATTGCTACAAGACTAGTTTATAAGCAAAAGTGGAAAGACTGAAATATCTACATAGAGAAATGGTTGGTGAAGGTGATAGAATTAGCAGAAACAGCAAAATTATCTTGTTTGATTAGAGAAACAATTAGATTTATTAGTGACTGGAAACTTCTTATGGACGTTTTGCTAAAAAAAAGATTGCTTTATTGGATTGTAGATTAGAAAGGGTAGCTTATGAAAAGAAGGACATAATAATGCAACCTTAGAGAGAGAGGGTAAATTATGAATATATTTATAACTTTTGTGAAGGCAATTGGAAGTTGCTTCTTCATAATCTTTCCTTTCCCCCCCCCTTCCTTTTCCTTTTTAAAAACCCTAATCTGACAAAACATTTTCTTGCTTCTTTTCCTCCTGAGTTCTTTCTTTCTATATGTAGTATGGGTTCTTCCCCTATTTGCTAATTAGGATCACATCTCACTACAACTTGCCTCCAGAAATAATGGGTGCTCCATCACCGGAAATTTTTAAGAAGAGACTAGACAGTCACTTGTCTGAGATGGTATAGGTTCCCCTGCTCAAGCAGGGGGCTGGACTAGAAGACCTCCAAGGTCCCTTCCAGCTCTATTATATTGTATTGTATTGTATTGTATTGTATTGTGTTGTGTTGTGTTGTGTTGTATTGTGTTGTGTTGTGTTGTGTTGTGTTGTGTTCTATTCTGTTCTGTTCTGTTCTGTTCTGTTCTATTCTATTCTATTCTATTCTATTCTATTCTATTCTATTCTATTCTATTCTATTCTAACTTGACCAGATCTAAGGTAACCCATTTGCAGAATATGACAGCAAATACTGTGAAGAATGTTTTGTGCTTGTTGGATCAGACCTTTGTATAATGAAGCACAATTCCAAGACTTCTTTTATACATATTGGCACAAAAGCTTTATAGAGACCTGTTTCTGAGCACATCGCATAATAGGTTTTACCCATTTAATAGATTGCAATAAACTCTAAGCAAATCTGCTTAGGAGTGTTACACAGGTGTGATCAGTGCAGCATTTACTTCCTTAGCATAAGGAACAGCATTCAACATAGGAAATGGTGAGAACAATTCAGCATATCTTCTCATAATGAATGGTAGGAGAACTCCTACCATAACCCCTGAAGCATTAG
The DNA here is from genome assembly GCF_947247035.1 of Vipera ursinii. NCBI lineage: Eukaryota > Metazoa > Chordata > Lepidosauria > Squamata > Viperidae > Vipera > Vipera ursinii. The sequence goes on along the minus strand of NC_139516.1, from coordinate 81,924,756 downwards.
TTGCATCTTTATGAGCCTATGCAAGGCAAATTAAAATACACAAATAAATGGCAAGATTATCCACGGAAGGGAAGCTTCTATTATGATGAATGAGTCGAGCTCTTTAGCATAAGCTTGAGAAACCAAAATCTTCCACAATGGGGCTACTTTTTGCCTTTTATCCCCTAATGCACAAGTAGGCCTTACATCCATTTGTTTAGCCACCATTTGAACTTACAACAGCACTGAAAAAAGTGAGCTATGACCAGTGGTGGGATTCAAATATGTGAACAACAAGTGTGGATTCCACTTCTGGATGTGCATTCTGGGCCTGGGCAACAAAAAATTAGCTACCAATTCTGCCAAACTGGTGCGAACCGGCTGAATCCCACCACTGGTTAGGACCAGTCCTTGGCAACCAGCATGTATTTGCAGCATGCCGTGATCATGTCATTGCCATTTGCAACCTTTCCAGCCAGCTTCCAGAAGCAAAGTCAATAGGGAAAGCCAAATTTGCTTAAAACTGCATGAGTCACTTAACAATTGCAGTGATTTGCTTAACAACAGTGGCAAAACAAAAGGTTGTAAAATTGGACACAACTCACTTAACAAATGCCTTGTTTAGCAACAGAAACTCTGGTACAACTGTAGTCATAACTCGAGGTCTACCTGTATCTAACTCTTCCTAAAATTTGCTAATGATTATTTTAGCAGTGACATAATATTTTTCTTCTAGATTGATCTTAGGCATTGGTTGAAATTTTACTTAGTTACTAAAACTTTTGCATCCAATTTTTCTCCTGCAGCCCAAGGTTATACGCAAGAGGTTAACAGAGGGATAGAATCAAGATCACGTGAAGTACTAATACCACTTTACAATGCCTTGGTAAGGCTACACCTGGAATACTGCATCCAGTTTTGGTCACCACGATGTAAAAAAGATGTTGAGACTCTAGAAAGAGTGGAGAGAAGAGCAACAAAGATGATTGGGGAACTGGAGGCTAAAACATATAGGGAACGGTTGCTGGAATTGGGTATGTGTAGTTTAATGAAGAGAAGGGTGAGGGATGACATGATAGCAGTGTTCCAATATCTCAGGGGCTGCCACAAAGAAGAGGGAGTAAGCTATTCTCCAAAGCACCTGAAAGCAGGACAAGAAGCAACAGATGGAAACTAGTCAATGAGAGAAGCAACCTAGAACTAAGGAGAAACTTCCTGACAGTTAGAACAACTAACCAGTGAAACAACCTGCCTCCAGAAGTGGTGAATGCTCCAACATTGGAAGTTTTTAAGAAGAGACTGGCCAGCCATTTGTCTGAAATGGTATAGGGTTTCCTGCCTGAGCAGGGGGTTGGACTAGATGACCTACAAGGTCCCTTCCAACTTCTTCTTCTTCTTCTTCTTCTTCTTCTTCTTCTTCTTCTTCTTCTTCTTCTTCTTCTTCTTCTTCTTCTTCTTCTTCTTCTTCTTCTTCTTATTCTTCTTCTTCTTCTTATTATTATTATTATTACTATTATTATTATTATTATTATTATTATTATTATTATTATTATTATTATTATTATTATTATTATTATTATTATTATTATTATTATTATTTCATCCCCAGTTGAAGAATGATAAGGTAGATTGAGAGATAATGAATGGCCACCCGGGAAGATCAATGGTTGAATGAGGCCTTGAACATGAATCAATAGTCCAAAGTCCAACAATTATGCTACACCAGCCTTGAAACAGGAAAGGTTTTTACCTTCTTCACATGATCCCATATTCTGATTTACAAAGCTGTGCCAGGATATTGGATAAATCCCTGTAGGAATTTACTATAGAGGCATTCAAAATTTCACCAGGCTGTGTTGTCTGACCTGTTGAAGACCTACCTTTTGTTTTCCCCAAAGCTCCCATTCTTCCTCACTGGTTCTCATCCTTCAGTCTGCGTGCCGGGACTTTGTTGCCTGGAAAGATTTTGACATCACCACTGACACAATTACCAGTAAAGAAGGCAATAGTGAATTCTGCTTCCCTGTGAATGCAGAGGTATCAATGGCATTAGTGTCAGTTCTGCCTGGTTTGGCTTGGCACCTTGCAGGTATCCTGCTGTCAAAGGCTGGAAGGGGGAGGAAGCATGGAAGGTAAATAAGGCTGTGTGTGTACATGGTGGGAGGTGGGAATGACAGGTGATAAAGACCAGAACAGCCGGATCCAGTTTGTACTAGATTCCCAAGGGCAGGCACCCCAAGAAAATATGCGGGCAACCCCCAAACATCTCTGTTATGTATGTAGAGATGCCAGGTTTGTGTCCACCTTAACACCAGGTGGCATCAGTCAGCTGGCCAGATTGGTCAACTTGTCTGGCGGGAAATATATAACACCGGGTTGGGTGTTACCTGGCCGGCGGGGAAAAAGAGCAACCAGGTTGGCTGACTACCAGGGGCATCAGTAGTATAAAAGGGGGGACTGGGGTTTGGGCGGGCAGTCCATCTTGTAATCAATAAAGACATCACAATGATGCTGACTCGTTATTGTGTCCATGCGACTGCTCACGCTACAACAATCTCAACATTCTCAAAACATTTTGGCAATCTCCATTTGGCTGGGAAAGGACTGTTCACAGGGGAAGAAATGGGCTGCGGGCTATCCTTTTTGTCTCTTTCCAAATTCAGAATTGGCTTTACTTTACTGCAACCAACACCTCTAGTAAAAGAACCCTTTGCTTTAACCAAAAGGAGTCAAGAGTCTTTCTTTCCTCAGGCATCAGATTGGGGCAGGTCTGACAATTAGCTTTATAAAGTTTGGCTTAAATAAATCCTAAAATATCAGAGTGTTCCTAGACATTTCCTTTGGAAAATCTTGTTCTGTACCAGCCTGCTACCAGCCCTGCAGAAAAGGCAGGGACAACCCCTTTTACAAGAAGGCAAGAGGCTGGAACTAAGCCTGCCAAATTTATGGACACAAAAGCAAACAGAACAAGACACGAACCATGAAACAGGAGCTATTCAAATGGTTGCCTTCAGCAAACCAGCCCTCCCACGCATTCCCCTTTTAAACAGTTCAGGGCGTGGATTCTCTCTGCCTCCTTCTGAGGTGCCCCATTGCCTTCCTCTGTTTACTCCTGATTGACTGCCTCCTGCGTCGGGCGTCCTTGAACAGGGCCAGCTGTGGGTCATCTTCATCCACGCTGTCAGGCTCACACAGCTGGGTCTGCGTCGTAACCAGGTGGGAGGGGCCTGGCTGAGGGCTCTCATCAACAAGCTCTCCAACACCTTCAGCAACCTCTCCAACACCCCCCTCCTCCTCCTCTGAATCGTCCGACCCAACTGCCGAACCCACAGGCTGACCCTGAAACACAACAAATCTGGTGTTTCTTGGACAAACAATATTGGTTCACAAGGGTGTGCTTGTGTTCATCTTCTTTCATGGCTTGGCATTTCAATGAGATGCAGTGTTTGGGGCAACTCTGTTTGGGATAGATTAGGAAATTGCCCACATCCCAGGCATCCTTTCTGAGATTCTTCCCTAATACTAACATTCCTCATGAGATATATTTTGTCTTCTGTAATACCCCCAATTTTTCCACTGGAGCTCAGGAGTTAGAAATATTGGGCTGCACAAAGTGAACAATAACACTCCTGTGCTGCGACTGAAGATGAAATTTCTGAACAGGTGTTTCTGTATCCATTCTACCTTTCATTGTGACTGTGTGACTTATAACAGGAATATTTCTCAGTGTCGCAGCTCATTAGCAACAGTCAGACTTTGACATTAGTTAAAATGTTGATATCTGTGACTGGTGGTGTGAAGTCTAATTTGTGTTGTCAGATGAGTTTTAGCATCTCAAGCTTCTGTTTTATTTTATGCAGTCGGTATGCCAGATGGATATTACACCAAGAAGATGATGTTCAGGACTGACACAACAGTAGTCTTTTGAATCATGTGCTCATCACACGCAAAGAGTTGGACGTTCTCTTTTGTGTAGTGATGCACAGTGCCCAGTCCATTTGTTCTTCACGCTGTTGATCACTTTGTAAATTTCCCTAAGGTTAGAAAGAGAACATTGCAATTATATTTTAAACACGATGTTGCTTTCTCTCAAGAGAAAAGAAGTTCATGAAGCCAAATGGCAAGTTTAAAATTCTGCCAGAGAGGAACTTTCCAAGCACACTGGAAAGAATGCTTACATGGATAACTGAACTTCCATTTTTTACTGCCACCATCTGCACTTTTTCTAGGAAAAGGGGGATAGGTTTTAGAGCAACAGAAAGGGAAAACGAGTGAATTCAAAATGTTTCACAGAACAGGATTTTTTAAATGACTTCCTGGAGATGTGATGAATTCAGAATATTACGGCAAAAGACATGCAAGGAATGGAGCCTTGGTTGTGTGTTCCTGCTTCATTTTTTGCCATTGAAATAATACAGCCAGGTTTTTCCTGTTATAATTATGCTTGGATTGTTTTGGAACTGATTTCATACTTAGGATCTGAGGACAAAGGAGTGTTTTAGCAAGGGATCTGATAAAGTATGAGACTTTTGAGGGTTGCAAGATCTCGGGGTGGGATGTTGGTTCCTCATTCTTTGGTCCAGAGCCATGATAGACGGGTCTTTGCACTTTTAACTAACTTGGAATGTACTCTTAAATTTCATTTGTACTTCCTGTTGTACATTATGATGGAATGCTGCATAGCTGACAAAATCGTGATGATTTTCAAGAAGTTAAACATGAGTGTAAGAGGTAGAAATCTGCAGAAACCAATGGTACTAGAACCACACCTCTACATTGGTGTTTTCCAATCTTGGAAATTTCCAGATACGTTGACTCCAAATTGCAAATTCGCCAACCAGCAGGCTCTTTGATGAGAGTTATGGGAGTTGAAGTCCTCGCACCTGGAATTTCCCAAGGTTAGGAAACACTGCTGTACAATAGAACACATTGTGTCTTCCAATAAGGAATTAAAGTCACTAAATATAGAAATTCTACCTAATAAATAAAACTTTATGACTTGACAATATTTAAAATAAAATAAATAAATAAAGTAAAATAATACCAAGCTTTTCAGGCAGTTTATTTATTTATTTATTTATTTATTTATTTATTTATTTATTTATTTATTTATTTATTTATTTATTGGGACTTATATGCCGCCCTATCTCCCGAAGGACTCAGGGCGGCTAACAACAATAATGTACAATAAATACAGAAGTTAAAATTAAAATTAAAATTAAAGGCCCCTGTAGAATAAATAAAAATTAAAATAAATTAAAAATTAGAGTTAAAAATTAAAAACATAATTAAAATCCCTGTCATTCCAGGTCAGCCAGGTGGAAAAGGAGTGTTTTGAGGCCGTGGCGAAAGGACTGGAGATCTGGGGCCATCCGAAGCTCAGGGGGGAGCTGGTTCCATAGGGCTGGTTCCATAGTTACTCATTTTTTTTTATGTTTGTCTGGAAAAAAAACTTACAACAATTATCTAAGGACAGTTTTGGCTGGTAAGGTGGCTTAATCCTCATTATCATCTCTAAAAGAACAAATTCTTCAATTTCACTGAGGTAAAATCCAACAACATAATAATCTGGAATGCCTTATAACTCTATCAAAGGATAATCTGTGGCTAGTGAAGGTGACTAATTCAATTCAAAAGATCCTAAGTGTGAGAAGTATTGCTCATATCAGATAACACAATGCTACTAAAATGTCAGAAAGAAGCTGATTAATTTTAGACCATTCTTCAGACATTCTTTAGGAAGTTGAAAGATATGCAAATTGCATGCATTTCATCTGCTTGTTTCAAAAGCAGCAGTATGAAACCTTTGTGACCTAAATTTACTGCCAGCATGTCTGCTTTTTTCCAAAGAGTCCTTTATTGTAAGAAAATATCCTGAGGAGTGTCTCAAGCTCCTTGAGGACCTATTTCGGATGACAGCTTTTATTTTCTGTAAGAATCTAGAACCATCCTTTTCTCATGTTCCATTACAACTCTACCTGCCCCTTCTTTATTCCTTTAAAATTAATATATCAGGATTTTCTGAACTACCTGAATTGTGTGAGGTGAGGTTTTTTTCAAGTACAATAATCAGTTATAGCTACTGAACTTTTTAAAAGGGGATTAATTCAGTAGCCTAAGCTGAAGTTAAGTCACTTTTATCAGATGAACTGAGTTATATGGTTAAAAGCAAGTAACCCCTCCCAAAACATACAGTAGGTAGCAGTTTAAGTGTCAAGAAAAACTAAGTGAAATTTTGACACTCTGATGTCTAGCAGATAGCACTTAAATCATTTTTCTCCAAACTTCAGTCATAAAAAAGTTCAAAGAGATTTAGCCATAATACAAATTTTTAGACTAAGAAGCGGTGTTTGAAGTTATTTTATAGGATTTTGCTGTGAGGGCTCCAATTGATTTGTAGTAAGATAAAAGAAGAAAACTTTATTTTTGAAGCTTTGTCGGAAAAAGCTTAGCTTCCATTGGTCATTTTGCCAATATGCCTGGAGGGGAAGATGATGTCAACATGGATATTATATGCCTATCCAAACTGAGCGGAGTTTACACCTCCTGCTGTTTGTGTTATGGTTAAAATCTGTCATAAACTGGCAGTGATTTATTAAATGTTTAATGAAGGAAGACAAAAACTTAAAGAACTACAAACAGAAAAGTAGAACATCACATTAAAGTATAATATAGGTTACACATCTATTATTTTATTTTTATTGTTTTATTATTTCTTTTCCTAAAGATACCAGAAACACAATTAGAAATCAAGGGAATATCAAAAGATGATAGGATTGGTACATCATTTTAAGAGAGACTATTCATTTTTTTAAAAAATATTTTACTTGCCTTTTCCCACTCCTCTCATAGAACAATGGTGAGGAAAAGAAGAAAAGATAAAAATCTATAAAGAATCTCAATTTCCTAAAAGAAGATGCCTTTGAAAAACCTCCAGTAGGTTACATTATATACAGCAAAACTCAGCTAGATTGGCTATTATCTCTTCATTACTGAAAATCACTCACTTCAGAATATTTTATCCCTTGCAATAGAAACTTAAGATTAAAAATACACGATATTACTTTAAAGATGTATCTGCATCTTTTTCTTTCTTTTTATTCTGGAACAAAAATAAATCAGATCTCTACAACTGGAATAGGGAAGTGTAAACCTGTCCAACTGAAAGAGACAACACAAAGAAAAACAACAACTACTTTTAAAATTTTGAATATATTTTACGTACACTAAAATATTATTATTTCAATCCAAAGGGTCCCTATTCTTTCCTAAGAGCACCTAATTAAAGAAATAGTTTCAAAGATGTTAGGCAGGACTGGATCCTGGATCCATAATTATTTAATTTCTACACTAACACACTGATTGCTTACCTAGACATTACCATTACCCAAAACATAAAAGTAAACATCTTGGAACACTCATATATACCGACAATGTGGTAATTCTCTCTCAAACTTAAGTACAGTAGGTCTGAAAAGAACATCGCACACTTTTATTTCTTAATGTGACAAACAACTTTTTCAGATCAACTATGATAAAAAACTAAGGGACGCGGTGGCTCAGTGGGTTAGGATGCTGAGCTTGTTGATCAGAAGGTTGGCAGTTTGGCAGGTCGAATCCCGAGTGCCACGTAACACAGTGAGCGCCTGTTACTCATCCCAGCTTCTGCCAACCTAGCAGTTCGAAAGCACGTAAAAATGCAAGTAGAAAAATAGGGACCACTACGGTGGGAAGGTAACAGCGTTCCGTGCGCCTTTGGCATCTAGTCATGCCGGCCACATGACCACAGAGACGTCCTTGGACAAGCAATGGCTCTTCGGCTTTGAAACGGAGATGAGCACCGGCCCCTAGAGTCGGAAACGACTAGCACACATGTGCGGGGGAATCTTTACCTTTTTACCTATGATAAAACTAAGATAATTATATTTGAAAAAAGATTAAGGATGCAAAATTAGACACTAAATAAACCCAGCTTGAAACAAGTAACCCATTTCAAATATCTTGAAGTAATATTATTGGTGTCAAGGAGGAAATGTGCCAGCAGAAGTACTTGTTATAAGATACATCCAATTCACTATTGGCCATCCAGACTCTTTTTTTTTGGGGGGGGGAGTTCTCACAGGGCCCAGTTTATCCCTGCTGCAATAAAAATCTTCTCAGGCAAAATTTGAGTGGAGTTCCTTTTTGGGGTGCAACTTGGTATATATACGAACTTCTCAAAGATGAGGTTTTTAGTTCCTAAAAAAAGTGCTCCAAGTGCCTCAGTGTGTGCCCAGTGCCATTTTCCCTAAAGTTGAAGCCAATCAATATCTTTGAATGCTGGCTAAAATTCATAATCTTTTCTGTAGGCTTAATCCCACCCGTGTTACATGATTTCCCTTCATAACAAAATGAAAAATGGAACTGGAGAAGAGGCTTCTATTATTGTGATTCTCTCCTCATGCTTTGATCACAATGTGGTACAACTCAGTTAGGAAGAACATCAATCAACGAGTGTCTGATATGGAACAACAAATTGAGGACAGGCTAATCCCTGCTGATGTCAGGGACTTAGGCAATCAAGTCATCAGATATAAGCCTGCCAAACAGCTCAGTCAAATTGCTATAACAAAATTTTGAAGAACTTTTAACCCTTTGTGAACCGCAGTTCAGAAGAGAGGTTCCAAAAAAGTTCCACACTATGAATCTTACATTATTGTACATCAGGAGCTATTGAAACAGGAGCTCACATACTTTTTTATTGTCAGTCCTACCACAGTCTGCACACCAACCTATTACACCTTTATTACCACAAGTTTCAGTTCGTGCTGACTCTTTTTTCCTTTTCCTATCTGAGCAGAGTGATGAATTCTCTTAAAATGTCATCAAGTTTTGTTTAATAGTTAGCAAGTTCTATCAGAAACTTCTCAGGAGATGTTTGATTTCATTATATTTTTTATTTGCCTTATTTTGCTTGTTGCCCTATTTTTTCATTAAACTTATTTTACAAATCTCTGATACTCTAATTTGGTAAAAACCTAATGTGTTTTGGTCAATACTGTTTCAGATAGGATTTTTTGAATTCTAAAATTGGGGATAGAGTTCTATAAACAGGGAGCCACCACTAAGAAAACTTCCTCTTTATTTTTAAGGCAGTTCACATGAAAGGGTAAATCTATTGGTGAAGGGCCCTGTTTACCAATAAAAATTCATAAGCAGTAGAATGTGATATAAGGCATTTGTTTAATGGAAGTCTAACCATGTAAAGCTTTGAAATATTGTACGGGTGGGGGGGGGAATTAAATTAAATTAAATCTACATTTCTGTAAAGCTGTGCTGATGTTATAAAGCGTGCAGAAACCACCCACAATATTTATTAAAGTCCATTTTGAGGATTGAATTAAGTGTTCAATAAATGATTACTTCTGCTTCAGGTTGGTTCTGGAATAATTTGATTCTTAAATCAACTGTGGAATGAGTTTGGACAGATCAGAACTGATGCATAGACCTATAGCATGTATTTGGTAGTTTTGAGAGGTTTTTTTAAAATGAGTTTAAAATAGCTCAAGTGACATACCACTTTTTCTACATTTGTTTGTGGTCTACTTTCCTATTTTAAATGTAAATGATAATAGACAGATGATTTCATTCAGAAATCAAACTAGCCAGTGATTATAAGGTTGAATAAATGTCAATTTTAAACAGGATAATTTATATGCAACAATGGGAATGTCATTAGGAGACAGATGTTAAATTTACACTTAGAGAAAATCAGTACAATTTTTTCCATTGGTATGTTACTCCAGTGCTGATTGCCAAAATAGATAAAGGCCTGGAAACACAATGATATTGGATTTTATTTTTATTCATATTTGGAGGTAATGTTGTAAAACTCTAGAATTCTGGAATAACTGTAGAATGAAACAAATCTTACTTATTGGCTTTTTTCCCCTGCCAAGTGTTTCCTGATAAGTATCATTAAATGTTACATTCTTATAAAGAATACAAAGTTGATTTCGCGTATGATAACAGCTGCCAGGATTCTCCATGCTTCTTACCGAAAAGTATACATAATTTCTTGTTTAGGAGAGTGGCATACTAAACATGCATCAATTTCCACTATGCATCAGTACATGATGCTTAATCGTGTTATTAAACAAGCTGGCTTTATTGATTAACTCATGACCTCTGGGTTGAAATTAGATAAAAATTACACAGCCTATGCCACATTGGGTCATTTCAGAGGTATTTATTACCTAAATAGAGAGAATGACCAAGGGTGGGCAACAAAGCAATGGAAGCAGGAGTGACTTTTGATTTCCTGCTGGCTTCCCCATTTCGTTTTGGAAGTCAAGCAGGAAACATTAGAAATTTTCCTGTCTCCCCTTCCCTTTTCAGCAGGTAGGAGTGAGGGATTGCGAGACTGGCTGGGAAGCTGTCACAGAACATTGAAAAATGAAGATTTTGTGACTGCAGCAGCAGCCCAACGATGCAGCAGTGCAGCAGCAACCAGTAGCACTGAAGCAGCTACAACATTCTGAAACTTCATTCCCTTGGGAGTCATGGGTTCCAAATTTTGGACACACACAGCCCATTTGAGGGACCTTTAAAAATTATTGCACTGTTTTCATATGACTATGAGAATTTTAGTAATATATAAATGCTAGGCTGGATAAGAATGTCACAGTAGTGCCTCAGAAATGAAAGGGACTCCAAAGTACATTTTTGGGGGGTTTACTGACATACATCATTTTTAACACGAAGAACAAGTTCAGTATTTTCAATACCTCATTTAATGCAAATAAAAAAATATAGTTAAATATTTTCAGTGTATGAGGACAAGTCATCTAAAATTCCCTGAAGATTTCTTTTTTAGCAATTTTATGGAAAACAATATAAGGCAATGAGATGGAATTTTTTTCAGAAATCTACAGTATAAACCCCAAAGGGCTGAGCTTCATCCCTTTGGCATTCCCCTCTGATATCAGTCATCCTAGTGCAAACAAGACTACAGGAGTTCTGTAACTTCAGCTTCTAAATGGAAGATATGAAATGTGTTGGTGTTAAAAACTGTAGAGGTTCAGAAAGCATTTTCTTATCATAAGCTGCCTCTATTAAATTCAGCAATCAATCAGATAAATCAGATCCATTTCTATTGCAAACGATCCCTATGCATGAGTCAGTTTGGTGTAGTGGTTAAAGGACCAGGTTAGCAACTGGGAGGCTCTGAATTCTAGTCCTGCCTTATCACGAAACCAAATGGGTGAGTTTGGGGCCACTCACTCTCTCTCAGCCCTAGAAAGTAAACAGTGGCAAACCAATTCAGAAAATTTTGCCCCCAAAAATGCAAGGGCTAGTCCACTTTCCAGAAGCCAAAGTTGACTTCAAGGGACTCCCCCACTTCACCCCCAAAATGTATCTATGGGTACATGATGCTGGTGGGGGGAACACTAGTTTGGCAAATACCAACCAACAGTTTACAGTGAAAACATTAGCAAAAGGGAATAAGCAGAAGAAAAATAAGAGGCAGAAATAAACAGGCAAACACTACATTATTGTTTTAATTGCTCATAGCTCACCTTATTTATAAAAAAAATGGAATTAAATGGTTAATTCCAGCATTGTGAAAAGATTTAAGAAAGAGAGATGGTTGTGCAGCAAAATGTTTTGGCAAACAGTTCTATGCATAAAATGCTTACAGAAGTCTTGGCTCTGAATCATCTCTATATATGTATGCATAGTATATTAGGTTTCTTGTGCAGGTGTACATTTTGTACAGGATAATTTTATGTTCACAGATAGCTGGTTATGAAGTAATCATTCTGAAGCTAGTGGGGCTACTTTGCTAAAATAATTTGTGGCTATGGTACATTGGCAGTAAGTTAGTACTGCAGATTTTGTTTGCTATAAAAGTCTGCTTTTTATTTTGTTCTCTAATTTGTTTGTTTGTTTGTTTATTGGAGTTCTCATAGTGGAATTCTCCTTATCCATTAACATACTGTTTCTAAACTCATCACTTCTCCCTCTTAAAAACCAGCTGGCATTAGATGAAAGATTAGGCCGGGGGTCTTCAAACTTGGCCCTTTTATGACTTGTGGACTTCAACCCCCAGAATTCATTAGCCAGGTACACTGGTTGAGGAATTCTGGGAGTTGAAGTCCACAAGTCATAAAAGGGCCAAGTTTGAAGACCCCCTGGATTAGGCAATGCCTTGTTTTTTGAATATCCAATAAAATTCTCTTCATCTTTTACATATTGGCACTTACTCTCTATGGACTTTTAAAATACTGCACTCGTATCTGCTGGGAATCCTGGAAAATGCCCTTGCTATTCAAATTTTATTTTTCACCCACTTTCCAGAAACGTATGTCTTAATATTTCACTTAAATTATGTGCAAATATTTTACTTCATAAACTGGTCTCTAAACACAGCACATTAACCTCAGGGTACAACCAAAGTAGATCACAAGAAAGGAGTGAAATACCCAGAACATGAGTTTTGAAAGAAGAGTACTCCAGCTTAATTACTGAAAAACGATGAAATCATAAATGAAGAGAACGAGCAAATATCTTCCTCAGCAACCATGGAAAGGTCAGTCATTTGGTTTAAATTCAAAAAGTCTCCTTTATCTTCTGCTTATGACATGGATAAATCTGCATGTACCAAGTCCAATCACTGCAGTTTGTACAATACATATGTTCTATCCTACCTTTTTTTTAAAAAATTCCATTTATATCCCGCCCTTCTCCAAAGACTCAGGGCGGCTTACAAGCTTAGCAGTAGCCTTCATTCTATGTATATGCCTACTTATTAGGGCTTTCACACACACCCCAAGCGGCATTATTACAAAGTCAGCTTAATTGACCCCAACAATCTGGGTCCTCATTTTACCTACCTCGGAAGGATGGAAGGCTGAGTCAACCTTGAGACTGGTGGGATGCGAACCTGCACTAATTGCAGGCAGCTGGTGTTACTTAAGGAGGCATTAGCCCACTGCTCCACCAAGGCTCTTGAATGAATGCTCGCTCAGCAAAGTGATACTTTTTGCCATTCACAAAATCTCATTCATCTATATGCATGGTCAGATCGCACAACACCTTTGGGTCAGGGATAGTTCACATCAATATTATGAAGAAGCCTGATTTTCATTAAGAAAGCTGTTCAGTTGGTATCCTTGCAAGTGTGCTAGCGTTTTAGGAGTCAAAGTGAACCCCTGAAAATGATATTTTATTTCACAAATTTAGTCACATCAGCAATGAGTAGCTATAGAGAAAAATTAAGTGTTGCGCCTGGTCAGAAAATATATGTAACTGAGAGAAAAGTGCTATCTTTGGACGTCAAAGGTTTCCTTTCAAATTGTTACCTGGATGACATTTACTGGGTAACTTTGGGTGAATCATTATCAGTGGTGGGATTCAGCTGGTTCGCACCACTTCAGCAGAACCGGTAGCTAATTTTTTGTTGCCCAGGCCCAGAATGGACTTCTGGAAGCAGCATCCACACAGAGAACCGGTTGTTCACATATTTGAATCCCAACACTGATTATTATATTTCTGCCCAGCATATTCCAAGATGTTCACTGATTATTAATAGAATAAAAATGATGATGAAGCAAAGACACTATAACAACTGTTCCCATCCTGGCATTCTTGGGGAGTGTATGGCACCTCCAAAATTCCCAGTAACCATGTCACAACATGTCTGGGCAGCACCTTTAGAAAAAGGATAGGAACGGAAAAGGCAGAACCAACAAATTTAGCACTTACGCTACTGTTATTGTTACTAACTATTATTAAAAGTCCCCTTCATGGATTACTGCCTTGTTGTGGCGAAGGGGCTTGCATAATTCAATGAAGCTATGAGCTATGCTGTGCAGGGCCACCCAAGACGGACAGGTCATAGCAGAGAGTTCTGACAAAACGTGATCCACTGGAGAAGGAAATGGCAACCCACTCCAGTATCTTTGCCATGAAAACAGGAAGGCCTGGAGGAACGTTGTCCATAGGGTCGCGATGGGTCGGACATGACTTCGCAACTAACAACAACAACAACATTATTAAAAGTAATAATAAAAGGAGAACCTTAGAGAAAAACCTGGATGTGGTGATGAGCAATCACTGATATTTATTCAACTATCTCCCACATTGAAATCCAAGGAAACAAACAGATATAGAAAAGGAGATTGAATCCTTCCACTTCAATTTGCTTGCTTTATTTCAATTTTCTTTCTTGTTTGGCTCACTTCTCAAAGCTAAAAGTTGAGGGGAAAAGATTTATCTCCCCATCGTTTGTGTAAACCTTTACGTGTAAAAATTAGGCATCTCCCATACTCTTATGTTGCATGCTTGAACCATGAGTGAGATGAACAATAAATATGAAAGACAAAAGAAATAATTCTCTCAGGCAAGAATGGGGAAAGAGGTAATGAAAAGGCTTGTGCTTGACTTCTCAAAGCTGTAGCCAAATCATGCTCTTTCAAACCATCAGTAAAGGTAAAGGTAAAGGTTCCCCCGCACATGCGTGCTAGTCGTTTCCAACTCTAGGGGCCGGTGCTCGTCTCCGTTTCAAAGCCGAAGAGCCAGCGCTTGTCCGAGGACGTCTCCGTGGTCATGTGGCCAGCATGACTAGATGCCAAAGGCGCACGGAACGCTGTTACCTTCCCACCGTAGTGGTCCCTATTTTTCTACTTGCATTTCTACGTGCTTTCGAACTGCTAGGTTGGCAGAAGCTGGGACGAGTAACAGGCGCTCACTCTGTTACGCGGCACTCGGGATTTGACCCGCCAAACTGCTGACCATCTGATCGACAAGCTCAGCGTCCTAACCCACTGAGCCACCGCGTCCCTTAAACCATCAGTAAGGGTTCATTATAGAAATAAGATTGCTGGGACCTCCAGTCAGCCAAACTCAAAGTGATTTTTTTTGTAAGCATGAATCTCAGGGTTTTTCTTCAGCAAAATTGTTGAGGATACATTACAAGAATTCCAGCGACTCAACTAGTATCAGTTTAGAATCACTGTATCGCTGTGTACATTAGGATAGAGATTTTCTGAAACTTCCTATGATCCTATGATCCATAGGTAGGTTTCTTCCACAAAGAGGCTTGCAGCTGGCTGTTGACACAACTGTTTCTTGAATCTTTACCAGTCTAAGAACCAACATGTATACCTCTTTGACCTCTGCACTGTTGCCAAATGGGTTTTTGCCCTGGCTGATGCGGGAAGAACTCTGAGGTCCGTTAAGAGGCCAAAATTGTAAATGGATCTATGTGCTATAAAATGAAGGATAGAATGACGCTAGGATTTGAAAAATATGAGAAGGTGTCCGACCTTATTGAGAAAACTTATAAAAGAAAGACAAAAGAGAGCAAAAAGAAAGAAAATGTGGGAGAAATCAGTACCATTCTGAAAGGAGAACATCTTAGAAAATAACGATATGGCTACATACCCACACCCACATTTTTCTTAACAACCTGTGCATAGGAAAGGTTCAGCAGCAGAAATCTATTTGAATTAAAGTCAACATTTATTGAGGTTAAAAATTCAAATACGATAGAACCATAACAGGGTACCCATAGCTCAAAGGAACTTTCACTATTTTGGTCCTTCTTCCTTCCTGAGACGCCTTGGCTGATCTATTGGCCTTCAAGTCATAAGCTTCTGTCTCAAGGCACCAGAAACCTCTTAGTAGCTTTTGAATAAGAAATCCTCTCTTCCACTGGAGTGCATGAAAAGAGATCACAAGAAATTGAAATAGGCATCTTTTCTATGATCTTCCTCTGGAGCTTCTCTTTTACCCTGGAAATCCGATCAGCAAAGAGCAAAATCAAAATGCAGAGTTCTGTTGCTCGGCCAAAGTCTTTACTGCTTTGCTATTGATCCACCAGTAGATGGTATGCAATATCCAACACATCTTCACTTTTGGTTCAAAACAGGCTTTGATACTTGCAATAAACATTAGCAATGTACACATTGAATAACAGCTGGCAAAGAAGTAATGCATATGTTCTGAAAAGGGTCACAGCATATCTAAATATTTTGGAACGTTTGGTGTGCATACTCACCAAACAGTTGTCATGAGAAGTCTGTCTTTTCACAGAATGACTGACTTAGTAAACTAGCTTACTGTTTCATTTATTATGATTATTTTGATCATCGCACAGCCAACCAGATGTTCAGATTGGATTTGACATTTCTGTCTACCTATCGAGTCCTTACCAAGGACCTGGGATAGGCAGGTGTGGATGTTTGAACTGATGGTATTACAGATATCGTCGCAGGATGGAAGCAGTTCCTAGTAAGGCTGCCTTTTGCAATTGACTAATGGGGAATTTGTCAATGCCAATGGTGTTCAAGTAGTGCTCCAGTTGTTTTGGGATTATTATTATTATTATTATTATTATTATTATTATTATTATTATTATTATTATTATTATTATCTTTTGAAAAAAAGTGGTGGAACAGAAAGTTTGACAGGCATCAGAGGGAGATGTTGCTAAGATATTCAGGCCCACAGATATCATGTTACCTATTCAGGCTGTAAAATATCCAAGTAAGTCTGTGTGGGACATAGATACCAATAACTTGAAGTATTGCAAAGTGATGAGCTCTAGAGCAGCATGTGCTGTGGCTTAAAATGGGCTTTGAGGGTACAAATAACCAGAAATAGTGTGTGTGGGGGGGGAAAGGGAATATGAGGAAGAAGGAAATAGTACTCCTGAATACAAGGGAAAGGGTCAGTTATGACAAAGAAGGAAGCTGAGGGGAAAATGTGGCTTGTGGTTGCATTTTAGAGTTGAAAAAATACATTATAATACTAGGTATTATATTGCTCCTATTGAGAGAACTAGTCTGGTCTAGTAGTTAGAGGCACCAGGCTAGAAACCAGAAGACTGTGAGTTCTGGTCTCACTTTAGGTGTGAAAGTCAGGGTGACTTTGGGCCAATCAATCTCTCATTCTGACCTCAGGCTCAGGTGATAAATCGCTTGGTCAATTCCTGTCATAACCAATGGATCAACCCTTAGTTGTGGAGCTTGCACTTACAGTAAAATACTAGGAAGGGGGGAAAAATAATTCCACTGAATTTACATTTCTTCTCATAGCAAGTGCTGACTGAACACACGTTGTCATTTAACAACCAAACACAAACACAAAATTTGCTTCCTTGTGCAATATTTACTGCCAGCTTAAAGACTTAAAGACCCCATTAAAGACTATGTAACTCAAACAGAGCCCATTTTTGCCAGAGACAATCATGTACTTGGCTTTGGCAACTTTGACTTGCTTTGAGAAGTTACTCGGTGCTATGGCAGCAAAATGATGCTCCTCATCATGGCTAAAAAGCCCCCCTTTTTACCTCAACAAGATGCTCTGCAATCTTGAGTGACACATGTAAATTGTGGGAGATGTTTCTCCACGTGAGCTGCCAATACATAGAAGCTGTTTCTAATCATTCCGGAGCTGCCAAGAAGTACATGTAGTCCTCAATTTAGAACCATTCATTTAGCCACTGTTACCATGGCACTGAAAAGGGTGACTTATGCCGAGATCTCACACTTACTGCCACCACAGCATCCCCATCACCACAGGATCAGTCACTTGGCAACAAGTATGTATTTACAAGTTTCAGCATCTTGGGATCATGTGATCACCATTTGGGTCCTTCGCAGCTGGATTCTGACAAGCAAAGTCCATGGTGGAAACTGAATTTGCTTAATTCCCTTATAATTCACTTAAGATAAGGTAACCTTTATCATCATTTTTTACTGTGGGCACAATGGCACACATCAAAAATGAAATTTAGTTGCCCACTCTCAAAGTGAACACATATATGACACACACCTAAACATACTATATACAGCATATGTATAGACTCACACCCCTACATATACATATCAAATAAACATTAAACACTGTCCATCTTGAATATATAACAGAAGGAGGAAGCTTGAGAGTTCACAAGGTTAATGCTGTATGGAATGAAACTATGGCTGAATCCGGATATTCTGCTGCGGATACCACGAAGCCTCCTACAGAAGGTAAGAGGAAAACAGGTCGTGAAGAGGATGTGTAGTGTCCCAGATAATCTTACGGACCCTGCTCAAGCAACGCTTCTGTCCTATGTCCTGGATGGGAGGGAGGGAACTGCCAATGATCTTTTTGGCCATCCTCACCACTCTCTGCATCGCCTTCCTGTCTGAAGCAGTGATGCTTCCAAACCAGACTGTGATGTTGTATGACAGGATGCTCTCGATCGTCCCCCTGTAGAAAGTGGTAAGGACAGGGGAAGGAAGATGTCCTTTTCTCATGCGATGCAGAAAATGCAGGTGCTGCTGTGCCCACTTTACCAGTGTCATGGCAGACAACGTCATAAAATTGGGCACGACTCATTTAGCGATCACCTTGCTTAGCAAGGGAAATCGTGGTCCCATTTGCGCCCGTAAGTTGAGGACTATCTGTAACCAGAAGTCGTAAAGTAGAACAACATGGCCCCTTCATTTTGCAGTGAGAGTAGAGGCGCAGAATTGTTTCGCAAAACCACCCTGAAGGAGGGCTTTGTTGTGTCTCCATGAACATGAAGCAAATTCTCAAAAATCTTGCCTTGCCTTATTATGTACTATATTATGTAAAGGTGTTTAAATAGTTACATGTGGGTAGATTTCTTCAGATCTTAAGATTATAATGCAATCTCCTTATTCCATTCTGTCACAAAGTCATATCTTTAAGCCATTCCTCTTTGCTTTTATTCTGTTAACAAAGATGCTTTTTGAAGATATCCAATTTTTAGCCCTATTTAGCTCTCCTTAAGGATATTTTATGTTTGTATCTATTGTGTATGTGTTGCATAAGTGTATGGAAGATTTAACTTTGATTAAAAGTATCAGTATATTAATAAAGCTACATTTGGGGGCAAAAAAGTTAATTCTTCAGATATTACCCTGCCTTTTTCTTCTGCTGTATTGGTTATTGTTGGCAGGAGATTGCATACAAGTCCTCATTCTTTCGGCTAGGGAAGTATTTTTCTCAAGATACTTACAAATTAACTTTAAAATCAGTGGGGGACAACTTGCAGTTCATCAGTTCTGCCCTCCTTGATACATGACACTGCTTGTAGCTATTGCAGAGATATTAAAGAGTTTCTTAACTCAACAAACTAAGATAGCAGATGAGACTGAACATACCCTTAATCCTTGACCTCATCTAAAGTAATAGTTAATTGAACAGGATGATTTTTGCTCTTTTCCTCTCAGAACAATGATTCACATATGAAGCCTGCTGTCTCAAACAGCTTGAATATACTCAGTTATGCCTGGAGATTCAAGAATTCTATTTGTGGGGACTTAAAAATAGTTCATTTTCTTTTTTTTCCCCCTAACTCTTTGGTTACTATACAATAGATAATTTTCTTATAAAGAGCACTCTGCATTTACCCCTTCTTCTTCTTTTCAGAGGTCAAAGTAGCTCGTATCTATTAAGAAAATATCCTCATTGTAAATCATTTTTCTACTGTCTGCCTATTAAACCTGATTAATCTTGGGTTTGCAATGTCCTTTCCTTGACAATACAACTCTAGGTATTGGCTCAGCAGAAACACAAAAAGAGTCACAATAAGAGGTCATTCTAGTAACAAACTAATGTTTTGTCCCTATAGAAGAGAATATTTGTAGCTGAGGGTTGACCTGTGATGTCCTTGGTACTGTCTGAGCTTGGTTGCTTTCTTGCAGACATTTCATTACCAAACTAGGCTACATCATGAGTACCAGAAGGGAGTAGGATTCGCTCTCATTTTATATGCTAGTGCAGAGGTCTTCAAACTTGGCCCTTTTATGACTTGTGGACTTCAACTCCCAGAATTCTTCAGCCAGCATGCCTGGCTGAGGAATTCTGGGAGTTGAAGTCCACAAATCATAAAAGGGCCAGGTTTGAAGACCCCTGTACTAGTAGCTTGCCCCATCAGTGTTGTTGGGAGTGTTCTTCATACTTCCTTGATTAGGTAGTCGTTTACTCTGGGCTGATATTTGGTTCTTGTAACTATGCCACCTGGCAACCAGGAACATTCATAACTAACCAAGATTTCATCCAAATAATAAAAGATGCATCATGGTGTTTCAGTACAGGTGACATCCTTCCATATGGTAGGATGATAAAAGAGGTGGAGTTTAAATTAGGGCACCCTGATAGATATATTTTTCATCATTTGTTTCCCTCTCCCAGTGCAGATCCTTATGCTTAAACACCCCATTTTTAAGTATCTAATTAGGTTTATTATTGCATAACACTGAACAAAAGAAAAACATTGGGCAATTGTAAAAAGAATAATTCCCCACCCCCAACTTCCTTTTAATACTTTTTCCTCAATCACTAACTGCTACTTAAGGTTTCCTGCTCGAGTAGGAGGTTGGACTAGAACAGGGGTGTCAAACTCAATTTCATTGAGGGCCGTATCAGCTTTGCGGTTGCCCTCAGGGGGCCGGGTGGGCGTGGCCAGGGTGGGCGTGGCCTACTGGATGGGCATGGCTAGAGTGCATATGGCCTACTGGGTAGGCGTGGCCAGCTCTACATCGTTCGCATCAAGGGTGCCTATGGAGGCCTGGGCAGGAGTGGGACAGATCTGAGGGTCTCTGGCAGAAGGAGGGTCTCTGGGCCAGGGCCAAGGCAGTGGGGGCCATTCCCTCACTGTTTCCAGGATGGCTTCGCGGGCCACATGAAACCACTTCGCGGGCCGGATCTGGCCCCCGGGCCTTGTGTTTGACATGTCTGGACTAGAAGATCTCCAAAGTCCTTTCCAAGTCTGTTATTCTGTTATTATTCCGATTCCAACTGATACTGGACAGGCAATATATTACCATAAAAACATTACAAATTTAAACAAGATGGGATCTGGTTAAGATACACAGAAATAAAAATAACAAAAACACACTCAAATGGGGTCTCATATTTATTTATTTATTTATTTATTTTAATTCCATTTATATCCCGCCCTTCTCCGAAGACTCAGGGCGGCTTACAAACATCTCATCCAATGGTTTCCAGGCTTTACAGAACATCAAAAGGGTGGGTGCCTCATAGATTTCAGAGGGAATAGTTATATAAATGCTTTAAATTTTTACAGTTATGGTTTATATCTATTTATGTCAATTTTTTCAACTATTTTAATTTATTTCCTTTTCTTCACAAACCATCTAGTTTAAATATCTTAGCTTGCCTTGCTATGCAATCTCTTGTATGTAAGGGAACCATTCCTGCTTAAATTTGGTTAGACTTCTGTTGTGAATATATACAATCAGTTTCTATATTGTGGCATATTTTCCAGCACTGGTTTTGCAAACATGTATTACCAGCAAAGTTTCTCTTATCCATATTGTGCCAAACTAATACATGCTTATGTCAGTTTGTTTTTTATTCTACTTTTATTGTTTTTATAAATAATTCAAGGCAGTGAACATATATAATACTCTTTCCTCTTCCTCCTTTTCCCCACAACAACAACCCTGTGAAGTTGGTAGGGTCAAGAGAGTGACTGGCCCAAAGTTACCCAGTGGGCTTGCATGCCTAAGGTGGGACTTTAACTCACAATCTCCTGGTTCCTAGATAGTACCTTAACCATTGCATTAATTTGTTATACTTTTCATTTAAACTCTCTAGAATAATTACAATTAACCCAAATAGTTTTGTTGGACATACTTTATCTTGTTTTAAAGTCTTCCATTTTCAATTTCAACTTTTTAGTGTTATAATTTTTTTAGGTACTTCCTTTTTTTTAAAAAAATGTTTTATTAATTTTTTTAACATAATCACTTTAATATTCGATAAATAGTGTGTTGTCTGGGTTTATATTTAAGAAATAATCACTAACAGTTGATTTCTATAATGTATAATCCACATGATAACTTTACTTGATTTCCTCTTTTTCCCATGTTCTCTTTTACCAACCTTAAGTTAATACAATTCTTGTTATTTTAGTGAATGATGATTGAATATAAAAGTTTTCTAATATTTCTAGAGATAATAATCACATCAATATAATATTCCTTTTCTATCTAGTCATTCTGGTTGTCTCATCATAGATCCTGTTTACAGTTCTTGTTTACATTTGTTTTCCCCACAATGTTCAAAACATTCTTACTGGTTAAGATTTTCTCAAAGTTAATTACATTTAAATATTTAAGTCTATTTTTTTCATGTAAGACAACCCAATACTTTTACCTTTCTTAAGGAATAAAAAAGAGTAAAAAAAAAGAAAAAAGAAGAATAAGAATAAAAAAAATAAAAAGATAGTATGCTACTTAAAGTCCCTGTTACCTATAAACTAATACATATTTATTTCCAAAAAAATTCAGTCTTTTTTACCATAATTAAAAATATATTTAATCTTTAAATATTCCATTTAATAAATCTAGTCCTCTAGTCTAGACTTTTAACTCTTATTCAAAACATTTTTAATCCATTGTAATTTTCTTAAAGTCAATCACTTTTAAATATCTAAAACATTTCCTTTATATAAGCCATTCCAACTCTTTTATATTACTCATATCAAGAAATAAAATAAAAAGAAAGAAGAAAAAGAAAGTACTATGTTACTTGAGGGGCTCTTCGCTCTTAAAATCAAATTCATATCCAAAATTTTTATATTTCTTTAACCATATTCGAACAGGTGTTTCTTTTTTCAATATTATCTCTGATAGGCCCCAACGTCTATTTTCTTTATTTTCACTTTAGCCTTTTTCTTTTGCCCAGTATCTTTCTTAATCAATATGTTCTGCTGAATCAAAGAATCTTTCCATATTCTTGTAGGTGTTACTGTAAATATGAAACGTAAGTCAAGTACAATATCTTTGTGAGAGGCATTTGCCCATTCATTTTTGCTGAAAATCTTTTTCTTTTTTTTCTCTCAGCTTCTCTTATCATTTTTTGTCTCTCCATTTCTAGTGTTTTTCTTGGCATCTCTGCAAGTCCATTTTGTCCAATCTTTTTTCTTATCCTCAAATTTGTTTTGGGGTGTTAAAGTATAAGTTGTCTTTTCCAAATCCAGTATTTCTTGTAAGTTTTTTTTCCACTTGGGTTAAAGCATACTTCTTTGTTTTGTTAGGTTCCATCTTTAAGTCTCTATCCTCAAATTTGTATTCCGTTGTCTGTTTTATCTGTTCCTTCTCTGTTGTTGTTACCTGGGATGTTTTTTGTTGTTGTTGTAAAGTTAAATTGGAGATGAATTGGTTTATGTTTTTAAACTTATTTTGGATTTCTTTGTAGTTTGAAATCATTGTTATTTGAATTAGTTGCAACATATCATATGTCTCCTCTTGAAAAGTATTTATTTTTTCTTGATAGCTTCTTTCTATAAATCTCTGATTTTCCATGATGACCAAGAATCCAAATTTTCTTTTCTCTGCAAATAGCTTTGGGGTCAGAGTTAAATAGATACTTGAAATCCAGAAAGTTCAAAAAAGTTTTTTTGTTCCCTGAAGTTTTTAAGTCTCACTTGTCTGCAGCCCAGATTGTTTTCTTTTTTTGTCACAGCTGTTCTCTATTGTTAGAGCTTTGAAGGTCACAAGTAGAGATTAGTTTTTCCCAGATTTTGCCAAGTCCTGCATGAAAGCCATAGCTGTCATAGTCTTCATCCACCACTAGATGTCAGCACTGGTTTATTTTTCAAATTTTCAAAATGAATAAATTGCCTTTAAAATGAGAATCTTAACCATTCAGTAATTTCAAACTTGTCCAAATTTAGGTTTTATAGTCATTTCATTTCAATATGTTTTGGTTCTCCATAAAAGGTTTAATTCACTGCTTCCATTAGTAAAAGAGTGGGGCAAAAATCCCCCTCCTTCACTTTCGGAGGTTATTTTGCTTCTTGGGATTTTTTTTCTTCAGGAAAGTTGATAAATAGGATAGAGAAAATCAAAGTTCTTACCCAGATTCAAATGTGCTGCTTACAATCAGCTTAAAATAGTGCTTTTGACTTTGGTTGCTTGCAGCTTGAGCTAGACTCTGAAATTAGGCTAGCCTTTCTCCTGTTGGTTTCTGGAAGGCTTCTCCTGGACTGATCGGGTCAACTGTCATCTCTCTGAGGTCCCTGGGACTTCCTTCCTTTTTTGCCGCCTCTTCGGGGCAGCTTCTGGCCCATTTAGGGTCCCCTAACAGGAAGAAACTTAGCCAAAGTGCACAGAGTCCCGAACCCCTCAACTGCTGCGCTGCTGCAGAAGTCTATAATTTTTTTAAAAAAAACTCTCAGTGCATGTCATCTTTCCTTGGTTTTATGGATCTAGTTTAATTCCACTCTTCCTGCCTCTTGTTTCTTTAAACTTAGTATATCCTGAAACAGCCTACTAAGGAATTACTAATGGTGTTGGGAGCAGCTGGTCCTTAAGTCAGCTAGAAGTCACCTGATCCCTGAGAGCCAATAAAAAGAAAGGAAAACTGTGGAAAAGTAAGAGAGCAGGCT
This sequence comes from Vipera ursinii, assembly GCF_947247035.1. NCBI lineage: Eukaryota > Metazoa > Chordata > Lepidosauria > Squamata > Viperidae > Vipera > Vipera ursinii. The sequence goes on along the minus strand of NC_139516.1, from coordinate 81,900,356 downwards.
GGAGTCCTGGATGAGGGAGTTACCTCAGACAAGGTTAGAAGTTATTTAGCTTTTATTTATTATTTATATTTATTTATTTAGAAGTGTGTTAAGGTTTGCCTTGTTTTTATTTAAACTGGTGCCTGGAAACTTATTTGCACTGAGTATCTTTGATCAATATCTTGGGCTTGACTGAACTATTGATTGGCGAAGTTTTCTTTAGTTTCTTTTCTGTATTTAGAAAGACCCAGGGTGGGTGAGGATTTCCTCTAGAATCCTCTCATGGTTCCCCAGAGGACTGGTGTGGAAGGCAGCAAGGAGACTTCAGTTTCCAATCATTGTTCACCACATTATTCTGGGTTACTTCAGAGAAAGAGTTGATTTGACTCTGAGAGTGCCTTTTCCCTCATTACACTTCTCCTTCCCTTATTTTTTTTTAATTCCATTTATATCCCGCCCTTTTCCGAAGACTCAGGGCAGCTTACAAGCTTAGCAGTAGTCTTCATTCTATGTATATGAATGCTTATTAGGGCTTTCACACACACCCCAGCGGCATTATTACAAAGTCAGCTTAATTGCCCCCAACAATCTGGGTCCTCATTATTACACTAATGTTTTACTTTGGCCACTGACTGATGGGGTCTGGTCACGCATTTGTAGATTATGGATGCTGCTTGAACTCTTAACTTAATTTTCAGCTCTAAATGTAGTATTAAAAAAATAAACCTAAACATAATAAGCATGCTGGTTTTATTTTAGGTAAGGATCTCTCTGTTCACGTATAGGAGTAACAACCAGTCGCTTGGCAAAAGTTCAAAGTTACAACAGACTTCCCTGAGGGTACTTACAACACAGGGCTTTTCAACCTTTTCACCCATTGTACCACTTTTAGAATATGGCAACATCCAAGTACCAACATTTGCCTAGCAAGGTGTCAAAAAATTGATGACCAAAAAAAAAAGGAAAAAAGTGATGGAGTACAGGTAGTCCTCGACTTACAACAGTTCGCTTAGTGACTGTTTGAAGTTACAATGGCACTGAAAAAAGTGCCCCCTAAGCCACAGCCGAGCAAGACACCTGCCTGCCTGCCCAGTGGCTCTCTTCCTCCTGTCCGAGGTTTTCATTGTTGTGAGCATTGATGTTGAGGATTGGCAGCAGGGGTGGGGTGGGGGGAGTGTTTGGTTTTTATTTCAGCCCCCCTCTGCTGGGTGGTTGCAGCAGGCTTTGGTCATTTCACATGACCCTGGGACACTGTGACTGTCATAAATATGAATCAGTTGCCAAGCATCTGAATGTAAATCACAAGACCCTGGAGGTGCTGCAACATTCCAGCTGATCGGCACTTCTGGGCTCAGCAGAAGTGCCAGGATCAGTGCTGAGCTCCAGCTGGGGCCTGGTGCTGATCCTGGCTCTTCCACTGAGCCCTGAGAGCCCTGCAGCTCCAGCCATCTCTCGCTCAGGCTTGTGCGGTGCTGCCACCGGTTCAGCAAGGAGCCTTGGTGGAGCAGTGGGCTGATGCCTCCTTAAGTAACACCAGCTGCCTGCAATTAGTGCAGGTTCGCATCCCACCAGGCTCAAGGTTGACTCAGCCTTCCATCCTTCCGAGGTAGGTAAAATGAGGACCCAGATTGTTGGGGGCAATTAAGCTGACTTTGTAATAATGCCGCTTGGGGGGGGTGTGAAAGCCCTAATAAGCAGGCATATACATAGAATGAAGGCTACTGCTAAGCTTGTAAGCCGCCCTGAGTCTTCGGAGAAGGGCGGGATATAAATGGAATTTTTAAAAAAAGCTCATTCCCCTCCCCCACTACCACTTTTCTAGGATGGTCGTGTACCACCTGCCAGGTGCCAATGTACCACAAGTGGTATCCGTACCACTGGTTGAAAAGCCCTGCTTACAACACAGTTTCAAAGTGCCAACGGTTGTCCTCACTTCCACGCATGTGATTCCACTTCAGCTGCTTGGCATCCAGCCATATTTACAGTCATTTGCAGCATCTTGCGGTCAGATGACCACATTTTATGACAGTTTTTCCAAAACTGAGCCCATAGCAAACCATTAGTTTATTTAATAATAATTTGATTTCTATACCGCCCTTCTCCCGAAGGACTCAGGGCGGTGAACAGGGCAATACACAATAAAAATATTATACAAAAATTAAAAAGTCATTAAACATTATGCCCTTAAAATTAATACATATTACAATTAAAACTATTTAAAAACCCAACCCCATCCCATCAGACCAGGCCAGCTTGTTCGAAAAAGAAAGTTTTGAGATCGCGCCGGAAGGAGCGAAGGTCGGGGGCCATCCGGAGTTCAACCGGTAAGCTGTTCCAAAGGCCTGGCGCACCCACAGAGAACGCTCTCCCCCTGGGGGTCACCAATTGGCATTCTTTGATCGGTGGCACCCTGAGGAGGCCCTCTCTGTGGGAGCACACTGGACGGAGGGAAGTTGACGCCGGCCGCAGGTGTTGCCGTAGGTAATCCGGACCCATGCCATGAAGGGCTTTGTAAGTCATCACTAACACCTTGAACCTCACCCGGAGAGCAACCGGTAGCCAATGCAGCTCGCGGAGCAAAGGTGTAACATGGGAGTATCGGGAAACTCCCAAGACAACTCGCGCGGCTGCATTCTGCACCAGCTGGAGTCTCCGGGTGGACCTCAAGGGCAGCCCCATGTAGAGAGCATTACAGTAGTCTAGACAAGAGGTCACGAGCGCATGAGTGACTGTGCGCAAGGCATCCTGGTCTAGATAGGGCCGCAACTGGCGCACCAGGCGAACCTGGGCAAAGGCCCCCCTAGTCACAGCTCCAATATGCTCTTCCAAAGAGAGCTGTGAATCTAGAAGGACCCCCAAGTTGCGGGCCCTATCTACGGGGGGTAATAGCTCATCCCCCATGGCCAATGATGGGATAATCGGAATTTCCCGGGATGCCAGCAAGAACAGCCACTCAGTCTTGTCAGGGTTGAGTCGAAGCCTGTTCCTCCCCATCCAGACCCGGACCACCTCCAGGCAACGGGACATCACGTCGAGGGCATCGCTGGGGTGGTTTGGGGTAGAAATAAAAAGTTGGGTATCATCAGCATATTGGTGATACCCAACTCCAAAACCACGAATGATCTCACCCAGCGGCTTCATATAGATGTTGAACAGGAGAGGCGAGAGAACCGATCCCTGAGGAACTCCACAAATGAGAGGTCTCAAGGTCGATCTCTGCCCCCCTGCCAACACTGACTGCGAACGTCCCAGAAGGTAAGAGGAGAACCACTGGAGAACTGTGCCTCCCACTCCTAACCCTCTGAGACGCCGCAGCAGGATACCATGGTCGATGGTATCAAAAGCCGCTGAGAGGTCTAAAAGGACTAGGACAGAGGAGCAACCTCTGTCCCAAGCCCGCCAGAGATCATTCGCCAGCACGACCAATGCCGTCTCCGTGCTGTACCCGGGCCTGAAACCCGATTGGTACGGGTCTAGATAATCAGCTTCATCCAAGAACAAAGGGAGCTGTTGCGCCACCACGCTCTCAACAACCTTCGCCAAAAAGCGAATAACCATGATGCTCCCTTGATTACTGTGGATTTGCTTAGCAACCATTTTGATTGTCTTAGCAACCACTGCAAAATAATAATAATAATAATAATAATAATAATAATAATAATAATAATAATAATAATAATAATAATAATAATAATAATATCTAATTGGTCACTTGGTTGACCTGATTAAGACTGTCATGAGTTATGACCGTGATGGGCAAACTTCACTGTAATGGAACTCAAGGAGTATTGTAAAACAGACAAAGCCCAGCTCCTTAAATCAGACTGAGCAAGCAGTTTTTAAGGGTTTTTGTTGTTGCTACTCAGTGGGTGCCTATGACCCTCTTCATTTTTATCTGATCATTAATAACATTGGCAACCTCTTCAAACACCTTATTTCTGCTAGGGACAGCAACTACAGATATTTTATTTTGATTTGTTGATTGAAGGAATTTATAAGTCCACCCCAGTCACAAAACTGGGGTAGCATGCAACAGAAACGGACAAAAAAATGATCATACAAACCTAAAAAGAAAAACCCTTTATATAAAATGCAAATGCTGCCATTGAGATAATTAGACAACCAAAAGTTCTGGCTTCTCTGCTTACTCACTTAGCTTTGCAGAAACTTTCTCTTAGGAAATCCAGTGTTTCCCGCAAGACTCTGTGGCCATGCAATTTTTCTCTATGCATAGGATTATACTCGGTAGCGCTGAAATTACTAAAAGGGTGATATTTCATGTGGGTGCATGCCTATATACATGTGTGTATATTTGAAATGCCCAGCTGTGGTCCTAACCAAGCACTCACCTCATGCTGATTTACAGTATTGGAACTGCTGACTCCTGGAACTCAAAAAACGGAAGTATGTTTATCTTAAACAGTTTTCTCATGCTAAGTTTATTTATAATATTAAAGCTACATTCTTACATACAATGCAATTCCCATTCCTTTTTTTGTTGGGTGTTGTTTTTTTTTAAAACAATTTATACCCTTATGTTCCAATCATGAGTTTCATCCCACCAAGTTTCAGTAATGGCATTAAGAGTCACTTGTGTTAAGATGGGCAACAAATTATTAGATAAATATTGTACCTACCATCATATACCAGGACTTCAATTCACTCTTGAATTTCAGCAAGCATAAACCACCGTTTAGTGCTACCAAGAATGCCTGTAGCACTGAATGTTTTTGTATCAACAGATGTTAAGTGTTTTCTTGTTTTTTCTTCTCCCTCTGACTTTTGAAAAATCACTTTGAGACAGTTCAGGGGAAGAAGCATTTTCAAAATGTAAGTTTTTGTTTCTGTTTAGGAACATCACTGTTGAAAAATTAATTCAGAAGTCCCAAGCTTCTATTTTTTTTTGAAAGGCCAAACAAACAAATAGGAGACAAAATATTTTGTTGTTTTCGTTTTAAAAATACAGAATTATTGCAATGTTCAGCATCATAGCATATGTAAATAAAAGTCAAATGAGATTTGTTACTGCAATAACAGATGGTAAAGAGCTATTTTCCTGAAAGTGTTATAGCAATTTCAGTGGATCTACATTAAGAACTAACTAAAGCTATCAACCTCTTATGATGATTGTACAGAGGAGGAAGAGGAGGACAATGAAAATCATAGTGCTTATTATTTTTGTTGCTGTTTCTCTCAAAATAGCCCAGGATGATAGGGGGGCAAAATGAAAAACAACTTCAATAAAACAATTAAAAAGAAAACAAGGGCCTATGCTTTTCTCATTATTTTCACTTATACAAAGATCAGGAAAGAACTTCCTAATTATGAAAGGATATCCAGTGAACCTTCCTCTAAAGTGAAATATTGTAATGGGGTTATTCAAAATAATACAAAACAAGTCAACAAAAAAGCTATAAAGACGTATATTTATTTCAATACAGACTTAATGACTACATCTTTAAAATTATCACAGTTCAGGTTTTTTTTAATAACACATTGAGCCTTGGTCAAACAGAATCAGGCTGTCTGATCTTTCTTTTTCATTGATAACCAGCCAGTTCAAAGACTGTTGAAAATTTGGTTCGTCAGACCACAGAATCTGGTTCACGCACACATCCTTCCAAGAATACATTGTCACATTTTTTTTCTACAGTCCAATCACAGGATTTACAAAGTTCTAATTTAATAATACACTGACATATTTAAACCTTAGCATTCACTACAGTAATTATATCTAACAAAAAGCAAGCTATTAACAGACTTGAACAATCATCTGCACTAATATATCTTCATTTTTGCTGCATATTCAATATAAAAACAGTAACCCATCTTTTTGAAATTTCCACTGAGGAGTCTAAAAAGTGGGATTTATTTATTTATAAAAATTTAGCCTGAATTATTGGTAGTAAAAAAAATATTTAACATTTCTGAAAACCTAAGCATTCACTTTGCAATATATTTGTATTATACTCATCTCCCCTATAAGGTGAGCCTATATAGGATACTCCAGTTACACATTTCATATTTCTTGTATGTTATCCAAATTTATTTTGGCAATTTTTGAAATAGCTGATACCAGAGTTTCAGGAGTCACTAAATCATGCAGTCTTAACAAGTAACATAAAAGAGTCTTCAAGTGTATATATTACCGTCCTACTTTGTTCTATAAAATATATCCATCTGGCAGTTTTTTTCATTTGCTCCAAAGCCCATCATGCTGTTATATGTGCCTGTTAACTGCACTTTTTTTTTTCTGCAAAGGAATGGTGTGAGATAATTATCAGAATCTTAGGATCATCATTGTTATAGAAAATAGTAAATATAAATAAATCCTAAATATGTCTTGCCCTCCACAAAGCACTTAACAACCAATGGCAATTTTGTATTACAAAATAATGCTTTTTTATTTTATATATATATAATAAACCCTATTTATGGTCTTTCTCTGCTTTTATTTCCTTCCTTTTGTGACATCTGAAAATTTGCTTCTCCGTGAAATAATTCGGACACCTACATAAGCAAACCGCAATGTCTGTTCAGCTTCGGACACCCAAACTTCCACCTAAGAAAAACACGGCAAGATTGAAGAAGAAACAACTTAGCATTTCACAGAAGTAGCAGTAGGGGGGAAATGGCATATAGAGGGGGAAATGCTTTCAGGAAGGCAGATTAGAGCATGTGTCATTTACTTTGAGCTTAAAATGGGATCACAACGACAGAAAGTAAATGCCCATGAAAAATCCAGCCAGAGCCTCTCCTTAACTTTAGATATGAATTCACACATTAGATAGTCCTTAGGAGAGACAGTCTGCCCACACCGAACATATCAGCAGATGCATAACTGAACACACACATTGCAAAAGTTAGTCCAGCCAAGAGGTAAAATGCCTTTCTCCTTATATGTTTGAAAAATTCATTGAAATTAAACCCAGTTTGAAGGCATGCCCTATAAACAAAGTTCATTTGATGGTCCCAATAATATCTAGCTCAGACTTCAGAGCTTGATTTCTCAGTGTGATAGTAAAATAGGTATACTGTTCAATAACTGAGCAGCAGAGAAAAAAGCCAAGTATATTAGCTGAGTACCCCAAATATGCAACTCTTCAAGATCTTTAGATGTATTCAGTAGACTGTATGTTTCAAAAATCAGTTTTGGCTTAAAGGCAAGCAAAAACCATCTTGATGTTATAATTATGACGCCTGAAAGGCCAAGGGAATATGGGAAAAGATACACTGGGTTTAATGCGAGTCTATGAAATGAGAGTGTATGCAGGTTTGCCCCTGAAGTTGCTGCAATGAAGAACAAACAATAATTATTCCCCCCAATCGCTGATGATATAAAATTCATGAATACACCAGTATATTAGAGTATTTCATTTTGAGGCACCCAGAATAATAGCTACTTATTTAATCTTAATATACAGATATGTTTGCTTACTATGTGCCTTTATCTATGCTAATGTGGAATCTGCCCTAATATTTCACACCAATAGCTTCATAAATATGAACCTGAATAGTGCAACTGGGGGGAAAAAACATTTCTCCTCTAAAGCTCAAGTGCAAATTAATGCAACAGTTTTTTTAGTTTACTCCACAGGACATCTAGTGGTGAAGTTTCTAATTGCACTGCCTATCCGTGGTGTTTGACAATCTGCTCTGAATTCAAATTATTTACATTTAAATCAGTTTAAATCCTAGCATTTCCATTTAAATAAGTGATAGGATCGGGCTATAAGACTAAAAGTAGCTTGTTGGGTGCTTTAATTTTCTAGTCACTGCATTATTGGGCAAAACCTTTGTGCAAGTATTCTTATTACAGATTTCTCCAATCAGGTTTTCTGCATAAGCAAGATGTGCGGAAGAGATACAAAGAGTTTTGGCTTATCTTACTGTGATTGGTACACACATGCACTTCTTGTTATTAGCTTTCAATTGCTGGTTTTTGCCTTTAAGGCCTTATATACCTGGGTTGAGGGTTCTTTGAACGACACCTCTTTTTAATCTAAACCAGCAACTGAGGAGGTTTATTAACACTTGTCACAGGCCCACCTCACAGAGAATTAGAAATCTCTTTTGAACCCATTCATCAAAATGCATTCCAGTTAAGGTAGAGAGTTTAATTCCTTTGTTTGATTTTTTAAAAAACAGCTTTCCAGATAGCCTTTTTAAACAAACACACTTTTATTTGATTATTTTTAATAGTTCTTTAAAACAGTTTTAATACGAGGGGTCCTTGGCACTCTCCGAGCCTGCTTGTTTTCTTGCAGATGATTCATTATCCAAACTACTGCTCCATCATTTCACCATCAATTTTTTAGTATCTCTATTTTTAACTTGTTATTTTAATGAAAGCCGTCAAGAGGCTTTGATATTCAGTAATAAAATAGAGTAAATTCTGAGAATTAATACACAAATAGTCTTGATTTGTGCTTTAAATTGATTCGTGCTTTAAATTGTAAGCCGCCCTGAGTCTTCGGAGAAGGGCGGGATATAAATGGGATTTTAAAAAAAACAGTCTTACCATCCTGGCCTGCCTTTTCATCCAATCTAAATTGTGCATGCAGCATATAGATAATTATACTTGCAAGAATAAAGATCATTATAGTTGGGCTGCTGAGAAAAGTAATTTGTCTAACATAATACATTTTCCTCAGTGACCTTTTTAGTTGTTTTAGAGAAATGGACAGAGAAACAAAGAAGAGAGAGCAGAGTTATTGGGCACAAAGTTGTGATTACTTAGTTGTTGCTTATTTTTCCTGCTTATTTCAGTGGCCTTGCTGAATCCACTGTACCTTTGATTTAGCCATGAAAGGGACAAGCAACATGATCGGAGGCCCATGTGAGCTTTAATGTGCATACCAGATGTTATTACCTCTGCCTCCTTCAAAAAAAGGAGGAGCCATTGTAGCAAAAGGATAGGGCTAGAACAGGGGTCAGCAACCTGAAACAGTGAAAGAGCCACTTGGAACCGGTTCCCTCACAAAAGGAAAAACTGGGAGCCGCAAAAAATGTGTGCACATGCACGTACATGTGCGCATGCGCAGAACAGGGTTTGAAGAGTGGAGCCAAGGCGAGATATGCACCTACCCTGCATATTTGAATTGATTGGTTGAACTTTTTTAGTCCCACTTTTTTTTTTTTGACTGCACATGGCAGAGGACTGGGAGCCGCAGGAGATGGCTGGAAGAGCCGCATGCGGCTCTGGAGCCGCGGGTTGCAGACCTGTGGGCTAGAACAAAGTTGCATTTGAATGGAATTAATTTACACTTAAATGTAAAACAAATTAATATTAAGTCAACCTTTCCCTTCTGGTGCATTAAAAGACATACAATTTGTAGTCAAATTGTGGAAGGATTCTGAGAGCTGCATCCAAGGCTGGAGACTCTCAGATAAGGCACTGCTCCCATTTTGGAGATTTATGAGAATAGCATGCAAAGTAGGGATTCGGAGTTTTTTAAAGCTAATTTAATTTTATTTATTAAAGCTACAGAACTTGCTAATAAAATTTAGACACACATACACATATAAAATTAAATGATACAAACTAATAACTAATAAAAGAATAAAAAGTATACAATAAAATTAAAAATTTACAAGAAATTACAATTTAGTCTACAATGCAAGAAAAGTAGCCATTTCTTTATGCTAATTACTCTACCTCAATTTTTAAGCCCCAAATAGAGCATTTAAGCAACAAGTAGAATCATTTTGCCCAAATTTTCCAGCTTTTAGAGTCTGGCACACACACACACACACACACACACACACACACAAGTTTTAAGGATTGCACAATCACCTTTCTTTTATTCATCCAAGGTTGATGTTATTCAAAGCTCTTTGTAAATGAACAATTTCAAACTTTGGGGAACAATTTAACTACATCTTTATCATGGTTAGACTTTAATTTCTTCCCATGAACCTGGTTCATGTGGGCCTTGACCAAATAAATGCACCAATAACTATTTTTTTAAAAAAATATGTTAGGAAGTCCAATAAATGCAAAAGAGCCTTGGTGGAGCAGTGGGCTAATGCCTCCTTAAGTAACACCAGCTGCCTGCAATTAGTGCAGGTTCAAGTCCCACCAGGCTCAAGGTTGACTCAGCCTTCCATCCTTCCGAGGTAGGTAAAATGAGGACCCAGATTGTTGGGGGCAATTAAGCTGACTTTGTAATAATGCCGCTTGGGGAGGGCGAAAGCCCTAATAAGCAGGCATATACATAGAATGAAGGCTACTGCTAAGCACATTTGATTTGTGCTTAGATTGTAAGCCGCCCTGAGTCTTCGGAGACGGGCGGGATATAAACGGGATTTTTTAAAAAAAGAGTTTGTTACTGTTGTTGCACTAATATAGTTTTCAAATCAAAAGAAGCATACCCAATATTGTCTAAAATCGCAGATATCTGGTTATATAATATAGGATATTCCATTACAATTTTATTAATGTGTTTTGGTAAAATATAATTATACAAAAGACTGAAGAGTATTATTGGTTATAAACTGATAAAGAGTAAATATCTAATTCTCCATCCATTTTTTAAAATGCTTTTTTTTCTTGAGACTTGCAAGATGGATATCAGATCCAAGAGGCATATACAGAACTATTAGCTTTACTTTTATTATAAGGTAACATTAACAGAATCTTTCAAGTCTGAAAGTGTATATCTCTCCCTCTTGCCTTTACAGCCCAAGAAACTAGGGTGGGTCCCTTGTGAGATATTTACCACTCTCCAGTGCTTTTTTTGTAAAAGAAAAAGGTGCCGGAACTCACAGATGTCATACAGCCCACCTTGCCTACCCTACAAGGTTCCATCCAAAAAAGTTGCTGGATCTCCGTTCTGAGCGTTCTATGAGAAAAAAAGCCCTGCCACTCTCCCATTTCTTCTAGGGGCTCAGCAGCCTCTTATCTGACCATTGCCCAGTCTGAGTATCTTTCTACCATCTCCCAAGGTCACTTCCACATATCATTATAGACAGTAAAGGGATATTTAAATTTACCACTAAAGACAGGTAAGCCTCTCCCCACTCCCGCCTACAAAAATTTATTAAAAATATTTTATTCTCTATAATAGGAGCAGAACAAAGAGCTTCTTTGCAAGATGTAAAGTGTCTTGGGAATATAGGGAGCACAGTTCACTCTATTTGCATATATTCGGAGCACCTGTTCTAGACATATTAATAGTTTGTGGCTGTGGCTGTTGTTATTGTTCTTTCTTTAAGCACTATCCAAGGTTTTTTACTTATGGAGTTCTACCCAGACCTAATCATACTGAAACGTATTAAAATCGTTGGGAGGTAAATTATTTTTATCATTCTTTTCTTGGTATCACTTCTTTTTTAGCTAGTATGTTTCAATATTTAGTCTGCTACTTTGGATGACTCCATTCTTGAAAACGAATGAATTCCAGTCGTTTGTCTTCTCTGTACCATTCTTCTTTTGTCTCATTTTCTCTTCTGTCAGGTTATTACCTGTCAGAGTTATAACTTCAAAACTACCTTTTATTTTTCTCTTTTTCTCTTTCAAGTAGTTGCTCATTCAAGTCCCTTCTATTGTAATATTATGAACTGCATGGCCCTTAGCTGTTAATTCAGACTATTGCTACTGCTACTATTGCTAACACCTCTGCCATCAAATACCCACTACACTCATGTAGTGAGGGTATACAATGCACACAACCAAGAAATGTGCATCATTTCTATATAATCAAAATGTGATGAAGCCTTAATTTAAGGGGGTTTTCCATTAGGAACCTCTTCTTACAGGTGTATAGTTAGTGGAGAGCATGGCCATAGATATACCCAGTAGTCAAGAAACACTGAGACTTTCTTTGAATATATAAGCATATCATCTCAACTGTTTGTGGGTCTCTTTCTGGAGACATACTGTACTTAACTGAGTCAAGGAGGCATGACATTATTATACAAACACCATAACTCAGTCAGCAAACCCAGGGGTTTGGCTTTGGCAAGAAATAACCTTGCAGCTAATCCAATTTCCAAAACCCTCATCAAACAACTGGGTTATGCAAAATGAACAGGAATAAAAACCCACAGATGCCCTATTTTCCCCCCCCTAGAAAATTCATCTCTTTCTTTTTTTCTTTTTTTTTACTTTTCATTCCTCGTGGGTATTTATAATATCCCCTGGTTCTATCAGCTGTAGTACCAGTTCTGATTAGCCACCAGCATTTGTTGCTGTTTTCTTAAAAAGAAACCTTGAAAAGCTAGATTCTGACAGTTTCTTGGATCATTGGCAGTCATTGGCATGGGTCCGAGTTATTTACGGAAGTACCTTTTGCCGGCGTTAACTTCCCATCGTCCTGTGCGCTCCCACAGAGAGGGCCTCCTCAGGGTGCCGTCGGTCAGGGAATGTCAACTGGCGGCCCCAAGGTGGAGAGCATTCTTTGTGGGCACGCCTGCCCTCTGGAATCAGCTCCCTGTTTAGCTCTGGATGGCTCCTGACCTTCACTCTTTCCGCCGCGACCTGAAGACTTGGCTATTCGAACTTGCCGGCCTGGACTGAGGGACTGGGATTTTAGATTTTAAATTTTAAATTTTAAATTTTAGAATGTGTTTTATTGTTCAGGGCTACTTGTTTAATTTATTTTAATTTTTATATATTATGTGTTGTATATAGTGTTTTAATTGCCCTGTACACCGCCCCGAGTCCTTCGGGAGAGGGGCAGTGTACAAATCTAAATCCAAATAATTTCACTTTCACTTCTGTCCCTCTGTACTCCATAAATTGAAGACCACCATTTCCATTTCTAAATTAATTTCATTCTTCCTTGTTCTAACCATCCTTTGAAGTTAATAATTTTTTGATGTCTGTCTGGCTCTTCCCTAGAATGTGTTTAAACATATCTCTTCTCCTCAGCTTTCTTCTAAATGATCTCCATTTTCCATATATTTCATTTTCTTCCACACACTTCACTTATAGGCTGGAGTTAGGCCTTAATTCGCCTTGATGAGAAGCACTTCATTTTACTAAACATATTAGAGAAATGCAGAAACAAAAAAACTAAAAATAAATCAGCGCTTATTAGGAAGAAATGAATCACTCATGATCAATTTTTAAATGGCTTTTTAAAAATGTATTATTAAAAGTTTCTGTTTTGTAACTTTGCTTCTCAGTGTACATGCATAGATGAGTGAATACTATTACTCTCCTACCCAACATTTTAAAATAGTTATTTCATGATTTGGCAGGCACATGCTCTTTCTATAGTAAATTAAAATTGAGGCAAATACTATTCTTTCTCTCTTTCTCTTTTTAAAAGTATTTCTCAGAAAAGGCCACTTTTAATCATGTCCACATTCCTTCTTTTTAAAATGATATATCTGAAGTAATTATAGCCATGAGTCTATTGATGGCTATGTTATCACATTAACTAGGTAATAATGAGAGGGATGCCATAGGTTATCACAGACTTAGTGCAATAGGATTTACTTCAGCATGAAATGAAGTTGAGTGTTAAGAGGAAATCTTCACATGCCAGATTACATGGGCTCTCCTTATTAATTACTGCTGAGAAGCACTCATCCGTTCCTCCACATTAACAATACTCCAAGAACAGATTTGGGAATGTTGGTTTGAGTAGACTGTCCACACAAATTAGGAAAACGAAATCTGCACAAAGCCTTCATTAAATTGTGCAGACAATGTGAGTCAATAAACACTCTAAAGTTTGATTTAAACATTCCTAAGACAATTTCAAGAATCCTTTCTTGTGTGACTGATACTTTCTATTTTGTAAGAGTGTGTAAGAGAATGGGGATCTTGCTCTTGGGCACACTCCTATGTGTCTTCAACAATCCTCCGGACCCCAGTTATCACTGGTTGTGTGTTCTGGTTTGAAGACTGCAATAAGGAATTACTGTAATGGTGGAATTCTTGATTCAAGGGAAATTAAACCTGAGTGTAGTCAAACACAATACTTGGATATCAAAAAACAAAAGCCCTGGTTTTCATAAACTCAGAACATACCTTAGTAAGATCTCATGACAGGAGAAGCTAATGGTAAAAAGAGTTCAAGATAAAAACACACATTAATGGCTATGCAAAAAAAAGTTAGCGAAAATCTAGAAACCAAAAAACTCATACAGGAAATGGAAAGAGAGACTGTTCACAAAAGAAAAAAAAAACTGACAGCCAGAATTGTAGAGCAAAATAAACACTCAGTTTAGTGAAGGATGTTAAGAAAAATAAAAAAGGGCTTATTCTGATATGTTCAGCAAAAAATGACTATTTATTTTATTTATTTTAATTTCATTTATATCCCGCCCTTCTCCGAAGACTCAGGGCGGCTTACAAGCTTAGCAGTAGCCTTCATTCTATGTATATGCCTGCTTATTAGGGCTTTCGCCCCCTCCCCCCAAGCGGCATTATTACAAAGTCAGCTTAATTGCCCCCAACAATCTGGGTCCTCATTTTACCTACCTCGGAAGGATGGAAGGCTGAGTCAACCTTGAGCCTGGTGGGATGCGAACCTGCACTAATTGCAGGCAGCTGGTGTTACTTAAGGAGGCATTAGCCCACTGCTCCACCAAGGATCTCTTATAATCAGGATACTAATTGTTCAGTGAATAAGATGGAATTATAAACAGAACAAAGGCAAGGTTACTAATCTTCCATTTTCCAACCCTCTCCTCCTCATATTCTACCAGGAAAGGGGCAAAGGGACATGACTGAAGCTTGAAATTGATTGAAATATGATCAAAAAATACTTATTTGCTTTCAATGAATTTAAGTTTCCAGGATCAGTATTCTGAGTATTAAAGAAACTAGCTAGTGGGAAAGCCTTATGCCTGAGAAATTTTGAGAAACGATGAAGTGCCAGATGAATGGAGGATGGCAAACGTTCATAAGTTCAAAAAGGAGGAAACAATACAGTGGTTGACACTGATGCATGGAAAAATTCTAAAGCAGTTTGTAAAGGAATGGATCTGTTAGCACCTGAGAAACATTGCAATAATTACCAAAAGTCAATATGGATTTGTCAAGAACAAATCTCGGTTTTTAACATTGATCTGGCAGAAGGGGCCTGCTGCAGGCCCCATCAGACAGAGAATTTCATCTGGCAGGGTCCAGAGGAGAATCTTTTCTGCCATGGCCTTCACTCTTTGAAATATCCTGCCACCTAAGGTGACGTTTATCCCTGCATTTTTTTTGGCCCTGTGGAAGGGTGTTAAAATGGCTTGATGGTTGGCTTGGGTCCTGGTCTGTGCGTGGTGGTGGGTGGTGGTGGTAGTGTATGTTGGAAACAGCTGGTGGACTGAAAAGGTGTCATCAATATCCTGTTGTCACCTTTGATTTCTTATCTTGTACCTAATGCTATTTTTTAAAATATCTATTATTTTACTTGAAAGCCATCCAGAGTTGCTTGCAGAGTGAGATGGGCAGCATATAAATTAAATAAGATAAACAGAGAAACAGATAGATAGATAGATAGATAGATAGATAGATAGATAGATAGATAGATAGATAGATAGATACATAGATACATAGACAGACAGACAGACAGACAGACAGACAGACAGACAGACAGACAGACAGACAGACAGACAGACAGACAGACAGATAGATAGATAGATAGATAGATAGATAGATAGATAGATAGATAGATAGATAGATAGATAGATAGATAGATAGATAGATATTGGGCAATTTCTATACAGTAGATACAATATCCCTGAACAGCAAAGTATTTGACAAAGTTCAACATAAAAGTAACAAAGCTGATCAAGGAATGAGAAATTATGTAGAGAGCTGAAAGAAGCCAGGAGAAGTGGGATGTAACAGCATTCTTCACATATTTGAAATAATATAAGATAGAATAATGCCAAGAACCTCTTTCATAATGCATTTAAGTTTCAGGAAAAAGATTTAAATTGAATGGTGGAAATACGTTCCTGTTAGTGAAAATAATTTGATGGTGGTGTCAAGTACCAAGAGAAGTAGTGGGCTTCCTTCGAGTGGAGTGGCTAAATTGCCGTCTCTCTGGGACAGTTTAATTAGGTTCCTGCACTGAGGATGGCCCTTGTCATCTGTATGATTCTAAGGAAGGCTGTTAGATGTGTGATCTATGTGTCAGATAATGGGTCAAACTCAATGTTTATCCAGTGTTTTTCATTCATGTTGTAGTGGAAGCCTCATGGCTGCCCAGAACACTACAAAACACAAAGGACATCCCCTTGCTTTTTCCTCCAAGCTACTATTAATAATATTTGTGCTCTGCTTTTTTTTTCCCTGTGAAAGGAGTTCATGTTTTTCTAGTGCCATCAACTTACTCTGCACTTTAAATAGCAACATGGCAAGTATGTTGATAATTAACAGTTATAAATAAAGCTAAATGTGTTCTTGGCAAGGGGGAGGAAAAGAAGAGGATGAGATATTGGACATTTTCTCACAGCAGAAGTTTCACTTAGTTTCCAGCCGTCCCTCCAATCCCTCATAAACCAGTTTGAAGGCAATTTTCAATGTTCTTCATTTCTGCCAGCCCGATACAAGAGGCAATCACTACTCCTTCAATGTTCCATGGGAAAGTTCAAAAAATAGAACTCAAACAGGATGACACTTCTTAGCTGCCACAAATTCTAAAGTAACAAATGCTCTCTCCATGTCAAATGTACCTTCCCAGATGGCCCTTAGCCTCTAGCACTGGGGAAAAAAAGAGAAGAAAAAGAGTTTTGTTCTAATTTCCAAGAAGCAAACATGGAGTCAAAGGCATAAGGTCTCTGCAAGAAGTTTCTAATTTCTAATGAGAAAAGCTGCTCAATAGCCTCAGTTGGTGATTTTGGAAAACAGCTGCATCTTTCTCTGGGATTGCACACCTGTCCCTTGATCTGGCAAAAGAGTCACTTGGTTTAAGGAGGTGCCATGGGAATGAATTCCTGTCCAGCCTTACGCTCTGTCTTCCAAATGAGCTATTGTCATGGAAATGGGCTGGTTTGAAAACATTTTGGGAACAGCATAAAGGAAGCCAAGAAACTTACAGTCCAGATCCTTCAGGACTTGTGCTTGTTTTCCATACTTCTGGGAAAGTAGAACTGAGTAAAGCACCTTTCAACATCTCTCAATTTCTTATAGAAGTTCAACAATGCCCAATATAACTGCCATTTTGAAAGGAACAGATAGAGAAATACACTACAAATTAACAGTAATATAGTAGAAAGCACAACAATGTGGATACAAATATATATGAAGTGTTGTTAATTGCAGCCTATCAGACCTTTGATACTCCAAGTAGATTACTATTACCCACTTTTATACTTCAACCCACTATAGGATTAATAGGCAATCTGGGCTCAATGATGACTGAAATTCACAAAGAAAAAGGGTTATCGGATATGTGGAAGCCCCGCCAAAATATTAATTGCAACAGTGAGCTTGATTCATGAGGTGTTGAGAGCATTATCATAATATCAACAATTGAAAGCCATCATAATTATACTGTTCTTCCTCCAAAGAGAGTAATACAAAATTGCAGCTACTGTATATTGTGTATGGCCACCATTCCTTTAGTCTGTTAAGGTGCTCTGTATAATCTCAGCTGACTTTTTTCTCCAGGTAGATCAGCTTGATTTAGAAGAGAGTTCTGGGCTACAAGTCCCTATCCATTTTTTAAACATGCTTCTTAGATATAGATAGAGCCTCAAAAGCTTTTTTTTTAAATATAAAGACGAGAACCACATCTAATCTTTGCTTTTCATTATGCTAGATTCCCATCACACAGAGACATACATATGTACATGCACACAATGACATACGGGCACAGAGGAAACATAATAAAATAGATACTGTAACAAAATATATTTGAGATGGGTGGCTTGCACATTGAAATAATAAATAAACTAATTAATTAATGTATTATGTGGGGCCTGGTAATCATCAAGGAAATGTCCATGAACATAATAGCCCTTTAGGACATCCATATTTGATAAAACCTGTATTCCATAAAAAAATTGTATTCCAAGTCAAGAATATAAGATGAAGGGCAAGAAAATCAATAGTTATGCTCTGATGCCACAGTACTTATGGCATCAGAGTACTTTGTACATATTCTTTACACAGAGTACTTCGTGCCATATTCTTTAATGAAAATTGAATGCTCTGAATGTTAACAATTTTAGTTAAACTCTTAAAATCTGTTGTTTAATCATTCGGGCACACTTCTGATTGTGCTCCAAGATATTCTCAGTCATGCTGTCGGTCAAGGGCACTTCTTTCTTGATGATACTATTTTCACAGTCATGTTAGAACTGGGAAAATTCCTTCTCTTGATAATACATACCTTTCTTGTCAATACAGTGTCTCTGACTTTTCATATTTTTAAATATTGTTTTTAAGAAATACATTTGGGGTTGCCTTAAAATCTACTAGTTTTAAATGGATGTTTCCTATGTTTACTCTTCTGATTTGTGCCTTTATTATTATTATAGTCAGGATCAAAAAACCAGAAAGTTATAGGGATTTCTTTTTCTCTAAGAAGATAAGATTTATGTGTAGTATTCTTTCCCTCCCCCCCCCCACCTTAATGTTGTTTGTGGAACACCAGAATGACATGCTATATCTCTGGTGATATCTTTAACATTAAAAAGAAATTTTGCACTGAATCAGACAATTTGTTCCCTTAGTTCTGCATAGTTTATGCTGCCTGGCATTAAAACGTATACAATCCTTGACGTGTTCAGAAACCTGACATTTATTATGTGGGTTTTTTTCACTCAAGAGTACATTACCGTGAAAGACAGAATATGATGCCCTTTAAGACTTTCACACTCATCTCCAAAGCCTTGTGGTTAAAAAAAATTGCTTGCTATATTAGCTCATATAAACCTTGAACTTATCTTGCAAAGTTCATAAACTTAGAGTTGCTCAGGGTAAAGTATCCTCACTTTAAAACTTTGTTCCTTTTCTCGGAGTCCAAATAAAATGGTACTTAGGAAGTCAACCGTTTGTTTTTCCCAAATATTTCATTATCACTCAAAAAAGGATGGTAGAATAAGACACGGTTTGTATTACATTTAACATTTGCTAAAATATGAAATAATGAAGAAGTAAAGTTCACATTTGGCAAATGTAGACGGAGTTCCTGTTTACTCATTTCCATTTTCTTCCTTCCTTGGAGGCCAAAATTCTTACTTAAATAAGGAACAAAACTGCCATACTTGATTTGGATAGTTAGTATGATTTGGAATATAGACTTCTTCCATGCCTTAGCTCAGGGGTCTTCAAACTCGGCCCTTTTATGACTCATGGACTTCAACTCCCAGAATTCCTCAGCCAGGCTGGCTAAGGAATTTTGGGAGTTGAAGTCCATGAGTCATAAAAGGGCCGAGTTTGAAGACCTCTGCCTTAGCTGTATCTACTTTGGTAGTAAGAGACTTCACCCAGCTGTATGGT
Source organism: Vipera ursinii (assembly GCF_947247035.1). Taxonomy (NCBI): domain Eukaryota; kingdom Metazoa; phylum Chordata; class Lepidosauria; order Squamata; family Viperidae; genus Vipera; species Vipera ursinii. Next base: position 81,880,975 of record NC_139516.1, on the reverse strand, counting down.
CCTTCCTCACCACCGTGGTTTTGTTCCCCAACCTTCAGAAACAGTTTAAACCTCATCTGCATTTGACTTTCCTATAGACAACCATGAAATGTTGACAACTAATATGACTCAAGTTGTACCTCCTCCAGCTAGCACAAAAACAGTGTACAATCAGCGCTTTTTCATTAGACTTTGATTGTAGTGACTATGAGGAGAGTTGAAAGTACCGCTGCACAATGCTGCTCCCAGACTTGGCATAAAGATAGAACAGCTTACCAATTTGAAGGAATAGAACGTCAGGTATTCCTACCAGTAATAAAATGGAGCTGCTCATAGTTACCTTGAATATTCAACATTACAAAATGAAAAGATGGATTTGCAGCATTTTTGGATGTACTACAACGGAACCAGACATATATCAGCTGAGCTGCCCAGTAATGAAGATGGCTGGTTGATAGAGAGAGGTATAGAGCCAATATGGAATGGCAGAAACAGAAATATACATTTACCTTGGCTAAATACCCCATCTCTATTATGGTAGCTTCACTTTCCTGGCATTTATTGTTTGTTTGTTTGTTTGTTTGTTTGTTTGTTTGTTTGTTTGTTTGTTCCAGCTACCCACCAGACTCAAGAAGGTATACAGTATTAAATATTGAAACAAAATCCAGAGTAAAATCAGTACCAAAGCCCAAACCATTGGTGTGGCTTATTAAGAATCCCATAGTTTAAAAACCCTTGTGGAAGAACTACTTTTACTACTTTCGATACAATAGAAACATGTTAACCCAATCTTTCCGCAAGTTGTTCTTCAGTAAAAGGCTGCTACTGAGAAGGCCATTCTGTGGATTCCCAGCTTCCTTATTAGATCATGGAGTGTAGACCGATTCCATTGGAACAGACAGTTCTGAGAGTAGTGATGGCCCAAACATATAGGGTTTTATAGATTACCAGTACCACCTTGAATTGTGCCTGGAATTTTAACAAAAACCCCTGAATTTACTGACAAAATGTGATCCACTAGAGAAGGAAATGGCAACCCACTCCAGTATCTTTGCCATGAAAACCCCATGGACAATACCAAAAGGCAAAAAGATATGACTCTGGAAGATGAGCCCCCCAGGTCAAAAGGCACCCAATATGCTACTGGGGAAGAGCAGAGGGCTAGTACTAGTAGTGCCAGAAAGAATGAAGCGACTGGGCCAAAGCCGAAAGAACGCTCAGCTGTGGATGTATCTGGTGGTGAAAGGAAAGTCCGATGCTGTAAAGATTTTTTCTCCATAGGAACCTGGAATGTAAAATCCATGAATCAAGGCAAGCTGGACATGGTAAAACAAAAGGTGACAAGACTGAAAGTCGACATCTTAGGATTCAGCGAACTAAAATGGACAGGAATGGGTGAATTTAATTCAGATGACCATCAGGTATACTACTGCGGGCAAGAATCCCTCAGAAGAAATGGAGTAGCCTTCATAGTCAATAAAACAGTAGGAAAAGCAATACTGGGATACAGTCCCCAAAATGACAGAATGATCTCAGTTTGAATCCAAGGCAAACCATTCAATATCACAATAGTCCAAGTCTATGCCCTAACCACAAGTGCAGAAGAGGATGAAATTGACCGGTTCTATGAAGCCCTACAGCACCTTATAGAACTAACACCCAAAAATGATGTCCTTATCATCATGGGGGATTGGAATGCTAAAGTAGGAAGCCAAAAGATAACCAGAATAACAGGCAAGTTTGGCCTTGGAGTACAATATGAAGCAGGGCACAGGCTGACAGAATTTTCTCAAGAGAATATGATGGTCATAGCAAACACTCTTTTCCAACAACCCAAGAGACAGCTCTACACATGGACATCACCAGACGGTCAACACAGAAATCAGATTGACTATGTGCTCTGCAGCCAAAGATGGAGAAGCTCTATACAGTCAGTAAAAACAAGACCAGGAGCTGACTGTGGCTCAGACCATGAGCTTCTCGTTGCAAAGTTTAGCCTTAAACTGAAGAAAGTAGGGAAAAGCACTAGGCCACTCAGGTATGAACTAAATCATATTCCTGATGAATATACAGTAGAGGTGACAAATAGATTTAAGGAATTAGATCTGATAGACAGAGTGCCTGAAGAACTATGGATGGAGGTTCGCAACATTGTACAAGAGGTAGCAACTAAAACCATCCCAAAGAAAAAGAAATGCAAGAAAGTAAAATGGCTGTCTGAGGAAGCTTTGCAAATAGCTGAGGAAAGGAGGGAAGCGAAAGGCAAGGGAGAAAAAGAAAGATACACCTAACTGAATGCAGAATTCCAGAGAATACCTGTGAAGAGATAAGAATGCCTTCTTAAATGAACAGTGCAAAGAAATAGAAGAAAACAATAGAATAGGGAGGACCAGAGATCTCTTCAAGAAAATTGGAGAGATGAAGGGAACATTTCATGCAAAAATGGGCATGATAAAGGACCAAAATGACAGGAACCTAACAGAGGCAGAAGAGATTAAGAAGAGGTGGCAAAATTACACAGAAGAACTATACAAGAATGAGCTTAAAATCCCTGATAACCATGATGAGGTGGTCACTGACCTCAAGCCAGACATCCTAGAATGTGAAGTGAAGTGGGCCTTAGGAAAGCTGAACAACAACAAAGTTAGTGGAGGTGACAGTATTCCAGCTGAGCTATTCAAAATCTTAAAAGATGATGCAGTAAAAGAGCTACACTCAATTTGCCAGCAAATTTGGAAAACTCAACAGTGGCCACAGGATTGGAAAAGATCAGTTTACATTCCAATTCCAAGGAAAGGCAGTGCCAAAGAATGTTCAAACTATCGCACCATTCCACTCATTTCACATGCTAGTAAAGTTATGCTTAAAATCCTACAAACTAGACTCCAGCAGTATGTGGATCGAGAACTACCAGACGTACAGGCAGGATTTCAAAGAAGCAGAGGAACTAGAGATCAAATTGCCAACATACGCTGTATCATGGAGAAAGCTAGGGAGTTCCAGAAATACTGTACATCTACTTCTGCTTCATTGATTATGCTAAAGCCTTTGATTGTGTGGATCACAACAAATTGTGGCAAGTTCTTAAAGAGATGGGTGTACCAGACCATCTCATTTGTCTCTTGAGAAACCTATATGCGGGTCAAGAAGCAACAGTGAGAACTGGACACGGAACCACTGATTGGTTCAAAATTAGGAATGGAGTCCGGCAAGGCTGTATACTATTGCCCTCCTATTTAACTTATATGCAGAGCACATCATGAGAAAGGCAGGGCTAGATGAATCAAGATTGCCGGGAGAAATATCAACAACCTAAGATATGCAGGTGATACCACTCTAATGGCAGAAAGTGAAGAGGAACTAAAGAGCCTCTTGTTGCAGGTAAAGAAGGAGAGTGCAAAACTTGTGTTGAAACTTAACATTAAGAAAACCAAGATCATGGCATCCGGCCCTCTCAATTCCTGGCAAATAGATGGGGAAGAAATGGAGGTAGTGACAGATTTTATTTTCCTGGGCTCCAAGATCACTGCAGATGGGGACTGTAGCCAAGAAATTAAAAGACGCTTGCTCCTGGGGAGGAAAGCCATGGCAAATCTAGACAGCACACTAAAAGGAAGAGACATCACCCTGCCAACAAAAGTGCGTATAGTCAAGGCTATGGTCTTCCCAGTTGCAATGTATGGCTGGGAAAATTGAACCATAAGAAAGGCTGAGTGCCAAAGAATTGAGGCCTTTGAACTATGGTGCTGGATAAGACTCCTACGAGTCCCTTGGACTTCAAGGCGATCAAACCAGTCAGTTCTAGAGGAGATCAACCCTGACTGCTCTTTAGAAGGCCAGATCCTGAAGTTGAAACTCAAATACTTTGGCCACCTAATGAGAAGGAAGGACTCATTGGAGAAGAGCCTAATGCTGGGAAAGATTGAGGGCAAGAGTAGAAGGGGACGACAGAGTATGAGGTGACTGGCTGGAGTCACTGAAGCAGTAGGCGTGAGCTTAAATGGACATCAGAAGATGGTAGAGGACAGGAAGGCCTGGAGGAACATTGTCCATGGGGTCACGATGGATTGGACATGACTTCTCAGCTAACAAAAACAACAACAACAGGTGCTATTCTCTGAATTCATCATGAACTCCATTTACTATTTCCACAGGAGCTGTCAACTCAAGAGAAATTGGGTCTTCAAGTTGACCTTTGGATTTTGCCCATCTTGTGGTCATTGAATTAACATACAATGTGAACAAATCATTATGCATGATACACAAAAGGTGCCTTAAAAGCTTATATTTAGTCTTTTTCTGAAAACAAGAAAGAATTGAACAAAGGGACTGTTTCTCTTTGGGGGACCAAAAGATTATCATGTCCAGTGGAATTCTGTTGTAATTTTGCAATAAAGCATCCTTTTCATTTGACCATTGCTGGAACCTTAGTGTTGCTCAGGAAATTCAGGTCCTCTGTACTGCTTTGCTGCACTACTATGCAATAAAATTGACTCAAAACTAAAGTTCGTTTTCTGTCCTTTTTTTACATGAAAACCTCCCTGCCAGTAAATGGGAAAAAATTCAAGAAGTGTGTTTACTGATTTTATAGCAGTGGCAGCTTCTCAGCCACAGCAATAACTAAAATCACCTTCACGTTCTTGTCTGTGAAGCCATTAAGTTGAGAGACATGCTGGTTTTGGCAATAAAGAAATCAAAGTGGTAGCACAGCGCTGAAGATCTGTGTTAAAGAACAAAAATCCACAAGCTGCTTCAAAGATCAACAAGGAACCCTGAAATTTCCTATCAATTCCTTTTCACAGCCCTGTGACATTTTCAACTTAAAACTATATTGCTTAACATCAAGGCACTTTGAAAAAGCTATAGTTGGAGAAAGTAATTTTGGAAGGAGATTCAGCAGAAAAAGATATTTTTTCAGAAAGGTTCACTGGAGAAAGATAATTTCAGAATCAACTGCCATGTTCTTTTGCTGTTGTTTGGTGACTTTTCTAAATAGCTCTAATGCCATTCTTGGCCACATTATCACTATATCAGTACCAGCTAAGTCCTTTGTACAAATTTTACAGAAACTATAGCTTTAGGCAATGTTATTCCAGGACTGTGAAGATCAAACAAGGCAATTTTGCTTGCAAGTTTCATCAATTTTGTACCTTATTATGACAAAAAAAATCCACATATGGAATCATAATTTGGCCCCACTTAAAATTTGTTTGGGGCTTTTTTTTAATAGAGGAAAATTTCATATAACAGGCTGAAATAAACCCTTCTATCTACATGTCTACCTAGCTAGTATCAGGCTACTTGCAGCAAATTAATGTCCATTTGTACTGTTTCAAGATACCAAAAGGCCGAAATAACTCCTCTTCACATGAATGATATTATCTGCTATTTGTTCAAGAACAAGAACCTCCTTTCATCTGCTTATTTTCCTGAGACCTTTTGAAAGGGAATACTCTGCATCATTTTTTTAATGACCCAAAACAAAGAGTTGGAAAATTACCAGCCTTCTTCCATTTGGTTTGATTGAGTTTCCATAGAAAATGATAAATAGTCAAGGTGGGGGGTAAGTCAGACACAGAAATCTATCTTCTGGAAGTCAGACATGGAAACCTACCTTCTTCTGGGAGTTCCCCTGACTGACTGCCTGTAAATCAGACTCTGAATTCAAACCTGATGCCTTTCAATACATGAGATTTCAACAGATTCCTGACAATCGTAGGAATGGAATCTAGTTCATCTGAAAGCCACCATTTTAAAGCGGAATGAACCAATAACCTAAATTGGTATAAGTCAAGTAACTAATCTATATACACTCTCAAAATAAGCCACCTTGAGCACAGTGGAATTTACTTTTGAGGAAACATGTCCAAGATTGCCAGGGATAGATTCATTCTTAGTTACCAACTTGGATAATGTTATTCATAAGGGTAGGACTAAACAGCTGTTAGGTTCTTCAAAGGAATTTCCTTTTAGACTTCACTTTTCTAAGTAAACTTTTTAAACTGTACTTAATCTTATCTGTTTTACAATTCATTTTTAAGCTGCGGGTGTTTGATTTGTTGTTGTTTGGTCACTTAGTTGTGTCTAACCTTTTGCGACCCCATGCACTGTAGCACACCCGGCTTCCCTGTCCTTCACTGTCTCCCAGAGTTAGGTGTTTGATACTATATGGTAAATTGTCCCTTTGTTATTATATATATATATATATAAAACTGTTGCAGAGAAAGATCATAGGGACTTTATCTAGAAATTATTGAGTAGATTCAGTCAACCTTATTTGAATGAACCTTTATTGTCTAAGTACAACCATGTATACACTGAGATTGGCTGAGCCTCCAATTCGTGCCCCCACCCCCAACTTACAGTGACACAAACCCTCCATCTTATTATACCATGTGAGCTAATTGCACAATGCACTGGCCTCACAAGTCAATCATGCATAAAGTTTATAAAATTATTTCCCGTTCAAAAGCCTAACAGCCCATGGATAAAAGCTGTTCTTCAGCCTGTTAGAATGGCTGGCTATATTCCTATATCTCCTACCTGATGGTAGGAGAATAAAGAGATACCGTCCAGGGTGTGAGTCATCCCTGAGAATTTTCCTCACTCTTCCAAGGCAGCGAGCCCTGGCGATGTCATCCAGTGGTGTCAGGGAACAGCCCACAATGTCTTGTGCTGTGCTCACCACCCTCTGTAATGCTTTCCTATCTGCGGCTGTCAGACCAGCATACCAAACCACAATACCATACGAGAGGACGCTCTCTATAGTAGACCGGTAAAAGAGGGTCATAAGCCGTTGTATCCTTGAAAGACTTTTAAATAATATGTGTGGGTTTGGGTGAATTATAAGGCCTTTGTGAAAGCCAGTAAAGTGGGTAGACCTCTCAACAGGGAGGCATTTCGAAGAACTGGAAGTAGGTACAGAGAAGATCCAATCCTGAAAAAAATGTGAACCTCCTCAAATGATCTCACTGATCAGAGAGTATCATCTAGACCAGGGATCTTCAAACTTGGCCCTTTTATGATTTGTGGACTTCAACTTCCAGAATTCTTCAGCAAAGGCACGTGCCTGGCTGAGGAATTCTGGGAGTTGAAGTCCACAAGTCATAAAAGGGCCAAGTTTGAAGACCCCTGATCTAGAAAGTTGTGCTTTTTCAGATCTCCTGCATCCAAACTGGCCCTCTGAATTGCTTTTAGCAAGATGGGATATGGCCTCCTGGGGTTCTTCCAAAAACCAACCTGCCTGCTGAGTTCTATAAAAATCAAACTTTCTGAATTAGATACAAAGGTGCCCTATGTTCAACGCGCCCTGTGCGTTCCCACAGAGGGGGTCTCCTCAGGGTGCCACCGATCAGAGAATGTCGATTGGTGGCCCCCAGGGGGAGATCCTTCTCTGTGGGCGCTCTGGAACTATGGAATCAGTTACCGGTAGAGCTCCGGATGGCACCCGATCTTCGCTCCTTTCGTCATGATCTCAAGACGTTTTTGTTTGTACAAGCCGGCCTAGCCTGATGGGGGATTGGTGGGGTTTTTTATTCTTGTATTCTTAATATTATCTTTGGGGTTTTATAATTGTAATATATCAATTGTTTTAAAATCGGGCAATTATTTAATTTCCTTTTAATATTTGTAACTTTGTATTTTATTCTTGCCCTGTGAACCGCCCTGAGTCCTCAGGGAGAAGGGCGGTATAGAAATATTATTAAATTAAAAATTAAATTAAACGTGTTACAATATTCCAGCCTAAAGTTACAAATTACCATAAGGTTAGTAAAGTTACTCTAAGGTTAAAGTTGACATATGAACCTACTCCTTCAGAGAAAATGTAATTCCATTCAGAAAGTAGAAACTCCTGCCTCTTTGGAATTATGTCCCCTCACAATAAACAACTCCATCTTGCCTGGATAGTGTTCAATTTACGGTCTCTCAAATAAGCTGGGGAGTATTCAGAGGAGTCACACTACTAGCTGAAGATATGACAGAGAAAAGAATTTGGGGACTATCTGAATATTGATAGATTCAAATCCTTCAATTATATTTTTTCAGAAGTTTTATGTAAATTTTGAAAAGCATTGGAGAAAGATTAGACCCTCGAGACACAATATACAATGCCTCCATTTTCTAGGAGAAATATCTCCAAGTAATAGCAACTGAACCTATCTGAGAAATCACAACAGAATTTCAACAAAAAGCAGTCCCTTCTGTTTTCAGGTATCTTGAGGCACTTGGAGTTTAACAAGAATTAACAGAATCTCACTCTTCTGCTGAAGGGGGGAACTGATGAAGACCATTTCAACTTTGTTCTTAAACCGGTTTGCTAGATCGAGATAATTGTGCCTTCCCCAGTCATACTGGTTACAACCACATGAGCTTCCTTAGAAGCTGTCTAATTTTGTTGTTGATGATAATAATGATATTATCCATGCAGTCATGTCCAACTCTTGATGATTCTATGGGCCAAGTCTCTCCTCATCTTCTGATCTTATATTGCAGACATGTCAAACACAAGGCCCGGGGGCCAGATCCGGCCCGCAAAGTGGTTTCATGCGGCCTGCGAAGCCATCCTGGAAACAGGGAGGGAACGGCCGCCACTGCCTTGGCCCTGGCCCAGAGACTCTCCTTCTGCCAGAGACCCTCAGATCTGTCCCACTCCTGCCCAGGCCCCCATAGGCACCCTTGATGCCAATGATGTAGAGCTGGCCACGCCCACCCAGTAGGCCATACGAACTCTAGCCATGCCCACCCAGTAGGCCACGCCCACCCTGGCCATACCCACCCGGCCCCTTGAGGGCAACCGCAATGCTGATGCGGCCCTCAATGAAATTGAGTTTGACACCGCTGTTATATTGCTTCTTTGGTCTAGTTATTCCAAGGAAGCAATTCCCTTTCCTTAGGTTGGCATTGATTATATTAAGTAAGTCTATATTTATGATGTTTACTTAGTCTACAGATCCTTGCAGCTCTTCCTATAGCCAGATGAACAGAGGTGAAATTGACAAGAGTTTCCCCCCCACACACCCCCAACGCTTTTTCTTCTCTTTGGCTAGATCATCTAACCCTCAAAGCACCCAGTTGCTTGCTTTTCTTGTATTTTTATTTTCAAAAGATTACCTTGAAATGGAACAGCTCACTTGGGCCCAGGAGTCTAGAGACAGGGCAATGTCTCCAGCGTTGCAAAAGAAAAAAAAATCAAATGTAGTTTCAGCTTCAAATGAGGCAGTTTAGAGCCAGAAAGAAGCTGACTCAGCTCTCACAAAGAGATCTGATCAGACAGATTGGGAGCCAATTTTTAACATGTGCAAAGTCCTAGTGTGGAGGTGCCCTTTCTCTAATTAAAATCAGAAGAGCATGTCTGCCACATGTTACATATTTAATGTACGGAGCGTGTGCTTTGATTCTCTGTAGAATAGGGGTGGAAAGCAAAGGGTAGATTCAAGATTTTTTTTGGTGAATATCTAAGTGACTTGCACTGGATCAAATTGAGGTTGTTCTTTTTTTAAAAAAATCCAAATAATTTAACGGTTGCAACAGTAAAGAGACTTTTAGTGTTATCCCAAATAGGCTGCTGAAACCAAGAACAGGGAAGGAGGGAAAGCAGGAGTGGATTTTTCTGTGAAAGGATGAGGAACATAGTTTTAACACTAAAAATACGTTCAAGGTCATCCTTAGTTCTGTTTCTGGCTCCACGCTTCTTTATTTTACTATGACCCAGAATGCTCCATATCAAGCAGGAATTTAAATCACACGAACAATGTAAAAATGTTGCAGGTTACATGTCAGATGCTATTTAATGCCAACTGCATTTGGAGGTTTATCATCACCAAGAGTTTGCCATCCTGGAGTACAATGGCAATTGCGTAACTATTGATTGATTTGTTCGTTTGTTTGTTTCCTGTGGCAGCAAGCATACCTAACACACCTTCCATCTCCTATTTTCCTGACAACAAAACCCTGTGAAGCGAATTAGGCTGAAAGAGAGAGAGTGACTGGCCCAAAAGTTACCCAACTGGCTTTCATGCCTAAGGCAGGACTAGAACTCGTGGTCTCCTGGTTTCTACCATGGTGCCTTAACCAGGAGACCAAACTGGTTCTAAAATTAAATTTTAAAATATTTATAAAGCTATAATAAAATTATACTCAATGTTCTAAGGTTTCATAACTTAAGTTATTCTCCAAAGCACCCGAAGGCAGGACAAGAAGCAACTGATGGGAACTAATTAAAGAGAGAAGCAACCAGGAACTAAGGAAAAATTTTCTGACAGTCAGAACAATTAATCAGTGGAACAACCTGCCTCCAGAAGCTGTGAATGCTCCAACACTGGAAGTTTTTAAGAAGAGACTGTACAGCCATCTGTCTGAAATGGTATAGGGCAGGGGTAGGCAACCTCGGCTCTTTTATGACTCATGGACTTCAACTCCCAGAATTCCTGAGCCAGCATGGCTGGCTCAGGAATTCTGGGAGTTGAAGTCCATGAGTCATAAAAGAGCCGAGGTTGCCTACCCCTGGAATAGGGTTTCCTGCCTGAGCAGGGGGTTGGACTAGATGACCTCCAAGGTCCCTTCCAACTTTATTATTATTATTATTATTATTATTATTATTATTATTGTTGTTGTTGTTGTTGTTGTTGTTGTTGTTGTTGTTATGCATATAACAAGTACTTAAGCATTTTAATAATTTCTAGATGTGAGATTTAAAACAATACTTGTTTTCCTTCAGCAATCCTAACCAGATAAGCAAAGCTTCCTCAGTGGGGCTTCTTTCATGAATGGCAAATGGATGTTAATCTGCCAGATTATTATCAGTCCATTGCCCCTAACAAATGCTATTTTTTCCCAGGGAAAACTATGGTTAGATTTTTTTTTAAAAAAAATCTTTTTGCCTCCTCCTATCATACAATAGGATAATAAAGTAGTTCCCTTTGGATTGTGAATCCTGTTCAGCAACCATTCTATTAATATTTTGTTTACAATTATCCTACAGTTTTAGTTGGGTACACTTGACTAGAGACAAAACATGGCACTTTTCTCACAGATCCAAGCAGCTGATGGGCAAAGGTTAATTTGACAGTACATGGACGTATTAGCTTGTCACATCTGCTATTATTTGCAAACAGATATATTAGTCTAATTAAATATTGCAAAAATTGACCTAAATTGTGCAGTGGTCTGCTACTCCATATATCTTGCCATTAATACACCTTGTTCCGTGTTTGGCTTTTCTATACAGATGCAAAATAACAATCTTAATTGTAATGCTAGTTATGCTTCTTGCATGCCATTGCTGGTATCTTTAATGCAAAATGCTGTTATCTTTAATGCAAAATGTAAAAATCAAATGCATGTGACATAGCCATGTGAATTTTCTATCAAAAGCAGCCATTCTTCCTCTGTTGACTTCATTGGTGCTTTAGCAAAATGATTATTTTCTTTGGCAGCTGTCTAAATGGTTTGCTGCAGTCTAATATTAAAATTCATTATTAGGACAAACAGTTGCAGCACATCAGTAGCCCATCAGGATTAATTAAACTGGAATCAGCAGCTGACTGCTAATCAGATCATTTGCAATTGATCACTACCAAGGCTGTCATCAAGATATTACTGGAGTCATCTTTTATTGTTGTATCTAGAATTTGCTACAAACTGAATAATCACATCAATTATGCTAAGTGGGCATAGAACATTTATTCAAAGAATCAAGTTTGGGGGATAAAATAGAAATGGAAAGCAAATTGATGGGAAGAGAGATTAGCAAGAGATCATTATTGGCTCTTAAATGACTGGACAGCATGGGAACAACATCTGCCAGAAACAGAGTAAAAGGAATATGTAGGACAGCCACCGACCAATATTCTCTTCGGGGGGGGGGGTTGTGCTGTAGAATTGGAGTTGAATTTCTCTTAACGTAAGATTTTAACGTTTTAAGATTCAGTTTGGTTTGCTAAATAAGGTTGGATCTCATAGATTAGAAATTATCATAAAATTAGAAATTAGTTTGGAAGTTATCATAATATTTTATTTCATTTATTTATATTATATGGACTGCTCCATTGTGTGAAGATACTAGTTAAGAACTGAGGAAGGATATCCCTACCACAAAACTCCTGTAAGCGAGGTTTTTATTTTGTTAAAAAAATAAATAAATTGAAACCAATATCAATGTTTATTATTCAAATGAGCTAATTCTTATTATTTAAATAAGCCTGTGCTGGCTACGTGGATATAATGTATGAAAATTATGAACTTATTTGAGGTCTTCAACTGAACAGAAAACCAAGAATAATCATTTAATAAACCTGCCTTTGCCTTCATCAGATCTTGTATATGAATACTTTTGTCACTTCTGTTTTTAATTGTTTTGATTCATTGAGTAAGAATGGATTCATAAATCCTAGCCTAAAGTATTCTAAACTGCTAGAATTCTAACATTCTAATCTTCCAAATAGTATAAATATTCTGAAGACAATAATGGCAAGAATAATGTGACTGGCCCTATAATGAAGCAGGCAGCAGATTTTGATTTCAAAGTCTTTGGCAGCTATTACTGTGGTTCATTGCACAATCAGCCAGATGTTTAGACCAGTGTTTTTCAACCTTTTTTGGGCAAAGGCACACTTGTTTCATGGAAAAAAATCATGAGGCACTCCACCGTTTTCCGCACCGTTGGACCTCCCCACGGTCGCTACACGAACGGTCGTAAGTCGAGGATGGCCTGTGTTCTCAAGGGGTTGGACTAGATGACCTCCAAGGTCCCTTCCAACTTATTATTATTATTATTATTATTATTATTATTATTATTATTATTATTATTATTATTATTAATTATTAGCCTCTTTATTTTATTTTATTTTATTTTATTTTGGGGCTTTTGTTTGTTTTTGCTGTGAAGGAAAAGGAAAGCTTGCATTTCTTTTTAATTTATCTTTCTGTATTTTCTTTTTTCTCTTCTTTTCTTTCTTCCTTCCTTCCTTCCCTCTCTTCCCTCCCTCTCTTTTCTTTCTTTATCTTCCTTCCTTCCTTTCTTGCTTTCTACTTGTTGTGGAAATTGGAAGCTACTTGCATTTCTTTTTAATTTTTCTTTCTGCATTTTTCTCCTTCATTTATTTTTGTTTCTTTCTTTTTCTTTCTTTCTTTCTCTCTTTCTTTTCTCTTTCTTTCTTTCTATCTTCCTTCCTTTCTTTCCTTCCTTTCTCTCTCCCACTTTCTTTCCCTCCCTCTCTCAATTTCTTGCTTTCTACTTGTTGTGGAAACTGGAAGCTACTTGCATTTCTTTTTAATTTTTCTTCCTGCTTTTTTCCTTCCTTCCTTCCTCTCTCTCTCTCTCTTTCTTTTCTATTCTCCTTTTTTTTCTTTCTCCCTCCCTTTTCCCCTTCCCCCTTTCTCCTTTTTCCCTTCCTTTTTTCTTTCTTTCTCACCTTTACCATCAAAAGCACTTCACTCCAGGGGGGGGGGAACCCCAAAGGTTTTTAATTGCTTTGGTCCAAAGGACATTTTATTATGCAACGTATCAAAAGGACAGGTTAAAAAAAATCAGCCATGTAATTTTTCAGACGCAAGCGAAGCCTCCAAGAGTGAAGCGGTCAGATCCCTCTATTTCGGGCTGGGGCGAGGGGTCGCGGCGAGCAAAGAAAGTGGAGCCAGGCAGCCGACCAGGCGGGAGTCTCGCATCCTCAGCCGCGCGGGGAGTAAGGAGTAAGCGGCGCGTGCTGGGGAAGAAGAGCTTTTTCGAACGTTGCAGGCAACCAACCACGCGACAGCTCAGGCGAGCCGGGCTGGCCGCCCGTCCGTCCTCTTCCGATAAGCGAGCCGGTCACCTCTCCCCAGCTTCTCTCTCTTCAGCAAGAGACCCTCCGAAGCCAGAGAAGGGGGCGGAGCTACGCTGCCGTGGAGCCCTGGTGCCTAGAGAGGTCGAGCCCACTTCTTTTCCCGGGCTTTTGCTTCCAGCGAAGTAGGGCCGTCAGCTTAGCCAAGGCTCCGGTGCCCAGCGCTCCCCGCCAGAGAGTCTTGCAGCGCCTCTCCGCCCGCGGCTGTTGCTCCTCCTCCTCTCACCGCTGTCTCCTAGGTCAGTGTTTTTTCAATTTTTCCCACGGCACACCAGGCAACAGTGGTTGAAAAACACTGGTTTAGACTATATTTGACATTTTTATCCACAAATCCAGACCTGGGGTAGGTAGATATTGTTGGGTGGTGTTAGAGGTACCATTGCAGGACGTAAGGCTGTTCCAAGTAAAACTGCCTTTTGCAATTCACTGTGGTGGTCCAGATGTTTTGGGAATTCATCCAGGGCATCTATTACTATTAGTACTATTTTTGCTTTCTTTTGCCACAGTCGTTCTACTTCTATTTGCAGGTCTTTTCATTTTTCTTTGTTCTTTCTTTTCTTTGGAGTTCTTGATGCCCTTCGAGCTTGGTTGTTTTCTTGCAGATGTTTCATTAACCAAACAGATAATATCTTCTGCGCTAGAAGAGAGTGGGTTTTTTGTCTGTTTACATACAGTAGGTTACTTTGTCAGTGTTGGTGGGAGTGTTGTTTTCTTCTTGATAGTTCTTTGATAAGGCTATTGTTTACTGTTTGTCTCAGTGGTTCCTTGACTGTATTGTTTATTGCTTGATTGTTGGTTGGTGTTATGTATGCAGGCACCTGCATAGCAACAGCCACCAGGAGGCGTTGACCTGAACGGTTTTGGCGGGAAACCCAGTTTCAGCGGGAAACCTAGGGCCAACCCCATTGGCTGTCCGCTTACCTGTCTAGGTATTTAAGGAGGCCAGGTAATCCTCATCCCCCAGTTCGCTACCCCCCCATCCAATAAAGAGCTGAACTCACACACCGGCTGGTGTCTCTTCCTTGTGTCGGACCCACTACACTACAGTGGCGACGAAGGTGGGATTGCTGCCGACAAGGAGCTGAAGTCACCGGGGAGTGCTCCACGAGCTGAAGGAAAAGGCATTTTCCTTCCTTCTCCCCCACGACCGCCAGCCGACCGGACCTGCCAACCGGACCACGCCGGTCACCGCATCCACAACCGAGACCTCACACCGCACCGTGACCGAGACCACACCAGCACCGCGATGGCAAGGGCTGGACAACCCCGCGAATTCAACACCCGCCGCCTCGAGACATGGGCCCGTTACCTGGCTCACGCCGAACTGTACATGCAGTTCAATCAGATCTCGGAGGACGGTGCGAAGGCGGCCGCCCTGCTCTGCATCAGGGGGCCAGTGCTGCTGGAGATCGCTGCGAACCTGTTTGCCCAGGAGGCCATCAACACCGTCGCGTACCGGGACCTTGTGGCCAGACTCAATGCCCACTTCAAGCCCCAGCACTCCAAAGTGGCCGCACGGTCGCAATTTGAAAAGAGGGACCAGCACCCCGACGAGACCAGTGCCGAATTCCTTGCCACCCTACGAGAAGCCGCCATCGCCTGCAGGTTCTCGAACTTGGAGGAGCGGCTATGGGACCGGCTGATTTGTGGCCTACGAGACAGGTGGCTGCAACAGCGCCTGTTCGAGAGGGAGGAGGTTTCGCTCCAAGAAGCCGAGGACGCCACCCTAGCCCACGAAGCGGCCTGCAGGGCCGTCCAAGCATGCCAGGAAACCCAGACCGGCAGCCAGGCGGCCAGCATCCACCGGCAACTTGCCACAGAGGAGGACGACCAGAGCATCGACCTCCTCCAGTGGAAGTCAACCCCCGACCAGCAAGCCAGATGCCCAGACAAGCCCAGGTCTCCCAGCAATGCCGCCAACCCTCAGAAGTACGCAGGGTGTGGTGGGAACCATGTGCGCAGCCTCTGCAAGTTGCGGTCAGCCACGTGTCGGGCCTGCAAGAAAACAGGCCAAATAGCCACGGTCTGTCGTAGCCGCCGCCCCCAAGAGGAGATCCACGAGCTGCAGCTGGAGGAATCGCCATTCGAAGGTACTGGGGCCCCAACCAAAACACGAATTGGCTATGTTGAGAGCCGGCTGACCATTAATCACACGGGTAGCCACCGGCTGCTCAAACCTAAAATTAGACTAACAATCCGTTTGCAAGGCATCCCTTGCAGCATGGAGCTTGACTCTGGATCAGCAGTCTCGATCATTTCGGACGAGACCCTTAACTACATAAATAGCCGGAGCAAGCAGCGGATTAAATTACAGCCTACAAATTTAACCCTGACCGATTTCTAGAACTCACCGGTCAAGGTAAGAGGGGAGGCCACCGTCTCGGTGGGGTTTAAGGGTCGCGAAGAGCACCTGGGGGTTGAACTAGTAGATGGCCGGAGAGCCAGCCTAGTCGGCCTAGACTGGTTCGAGGCCCTGGGAATCGCAGTCACCGGGATCCACCGGATCCAGGGGGACCCCATCGAGACCGTCTGCAAGGAGTTCGCAGACGTCTTCGACGGGACACTAGGCAGGTACACAGGGGCCCCCATATCGTTCAAGCTTAACTCAAACGTTCCTCCCATTAGGGTCCGGCCACGGCGACTCCCCTTCGCGCTCAAACAAAAAATAGAGCACAAATTAGATAAGCTGGTGGCCCAGGGAATCTTAGAGCCCGTAGATGAGGGGCAGTGGGAAACCCCCATCGTCACCCCCCTCAAGTCCAACGGGGAGATAAGGATCTGCGCCGACTACAAGTGCTCGGTGAACCGCGCCCTGAACCCGCACGCTTACCCGGTCCTCACGGTCAGCCACGTTCTCGCTTCCCTCCAAGGCGGCACCATCTTTGCAAGGCTCGATCTTGTGCAGGCGTACCAGCAACTCACGGTTACTAGGGCAACAGCTGACATTCAAACCATAGTAACACACAGGGGGGCGTTCCGGGTGAACAGGCTACAGTTTGGAGTTAGTGTTGCTCCTGGCATCTTCCAGGAAGTTATGGAGAGGGCACTCAAGGGCATTCCAGGAGTCTGCCCCTATTTCGATGACATCCTGATTGCAGGAGCGTCAGCAGAAGAACTAGCAGGTAGGCTCAGGGAGGTGCTGTCCAGGCTACGCACAGCTGGACTCAAACGTAAGAGGGAGAAATGCAGCATAGGTGTTCCCTCCACTGAATTCCTGGGGTTCAGAGTAGATGCCAGGGGAATCCACCCCACAGAATCCAAGGTGAGGGCCATCAAGCTAGCACCTACACCCAAGAACAAGACAGAGCTACAGGCATTCCTGGGCCTGTTGAATTTCTACCATGCATTCCTCCCACACAAGGCAGCCATTGCAGAGCCACTCCACAGGCTATTAGACAAGCAGGCAGCATGGGTCTGGACTGCCGCCCACGACCATAGCTTCAGGGCCTTGAAAGCACTACTGTCGGATAAGTCCACAGTAACCCATTTCATCGAGTCCAAGCCCATTTGCATCGCATGCGATGCATCCCCTTACGGTGTGGCCGCAGTACTCAGCCACCTTGAGCCCAATGGGGCACAAATCCCCATAGCCTACAATTCCAGGACGCTGTCTGGAGCAGAAAGAAACTATGCCCAAATCAACAGAGAAGCCCTGGCAATCATGGCAGGTATCAAAAAATTCCATGATTATCTGTATGGCTACCTCTGGTGGCCAGGGCTGGACAAGGACATTGAGGAATGGGTCAAGGCCTGTTACACGTGCCAGAGATCCAGACCAGAAATGCCACACACACACATGCACAGGTGGGAGGCCACACACACACCCTGGTCCCGCATCCATGTTGACTATGCAGGGCCATTCTAGGGCCAACTATTCTTAGTAGTGGTGGACAGCCACTCCAAGTGGTTGGAGGTAGTCCCAGTGCCCAACATGACCTCGGGGAGGACAATCCAGGTGCTCAGAGCTCTCTTTGCCACACACGGCCTCCCCGACGTAATTGTGTCTGACAATGGGCCTCAGTTTACCGCTACTGATTACCAGGCGTTCTTGAAGGTGAACTGGATTAGGCATGCCACCTCCGCGCCCTTCCATCCATCGACCAACGGGCAAGCCGAACGGATGGTAAGGACGACCAAAGACACACTCTGGCGCATCATTAGCGGGGACTGGCACCACAGACTGGCGAAATTCCTACTCGCCCAGCACACTACACCATGCGTTGCTACTGGGAAGAGCCCAGCAGAACTGTGATGGGGATGGCGCCTCATCACCAAGCTGGACCGTTTACACCCAGACCGGGTAGCAGCCGAGACGGTTAGGTCACCACCACTATCATCATCTTCAGCGCCATCATCACCAGCACACAGAATTCTCAATGTGGGGGACCTGGTCTGGGCAAGGAACTATGGGGCAGGGCATCCATGGGTTCCAGGAACAGTGGTTGAGATAACTGGACCCCTCTCCTACATCGTGGGAGTGGAGGGGGACAGACACATAAGGCGACACATCGACCAGCTCAGACCACCCCAGGAGAGGCCAGCCCAACCAGAAACAACACAGAGCAGGAACCAGAGGAGGAGGGCCTCCTGAACCCAGTTCTGTTCAACCCAGCACAGAGGCCCCAGGAACCAGCTGTCCAAGCCCAGGGCCAAGCCACACCCAGACGGTCCACCCGGCCCCACAGGACACCTGCCTACCTGTCGGACTATGTGTGCAAATGACCCTTACACAGTTGCATTGTTTTTTATTATTGACACACAGTGTATATAGTTATAGTTAGTTGCAAGTTGTTTCATTGTTATGTGGTTCTTCTCTAAGGGGGGAGGGGTGTTCTGTATGTAGGCACCTACATAGCAACAGCCACCAGGGGGCATTGGCCTGAATGGTTTTGGCGGGAAACCCAGTTTCGGCGGGAAACCTAGGGCCAACCCCGTCTCTTCCTTGCGTCGGACCCACTACACTACAGTTGGTATTAGTCCTTCCTCTTGTATTGTGTTGTCTCCAGATATTGCCATATACATTATCCTGACTTTTTTGATTTTCTTATTGACAACTGTTAAGTTGGGGTGTTATGTAGAAGGTGCTTGTTTGTTTGAAAAGTAAAGGCCCTTTGTAGTTAGTATGCACAATCCTTCCTCCTCCTCCTCCTCCTCCTCCTCCTCCTCCTCCTCCTCCTCCTCCTCCTCCATACCAGAACCAAATGGAATGTTCTACTTCACCTACAGACAATAAAGTCTTTTAGATAAATCTTTGTCATACATATCCACAAAATTATAGGCATGCTTTCTTTTTTTTTCCTTTTTTTCTATTAGTAAACTACAGAATAGTATTTAATTCCTCATTTTTATAGTATGATTATCTATCAAAATTTAACAAGGTCATCAGAATGAATCTTTCACAGCACATCCTCTAGAAGAAGATAGTGTAATAAAGTCATCAAATCTTCATTCTATTGTTTTTCTGTGGATTATTTCAAAGTCTTAAATGTTCAAGTGAATCTTGCAATTTTACTAAGTTTTAAGGTAAAAGACTTTTTATATTAGTCTAATTAAATTAGACTAACTTCATGTGAAGAGCAAAATTATTTCTAATTATTATAATAATTAGAAATAATAATAATAATAATAAATAATTATTAAAATTATTTCTAATTACAAAATTATTTTGTAAATAGGGCTTTGATGTTCTACTGTAGACTCCATTAGGGGACAACACTGGCTAGTGCAGGGGTAGGCAACCTTGGCTCTTTTAATGACTCGTGGACTTCAACTCCCAGAATTCCTTAGCCAGCCACACTGGCTCAGGAATTCTGGGAGTTGAAGTCCACGAGTCATAAAAGAGCCAAGGTTGCCTACCCTTGGGCTAGTACACAGGTCTGCAACCCGCGGCTCTAGAGCCGCATGCGGCTCTTTCAGCCGTCTCCTGCGGCTCCCAGTCCTCTGCCATGTGCAGTCCAAAAAAAAAAAGTGGGACTAAAAAAGTTCAACCAATCAATTCAAATATGCAGGGTAGGTGCATACCTTGCCTTGGCTCCACTCTTCAGTCAAACCCTGTTCTGCGCATGCGCGCATGTACACACATGCGCACCCATTTTTTGCGGCTCCCAGTTTTTCCTTTTGTGAGGGAACCGGTTCCGAGTGGCTCTTTCACTGTTTCATGTTGCTGACCTCTGGGCTAGTGAAATGAATAAGTGAGATTAAACCAATCCTCTCTCTTTCTGTCTAGATTCCCCAGCAGCCAATTTCAGAAGAAAATGGATAAGCTGAAATAAGAAGGGATGGAAGAATGTGTCATAGTTAGAAAATATCACTAGTGTTGATTTCTATTTTGAATACGATATCTCTTTACTAAAACAGCTTATAGCGTCCTTATTCCTTGTTTTGCTGATTGGGCATTCAGGGAGCTACAGCTGTAGCACTTCCCCAAGTAGAAAACCACTGCTCCAAATTATTTCACGATAAAAGCTTGCCAACCAAATGTGGGTCTTATTCAGCTGTAGTTATGATCAGGAATGGTGGGTCTGGATGAAAACATGTTCACGTTAGAAGACAGAACAGATGTGTTTAATATGGACAAATCATATATGTTTTTCCTATGTAGAAGGCTCCTTCTGTTGCAAGATTATGACAAGTGTAAAGGCATATCAATAGATCTTTGTGTCCTGCCAACAAGATTAAAAATAATATAAATAGATGAACATCTTTCAAATAGACCCCAGATTACCATATTAAAATGTTTTGTTCATCTCTAATTTTATTCCCTGGGATATTTTTGTTTCATTTCTTCCCTTCCAGCCTGGCCTACTCTCTTGAATATAATTTGCTCTTTTTTAAAAAAAAGATCACCTTGGTCACTTGATAGGTGAATAATGATAGGTATACATAAGAATAATCAATGATCTTTGTTTGATTAATTTTTATTATTAACTTTACATTCCACATTGCAGTCAAGAGATTGTGCTTTAAAAACAGGATGTACTTAAATCTCTGCCCTTCAGCTTTTCATCAGGAATGCCCTTGAAGTCTTTTGACTTCCTGCCCTTTATATGAGAACGTGCTAAGAAAGGGCCTGATAACTAAAGCCCTTTAAAAACTTAAAGGGCGGACCCTGTGTATTTGTGCACTTCATGCTTGTTAACCATTTTATGAGGACACTCATAAGCAAAGCATCTTTGCATCCAGTGAAGCCCATCATCACTTTGTGCAAGACAAATAAATAAAGGGGAGCAGGGGGGAGGAGGGGGGGGAGAGAGAAACCCCAGCTAGCACTAAAACCAGGAGCTGGTTTTTGTTTGCTTTTTAAAAAAAACACAACTGACCAATGCACCTTCCAGCGCTTCCCCCTGGATTCTTTTGCACAAAGAATATATTGTTATCAAGCCCATTATAAGGCTTTTCTGCTTTGCTACACTCCACCCGACTCTAGGGAAACTAGCTCTAGACTGTATCAGAAGAGTCCATCAGCAGATCACAGCTGACCCACTGCATCTGGGAAAGAATGCTTTGGAACACTCTGGCTGAATAGGCAGATTTTCCAAATGTTTTAAATCCATTTTGAGACAAAGAGAGGAGACGCTAAGAAACGGAGGGGCCCTACAAACATTAGGCAACGTGATGCCCATTTCTTTAGAAAGTTGACATTAGAGGCTTTCTGGTTGATGGCATCCTCTCCCAGAATGAGGCGAGGGGAAAAAGACCAAGCCACACGCACACAGGCACAGGCACACACACATAGGCCAATTAAGCAGCAATTGAAGAAAAGCAGACAAGAAATCACCGCAATGTATTAGCAGAATAGCTCAGAGGCTTTTCATTTTGGGACACAAAGAAGGAAGAGAGAAGGCTGTTTTCTTTCCAAACCCCTTTTAAAAATGGTAACTGCCTCCTGCCCTTGTAGATGTATTACTTATGACATCCCAGTTTTCATCCCTTCATGGTTTTACATTAGAGCTAAATCTCTGCAGCTTGAATCTCACGGCTGAGTTAGCTAGGGCCCATAAAATATTGAAACCTTTAAAGCAACAGCCAAGCAGGTTGAGGGAAGTTCATGTCCAAAGCTCAGCTTTAGATTCTGAGACATCCCAATTGGGTGGGGGGTGGGGGGGGAAAGAAGGGGGGCTCGATAAAAATTTTCATAAAAATGAGCCGAGGATATTGCTAGCATGCTTCGCAGCCTCTATATGAAAACTTAATCTGAGCTAATGGAAAGGATATGAAAGCCATTCTCAACTCAAACACAGTCAGTGCATAATTCATAAATTATTGTCAGAGTAGTGATTCCGCTGCAGGATTTATTCTCTCTTGGATAGATGCAACGAGAGGGAAAGTGGGACTTTTTGACCTTTAATGCCAGTACATTTCACAGTAGAGCTGTCAATATAACCAAGTAAAGTGGTCATTTCTCCAAACAGTAACCAGGTGTTGATTCTGTGCTCATGGCCAGCTGGTATTAACATACCTTGTAGGTTACTTGCAAACTGTTAAAGGACTAGCTTTCCAGAGCAAAGAATGAAGCTATATTAACCAAAAGAAACTCAATAAAAGCAAACTATCAAGCCTTGTATCAGCTGCCCTTACTTCTGAATTATCTTTCCAAGACCATTTTCCAATTAAAAAATCATCCTGTGTCGTTCCAGTGGAAAACATTCTGTGAAGAAATATTGATGAAGTTTCTCAGGCATTCGGGTTGAGTTGTCTGGAAGTTGAGTCATGACAACTGGAGATCTTTTCGTTTTGGTTTGAAACATTTGGCTGCTTATCCAAGTAGCTTCTTCAGCCTGAGCATGTTGGTTAGGGGGACTCCACCATGTATGTCCTCCATGGTGGCTTCAATTCTCACCTAATCTGAATAGGCTCATTAGGTAAGTTGAGAATAGCTGCTCCTAAGTCCTTTCTTCTAGGTGGGTCTGTCCATCCTAAAGATTATATATCAAAACACAAGAAGAGTAACGTAGTGTGCGAAGTCCAGTGTGGTGAGGAGTCTTCAGAGGTCTACACTGGAGAAACCAAGCAGCCTTTACACAGGAAGAAGCAACACCACAGGACCAGAATTATTTTTATTTATTTATTTATTTATTTTAATCCCATTTATATCCCACCCTTCTCCGAAGACTCAGGGCTGCTTACAATCTAAGCACAAATCAAATGTGCTTAGCAATAGCCTTCATTCTATGTATATGCCTGCTTATTAGGGCTTTCGCACCCCCCAAGCAGCATTAGTACAAAGTCAGCTTATTGCCCCCAACAATCTGGGTCCTCATTTTACCTACCTCGGAAGGATGGAAGGCTGAGTCAACCTTGAGCATGGTGGGATGCAAACCTGCAATAATTGCAGGCAGCTGGTGTTACTTAAGGAGGCATTAGCCCACTGCTCCACCAAGGCTCTTTTTAGAATCAACAGTATACCTTCATGTAAAGGAAAAAGGTCACCCTTTTGAGGACCATAATTTTCACATTTTGGATAGGGAAGATAGCTTTGAGAGAGGAGTGAAAGAATCCATTTACACTGAAGTGAAATCCAGTAGAGGTGGATTCCTCAGACACAACCTGTCCCCCAATTTTATGTTGCTCTTGCATCAGTGTCCAGGAAGAGCAAGACATTTTACAGTTTCACCAGGAAGGTCACACTTATGAATCCACTTAGAACAGGGGTCTTCAAACTTGGCCCTTTTATGACTTGTGGACTTCAACTCCCAGAATTCCTCAGCCACATTAACAGATTGCCAGCATTCTAGATTATTTTTCCTTTCCTGCATATCAAACCAATGTTTTTACTTCTCTCTCTATTCTCACATGATTAAGCTTCTAAAAATAAGCCAAGCAATGAAAGAAGAAGGAGTCAACGTAGAGCATCCATGGTGGAAGGGCAAAAAAGTCAAGATGGCAATTATGACCACACACAAAGCCTCATACTCTTTTTCACTTGCGTATTTACTCATGCAAAGAGGCACAGAACTGGAATTGTTTGGTTACAGTTGTCATTTCTTTCTTTTTTTTTCTGTGAATGGTTCTTGAACACAATCCTAACTCCCCTCCAGTAAAAAATGTCTCAGCTGAAACACCATTAGTCCTCACTTGTACTTTTAGAAAAGAATAAAGTATTGTAATCCGTTTCAAAAATTCTTAAAGAAAAGAAAATATTTTCTTTACATACATATTGCAAGGAGACTTTATAAAAACATTTTTTGTTTATAATGAAAAGTAGAATGCACTTGGGGATTATTGAAAGCTCTTGCATTATCAGTAATACTTTATCAGTCCCTTATTTGCAGATTTTTAACCAGATCTTTGTATTATTTTTTTCCAGCACAACACGCTCCACATCTTTCAGATACTGTTGTTCCTTTATCACCATCCAACATTGCCACTGTTGTTCAACACGGCTAGAAAAGACCAGGATGAGAAAGGCTGGATTAGACCTGATTACAGAAGCTGATGCTTTCTTATTTTTGCTTATTTCCTTCACCATGTTCAATTTTCCAAAAAAGAGACAGATTTAGCATATGGATATGTTTTGGCAATACATTCGCACAAGGGACTAATATACTAGAAGCTGATATTAGTATACCAGTGAGGATTTACTTGGAGACTTAGATTTGTCAGGGTTTTGGACACTTTGCTATGCAGCTCCGGTCAGGGGTATCCAAGCAGAGATTTAATAAACATGAATCTATTAACTTCAAAACAGTGGAACACATCTTAACTCTTGCATGTATAGGTGCTAACTAAGAAGTATAGATAGGTCCAGCCTAGCCAGAATTTATAGGATCATTGTTTCCTTCTGAATCACTTGAACTTTCTTTCATGTAGCATGTACAATGCAATTCTCAAAAGCCGACAACT
The DNA here is from genome assembly GCF_947247035.1 of Vipera ursinii. Lineage (NCBI taxonomy): Eukaryota > Metazoa > Chordata > Lepidosauria > Squamata > Viperidae > Vipera > Vipera ursinii. The sequence continues at coordinate 81,856,334 of NC_139516.1, read as the reverse complement.
CTGAAATCAAGTTTGCACACACCAAAGGGCATGGAAACCCCAACGTATCTTTTACACACTAGTTGGTACACCACCCTGGAGTTGTTCTTTGCATTGTTGGAGTTGACTGTTACATTAAGTAGATCTGGATAAATACAGTAAGAACCAATTCAGACTGATGATTGTTGATTAGGAGTGATCTATTCTTTCTTTTTTTTCTATAATATTTAATGTTGGGATCTGTACAAAACAGTGAATTTGTTGGAGATTTGAATTCAATAGGAGCCTTGTTAGAAAATGTGCTCCTGAAAAATAAGGAGACTTAAAGAAATACTAGGATATTAAATAGCCAGATATCCTATTTAAAAATGCTCGTGTATAGAGTGATACTGAATGGGGCATCAGAACCTGGCATAATTACTGCATAATGCTAACTGATGTTCATTGTATATGAAATAAAAGCTAGATTTATTTTAAAAACCCATCTAAACTACATCTTGAAGAGAAAGATTGAGAGAAATGGAGGGGGAAGTTCTCTTAAATCCAGAAACTTGTGTAACTAACCATAGGACAGGTGAAAACCAAGCACATGGGGAGCCCATGAAGACCCTTTCCCTCATCAGTCTCTTGTCATTCACCTCATGGGTCAACAATAGCTCATAGGCAAGATGACGCCATTTCCAAGATAATTCCCCAACATTCTGTGCAATATCTTTACGTACTCTACCAAAAACTTCACATTAATTATTCTTATACTGAGGAATAACCCAATGCAAGAAGTGTCTTATTTAATTTATTTTTAATCCACATCTTTTTTTTGAATGACATTCTTCTGTTTGAATGACAATATAATGATAACATAGATATTTAAAAGTAATTAGGCAGTGAACTAGTTAACTCTGCAGTGTTGCTCAATTTATCATTTTGAGAAAAGAAATATACTAACTGCTTCTTCTCTGTCATAACACACATAAATTCCCGATTCTTTTCGCATCGTGTTTTTTTAACTCGCTAGAATTTGGAGAAATCATTTCGAAGGAGTGCAAAAGCAATGGCAAATATGCCACACGGAGCTAATTTATGATTTATGTTCCATTATTTAGTCTGACTACATAGCCTTAAAAGATGCCAAAAAGTAAAAGATGCGGAGGTGAGCTTTGATTTCATAGAAACTGACGGCATCTTCTCTCCTGTCTTCATCTGCGTTGGTCAAGGGGGGGAGGAGAAGGAGGGGAGTGTGTATGTGTGTGCTTGTTGCAGCTGGAAAAGTTAACATGCATAAATGGCACTCTGTGTTTGTGTGTGAGTGCGTGTGCTTGTGTATGCAAAAGGTTGTAAGAAGTCATAAGATTTTCAGCCAAGGCAATGCAGCATGCAAAGGGAGCAATTTCCAACCGTCCAACATTACTTCAGGTGATACAGTTCATCTTTTTCTGACTTACAATGTTAAAATGTGCCCACAGCTGAGGTGTTCAGGGATTCCACTTGCCATCAATGTCCAGCTACAGAAAATAGAAAAACCTGAGAGATGTCCCAAGGCTCAACATATTTACTTTTTCAGCTGCTCTGATTTCCTTCAGAATGCACCTTTGGGAATTTGGGTCTTCGTTTGCTTTAGTTTCTTATAGTATTTCTTGTCATCTTTAAAAACCCATTACTGGCTACAGAGGCAGCTTCTACCAACTTCCATTTACGAGGGTTTCAGTCGGCCTAATAAACCTTTCCAAGGTGAATTGACTGATTCCCTTGTAGCCCAGTCCTGAGGTTAAGATAACATTTTAATTAGACGTGGTGGCCACAGCTTGAGAAAGGCTGAATTCAGCAGAGATATAAATGCTATTCTCACCTGAGAAATTCATAGTATTATTAGTGCATTGACTCTCCCAGAAGAGAAAGCTGACATGTTAGGAAGAATAATACAAGTCAAATATAAAAAAAATAAGATATAAAAAAGAGATTACCAATAATTTGCCCTATCTAGAGTACGTATGCAGTTGTGTATTTTGTTTTTGAACACATTAATTCAAAAATGCAGCATCTTACATAATCATTAATGAAAGCAGGATTAGTAAGAAAGGGGCTGAGGACCCTTTGTATTGCTCTGTAGATAGAAATATGTTTAGTTTGCTAGGTTAATATAATTATTAACTTCAAAAATTGCAGAATGTGTCACAAGACTTCCATCTATTTAATAAGAGGGATATCAATTATAAACATCCTTATTCAGAGGCAGGTTCTATTGCAACCATAGATACACATAGAATGAAGAACATAATTTTTTTAAAAAGAAAAAATATCAAACCCTCATCCTGGATGCCCATAAGGCCTTATAATGGATGAAGGGTCTATAATGTGGCTAACTAAGATGAATATTGACTCAAAAGAACCTGGGTTTCCTGCATTAATATCCCCAACCCTAGTCTGGATTCTTGATCTACTTTAATTGATGAGTCTGTTTGTCACATTGAAAGATTAGCTGTGGGGGGGGATTTTCAATATGATTTTAAAGGCAGATTGGTTTTGATAATGAGAGAACCATGTATTGGCTACCACACTGCCACATTTGTGGCCAGATATCACAAGTAAAATGGTTTTCCTATGCATATCAAGTCATGTACTTTGAAAGAAAGAAAAACAAATAAACAATGTCTCTTCCAGATCCAATGCCTGTGAATTCATCCAATTCCTGACTAAGGTCTTGAGGCACACTTTCTTTTCAAGTCAACGTTGTGCTTCCCAAGTTTGCCTGGAACAAAGCAACCATTTCATCCCTCTAAAGTTAATGACATATTGAAACTATAATCATAGTCTTGCAATATGTACTGTCTTTCATCCAGATTTGTAAACAGTTCAAAGTCTCCCATAAGATGGCAAATCTCCAGTGTCCTGTTCTCCCCTGTAATTAAAGTGGGCAGAATGTAATGAGGAAAAAAATTGAAAACAAGCCATGGAGAAGGTATGTCACTAAACTATAAATTGCATTAAATGACTTTATCAATAGCACAGTCCCACAATTTGCATATTAATTGTAGGAAGGTGTTAATTTGAGCATTTTAAGCCTGCATTCACAAGCTTGTTTACAAGCTTTGTTCCACCTGGACCTGTTTGGAGGTCTGTCAAAAACCTAACAAGCAGAAAAATATTGCATTGGAAAATACACATGCATGTTTAATTAAGCTAGGGCCACTGAACATTTCTCCATATATTTAGCTGTTGAGATTTCAGCACTACCAGACCATCAGGCATTATCACCTTTTGAAGTATTGCAGATTCTTTAATATTTAAAGCACAGAGCAGACTTTTAATATAAAATTCTAGCAGACCATAGAAGATTAAAGATGCATTATAAATGTGACAGTTTGCAAATGGCATGGCAGTATTAAAAAGAAAACCCCTTGATATTTTACAACATATTTTCCAGGTGTATCCTAAATTATGAATACAATTAAATAGCTGTAATTATTCTCAGGGAACGGGCTGCAGTTGAAATGCCCATCCCCAGTTTTTTAAAAAGTGATCAACTCTTAATACTGAGAAGTACTAAGTCTGTGTTGCCAGGTTTTTTAAACCTCTTTCCTTCATCAGAAAACAAAAGCTGATACTAATGATTAGGATCCATTCAGGATCTTCTATAACATAGCAGAGATGCATCTCAGATAAGCAATATGTCAATTTGCTGATAGCAGAGATTCAGTTCAGTGATATTCATAAAGACATTAAAGATGCCATGTAATGTATTGCATACATGGTGTATGTAACTGAATATATCTATAGGTGAATCTATAACAAAATCTCATGCAGATTTTGGGTTGCACACTTAACCATGTCCATTTATCAAAGTTGTCCTTCTTTTAAAAAAGACAGATACAATCCCATGTACAATGATTATATAATCAGTGTGTTTATGAGCAAAACTGAAGTGTTCTTTCCACATTGCCAAACATTTCTCCTGGCTTTTTTCTAAACTGTCAGAATTAAGAAGCAAAGTAAAGATAGATGGTCTAGGATGGTCCAATTATTTTTTAAATGAAAACATTATGAAGCACTATCTCTTGTAACAATATTTGGAGTTCCAAATTTTTAATGAGAAAAGTGTATTATAATTTATAGCTTAGTTCAGACATGTCAAACACAAGGCCCAGGGGCCGGATGCGGCCCACAAAGTGGTTTCATGTGGCCCGCAAAGCCATCCTGGAAACAGTGAGGGAACGGCCCTCACTGCCTTGGCCCTGGCCCAAAGACCCTCCTTCTGCCAGAGACCCTCAGATCTGTCCCACTCCTGCCCAGGCCCCCTTAGGCCCCCTTGATGTGAACGATATAGAGCTGGCCATGCCCATCCAGAAGGCCATAAGCACTCTAGCCACGCCCACCCAGTAGGCCACGCCCACCCTGGCCATACCCACCCGGCCCCCTGAGGGCAACCGCAATGCTGATGCGGCCCTCAATGAAATTGAGTTTGACACCCCTGGCTTAGTTGAAAGACTTTATGATTTGGCCCTGGGTACATCTACCTGAGGATTCAAAATCAGCGCCTCTGAACCTCTCTGATACTTTGATGTTGTTTTGGCTCTGTTCAAGGGCTGTACCAATGTATTTCTGGCTCAACTGCAATGTATAAGAAACAACAGTAAAAGTAGTTTGTTTATCTGAAATAATAAAACTTTGTGCAACCTTCAGGTGATCCATTTCCCACCTGTTGAAATTTCTCTTTTATCCTGCCTCTCAGACTTCAGCAATTTCAAGTAGGAAGATTATATGATCCTGTATCCTCCTTATAAGAACCCTTGGGATTTCATTTGTTTGTCTACTGTTGCATATTGCTCAACAATTGGACAGGGCTAGTGCAAGCAATTTATCTTATTTCCATTTTGTTTAGAGTGTGTATGTTTGTTTGTTTGTGTGTGTGTGTGTGCCTCTCTTTGAGTCAATTTTGTGGTTCCTGCCATTTTCTTGACAAGGTTTATCAGAAGTGGTTTGCCATGCTGGCTTCCTAGGACTGACACAGAGTGACTGGCCCAAGGTCACCAAGTTGACTTCATGCCTAACATGGAACTCCCTGTCTATTGATGCCTAAGCACTACACCAGGGGTAGGCAACCTTGGCTCTTTTATGACTTGTGGACTGGCTCAGGAACTCTGGGAGTTGAAGTCCACGAGTTGTAAAAGAGCCAAGGTTGCCTACACCTGCACTACACCAAACTGGCTCTCTTACTGTTTTGTTTTGTTTAGATTTTTATCCTGCCTTTTTCATATACAACTCAAGGGAGAAAAGATATCAGTGCTCCTTATTATTATTTTCCCCCTAACAACAACCCTGGGAAATGAATTGGATTGACAGAGAGTGACTGGTCCAAAGTCACCCAGCCAGCTTTCATGCCTAAGGCAGGACTAGGACTCAACAGTCTCTTAGCTTTTAGGCCAGCACCTTAACCCACTACACCAAATTGGATCTCTGTTTGGATGGGGTGAGATTTTTTTTATTGCAAAACCTGCAGCAAGTTAAAGTGGGCAATGGATTTTCTCTCCTTGTTCAAAGCAGTTTATAGACAGTTGGAGATCACCTTCAAACTCTCTTTGAGGGATTGGGGAGTGGAAGCAATGACAATCTGGAAATGTTTGTAGTATGGAAGCTGCAGTATAGTAAGGGAACAGCATATACATACCCAGATTGATTGACTGATTAACTTTGAAGACTGCCTGAATCACAGTTTGCCACACAACCACTGTGAGATGGCTTACATCCATTAAAGCAAAGCTCAAAAGGAAAACCAATAAGAAGAGAACAGTATAGTTCACAGAAGCTCACATTGAGGAAAGAATTAAGCAAGTTAAGCTTGTATATACATCACATCTTTTCTTGTATGTTCATTAAGCCTTATATTTGCAGTAGATATCATGGCCTTATAGCATCCTACCTCACCTGGGGCCCTCCAGATGGGTTGGAGGTAAACTCCCAGTGTTCCCATTATGAATGCTTACAGACATGGCATATATTTTGGAATCTGTCAGCTTCTTAACTCTCTTGACAAGTCAATATATATTGCACCATTTTAAGCTGGACAAAACCACCTCTAGCTGTCTCGCTTCTTGAGCATCCAGGAGCAAAATATATTTTGATTTCTGAGGCTGAAAATCCCCCAAGACCTTTCCTTCTTGGCAGAGGAAATCCAGTGATAATATCTAGAGCTCACCCTGAGTTTAAAGTTGTAATCCCATAAAAAATCCAAGTGACATGGGGGAAAATATGCAAGTTTTGTTATTCCCAAGTGCCCTAAGCATTCATGGTCTAGATTCGAACAGTACTTTTTCAGGTTCATTCTTGATTTTTATTATTTATACTTTTTCTCCCCAGAAAATCAAATTATCTTGACCATTAACAATGAGCTGACAATGAGAAAAGAACAAAATAAAACACTGCTTAGCCTCAATCTAACAACCTTGTCCCTTCCCAATGGTCTACACAGCTTCTCCAAATCCTTTGGTGCTGTCTTGGGCTAATATAAAATATATGGTGGGAGAGCACTCATCTGCCACTAAGGATATGTTAGCAAGAACTGTAATTGGCAATATCAGTGAGCAGTGCTGTGTGTAAATTTTCCCCTATTTTGTGGTAAAGAAAAGTAGAAGAGTAGAAACCATGAGTTTCAATAGCAGAGAAAGGGGTTCAGTGATAAAACATACATGAAATTACCATAGAAATACTATGACTTGAAGTATGTAAGTCAGACATTGGGACCCAAGAACATAATTGCATTATTTGCATAGTGATGTCACTTCATGCGTGTCATCATTTTAACATCATCAAAGTTTGTGGCAGATGCCATTAGTGAAATCCATTTCAACAGTTTCCTCCTGAAAATTTCTTGGGCTTGAAATTCTGTTGTTGTTGTTGTGTTTTTTTTTCTTTTATAATGAAGGGTATGATTGTTTATTGTTGCTTTTAAAGTAGTGATACCGGGTGATATTGGCCTAACCATCACTTTGTATGCCCCATATCAGAGCACTGTTTATATGATGTGCATGAAGGCACACCACTTCTTTTCCCTTTCTTAAACGATGGTGAATATTTGGCAAAATGTCTATAAAGTGAAAGGAAAAAAAATCCCAGAGTCTTCTGAGAAACTTTGATTCAGTCTGTCTCAAAGGAAAGGGCCTTGTAAGAATCCAGGAAGTCTTCTATCTCGATAGTTGCTTGTGCATAAAAGCCATTATATAGGGCAAGAAATGAGATTTCACCTCATCATGGACTTCAGATTCTCTCTGAGTACAGAGAGAATAAAAACCTCATTCTGATCCCAGGGATCAAAATCAGTTATATTTGTTTGTGAGGTCTGGAATTTATATTCTACTTTTCTTCCAACAGATGGCACTAACACAAGAGCAATGTTTCAGTTGTCTACTTTGGTATTTGCATGACTTAATAACATAGCTAGCTAAATTCTGTGCTATCTTTACTAATTTAATTTTCTATTTTCATAGCTACTCAGAAGAGAAGAGAAAACAATACACAGACTGTTGCACAGACACAAGTCACTACATTGCTTTTTTTTGGGGGGTAGGCTTGACTGAGCAAAGAAAATAAAGCATTTACTTTGTCTCACATAAAGAGATGATGTAGTTAAGTAGTTCTCTATTCACATATTGCACTAACCTGGAATATGGTTTAGTTAGCTTGGGTGTGCTGTGCAAAACTGCCTATTGTGATTTATATTCCATGAGTCATAGATTAGCTTGTTGTGCAAATGGAATTAATTTCAGCTCATTCAATAAATCATGTTAACCATGGCTTAGAGGAATGTCAAACAAACTTAATCTTAGCTTAGATATACATAGGAAATTAGCTTTATATGATAGAAGGCTTGTTGGAAAGCAGGTTTAATAAACATTAGAATAAATTACTTGCATGTAAGAGTACATAGAATCACAATCTAAAGTCCTATTTACTTAGAGATAAAAAGCAATTCTAAGTGTAGTTAGAATTTTAACTGAAGAGTATGATACATAGAAAGCCAGGAAGATCTATAACTATTAAGGTTGTTTTAAAATGGCAATGTTAATTTCAAAACATTTTTTCACAAAACAAAATAGATTTTAAAAGTATTGGCATGCTTGAAAACAGAACTAATCCCACATACTGTTATTTCTTCAGGTGAAGTGAAATGAGAAATCAAATATTGAAAATTCATATTTTCAATATTTATTGAATATAAGTGATCAGATCAACATAATTCAATGGGATTTTGTTCACATGAAATAAAATAAAATTAACAAATCCAAGCTGTTTGAAAAATAACCATTTCCTTATCACTTCCTTTGTCTTCAAATTACATGGTCAGTTTCATGAATTTGGGACCAATTTTTCAACTCAGTCCAAGCAGTTTAAGTATACCTAACTTTGTACATTAAGTAGTAAAGAGACTGCCATTAAATATGGCTATTTGAGGCAGAAGAATTAGTATTGTATTACTGCAACAATATAACAACCTCTTCACTATTATTCATAAACAGAGAAAAAGGTCAATGATAAATTATAATTTATAATCCTTCAAATCAGCCTTTTCATATTCATTTTAAAACCACTATTCATTTCACTGGATAAAAAGCAACGATGAATTATATACAATCTTCTAACAAAGAGATTAAAACAGATAATATTGGATAGCTTACTACTGTACAGGTATAGCTTTATTGCTCTGGCTTTTCTCCCACATCATTCTTATGTTATTAACCTTTGTGATGCAAAAATGATGATTGGCCAGGCGCTGCATTTTAAAAATGCAGTGAGAGGCTCTCTTAATAAAAATAAATACTCTGGTCATGTTTTCCTTCTGATTTTATGACCTAGATTGCACATGTTCTGCATGTGATTATCAAGGCCAACTAGTATGTGTCTGAGGCTTATATGAACTTATGTTTGCAAATGGAAAGCAAATACAATTGCATGAGAAATGAGGAATGCATCTGAAAGGAAAAGCTGCCAAAAGGAACTACCAAAGCAAATGCCTTCATCAACCATTAAAGAACATTTACTAGCCATCATTTCTGTTTGCTGCTTATCACCAGGGTCACTGGTGCCTCTGAATGGCATCTTCTTCTGAAGTGAGTTGGCAGAGCACATCTCATTTTTATTCTTCAGAGAGAGGATCTTTCTGAATCTTCCTGAATTAGAAGATCCGTACATTGTCACACTTAGTAATATCCTATGCTAAAAGCAGCCATAGCCAGGCCGGAGATGTGAGTAAAGAGAAGTGAGCTCCAAGGAATTGGCTAATTTTATCTAGGCTTAAACCTAAACAGAGTTGGATCTGCCTACCAGACTGGGAGACTACGAGAGGATACCAGAGCTGTAAATAATCTGGGAAATCAAAAAAGATCCTGGGAAAAGACAAATCACTTTTATACTGTTGGCAACAAAAATATGTGTCCATGAAGTCCACAAGAGTAGAATTTGACTTCAGAAGACCTTTCCACACATGCCTCTCTGAATACCTATTGAGTAAACAAGTGGCTCTCAAGCTTTTCTTCACCATGGGGGCCCTTTTGTGGCCAGGGACCATCAAGACTCAACTCAAGATTTAAATCATAACATTTCTTTAAGCCTTTGTGACCCCCTGTGATGACATGGTTTGCCCCCAGGGGTCCACAGACCATGGGTTGAGAACCACTGGCCTAAACCATCATGAGTCTCATCATTTAAAAATGACAAATCCTTTACCTTAGTAATCAGGATGTTCCCCAAAAGACACACAGAGCTGTGGTAAAAGAAGTCAAGATGATGGCCATGATACTCTAATCACAATTCCACCTGATTTTTATGTGCAATATGTGTGTGGTGCACATCAAAAAATCAGCAAAAGTTTAATTCCATCATCACAGCCATCAGATTGACTTTTTTTTTAACCACAACAAGTGGTCAGCCTTGTCTTCAAGGCAGAGTTTCCAGTTCTTTCCAAAAAGAATCAATGTATTTGTGTTGATGCTCATTTATCCTGAGATTGGCAAGAATTTGAAAATAATTATAAGACAAAGAAAAACTCTGGGAACCAAGGGGAAATAAAATCAAGGGATGGAGTGGGGAACCACCACATGGATCAGAATAAAAGGCACTAAATTTAAATGAATAAATATTTATCTGAGGAAGACAGTAAGGAGCTGATTCCAATATTCCTCTACACACAAAGATAACCATACAAAAATATATTAACTATTATAAATATGTGGTCAGGTAAGTTGCTACTATATTAACTGAAACAAAACACTTCAATTCAGTGTGTTAAAATCAATTTTGGCTAACATTATTGGCATTTTTTTAATGGAGAGGAATTTTTCAATTCTTTCTCTACTTCATATGTTTTTTTGGCAGATCTTTGCATCATGATGAAACATCTGCTTTCTCTGAGCAAGCAAATGTGCCTCTGCAGCTCAACTGAATCACCTAAAATTTATGTTAAACATGGCAATGTGCTGCATGCCCCATTGCCTGCCTTACCCTGCTACAAGTCAGACATGGCAGTGAAACTTCCCCAATAATTGAATGACTAGATAGCATCAGTTTGGAACAATGTGTCCATATTGGGCATAAGTCACCATTACCATTACTTCCAGTATTTAGTAGTTCTCATCCAATTAATATTTCTTATTTTGAAGCCAATTTGTAATTGTATTTGTGCTACTGCTGCAGTGAACAAAATGGATGCCTCTAGCCTGATGAATAATTGGAGCATTGACAGTATTAATATTCATGTATAACAGAAATATAAATGATTGAATCTCATGTTATTTCTTTCTCCAGCACAACATATCTTAGAACTAGATGGTAGTTAATGGAAAAGTATGAATGTAGCTTATAACTAAAACTATGTTTATTTAACACTAGCCCTTTCCCCACAACTCCCATCATCCCAGCCAGCATAGCAATTAAGGAGAGTAATAGTCGAATATAATTTAAAGAAAACCAGGTTGGGAAACACAATAGCAGATTTCTACTATTATTTTGATGGTATTCTTTTATAAAATATATGAGAAGCAGGACAAAAAATAGGTTATTGTAGCATATCTTTGGCATAATTTACCAGAGGCAATAGAACTGTTTAATTTCCATCCTCTGTGCTGACAATAGAAACAGTTTCCCAGAATTAATCGCTGCCTTCTTGGTAGTCTTAGAGATTGGTTGATTCTGAGCTTGGCAAAGGTAAGGATGTATCAAACACATTCAGCTGGGGACAGAAAGGGACAAACTGAAGATAAAAGGAACCTAAGTAGATAATATGTTCACTTCACTCTTGCACCACAGACTGGGCTGACCATTTTAGACAATACTGAAATTGTTCTGGAAGAAAAGACCCACAAAGTTTCCTTCATCCTTATTTCTGCTCTATAGGCTGCAGCTGCTGGTACGGTGAATAATTTGAAGCCCTCTGAGTTTTGAGTACTGTAAGCAAGAAATAAGGATGGTGGTGCTGTAAATAATTTGAGGCCCTCTGCATTTTGAGTACCGTAAGCAAGTAAATTTACTTGTCTTGCTTGCAGATCTCTTTCCAGTTAACTGGAACGTAAGTCCACTAAAGTCTCTAGAAAACGTATGTATAGAGTTGCATTAGCACAATAGTTATAGTAGACTCTTACAGCAAGCAATATGTTTAATAGAACTAGACAAAATAAATGGCAGTCTGGCTGTGACATAGATCATTACAATTTATTTATATGTATGTACAAGTATACAAGACAAATGGTTTTCATCATGATATCTTAACACAAGTTCCTTATTTGTCTGACCCCACATACCCACAAAGCCAGATCTTGGTATCATCTTTTTAACTTTTGAATAAAGTTGTTTTTGGGATGGGGTTGCTTGTAGGTCAAGATTCATTTTCTGTTGGAGATCACTTTCAGCAAAACTGGATTAAAAAGAAATACTGACAAGCTTCACTCCTTAGGGCTTTCACTGGATAGTCTCTGTCCACCAGAAATATTGTTAAACAGTATACTTGGGAAATTGATTTTCAAATCAATGTAAGTCTGGTTCCTAGGCTGGCAACTGGTTTCTAAGTTCGTAGGGACACTTTCCAAATAGATATCTGCCAGCTTCTTACTTTTCATCCATCAAGGCTACAGTAATTTTGCTGGCCTTTACTTAAATATTTCCCATCTTGACAGTGGCGTAGCGTGGGGGGTGCAGGGGGGGCCGGCCGCACCGGGCACAACATCTGGGGGGGCGCGCTCAGCGACGAATTCCTAATTTGCATTTAGAGGTGCAGATTGGCACACGCAACTTTCCTTTTCAATCTGGATCCTAGTTTTTGGTCTTGGGGCTTTGCATGAAGGGTGACGGTCCTTTGCTGTTCCCACTTGGAGCACTTTAGCATTGCTCGGCAGCGCCCCAGTCGCCCCCTCCCCGCAGCGCTTCAGCGGAGGAGTTAAGCGCAGAGTTTTTGCACCTAGAGAGGAGAAAGGGGGGCTGGGAATCCAGCTTCCTGCCCCTCCATCTCCCCTTCCTGTTCTCTCAACGCCTCTTACGCCAGGGCTGCGGAGGTTCCCCTGGCGGGGGAGGGGCGCCAGGTGGGCAAGGAGGCTCCGAGAGGGGGAGGGCAATCAGGAGGGGGGAATCTCCGGGGGGGAAGGGGAGGAGGGATTCCTGTGGTGGGGGAGGGGCGCCAGGTGGGCAAGGACGCCGCAAGAGGGGGAGGGAATAGGAGGGGCGGGAAGGGGAGGAGGGATTCCTGGGAGAGCCAGGTGGGTTTCCCCCAGTTGCGCCCCCTCCCCTTCCGAGTCTCCGCCTTTCCTCGCGAGTTTTTCTGCTCCGTGGGAAGCGCTGCGCCTTCGCTTCTCCTCCTCCTGGGTTGCGGCTTCCACGAACGGCTCTCCGATCCCCTTCAGATCCTTCCCCCAAGACCCCCTCCTGCCCCGCAGCCCCACCTCTTGGCGCAGCCCGGCTCCCCGCCTGGGAGATCCTGGTGTTTCCCGGAAGGTTGGGCACCCCCGTTCCCATGTTCGGAGGAAATAAAATAATTTTAGGTCAAGTGACAGGTCTGGGAGCTCTAATTGCCTCCACTTCTCTGAGATCGTTCTCAAAACAACTCAAATGCAACTGATTGATGTTGAAAGGACAGTGGGAGATCCAGGGAAGAAAGGAGGAATTTGTTTTATGACTTTTACAAGCAAAATGTTAGAACTGGATTTCCCACTTCTGTACCCACATGGCTTTTCAGTACCGTATTCTCTTGGAGGAAAAAATAAACCCAGGAGTTTCTCTTGTTGACTATCAGAGTGGGGCAGTTGACAGATACAGAAATGAGCAGGCACTGTGTAACTTACTGTAAATAAGAAGCTGTTTGAGGCTTTATAGAAGTAAAATAGAATATAGATTATTAACAAAGTGCTTTGACATTTTAACTTTGCTGTTGGTTCACCTGTTAACTACTTTGCCTCTCTATCTACCAAGTAGATTAAGGTCAAATTGGTTGTAAATAGAAGTAGAACTTCATAAATTTTGGGCCTACTTCGTAAGGGAAGGAAAGTAATATTGCTCCAATATATTTATGAATATTCAAGTGGAGGGGAATAATATATGTAAATCTGGTTTTGTCTTATTGATGCACATATTTTCCTTCTATTTGAATGTTCTGTATATCCTCCGCTGCGCCGCCCGCCTCCTGGCACGGCCTCGGGTCCCGGCGCTTCTGCCGCACGTGAGGGAGGGGATGCCGGACCTTCCCCCTTTTCCCGGGGGAGGCGTGGGTGGGGGGTGCGGCGGACGCCCAGGATGCGGGGCTCCCTGCGGCAGACTCGAGTGCTAAAATCCACGGGTTAGGGGGCGCAAATTACTTGCCTTGCCCCGGGTGCTGACAACCCACGCTACGCCACTGCATCTTGAGTATGTGTCTGTGTGGGAGTAGTTCAGCAGAATTCTTGAGCAACATGTTCTTTCAGTCTTCTCTCTACAGGGAATCGTGGACAACTTTTGTTTAGCTTACCTAAAAAAATAATAATACATAAATCCTACTGGAGACCTTGACTTTGCCCCTCTCCTGTTTGACATGTTTGGATAGATCCTTCCGGATTGCCTGATTATGTGTTTTTATATGTATTATTCACCAGTTTGGTGGGTCTGGGATTAGTTTTCCTTCTTTTTAATCCAAACCTGGGATGGGAAATGTTTGGGAATGCATGCATTTTGACTTAAATCCTATTGCAGCATATGGATACTAAAAGGCAGGGCTTTTTTTCTCATAGAACGCTCAGAACGGAGTTCCAGCACCTTTTTTGGATGGAACCTTGTAGGGTAGGCAAGGCGGGTTGTATAACATGTGTGAGTTCCGGCACTTTTTTCTTTTACAAAAAAAGCACTGCTAAAAGGGCTTCATATTTCTCACTGATTTGCTGTTTAGTTTATAATAATAATAATAATAATGTTGGAAGGGACCTTGGAGGTCATCTAGTCCAACCCCCTGCTCAGGCAGGAAACCCTATACCATTTCAGACAAATGGCTGGCCAGTCTCTTCTTAAAAACTTCCAGTTTTGGAGCATTCATGATTTCCTTTGCTCAGTAATTTAGTCCGATCCAATGTTATTTCTCACCTACTCAGAAGCCTACAAAATGGAAGATTTTGTGTCATTTCCTGTGATCGACTGCACTGAACTTATATCTAGTTCGTATTCAGTTTTGTGTTTTGAAAGCTTATGCAAATATAAGTATGCTAAGCTGTTTTCAAGCTTCTTTGAATAGACATTGTGGTCTTTTTGTGCGGTACACTTTTGTGTCCAATTTTTTTCTCTTTATACTGATTTCTGCTTAGAACAACATACTGATTCATGTTAATTCAAATAGGCTTGAGTGTACTAAAGGAAAGACATCAGAGCAATCTGGATTGACTTCTACCCCCTTTCTTCATAGTGTGGATGGGTATATACCTATACTTAGATCCCCCAAGCACAATCATAATTTCTTCGTACCAGCAGAGCAAGTCATTATTTATTATATCACACTCTCTCTTCTTCCCTCTTTCCTAGTGGAAACATTGCAGTGGCTGCTGGCTAGGAATTTAGCCAAGGGAATTTCTTCTGTTGGTCTTTTTTGTCATTGTACTAGGGACAATCTTTCTCCCTATGTTGGAGGCACACCATAGGGGCTAATTGGGAATAATTTAATAGTGGTTCTCTCCCATATTCCAACCTAATTTCTTTTGCAAAGTAGCAACAGTAGAATGCTCTGTGCATGTATTAATATTAAATGAAATGGATAGCATTCTCAGGTTAATGCCTTGTCATTCTTCCTTCTGCCGACTTCCAGCTGTTATGCTTCCTGGGTAAAGGGTAGCCACTAAGAAGCTCCATTCTGCGCATTTTTTTTCAAATTTACTGCTTAAAACCTTCTTTTTGGTAATGGTAGAAATGATAACCTAGGGAGCACAAAATGAATTGTAGTCAAACTTAGTTGAACTTAGGTCCTGTAGAAAATCAACAAACATTAGTCATGACAATTTAAGCCCCATGTTTTTTTCCAGTGGGAAAGCAGTACAAATAAATCAAACTGTAATCCTATTCTCAACTGGGAATGACCCATTGAAATGAATAGAGTGGTTAGAATTGATCCAATCTGACATCTTCAAATAATATCAGTATAATTTAACATACTAACCTATGTAGTTAGTAGTATGTTAATATGCTTTCCTGTACAACTTCTGCCCTACCAGATCCTTGGCCATCATTTTTTTTCCACACTGAAGTAAGGACCACTGAAATAAGATTTCCATACATTATTACATTAAACATGCCAAAATAGGGTGCATTTGGAATAGCCATCGTGCTAAGTTTTAAATATTTGAATGGTATGTAAAACATTCAGCACTGAAGTATGTTGTTACAATGATATCACTTTCAATAATTTTTAGTTGTTAATATATATATACACCGATAAAGTCAGTTTTGGTGACACCTTGAGTTGAAATTGAATTGTTCTATACATGCACAGAGCACACACATATATAATTAATCTCTAGCTCAGTGTTTTAAAAGTTTAAAATCTGGCTTTAATATAATTTTCATTTTTTGATAGGTTCATTGTACCAAGAACTCATAGCTGCGTTACTGGTTAAGAATCAAACTATGTAAGCAGGTAAAAGTCATTAGGCACCTTTGTTTGTTGCCATTTCCACATTCTGTACATCCCTTGCTATTTGCACTATATTTTTAAGTTGGCTTGTCTAGACCAACAGTTGGCTGAACAACTTGGTGTATCTAGTAACACAGATGTCATAGAGACTGTCTGTTGCCCAGAGGGAAGAAGGAAGAGGGCAGCAATTGCAAAGAAAGACCTTGATGCCACTGTCCCAGAATGCCCACTTTAACATTTATTCTCTTCTTATTGAGTTGTAGTGGCAGTGCTCTGAGCAACTCAAGCAGCCAAGTGCTCCTTCAGCGTCACGTTCTCATTCGAGCGCCATTCTGATGATCACTTGGGTAATTCAAAGAGATGGGAGGAAAACTCACCTCTAGGTATGCAAAACATTCTTTCTACAAGAGGCTGCTAAAAGACTGAAGGCAGTTTCCTAATTGTTTTTGATTAACTTACCTCTCTCTCTCTCTTTTTCTCTCTCTCCGTCCCTCCCTCTTTCCCTCCCTCCCTCTCCTTTTGTAGCTTTTATATGGGAGAAGAAAATAATCTTCCATATTTTAAACCCTGTCCCTTCAATTTGATGTATGTTTAAACTGACTGTCCCTATTATAAACAATTCAAAGCTGAAAAGGGGCATATAGGCAGCAGAGAGGAGACAGAAGCAGGGTGATCTGACCTCCACATACAAATCTCCAGTGGGTCTCCACCATTGGCATTAAGAAGTGACATAAGATATTGATGTACTGTATAAAATTCAGGAAAGGGGACATAAGTTGTATCTGTAAAGAGGCTTTGCCATGATAATTGGAGAGAGATATTACATATTCCCTTTTTTAAATGACACACTGTTTTTTTTCTCTGTGCACATATTTGCAACAAGGATTAACTAAGATTACACATTTCATTCAAGGTCACCCTTCTGTGTCCTTTTCTCAGGGGTAAAGAGTAACTTGGTGTCTTTGTATAATTCTCTCTTGCTTTCAGCATTTTAGTCCTATTCGAGACCTATTCATCCTCTCTTTCCTTTTGTGTCAGTGCAGAGCAGAAGTGTCAAGTTCGTAAAAAAGATAATGAAGTTCTTTATAAGTGATAGGCTGATTATTTTTCTTAAAACAGTGCCCTCCATTATGGAATGGAATGTTTATTGTATGTCCTTTCCGCTCATGTTTCAATTCAGATTTGCGGTTTTTAAAATGTAAGACAAATGTGGAAATGGTTGTACTGTAAGATTTAAGGCAATTTTAAAGAGTAGCTAATATTGTATTGATTTTAATAACTGCTGTTCAGCCCCAGATCCTGGCTTGTGGTGATATTACAGCTGTCGGGAAGATCTGTCAAAATAAGTAACCAAGGATGAGTTCATGGCAGAGTGACACATTTTAGATCTGTGCCATTCCCAGTATGATTGAACCTCAAACATGCTAAATTAGATATTTTCTTTAGCTCTGTTTGCTTGAGTTACCTATTTGCATATCTAGATTGCAAGTTAAATGCACTAGGAAAATGCATATCAATTTTGATGCAATGCTAGTCAACACATTAGACACTTTAAACATGCATATTCAATATTTCTGTCCAAGCATGTGTTTGTAAAAATGCAAGTACAATAAAACCTCAGTTTAATGAACAAATTGGAAAGGAGGGATGTCAGTTATTTCCCATTGTACATTAAATATGAATCATGTATCATTTGCATCATGTTACTCTATTTGCATAATATTATTACAGATATAATGTTGGAAATAATGTCATTATGTAAATAACAAAAATCACGATGGCTGTCACAAAAAAGGTAAAATTAATGTAACATTTAACTCTTTCATCTGGACTATTTCAGATATAAATACTGTAATTTGCCTGTTATTTGTCCAGATGGTCACTACATAAAGGTGCATTGTGTTCAAATTTCACTAAACAAGGACCCATTAAACTGAAGTTTAGTGTAATTTATTATGAATTATTTTCTTAATATAAACTTAAAATTGAGAGCAGATATGAGTAAATCATCCTTAAGTAATTGATTACATTTTATTCTTATGTTTAATTTTCAACCAGTATAAAAAGTAACATAATTTTTATTTGCATAGTTCAAATAGCATTTATCCAAAGAAAAAAGTATTTGTGTGTCCAGTATTCTGCTATAATAAATCTGGCATAAAACAACAAAAATGGATTTGTTTCCTCTAAATTAGCACCGTTCTTTATAAGAGAGTAAATTCTCATTGCCACCAAGATCATAATATATATGAATCTGATTATAACCTCTCCAAATTGGTCTAGAAAGATTTTGATTAATACAATATCATTTTAAGGATACGTAGTACAAATATTTAAATCATGTTCATGATAAGTTCATAATAACTCACCAAAATTGATATAAAAGTCCCAAGCCGACTTACTAAGTTTATACTAAATTCCTATCCTTCAAGAGAAGCTTTGATTATATGCAATTTGATTAATCCATATAATTTCCTTTCCCTTTTTTATTTTAAATGACATACATACAGTATTGTTAGTATTCTTAAAGTAGAAGACTGCAATTACTTTTTAATATTTAAAAATTGTAAGACTGTTTGACTATAAAAAGTAACAGTTGATAAAACCAAGTTTCTACCATGCCAATTTTATATTGTAACAATGAATTCTGTATTACTCTCCTGCTAATTTTATTTTTTTGCTTTTGTTTTAAGTGTTAGATAAATTTTATATGTGCATTGGACTGATCATGATGCACAGAAAAAGCTAAGATCTATTATTTAGTTTATTGTGCAAATTTATGCATAACTGTTAATTGAACCCATTGGGCTTAGTCTCAAATGAATAGATATGATTGCACCCTTAATGAAGTAAAAGTCTGTGGAATGGTTAATCAGCCATGTACAAACATAAGTACAAAGAACACACATTGCAATATTGCTTATCAAGACCTATAGCTTGTATACTGAAATACCTGACCTAGCTGGAATTTGTGAGATACCAAAACCAAGACCCCGTTTATTTTCTCACTGAAAAAAACCACAGTAGTTTAAATAACATAGTAGGATGGGGTTGTGAAGCTGCAACAAGAATTTGTCATAGAGAAAAACTAGTTTGTGGCAGTTGTGTGAATATACATACAGATGTTGGCAAGTCTAAATATCTTTAGGACATGGAGGATGTGGAGGGCAGCTAAGGCAAACCATCTTCTAATCTGCTTCCCAAGTACTTGTTGCATTTCAAAGGAGGAAAAGGAGGATGGGAGAAAGAAGAAGATGTTATTGTTATTCTGGAGGAAGTTCTGGGGAAAGGACTGTGAATGATGAAAGATTGGGCAATAATACATTTGATTGTCTCTAGGATGCTGCAAGACTCGTACAGATTGTCTCTATGGCTGTGGTGGGATTCAGCCGGTTCACACCGGTTCGGTAGAACCAGTAGCTAAATTTTGCTGAGTTCGGAGAACCAGCTGAATGCACACTGCTTCCATAAGTCCAGTCTGGGCCTTGGAGGACTGGAGGAGGCCTCCCAGGCCTAGAACGGCCCACTGGAAGTGCATGGATGCCTCTTCCAGGAGTCCGTTCTAGGCCTCAGAGGCCCAGGCCTGCATCCAATAAGAGAACCGGTTGTTCAGGTATTTGAATCCCACCACTGCTCTATGGTGCTGCAAAAGACAGATATGGAGAGCTCTGTGGATATATTATAGAGCCAGTTTAGTCTAATGGTTAAAGTACTAGGCTAGAATCTGGGAGACTGTGAGTTCTAGTTCTACTTTAGGCATGAAAGTTGGCTGGGTAACTTTGGTTCAGTCACTCTCTCTTAACCTAACCCACCCTACTCTGTTGTGGGAAAAACAGGAGGAAGAAGGAGTACTACGTATTTTCCCCACCTTGAGTTGCTTAAAAAGTAATAAAGGTAAGATAGATACAAAATAAGTAAATATGATTTACTTGATTTTGAGGATAGGATCTCTCAAATGATCATTTTAATGTGACAAGTTGTTTGATTGATTTTCTATCCCAACTCTTGTGCAGGAACTTAATGTTCACAAATGCCTATAATTTAATGAACAAAGAAAACAAAAATGTTAACATTTATTTTTTTTATATAATTTAACATTTAAAACTTCGTTAAAATGGACCTGAGAATGCTTAACTTCTGAATTTCATAGATTGGTGTCAGATTTCAATATAAAATCTAAATATAAAGGGCTATTTTAAGGAAAAAGGGGGAAGGGTTGATACTCCCTCACCTAAAATCATGCCAATTTAAGATAACTACTATTTTGTTAGTTTCATTTCTTTCACCTAACTTTGTGTCGGTGGGAATCTAAATAAGAGCACTGTCACTTTAACAATGATTTAATCAATCAAAATTAACACTGAGGAGAGGTCTGAATCATCACAGAACAACCGAACTATTGATTGTAGGCAAGTATGAGTAAAACAGCTTTATATACATTTCATCTACATTAATTCCCCTAGAGCTTTGGTTGCAATTTCAGCTACTTAGGAATATTAAACTTTTGTGGTTCAGTTATGCTCGTGTATTAATAAAACACTTGCCATAGTTCAATCTTGTGGGTAGGTAGTTGGTGAGTATTTCATTATCAACCATGCTGTAGGATGCACTGAACAGAAAATCCCAAACTAAAAGGAAATTCATCTGCAGCCTAAACTTTTGACAAGTTAAATATCAGAACAGACTATTTATACATCTAGATTCACTTCTATACTAGTTAGGGCTGGGATCAATCCTTTATCATTTGAAGCAGAAATAAATCAGCATGGCCAATATCAACCTACCTTTAATTCATTTCTCAATGTGTCAAAATTTCATCATTTGATCAAATAACAGAATATTTCCACAATATGTCATTCAGGCATCCCCAGTTTATATATAATGATTTTTCTCTTGTCAGCTCATTTCTTGAACCTTTGCCAAATCTGGTTTCAGTGGTGCTATAAACAAGCATCAGTGCATTGTAAAACTGGAAACTCTCCACTAAAATAGTGTTTTGATCTGGGTTGCCATAGTAATAAGTCTGTGCTCCCCTCTTTGGAGGCCTTGTTATATGAAGTATCAGTGATTTGTTCGGAATGGCCCCAGTTCATCTGTCAAAATGAGTTTTTCCTTTTTTAAAATAATGATCTAGAAAGTCCCAGGATGGCAACAAATACTTTACAACCATAACGAGGAACATTGCATCACTCAAGCTTTGTAAATCTATAACATTATTGCATTAGAATAAATCATTTTCTAGAGGTATGTTTCGTGGAGAATTTCTATTCTAATTTTAGATCTGATTCTCTATTCAGCGGGGTATATTTATTTCTTATATAAAGAGAATTATTAACTTGGACTTCAAAAATATATCTCGTGTCAGCTTCTGTTTAGAGGCCCTGGAGCAAGAAAACAAAACAAAACAAAACCCTGAAATCTTCCTTATTTCTGCCAAAGTGCTACAAATATCAAGTTCATTTTAGATCTGATTGCTTTAATGAGAACAGATATTATCATTCATTTTAGATAGGCAGATTCAAAGAAAAGACACTCCAATGATTTATTTGTGAAAAACATTAGAAAACCCTGCAATTTGGTCAACGTCACCAAGAGAAAATACAGCAGTACTTTATTTTAAATAAAGATGTTGCAGGCGGTTACAGTAATTTGATACATGAAGTATGATATTTCCTGCAGGAACAAGAATAAACAAGCATTATATCAACAAGCTAGTGACATATTCTACAAAAAGAGAACAAGGAACAAGATCATCTTTCATCTAGGAAAAATGATAAAGTTGGTTATTTTATGTAAGTCACTAGCATTACAGAGTTACGCGATGTAACTCACTGCCAGTTACAGGCTCATAATACCTGACATGGGAATATTAAAACATCAGCTGGAGGAAGTTCAGTGAGAATCCATCTGTATTCAATGAATTCTAATTAAAAAGTAATTATTGCACCATGAAGGCTCTGCCAGCTTCATTCTCACACTGAGAGAATTAGCAAACTGCCTTTGCATATTATAAAGTGAATTTGAAAATGCACAGCACACAATATCTTCTTTCCTTCCTTCCTTCCTTCCTTCCTTCCTTCCTTCCTTCCTTCCTTCCTTCCTTCCTTCCTTTCTTTT
The DNA here is from genome assembly GCF_947247035.1 of Vipera ursinii. Taxonomy (NCBI): domain Eukaryota; kingdom Metazoa; phylum Chordata; class Lepidosauria; order Squamata; family Viperidae; genus Vipera; species Vipera ursinii. Next base: position 81,834,127 of record NC_139516.1, on the reverse strand, counting down.
CCTTTCTTTTCCTTTCTTTCTTATGTCTCAGTTCTAAGCAGCTTTAGATAACAGGGAGGCACTTCCGTAAATAGTTTTATATCATTTTTCCAAGTGAGTCCCCAGAAGGCATGATGGGGGCAGAGGTGCTACACATCTTCTGTTATAATTGACCTGGGCTTTGAGATTTCTCTGTCCTGATGTATCCCAGAACATTGCATGATGGGAAAAAACTTGTTATTCCTCAAGTCGAGCCAAATGAACAAGATCAAGTAGGTCTGGGACTTGGAAGGAGGAAGAAATATTGACAGATAAGTAACCACTCTAGTAAATGACAGGCAGGCATAGAGCACATCATTTCCTCAGGGCTCAGATGTAATCCATTAACCTTAAAAAATAAGTCTCTGCAAGTATGAAGGATAAATAATAGGGGAGGAATTTAAGAATTTTGCTAGTTGAAGTCAATAGAATGCATTGATTGTCTTTCCTGCTGTCAGATTACCATAATGAAGATGCAAGGGATTATAGCTAGAGAGATTGTTATTCAATTGCTTCCCATTAAAAATAATTAGGTCTGAGTTAAAATCAGGAGGGTGCTATTATGAGTGAAAGCTGGATGATAACATACAAACATGTTTGCCCCACAAAATAAGAATCACCGTTTATCAGCTGTTCAGGTTGATGAACTGGGGGGGAAGTGACCCTCAATTTCCCCCTACATGCAACATAGCTCCATCCTTAGCAGTGTTAGTGAAAGTAAGGCTTCAGGTTGTCCTTTAGGGCTGACTTTGTTAGACTATCACACAGTCAAATTTGATTTGCTGCTGATTGGCACAATGTCATTACCCCCTAGGCCTCCAAACTGGCTAGGGTCATGCAGTCTAAGAAAAGAACATAGGGTAAACTAATAGCTGCAAATGACTACAAGCAGGATAGCATATGTAAGGGGTTCAGGGGCACTTGGTAGCCTTCAATGCTTATTTTAGACCACAGATATGTTCACATTTTCTTTTGCAAAAAAAAAAATCTTCCATATATCAAGAACATTTGGTAACTCATATTCCAATTTATGAATTTTAGTATGATTTTTATCAGTGGAAAAAAACCATTTCTTTGATTAGTTCTTTGATGCCATGTGTGATAAAAGAAAATTAAATTAAGTTGCTCAAAGACTAAGAAGAAAAATGTGCATGCTCAGTGGCAACATTACACTAATAATGATAACAGATAGATTGAAATATGAGTTGACTCTGATGGTTATCAGGGACCAAGATCTGGATACAACATTTAATGAGGCAGATGGCACATATTGGGTGCATATAGCCTGCCAAATCTCAGATGCTGAAATTGCTTTTCTCTGTAAATCTCAATTTTAAAGGGAGAGAGAATCAAATAGAGAGATAATTGCTGGGCTATGGTTGACATAGCAATAGCACTTAGACTTATATACTGCTTCACACGCCTCTCTAAGTGGTTACAGAGTCCACAATCTGGGTCCTCATTTTACCGACCTCAGAAGTATGGAAGGCTGAGTCAACCTTGAGCCCCATTAGATCAAGCTCCTGACTGTGGGCAGAGTTTGCCTACAATACTGCATTCTAACTACTGCGCCGCCACGACTCAACATGACATGATGATGAGACGGCAATGCCACCAGAGAATGAAGAGTTGAAATTCTGACATTTCATAGAGGAAGTGTGGCACTGCCTCTTTTCCTTTTCATTCTGTAAAAGAAGATATCCATGAAAAATTGTATCAAAGAATCTCAGTGGTGAAATCTTGAGGTTTCCAAGGCCACATGTAACCCATAGCTTTTGTATTGCCCAACCCTGGTGTAACAGAGATCCAAACTCTACATATGAATAATGGCCCATTGTGATATACTGCTTCCAGAAATTTCTTTTTCTGCTAAGAATGTCATTAGAAATTACAATGCCTCATGATATGGCACTATAAACACATGGAAAATTCTGGTATCAAAGATACCACTAGGTTGTCGTCTATAACTGATCTGCTGCTTCAAACAGCAGCAAGACTATTTCTTATTGAAAGAAGAAGAAAGCCACTTCATACTATCATATCAACACCTTTCTTCATGTGGAAGGTCTTAAAAGTGCATCTCTCCTAAAGATGCAACTGATCATCGTATGGGAATTTTTACACGTCCTCCAGATACTGAAGGGGGAAAAAATTACCCAGCACTGATATTTTAGTGCAGATGTTTGGCTGATGAAAACTATGAAGCAAAATCTTATCATAAGATCAAGAGGAAAAAGATGAAAGCAATTCCCTCATGGGTCAAGTATTCTCAGTTGTTATATTTTATAACCAGTATGCTAAAGGAGCATTATAGATGAACAAACCTGAACTCTTTTAGAAGATTACAAGAAGCAAATAATGAGAAAGAGTTAACATCTTCCTTCCATGCCTGTCTCTGTCTCTCTACTTCTCCCTTTCTTGTTTTATATTAAAAATTGGAAAAAAGATTATGTTCAGCAATATCAAAAGCCTACAGGGAATAAACATGACACATGATAACATACATATTGGGTAGAATAAATGAGATTTCCAAGAGTTCAGGTTAGAAATGTTACAAGGAGAAAGAGTTTCCTTAAGTATTTATGATATGTTTGTCAATTACTATAATTAGAAAAAAACTTTTTTTCTAGATTAATTATGTAATCCTATATCATCAATTCAATAATAAATCCAATTATGTACAATGAAAGCAGACTCACAATGGCATCTAAAACAGTATAACAGTTTCCAGATATATTCTAATATTAGCTTAGAAAAAGTTTAGAAAAGAGTTAACATGGATATATTACCAAAAATGAACAGTAAAGTAAACATTCTGGTAAACTGGTATGCATGTAAGTAGTGAACATTTTGTTTTATTAAAAATAATTAAAATTTATATTACAGATATATCTGTAATATAGATTGTAATACAAATGGAATAGATAAACAAATGAGAAAGAACTATGGAACTAACACACTAAAAATAACATTCCTATAATAGAGATACAGACTTCCTTGGCAAGTATCACACATAAATTCTCAACAACATACAGTATTTTCTGCACAAATATCTAGACCAGGGGTCTTCAAACCTGGCCCTTTTATGACTTGTGTACTTCAACTCCCAGATTTCCTCAGCCAGCATGCCTGGCTGAGGAATTCTGGGAGTTGAAGTACACAAGTCATAAAAGGGCCAAGTATGAAGACCCCTGATCTAGACCATTCTCTAGTCAAAACATGACCTTTTATTTATTTGTCTCCAAAAGAGGCATCAGGTCTTATTTTGGGGGGATGTCTTTTATACTCACCTCCGACATCCCCGCCCAGCAGGACCACTGGAGCAGCTTCCTTCTGCAGTGGCATTCCGGCCTGCATTTTGCAGTCAGGCCTTTCCGGAAGGCCTCTGCAGCCGAGTACTGAGCTATGGATTCTCGGTTCTCGGTTGCAGTGGCCTGCCGGAAATGCCTGTGACTGAGAAATGCAGGCCTGGCTGCGAAGATGCCTCAGAAGAAGTGGGCCAGTGAGGAGAGGCCTGGCTGCAAAGTAATTGGGTGCGGGATGCGTGAAGCAGCTCCACACCCCCACTACCGCCCTATCTTGATTTTTAGGTGTGTGCCCTGTCCCAAAACTAGAGCTTATTTTTGGGGTAGGGCTTATATTAGGCCCACGCCCAAAAAATCAAGCTAGGGCTTATTTTGGGATAGGCCTTACTTTTAGGGAAACACGGTAGTAAGGGTTACAATTGTAGACCTTTTCAATGTGACAGGAAGGCCTTATTAAGAATAATATGATTAATTTTGATTTTTTAATTTTGATTTTTTTCACTAAAATCTGCAAATATTAAAAATGTATTAAAAAGGATTCTGCTCTTGGAGTTTAGCAAACACCTTTCCTCAACCTACAGTTTGTTCACAGATAATATGGCAGAACTCAAGACACAAGACAAAATTTCAGAAGATACTATTCTCTTGAACTACATACCTTGTACTTGGAATTTGGGAACTGGATAATGTAAATGGATTCTCCATGCCCTTTTTATAGCTAAAAAATTGGTACTGCAACATGGGAATGATAAATTTATGGCCCCATTTACTCAATAGATTGAAGACCTGTTTACCTTTACCACCTAAGAGCCGATTGCCTATAGAGGTAGATTTTTTATATAATACAATAAAGTCTAGGGCTCATTTTTACAAAATACGGTAAGTTTTTTTAAAAAAGCATGACAGTTATATCATGCTTTTATCTACATAATGTTTGCTTTACATAATTAACTATAAAACTGTTTACAGAAGTAACAACATATTATACTCTGTATTTGGCCTCCTTAACCCTTGCACCTGTGAATTTTCTGCAAAATATAACATAGGATGAGGGGGATATATTGATTTAACTCAAATAAGGATTATCTTAAATTACTTTTCCCTTAATTATTCAGTTTTAATAATTTATCATTGTGATCCTATACCTGACACAATTGCTCAGATAACCCTATAACTCACATTGAGTTTAGCATCAAGGACTGCCTTATTCATTTTAATGACTCCTCTTATGCACAAGGTATTAATATTCCTGTGAGTAAACACTGCACCGACTCATTAATCAATAAGCCAACAACACTATGTAACAGCAGTAGCACTACTAGATAATTAACACCTGTGCCATGGATTTTATTTTTCTATATAGACTTTCAGCCCTCCATTTATTTTGATGTAAGCCAACATGCCTATTTTCAAAAGGCAGAAGTTTTATGCATCTCTATACTATTGTATTCAATTGCCTTAGTTAAATCAATTAAGTACATAATCAAAAATGCATGAAATATAGCTTAATAATTGTTTGCTAATAATCCATTCCTCCAATTGTTACAAAGAAATCTTACCAGGTTTGTTTCCAAGTCAGGAATAAAGTACACAGGCAGTTGCTTAAATCAGAGGTTAAGTTCATTTCTGAGAGGACAACATACTGAATTACGTGTTGCAGGTGGACTCTTTGAATCCTCCTCCACAAGTCCAATATATAGGGAAATCTTGCCTTTACTCCTTGAAAGTGTGCAAAAGTGTGCCAGTCCTGTAGGAATTCCAAGAAAATGCATTTAGTCAGGTCTCCTAAAGGGAGTGCTCTGTTGTCAGGCACCATACAATGTTGTGAGTTTCCATTTATTTAGGGTTCCAGATAGAGGTGGCAATTTCTTTGGGTTGAGGATCTTTGTTATTTAATTAGGAAGATATCTGGCATCCTAGGAGGAATGTACACAGTGGTGGGGTTCAAATATGTGAACAACTGGTTCTCTGTGTGGATGCTGCTTCCATTCTGGGCCTGGGCAGCAAACAATTAGCTACCGGTTCTGCCGAACTGGTGCAAACTGGCTGAATCCCACCATTGAATGTACACCTGAATAGGCTGGTGTCTCCTGGCACATTTTAATCTTTATGTTGAGCCCATTGAAATCTCACCTGTTGTCTTGATAAAAGGCAGGAAGATTGTATGGGTAGAGGAAAACTGAATGGCGGAAGGATTTGATTTCTCCCATACAATGTACATGTGTGATAAATTTTGAAGGAATAATCCATTGCATTATGTTGAATTATCTCCTGATTCAATGGGAAACACATAACAGTATGAATAAATCCTGATATCATTTTGTGAATAATACAAGTATTAATTTTAATAGGTTTCTACCACATCTTTCTTTCATCACAGAATTCAAGCCGGCATAAACTATCCAGGCTTGGCTTGCTTGCTTCTTCAAGACAGCTACACTATAGGCACTTTAGATCATGCCTAGAACATGGGTTCCCAACCAGAGGTGCGAGATGATATTCCAAGGGGTGTGAAAACGTGGGGTTTTCAAAATTATAGTGTATATGCATAAGTCGTTACCAGTATTTCAAACTTTTGCAAGGGGTGCAAGAATATATCAGAAGCGTTCTACGGGTGCGAGGTATAAAAAAGGTTGGGAGCCGCTGCCCTAGAACATTACCACAGATAATTGCACTGTATTGTTCTTTAAATCCTGTTTATGACAATTGTTTTCAAGATTGCTGCAATGTCTCTGTAAAAAAAATCCAGATGTTTGAGGCCAATGTATTATTTTGCATTCTGCACAAGGAAGGTGCTGAGTGGTGGGATGGATCTTCAGAACAACAGCCCATCAGCTTGTATCAGGAGAGATAACATTGCCATGCTCAAACTGGTGGAAATGTCAATATTTCAAGAGGTACTGTAGTTTTACGGTTCATTCAAGCTCTGATAAGAAATCATTGCACTTTTTAAGGATATTGACTATTTCATTTAATGGAGGGAAAGCCTTGTTTTACAGCTTGTTAACCTGTGCATGTCTAATTGACTCATCAAGATCTTTTTGCATGTGTCACTAAGCACCATTTTTTAAACTAGTTATTTATGTATCAGTTATAAGCCAACTTTTATTTCTCTGAGATGTTTTTCCTTCTACGATAGAAATAAGGTTATGCTTTTCCCTAAACGTTAATGGTTAAATATAGGACTTTAATAGCCTGATATAGTTAAAGATGTTTAATGGCCAGATACTAGTCAGATATAAATCCCAGCATATTCAGTGGGATTGCTCAGAGATGGATGAGGGATGAGGGAAAAATGATTTTTTTTTAATGGTAGGCATATTGGGTATTTTGAATGCCTTCATGGATGCTGTTACAAAATGGTTGCTGTGGTGGTTTTTATGAATAACTAAACACTCTTTTATCAGAATGTAAATTGGTGTGGTTGTCAGAACTCTTCTAAATGCTCTCTACAAATCAGGCTTGTGGTGGGGAGGGAACGGGATCAACAAGAAGATTCCTTTCCCAGCAAACTGCTGTGTCACAGTAACTTTGTATTGTTTAAACCAACTTCAGTTCCAAGAATGCCTATATGGCCTATATGTGCTCAGAGACATTTGTGTAAACCCAAATGAAACTAGATGGAGCAGATGCCACACTCTCCAGCATGCTAGCTTCCCATGTATTTATTTAGTGACTGATTTTGAATTAAGAGAATAAAAAACTACAGATAACTTTTGAGGTTGAAAGTCTCTCAAGGAAGATATCAACAAGAAGAATTTTTTTTAGATCTACTTAAAACACAGTTAGTTGCATAGGATAAACTATCATATCCCATGACGCATAATTTTGCAACTTCCAACGTGCCCCTGCCTGTTTGAAATTGTCTTTGTGGATGAAAATGCTGTTTAGCCATCAATTAATTAGGGTGGCCATTCCCGATCATAGGCATCAAAGGTGTGGAGCAGACAAAGGGGCAGGGGAAAGTGACAAAATGGGTGCACTATGACTTATATATTTGCATCAAACAAAAAAGTATAAGTCCCTAAAAGTACGTTTGGGATCATGATATCACAATTTGTTCTGGACACCTATGCTAAACCATGTGCCCTTCCAGTCTCACAGAAATGACATCATTGTTGAATGTTGTTGTTGAATGTAGGAGGCAAAGCTTCACTTATCAAACTGGCCATGAAGTTGTTTTGGTTTGATTTTTGCATATTGCATGAACTTGACCCTGTGATTTATAAGCCTTAAGTAGGGATCCCAGTTGACGTGTGTTTGTTCAGCAACTACTCTTCATATTAAGTTAAAATTTATTTCAATGTGCAAACTCAACCACTGAACTTGTGGGTTTCAAGCATGTGTATTGTGCTTGTATGGATTATATTATTTAGGAATGATTGTTGGATTGTTCCCAATAAGCATACAATAATCACAAATTTGGATTAAACAAAAATATAGCAACAGGGTTTATCAGCTATCCAGTTAGCTAGCCTTGTTCATGACTGACAGAGCTGGACAGAAAAAAAATGGAAAATATACAATTTCCTGGAAAAAAGTGTCCTTTACATATAAAAAACCAGAATATTTCTGTTACTTTACAACTGTTGTGATGAAAGTCTGCTGTGTCAAAATTAACCAATATTTTCTGCTATATCCTTTAAGATCAGAAGCTTTAGAGTGGATTTGTCTAAACATGAAAAATGGGTGCATTGATTTCTTTTTGTTTTGTTTTGTTCTGACTAGTTCAATCAGTTTCTGCAAAGTGGAAATACTACAGACATTAATTTATCGCCCTTGCTAGTTCTTAACTAAACAAATCACTAGTTACTTAAAATGTAATCTATTTTTAATAGAAAAATTGATGCAGGAGTAGGAACGATGAGATCACACTTTGTTCTGCAAATGGCTGAGTCTTAGAATGACAATATTCTAGTCCAAAAATGCACATAAAAAGTTAAAACATGAAATGGATGTTCAACAAAGTCCCCTCCGCCCTTTTGGAATGATCTTCACTGAATATCTGCTTGTCCAGATTCTTCTCCTACCTGTTGCAAGGCTCCTTTTCACTATAAATGAATAATGAAAGAAGAATGAATGACCTCTCTCTTTTCAACAAATGGCACTTGGAGATAAAATAAGCTCATCCCTTTCTCTTAATACTTATAGCTAAATTGACTTCTAGATTGCTTGCATATACCTGTATCAATTTTGTGGAACAGAATTATTCTGGTAATACATACATCCTTTTCATGTAAGAAGCAAAACGTGTGCATCTTTTTTTTACAATGAATACAAAATGTTGTGCATGCATTTGTAAGAGAGTATGTTTATGTGTGTGAGGGTGAATATGTTTTCCAATTGCTTTTATATTTTATGTGTTCTAGCCAGAAAAGCCAAATAGCAGCCAGTCTCATTTATACAGACTTCACTGTATTTATTTTGGAGAGGGTTATTTATGCAATGTGAATGAGTTCTTTATGACGTTTCTGTTCTGAGTATTCAGTCATTTGTGCTTAAATTTCACTTTGCATAGTACTACACTTTATCCTTTTAAATTAAAAGAAGATTTGAATTAAAACTCCAGGAGAACCTTCTTCACAGTTAGATGTCTTTGCTATTACTTTAAGTCTTTGAGAAGCTACTATTAAGATGATGACTTCTTTCTAATAGTCAAGCCAGGCCTTGTGATCAAACAGAAGTTAAAAAGCCATCTATTGGGAGTGGATTATCTTTGGATTTCCTAAAATGTTGGGCCAAATAGTCTAAAAATTTGGACTAATGGAATAGCAGAGGATGGGACCTGAAGAACTAGAAGAATCCTAATATTCTGTGGTGTTATATATAACTTGTGGATCTAACTAACTGCCTTCTACTTCTGCAACTTTCTTAGTCTTTTCATTTCACACACATGCTTATAAACATTGTATCACAATATATAAATCAGTCTTTAAGTTGAAGCAAGATGCTTTTTGTTTTGGAATTGTCACAAAAAAACCCACATTCCAGCCATTTCAGTTGCCATAATGACTAAAATGGCCAAGATAATGGGCATAAACTAATCCAGGTGCTTGAGTGTGAGACAATATTTGCTAATTGTAGTTGTCATATGGCAAACTTAATCAATGAATTAGTCTGGCCAAATAATTACTCCCTATTTTAGTAGTCCATTAAAAAAGGATCAATGAAGTCAAGTGTCCAATTTAATGTTTCACAAATAATCATTATATTATGAACACAGTTGAGCTAGGTTTAATTTTGAATGCAAATTGTGCAATATAAAACTAGATAATCTTTGTGCTATTGAAGCAAATCATATTATAATCGCAATACGCATGCTGTTTCTGGCCTATGTGTTGCTTACATTTAAATATGGGTTTATATTCAGTTTTGTAGCTTATTCAAACTATAGGTATCAGCTGCTGCCTGAGAACAGTTCTTGTTTATTGATACTGAGGCTTTTACTCTCTTTAGGGGGTCAGGCCTTTTCAGACCAGCCTTCAAAATTTGTCTGCTGATTCTTCTTATGTGATGGTGGGATCTGTAAATCAAACAAGGTCCAACTTGGAGGCAGAGGGCTTTAATAACATATTCTCAGTGCATACCTCCATCAATAGTTCCTCTTATTATTATCTCTGCAATGACCCCCAGGTACTGCTGGAATGAAGGATGCTTTTCCATCTTAAAGGAGCCATTTTGTGACTATTTGGAGAAGGCAAATATAAGAGGCCCTGGAGATAGAAGAGAATCTTTCAACAGTGTGGGCACCGTAATTTATTTATTTTATTTATTTTAATTCCATTTATATCCCGCCCTTCTCCGAAGACTCAGGGCGGCTTACAAGCTTAGCAGTAGCCTTCATTCTATGTATATGCCCGCTTATTAGGGCTTTCACACACACACCAAGCGGCATTATTACAAAGTCAGCTTAATTGCCCCCAACAATCTGGGTCCTCATTTTACCTACCTCGGAAGGATGGAAGGCTGAGTCAACCTTGAGCCTGGTGGGATGCGAACCTGCACTAATTGCAGGCAGCTGGTGTTACTTAAGGAGGCATTAGCCCACTGCTCCACCAAGGCTCTAATTCTTATGGGCAAAGTTTTTAATTCACAAATTTCCAGTATAGAAATCTAATACTAATTGGAAATATACAGATGGAAAAGTAAAGGGTGCCTCCTGCTATCTAGATTCATAAATAACAAAGAACGCTGATGCACTCCAATGATTTCTCTCCCACCCACCACCCACTTTCCAGGAACAGCATGATCAACAGTTTGTCCAAGGGGAAAAATAGTTTAATTGATTCCAGTAGGGAAAGGGATGACTCAAACCGGAAGATAACTGGTAAGGATTGTTTTGTATATGATTTCTCTGGTTTCAGTCTAGATCAGGAGGTTGCCTCTACAACTGCTTTGCAAAACACATTTGTCTTTTTGTTTCAACATAGGGGATTTTCTAGATTGAAAATTTTGACAAAGGGGTCTTCCAGTCCACAACAAGTCCCTCTTACTTGTAATCTGCAAATGGAAATATTTATGCTCAAGGGCAAAGTTTCATATCTGCTAGGAAGTTTGTGTTTACACATTATGCAAAGCCATAATATGGCTTGATGGTTTATTTTTGGCATACCCTGATACATAAACCTATCCACAATGTTTTATATATATAGGGTCTTTTTAGGGATGGGATCATACTAACCCAAAATCAACAGTCACGTAATGTTTTGGGAAATAAGTGGACTAATCTCCACCGTCAGCTCTGCAATAGAGAATCTGAGAATACAATCAGCATTCAAATGAATTTGTCCTCTATAATTTTCAGATTTTATTCACAGTTCATGATAAAGTTGTGCTTACCTATATCATTGAGATTTAGGTAAGCTTATATGCAGATACAACTTATATGCAGAGCACAACATGAGAAAGGGAAGGCTAGATGAATCAAAAGTTGGAATTAAGATTGCCAGGAGAAATATCAACAACCTAAGATATGCAGATGATACCACTCTAATGGCAGAAAGTGAAGGGGAACTAAAGAGCCTCTTGTTGCGGGTGAAGAGGAGAGTGCAAATTTGGGTTGAAACTTAACATTAAGAAAACCAAGATCATGGCATCTGGCCCTCTCAATTCCTGGCAAATAGATGGGGAAGAAATGGAAGTAGTGACAGATTTTATTTTCCTGGGCTCCAAGATCACCACAGATGGAGATTGCAGCCAAGAAATTAAAAGACGCTTGCTCCTGGGGAGGAAAGCCATGGCAAATCTAGACAGCACACTAAAAAGCAGAGACATCACCCTGTCAACAAAAGTGCGTATAGTCAAGGCTATGGTCTTCCCAGTTGCAATGTATGGCTGTGAAAGTTGGACCATAAGAAAGGCTGAGCGCCAAAGAATTGAGGCCTTTGAACTATGGTGCTGGAGAAGACTCCTGGGAGTCCCTGGGACTGCAAGGCAATCAAACCGGTCAGTCCTAGAGGAGATCAACCCTGACTGCTCTTTAGAAGGCCAGATCCTGAAGTTGAAACTCAAATACTTTGGCCACCTAATGAGAAGGAAGGACTCACTGGAGAAGAGCCTAATGCTGGGAAAGATTGAGGGCAATAGAAGAAGGGGACGACAGAGAATGAGGTGGCTGGATGGAGTCACTGAAGCAGTAGGTGTGAGCTAAAATGGACTCCAGAACATGGTAGATGACAGGAAGGCCTGGAGGAATGTTGTCCATGGGGTCACGGTGGGTCGGACACGACTTCGCAGCTAACAACAACAACAACAATGATACAGCATTCGTTGAACTTTATTATTTCATATTGCAAGCCAATGCAATTATGACATATAAAATAAATAGGTTAGGAATATTATAATCAGAATCATTTGGGCCATTAAAACTATAGTAGCATTATAATTTCACATGAGACAATCCCATTTTTCTTTGACATATGACTGTTGCAAGTCTGTCGTGAAAGATTACTGGCAAATATATACATAGAACATAGTTCTATATGTTAGAACATAGTTGTCTCCAACATAATCCCATAGATAGAACATAGTATTTCCTTTTCTCTGTCATATACCATGTCATAAAGTCATGTTTTCTCACTTGGCACTTGCATCGTTGTTTAGTTCCACATGAATTATTTTATGTACTGGTGACAGCTATGTGCAGTCTCTGTTCCTAATAATAAAAATGCTGCACCTATGTAAGCAAAGCCAGGTTTGACTTGGATCAAACCTATCTGTCACTTCTTAAAATACATCCAAGCTTGTACATCCTAAAATTGCACATTAAATAAACTTCTTGTTATATCTTATATATCTAGCATGAACATGTATAATTTAAGTCAGCAGTTTGACATGAGGGAAAGTGTATTTTCAACATCAGACATCTGGTTTCATCTTGGAAGAAGGAAACAGATAAGTAGTAAAAAATAGTTACTTTCTGGAAATTCTATTGTGATTGTTGCATTAGTTCTACTATTCCATCAAGAAAGTAAATTAGTCCCTAACTATATTAAAATTGGCCTGCAATAACAAAGTAATGCCTAAGTCCTTGCTTGAAAATATACCTTCTTCAACACCAAATGTAGTGAATCACGAGTATTGGATTTAGTAAACAATTTTATGTATGTACATACAGTATGTATTTGCGTAAATTTTTGGATTGCTAACAAAGAATTAAAGGGAGATGTATGTATTTACAGTATATCCCACCTTTCTCAATATTCAAGACATTTTACAGCAATTAAAAATACAAATGATATCTAAGAAGAAACATACAATTAAAATCAAGAAATTTATTTATTCCAACTGTGTCCTTCAAACTCCAGCCATATATGGAAACTAGGAAATTATTCTATTCACACATGAACCTCTCCCATCTGCCAATACTATTTAACATTTGTAAAAAAATATACATATCAAATTCAATAAGCATTTATTGCCCATGGTTTCATCTTTGTTGGGAGGATTTGTGGCCAACCAAATGAATGGTCTGAATGAAAGAGATGCTCTCCTTTAATGTGTAATGGTACAATCGTGTAACTAGGTTCTTTCTTTATCTAAGATTTATTAATTGGTTGACTATCAAAGTCATTAAACTTTGTTCTTCTCCATGAGGTTATTATCAATAACCCTAACAGTGCTATCTATAGTGACATTATTGCAATAAAGAACAAGCTTTTTTCTCATTAGCTTTCCATAACAAACATAATAACTAAATAAAAATTGGCTACTCTGAATTTTTAAAATCACACATGTACACCATGAGAAGCTGCTTCAATTCACTATTGACTAATCATATGTAATCAACATGAGGGTTCAGTCATTCAATTTCTATCTGCGCAACAGATTCTGTTTCTTATTGTTAAAAACACTAGAAACCAGCCTGCTCAGTTAGAGCAACTGTTTTTCAATCAATAATTAAATACCTTTAAGGGGTATCTATACAAAATTATTGATATTTTCAGTCAAAACAAATCAATAGGACCAAGATAAAGCATATGGGTAAGGCTTTTTAGTGGCAGTGTTTTGGCTGAGAGAAATAAATTGATTGAATGAATGGCAGATACCGGGCAGCCAAAGTATGCATTTCATACAGTATGTCTTCCTAAGCATGGCAGTTTTATTGTTTATAGCCTTTTCTTTGCTTTTCTTGTGATGCGATGGGTTTTCAGACCTATGTAGAATTCTTTCCATGGGATTAAATACAAAGGTTTATTTCCTTGTTTTGTTTAGTTGTGCATTTTTTAATCAATGAAATAACCTATGTGACCTATGTGACTAACACATCCAGGCTACCTTGCTGTAAATTATCTACAGGGGACCGACTTTCAAAACAGCTTGGAAACTTTTCTTGATACAAAATGTGGCCATTAGATGCTTCATGTGAATACCTCCTTCTGCACCAGTTAGACCGCCTCTCAAGGGCTTGTTTTAGACATAAAAATTGAAATAGATTGGGTCCTTATTCCCTGAAGGACCACATGAAGATGAGAGCGAGCAATGCATAGCCTGAGTGCAGGTTCTTCACCCCCTTTGTAGCAGCCCATAGTCCAGGGGTAGGCAACCTCGGCTCTTTTATGACTCATGGACTTCAATTCCCAGAATTCCTGAGCCACCTTGGCTGGCTCAGGAATTCTGGGAGTTGAAGTCCATGAGTCATAAAGGAGCTGAGGTTGCCTACCCTGCCCTAGGTAAAGGTAAAGGTTCCCCCACACATGTGTGCTAGTCGTTTTCAACTGTAGGGGCCGGTGCTCATCTCCGTTTCAAAGCCGAAGAGCCAGCGCTTGTCCGAGGACGTCTCCGTGGTCATGTGGCCAGCATGACTAGCGCCAAAGGTGCACGGAACACTGTTACCTTCCCACCGGAGTGGTCCTATTTTTCTACTTGCATTTTTATGTGCTTTTGAACTGCTAGGTTGGCAGAAGCTGGGACGAGTAACAGGCACTCACTCTGCTATGCGGCACTCAGGATTCAACCCGCCAAACTGCCGACCTTCTGATTGACAAGCTCAGCGTCCTAACCCACTGAGCCACCGCGTCTCTGATCTAGTCCCTCCCAAATGCACTGCTGAAGTACAGCCATAACATGTTCAGTAGCACACTTTTTCATCGTTCTGGGTGCATAAAGACTGTAAACAGGAATGTTACATCTCTACAGGAATTCGCAAACATATTTTCTCCAAGACCTCTTCAGTGAAAAACTAAGCCAACATTTCGGTCCCCTCGGTTGATGTCACTGTGTCACTTCTATAGCACTCAGACACTGACCCAAAGCCTACATTTTGTCCTAACCCAGCAAAAAATGTTGCCTCGCCTTCTTTAACAATAACCTAGACTGAAACTTATTAGAAATGGAGCATTGCTAGGTGCTAGTCTCTATATCTGTGATTATTTTCATCCAGGAAATATGGTCAGCTCTATGTCGGGTGACATTTAAAAGAGTTTTAATCTTCCTTTTATTTAATAATTCTGTCTTAATGAAGCTTTTCTACTCCTTTCAAGGAGACAAATAAAGGCTTCAGTTTTCTAAGCTCTATTTAGTGATGGACTTATTTTGTACCCTATCTTCAGTGATCAGTTGCCCTGAAAGGCAATTTAAAAATAGATTTTAAAAATTTCACTGTTAAGATAATGGCAGTATGTAAAAGTTTATCATTGCTTTCTCCAATACAGTACACTATGTAATACAGCTCTCATCGCTCCTAGCAAACATGATTATGAAAGGTGTCCAACTGGGAAAGCTGCTTTACATCCAGAGTTGCAGGGAAGAAAAACTAGACATACTGCATCCTATTTGCCTTGATAATTATTATGTCATTCAGCCAGATTCAATGAGACTTGACTTCAAACGCCCAATGAGACATAATATTATTGGTTGTTGATGGGCAAGTTATTAGCTTTTAGCTTAATTTACCTCTTTGAGGTTTTGGGAAAATTAAAAGTGCTGAACAACTTTGAGATCATCTAATCCAGGGGTCCCCAACCTGTGGGCCATGGCCCACTACCCGGCCATGGTCCCAAGCATCCCACTGGCGCTAGCGCCACCCCACCCCCGAGCATCGCTCTGGCGCTAGTGCCACCCTGAGCATTCCACTGGCACTAGCACCCCCCCAAGCATCCCACTAGCACTAGTACCGCCCCATCTGCAGCACTCTTGCCCGCACTGCCCCATTTGCATGTGTACATATGCTTGCGCATGGTCCATTTGCGTGTGTGCATGTAGCAGTGTCTGCCTCCCTTTCCGGGCCACCAAATCAAAAAGGTTGGAGACCTCTGGTTTAATCGATAAAGAGATTAATGCTCAATCAGCAAATGTTTGCACAGACATGTTCATATGGAACAAAAGCATTCTTTATTGGACATGAGATTTCTTTGATTATTCTTAATCCATTGTTGCTAATTCAGGCTGAACATATTATGGTAAATGAACAGGATCACTCAGGTAGTTTCCCATGGTGAATATCAGCATCCATAAACTCTTCATGGACAACCAGTCTCACCATCTCTAATCAATATACCTAAAGGTATATTGTTACATCTTAACAAATATATTTGGTAGGTTTTTAAACCACTGCAGAAGCCATTTTGAATGGAGAAAAGAAGACATTGAATGAGTGTACAAGAGGAATGAGACTTCTTTCATATCACTAGCTCTGAGCAAAATGTATCACTACCTCTGGATATAAACCAAGTTTTGCATAAAATCTTGCTTCTGTACATCAATCAGCCTTGGTAACTCAAACGGAATCTTTTCACTTAATACCAATGAAGCTGTAATATCCAGAGCTGTTATATCAATGTTTATTTTCCAGAGGATGGAATTCTTTTAAAAAGTAGATTTAATGTAGCTTAAAGGCTCTGAAAATGCTCTGCCACCTCTCTTGAATGTTTTCCTTTCTCACCACCCATCCCATTATCTTTTCCTCTTCTTCTCAAGGTCACATTTATTTTATTATAATGTGTTATTTTGTTTTATGGCAAACGTGGGATACATGTTACAAACTGCCACAGTATTTCTAGCACAATCTGCTCTTAAAGTTTGCTATTGATTTGGATACTATTCTTTTGCTGATGGGCACAGGGTAATTTTCCTAGTGCCCTAGAGGTGTAGTAGAGACAGCCAATTTTCAGAAAAACAAAATTTCAAAGCTTTACATATATCAATATCTAGATGAATTGATTTTTTTTAAAAAAAGCTGACAAAATTTCATCTTTAAAAGTTCAAAGCCAATTTTTCCATTTGATGCACCACTTAAAAGTGTATTAACTCATTTTTAAAATGGGGCGAAGAGTAAGGCTTGAAAACTCTTGAATTGCAAAAGTGACCCTCAAATTTTTCAGAGCCCTTGTGAAAGAATTCTTCTACAAGCCTTATTACAATAAAGCCTCTAATCTCCAATCAAGTCCAAGTTACAAAATGTTCTGTGCTGCATATTCACATTTACCAATAGCCCAGAAACAAGTGGTTGGGAAATGTTTTGATGGGCCTCTGCATTTGTGGCTAACTCTCAACCCAATCCTTGCATTAATTGGTATGGTGTTCACATCAGTAGTTTGACAAATCTATTAGTAACTCCAAATTTATATCCATTCTTGACTCCAAATTCTCCAAGTAAGATCACATAAGTACCGGCCTGGACTATCCTTATGGGACTGTGTCAAGGCTTACTCCATCCATCATGCTGTATCGTGGCTTACTCAGCTACTATTTCTTCTTACATTTTCTTCACAGGATGTGGAAAGGAAGGAAAACATACTCCACTGAGGGTATGTTCCCTGACTAATTCCCAAAATTTGTAACCAGTTTTGGTGAGGAACGTCTGGCAAGCAAGAACCAGCTCCTGGCTACATTGATGGATCTGTATGGAATCTTCTATAGAAACAGAGAATTATCAACACTGCCAACTAAGAGACAAAGACATTAAGGTTCAAAACTTGAATATTGAAGTCTGTTTAGTGCCAAAGAGATGAGAACGATTTCAGAATACTGGCCCGTTATCTAGTATTTGATAGAAAAGTGTTTAATCTAGTAATGTATCTCACTGTTCAATTAACTTTCATTCAATACTTATTTACAAGGCTGATGAAAAGCAGTAAAGAATTGGAAAGAAGATTATCATTTTATTGTTTGCATATACACTGACAGCTTATGCACCAGAGACAAATTCTTTGTCTGTCCAATTCATACTTGGCTAATAAAGAATATTAGGAAAGGAAAGGAAAGGAAAGGAAAGGAAAGGAAAGGAAAGGAAAGGAAAGGAAAGGAAAGGAAAGGAAAGGAAAGGAAAGGAAAGGAAAGGAAAGGAAAGGAAAGGAAAGGAAAGGAAAGGAAAGTCTGCACCATAGCATCCTGACACTAACCCAAATATTCACTTCCAATGTAATCATGTATGAACTTACAATTAAAATTAAGTAGCTAATCCTAATGCAAAATATGATATAAAATTTAAGAATACAGTTGAAGAAACCCTAACCCCAACCTTAGCTTCATTGTCTGTGTGCACTTTGAGTCCGCATTGACTGCTGATGACTGCTTGGATATGTCCATACACTTCTCTCAGCAGCACTTTCATAAGAGGCTTTTCATTGCCTTCTTCCAAGGGCTTTACTAGCACATTAAAATATTTGTCCTAAGTTTGACCCAAACATTCAGTAACAAATACAACACTGATATGATGCTGTCACATATCTTAAACATTGACTCCATGAGTATCCCTAATATTAACTGTAACTCCAGATCTCCTGATAACCTAATGTAACCCTAACTTTAAACTAATTTCACCCAAAATATAAACACAAGTATTTATCATAATACTCTCCTTGTTATCCTATACTACCCCAGCATAAGTCCAAGGGTTTTTTTGACCGTAAAACCTCAGTGTAATGATAACCCGAACACTACATTATAGTATACCCTTCAGCAATGGTTCTGGGGGACTTCAATCTACCATCCCTGGGTGCAGCCTCGGGAGCAACCTAGAAGTTCATGGCCAGCATGGCGGCCATGGGCCTATCTCACTTTATAACTGACCCAACTCAGGGCAGTGGTTACACGCCAGACTTGATTTTTTTTATCGGAGCAATGGCAACATGACCTCCTGGGGGATATAAGATTATCCCTCTTGTCATGATCAGATCTTGCCCTGGTGTCCCTGAGGTTCTTGTATGCTGCCCCTTCTGGTCTGCCCCTGGTGACTGATGGTCCCTGATGGGTTCCAGAGGGAATTGTGGGATATCCTGGAGGTGTCGCTGCTGGGTCCTGCTGAAGCTATGGTGGCAGCCTGAACTTAAGGGTAACTGTGGCTTTGGACAGGATTGCACCCATGCGGCCTCTCTTGACTCATCACTCCCGACCCTCCCCATGGTTTACAGAGAAGCTACAGGTTCTGAAAAGGCCAAGAGATGCCCAGAGCACGCCAGAGGAAGACAAGGGATGACTCCAACCAGACACAACTTAGAGTCGCTATTAAGGCCTACCTCGTGGTAGTAAGAGAAGCAAAAGAGTAGTATTTCTCTGTTCTTGTTGCGTCCTCAGAATGCCATCCAAAGGCCCTTTTTGGGGTCACCCATTCCCTCCTAGGTCAGGGGGCTTGGGCAATCTTTTGCAGGGCTGGATAGAGGAGTTTGTTCAGCTCCTGAAGGACAATGTTGCTCGGATTCATTCTCAGTTGGACCCCATGTGTGGAGATAGTCCGGGTGAGATGTCCGGGGAAGGGTCTGGCTCTGTTATATGGGAACAGGGCCCTTGATCCTGTCAGTGCCATCATCTTGGGCAATCTGTCAGTTAGATCCTTGTCCCTCCTGGATGGTGAAAGCCTCCAGGATGGTAACTAGCTGATTGGTCCAGATAGTGATTAA
The DNA here is from genome assembly GCF_947247035.1 of Vipera ursinii. NCBI lineage: Eukaryota > Metazoa > Chordata > Lepidosauria > Squamata > Viperidae > Vipera > Vipera ursinii. The sequence continues at coordinate 81,814,467 of NC_139516.1, read as the reverse complement.
TACATCTCTAGAGGAGGAGACATTTCCAGATACTTTTAAGCAAGCCCTGGTCTGCCTCTCCTTAAAAAACCATCACTGAATCCCACCTGCCTGGACAGTTTTTGTCCAGTTTCCAATCTTCCATTCTTAGGGAAGGTTGTGAAAAAGGTGGTGGCCGGGCAGCTGCAGCAGGTCCTGGATGAAACAGAATATCTATACCTCTTTCAGTCAAGATTCAGGCCTGGTTATGGGATGGAAATGGCATTGATCCCAGTTGTCAATAATCTCTGGTGAAAGCGAGGTGGGCATAGTGCACCATCCTCACTCTCCATAATCTCTGTTGTGATTCAGTGTCAGACTGTGCTCCCAGCAGCTGAGTCCGATGAATCTGAGGAGGAGGAGGAGGGGTTTGGAGAGCCTTTGGTGTCAGAGAGAGACTCTGATGCACTGCAGGACTCACAGCCTGGCCCCTCCAGTCATGTTCCTCATGAGGCTCAGCTGTGTGAGTACGAGGTGTCGGACTCAGAACAGTCACAGCTGAATCTGTTCAGAGACGCTGGAAGCAGAAGGCAATCCAGCAGAGCAGAGCAGAGAAAATCAATGAGGCAACTCAGTGAGAGGAGGAGAAGGCAGTGAGAAGCCACGCCTTGGGACTGATAACAAAAGGAGAAGGTGTGGGCAGGGCTGGTTGCTGAAGGCAACCATTTGGAGACATTCTAAGGGAATCCTGGGCTGTTCTTGATACTTCTGTTTAACTCTTGTTTGTTGACTCTTGTTTGATATTTTGATTCATTTATTGAAGGAAATATTCTGTTTTCCAGCCTATTGACTGTAAAAAGGAAAAAGGGGTTGTCCCTGACACACAAACAGGGCCAGTCGTAGGCTGGAACAGAACAATCTCTGAGTGGCTTTGATACCATTGATCATGGTGTCCTTTTGGGCTGGCTGCAGGAGCTGGGGCTGGGTGGCACAGTTCTAAGCTGGTTCGGCTCCTTTCTCTGTGGCAGGTCCTAATTGGTATTGATAGGAGTGAGAGGCCAGCCCTTGGTCACTATTCTGTGGTGTACCACAGGGCTTGGTATTTTCTTCACTCCTTTTCAATATCTATATGAAACCGCTGGTTGAGATCATCTGTCACCATGGGTTGAGATCAGTGGTGGGATTCAAATATGTGAACAACCGGTTCTCTTGTGTGGATGTCGCTTCCAGAAGTCCATTCTGGGCCTGGGCAACAAAAAATTAGCTACCAGTTCTACTGAACTGGTGCGAACCAGATGAATCCCACCACTGGTTGAGATATATATTGTATGCTCTTGTTCCAAGTGATGTGTCTGCTCTTTTGCAGTGTCTGGAGGCTGTGGGGGCCTGGATGGGGAACAACAGGCTATGACTGAACCCTGGTAAGATTGAATGGCTTTGGGTAAATGGGGCTCTGGGATTCAGGACTTTGTCATCTTTGACTCTGGATGGGGTACTGCCCCAGAAAGACCCGGTCCATAACTTGGAGGTTCTTTGACTTGCAACTCAACTTCGTGTTGTGCAACAGTTGTGGCTTTTCCTGGACCAGGATTCCCTGCACTCAGTCATTCAGTCCCTAATCGTCTCATGACTGGACTGCTGTAATGCGCTCTACATGGGGCTACCCTCGAACAGCATTCAGAAGTTACAGCTGGTGCAGAGTGCAGCAGTGTGGGCAGTTTTGGGGCCCCCAAGAATGGCCCCAATAACACCACTACTTTGTGAACTGCATTGGTTACCGGTCTGCTTCCAGGTGCAATTCAAGGTGTTGGTGATCACCTTTAAAGACCTTCATGAAATGAGTCCAGGTTACTTGAAGGACTGTCTCACCCCATTGGGATTGGCCTGTACCACTCGTGCCAGTAGGGGAGGCATGCTGCAGGTCCCGTTACTCCAATTATTCCAGCTGGCAGGGTCCAGGAGGAGGGCCTTCTCTACTGTTGCTCCTGCCCTCTGGAAACCCCCCCCATGTGAGATTGGCCCCAACCCTCCTATATTTTCATAACAGCCTAAAGATTTCTCTTGGGGCCCAAGTGGGGGAACAGAGTAATGGAGGTACTTGATTGAGTAATAACAGATCCCACCTCCCCCCCACTCCATCCCCATCCTCATAATTTTATATAAAAAAAGTCTAACCACGTAAAACCATTGTAATGCAAATACAAATATTTTGCAAGAACTCAGTTCCAGCTGAATCATAAGTCAAAGACTAAAACTAATAACTAAGTCTAAATCTATTTAATGTGTTAATAAGTTGCAACTAGAGTTTTAAAAATCTCTTTCATTTTTTTTTCTATTTCTGTTTCTCTTGAGTTTGTTTATTGCTTATGTGGGCAGGTTGCCAACTCATAATTAGTCTCTCAGACATAGCTGCATTCTGTTTTTTATTCTAATATTATCTCGTGCTCTCTGTCTTTCTGGTTTTTAAGTGGTTTAAGTTGGCAACTTTCTGATCTTATAATGAGAAGATTTTCCCACCCACAAACAGATCCAATGTCATCTGCTTTTTTTCTTTTATTATTTTATTATCAACTTTGTTTTCAATATCTCCTTTGATCTTTCTCTTTATTCTCTCTTTTATTTTTTATTTTCTCTTTTCAATTGGAGTGAGCAATTTTTTTTAAAATATATGTATCCTAATAATAATTATGAAATAGATTTAAATAGTTTGAATAATATGGGCCAGGCAAATGTCTTAAGAGAGTTTAATCTTAACATAAAAGGACTAAGAGAACCTACCAAATATGGTATAATATATGTTACCTTAAAGTTTGAAAAGGTGAAGTTGTTTTCTTACAGGAAATCATTTAACTTTGCAGAACAAAAGTTTTATGCTTTAAGATTGGATTGGACTGGAAAATCTAACATTTTGACCAGATGAAAAGACATTGTTATTCTGATTCATAGCCATCTCACCTGCCAGATTCAATACCTCAAAACTGAGATCAAAAGAATATTATTTTGGATTGTAAAGTATATGAGAAATTATTGTTATAATTAAAATATAGCCTAATTTGGATTCCTCTGCTACGTTTCATGAACATTTTCACTACTTAGTAGGGATAACTTATGCAATGTTATTGTCAGAAGAAACTTTAATGGGATTTTAAACACTGAAGTAAATACACCTAAAAAGTAGTAATAAACTACAATTACAGTTAAATTTTTATTGATGCTTAGCAATTGTTACACTTTGAACAGTTTTAAACAACAATTCATCCCCTCAAAATTTTAAATACTGTGAGTGACAAATTCAGCATCTATAGAGTTCCCTTACTTACAAATATAATATATAGGACATCATCTGTGTGGACTATCTATTTTTGGCAAGAACAAAACTGCTTGTATAATAATTTTTCCTAGGAGTCAGTAGTTATAACAGATTAGATTATTCCTTTATTCTCTTCAATACTACTTCAGTATATTCAAACTTGTAAGATTGATAGTACATATATATAAGATGATTGTTCTATTATTTTAAAATTACTATAGTTCAGCACTATAGAAATCATCTGGATCTTGGTATTTCAATCAATCTTTGTTGAATAATAGACTTCATAATATTTAATTCTGAGATATCACAAATGTAGATGTGGATAGTTATTTAATTTTTGAATGGAAAGCACATAAAATCTAGATTTGTGGTCATATTATCACATATGCATCATATAAGAAAAAAATTGCAAAAATTACATGTGAGCAAGAGAATAATAAATGTAAAACAGTTTGATCACAGCAGACTAGAGAGCCTATTAGCAATTTCTAAATAAGAAACAGCAAGCTATATTTAAACTACATAATATTTTATCACAAATATCTGAAATTAATTTAACATGTTTGTGCCAAATGTATTGGGAAAAGAGTGAAAGAAAAAGGATTTTAAAAAATTCTCGCAGCTAATAAAAATTAGGAAGACCAATTGTGGATTCCTCTGAAGACATAAACTTTCAAGGTTTTAAATTCTATTCACATATATTTAGTCAAACTGAGAATCTTACGAAAAAATAGAGACTTTGAAGCCTTTCATTTTCTGAGATACAAATTTATTAAATGTGATCACACAATTGTGTAGAACAAAAAAGCTCACAATTAGTCTTTGTATGTGTTAGTGTCTGTTAGTAATAAAACAACTTGACATGCACATTTAAACACTGATTGGAATAAAGAATAAAGATATCCTACTCTGTCTAAATAATGTGAAACTCTTTTAGCCTTAATATCAAAAATTTGATCTTATGTCAAGAGACTAATCCTTCAACTATGGAAAAATAAATGTATGGCCTCACTTAATAGATTGAAGACCTTTATGTTATTTGAGACTTACAGATGAGTTACTTAGAGATATAAATTATGAATTGATGATTACAATGAAATATGACCATTCTTTACTGAACGGTTTTGAAACTATATATTATTATTGCTGCATTTGTTTTGTTTTTTATTCTTTTCTCTTTTTTGTCTTTTCCCAGTTTTATTAAACAAATAAAGCCACAAATGAACATATACAAGCTTTTTTTTGCCAAAATTGAACTGCCAAAATTAAATATTTTATAACAGGAATAACCAGTAATCCTCTAGCAATTGACAAAATCAGAATACTATCTTAATTTTGAGTAATGGTAAAGAACTGGGCATATGTGGAATGGTATTTACCATTTTCCCATATATTTGCTTCTAAACTTTATAACTTTTAAATATCCATATTTTGAAGTGTATTTTTTAAAATATAATTAGGACCATGTACCACCCAGAGTCACTCTGTGAGGGAGGCGTGTGGTTTCTAAATGTGAAAAACAAATAAATAAACTTTTATTTATATGGGGTTTTCAAAAGAAAGTAAAATGTCCCTGATATCATGATTGATTTTGACCTGGAATCCGTATTCTATTTCTTCATCCTTGGTTTGTCTCTTAGTTGCTACATTAGCTATCAGGCCTAGCAATAGGAAGCAAGCAAGCTAGTGTCCATAATGAGAGCAACAGACTTTTCTAATATATTTCTGTCCTTCCTGAGCTCCCTACTTTCTGGAAAAATGAGATGAAATAGCTGTTTGGCCAAAGATTGAAGATCTTGAAAACGAGTGCTCAAGTGAGTGGCTCCATGCTTCTTTTGCAAGTAATGGGCAACTTGGCTAATATATGTCACACAGTTACTTACCATAGTGACACTACTCCACTAGATGTCCCAAAGATGCTTTTTCACAAAGCAACCAGACTTTCTTGTTTTTCTTTGAAGATGTTTCGCTTGTCACCCAAGAAGCTTCTTCAGCTCTGACTGGACGGTGGGAAATGGAAGGATTTATATATCCAGTCAGAGCTGAAGAAGCTTCTTGGATGAGAAGCGAAACGTCTTCAGAGAAAACAAAGTCCAGTTGCCACATGAAAATTCATTTTTGGGACAACCATGACCTGGATGACTGAGAATATCCATAGATGCTCCATTAGATAAATAACATTTTCAAAGATTATTAAAATTGCAGCTTTTTAAGAATTGTGTACTGAAGCTCCAAACTGAACCTCTTTCTTAACCAGTCCCCAAATTTAGGGGATATAGTCTCACCTTCATCAATGGAGCCAGAATATATTTCTAAATAGCTCTTTGTTCCATAGGGATTATGGGCAGTTTATAAAAGAGGAAAGAATTGTTACTGAATAGATGATGTATAATTAAGGTTATCAATATATGTTAAGCATGATTCTAATATTTTAAAAACATTTGTCTTGTTAGCTAAACAAAATACCATCCAATGATCCTTTAAGTCTCTTGTGTCAGATTATCAGCTATTTCATGTAAGTGTTGAAAATGCTGCCACTGGTGAAAGTAAATTATATTTTCTTAGGCCAACTTGCATCAACTTGTCCAGCAAGCTGAGCTGAAATAACAATTTTAACAGTATGCCGTAAAGTGAAGGCCTTTTTCGGTGGGAGGATTGAAACAACTGTTTCTAACTATGCTTGACTCAGTCTAAAAGTATTCTGATATGTATTCCAATAGTCCCATTGTGATGTTCTCATCCCAGTCCCTGAAAATGGGATCAATAATGCTGTCCCTGGTTTTGCTCTTTATTTCTTTTACCCTCTCAAAAAGTAGCCTTTTCCAGTTCAGTCTTACCACCATGAGTATGTTTTCACTTTGTTGAGCTTCAAATTGTCGAACTAATGGAGAGCAAACTAAGGTTCTCAGGTGGTTGTGACCCAAAAGTTCCTTTTTTGATCAAAATACTCTCTAATCGAAAGGGAAGGGAAGGGAAGGGAAGGGAAGGAAAGGAAAGGAAAGGAAAGGAAAGGAAAGGAAAGGAAAGGAAAGGAAAGGAAAGGAAAGGAAAGGAAAGGAAAGGAAAGGAAAGGAAAGGAAAGGAAAGGAAAGGAAAGGAAAGGAAAGGAAGAACAGTCTAAAACAGACATGTCAAACACAAGACCCGGGGGCCAGATCCGGCCCGCGAAGTGGTTTCATCCGGCCCGCGAAGCCATCCTGGAAACAGTGAGGGAACGGCCCCCACTGCCTTGGCCCTGGCCCAGAGACCCTCCTTCTGCCAGAGACCCTCAGATCTGTCCCACTCCTGCCCAGGCCCCCATAGGCACCCTTGATGCCAATGATGTAGAGCTGGCCACGCCCACCCAGTAGGCCATACGCACTCTAGCCACGCCCACCCAGTAGGCCACGCCCACCCAGGCCATACCCACCCGGCCCCCTGAGGGCAACCGCAATGCTGATGCGGCCCTCAATGAAATTGAGTTTGACACCCCTGGTCTAAAACAAAAGACAATGTCCTATTCTTTTGAGATGGGAAACATTCACATGGTCTTACTCACTTTGAGAATCAACTTTACTTACAATTTTTTGTTTGTTTGCTTGATTTACATAGTCACTTTTTTGGGTTTCTAGGCACTTACAAACTAAAAACACAAAGAACATACTATTAAAAAAGTATAAACATGTGGCATGATCTGAGCATGATCTAATCCACCACCTATATAACTGGGAGATGCACCCTAACTCATGCCCAGGGCCCAGGCTCAAGCACAGAAGCTGGGTTTTCAAGGCCAACAGGTATGAGACCAATCTAATCTCAGGGGAATGATATTTCAAAGGGTAGGTACCATGGCAGAAAAGGGCCTCTTTCTGGACCCCACCAGCCGACACTATTGTCTATGCCATCCTGCAAGATTTTAAGTGTGGCTTCCAGTTAGTACAAGATGCATCACAAGTAGTCACCTTATCAGACATAGGGAGTGATGGCAGTTTCTCATTTTGAGACCTGGCTGGGAGTTGTTTTAACTGGCACATATTCACAGGACAGCAAACTGAGAAAGTTGATGGGCCTTTAATTGACTTCTTGCATGTCTTATGTAAAGACCAGCAAGAAGGGAAAGTGAGAAAACATGCACTGTGACATTGTGATACAGGCTGCAGCCTTTACACTGTCAGGCAACAACCAAAGGGTGGGTTGCGATGCCATGACACATTTCATCAAGTTGCTGACATCTTTGTCAGATACCTATGAATAGCATCTTAGTGAAAAGAATACGATTGTTGCATTTATCAAGTTTATTGTTATGTATTCTGAGAAAAGAGGAAAAGGATGAAATTTGAAAATCCAAGAACTTTCCTAGCAGTGGCCAAGTATACATCTCTCACTGTTCGTATGAACAGACCACAACAAAGTGTTTGTTGGCAGGGGAGTATCTTTTCATGCTAGTGGAAAGCACTCTCTCGCCACAGTGGGGAGGATATTCACAACTCATTAGTGAAAGGTGAATTGTCCCTTTACCATACAACCGTTAAAATTTGGGTTAGTTTTACATTGAAGGAAAGAAGAACCCACACATGCACTCAGCCAAGCTAGGTGATTAATGGGGCTGTAAGTTTAATAAATAACCAAGGGGACTTATACCATTTTAAAAGAACACTACCCAGAATCTTTATCCATTCAAGTAGTCCCCAATGTACAAGCATTCATTAATTGACCATTTGAAGTTACAACGGTACTGGAAAAAATGACATGACTGGTCCTTGAACTTCTGACTGTTCAGCATCCCCATGGTCACATGGCAACTGGCATTCCAAGCTCATGTGATCACCATTTGTGACCTTCTAATCAGCTTCCAAGAAGAAAAGTCAGTGGGGGAAGCCAGATTTGCTTAACAACTGTGTGATTCACTTAACAACTGCAGCAATTTGCTTAACAACCATGGCAAAAAAAGGTTACAAAATTGGGTGTGTCTCATTTAATGATGGCCTTGCTTAGCAACAGAAATTTTGGCGCCAATTGTGGTTGCAAGTTGAGAACTACTTGTATCTTGTAAGCATTGTTAAAAAGTAAAGGTAAAGGTTCCCCTGCACATGCGTGCTAGTCGTTTCCAACTATAGGGGCCGGTGCTCATCTCCATTTCAAAGCCGAAAAGCCAGCGCTTGTCTCAGGACGTCTCTGTGGTCATGTGGCCGGCATGTCTAGACGCCAAAGGTGCACAGAACACTGTTACCTTCCCACCGTAGTGGTCCCTATTTTTCTACTTGCATTTTTACGTGCTTTCGAACTGCTAGGTTGGCAGAAGCTGGGATGAGTAACAGGCACTCACTCTGTTACACGGCACTTGGGATTCAACCCACCAAACTGCCGACCTTCTGATCGACAAGCTCAGCGTCCTAACCCACTGAGCCACCGCGTCCCTTAAGCATTGTTAGCTAAAAAACATAAGCAAAGGCAAAGGCATCTGCAGCGTGTCCACAAACATTATTATGTTGAGAAACGTGGTAGCCAAGACCAAAGAAAGATCAACACATTTTTCTTTTGCTTTCTATAATGGTTTCTTTCTCACTCTTTTTTCGAAGCACAAGTCTATTTTCCCAACTTCCTCATCAGTATGTTAATAGTTAATTGTTATATTACTACGGAAATTATATTTATCCTTTTTTATTTAAAAGAAAATTCAATAAACCATAGCATACACACTTTAGCTACCTGCCTTCTGGGGAACAATCCATTTTTGTGTACAGTTTGTATCAAATATGTGTTCTTTGACTGGAGAACTGCATCACAAAATTTGAAAAAGCACAAAACTGAAGGATCCTCAACCTCTGCTAGGTATATTCTTTTGGGAGTTGCAAATTAGACTGGGTAGTATTAAAAAGGAAGCCACATTAATTTGTCTGGTTCCATTCCTAGTGGTAGCTGAAAACTTTATTGGCCAGCTAAATAGAACAAATTTACAAGAAATATAGAAACACCAAACACCATCCACAGGACCCCTCTGTCCCTTTCAAATTCCATACAATACCAATCTAACCTCTGTGTTGCTTTTTCATCTTGTCTCTAACCTATAGCTTTCCCACTTTTAAGAAAATCTCCTCATAAAGATGTTGTCGGCAAGATTAAAAGAAAGCATTCACTTGTAACACACCACAGATTTTAAATAGCGTGATATTGCTTTCTCTTGTCAGGACAAGGTCTCTGAAGACTATTCAGGTATCCTCTCCACTCAACTGCCATTCAGTTTTTGCATGCCTGTTGTCGCAATACTGAATCCACCAACAGAACAGAGGCAGTATTTGCAAACAGCTGTAAAGTATTTTTCATCTTGCTAATCAAAATGACTTTCTGCTAAATAAACCATGAAAAAAGCTTTTCCACCAGCAGTGAAGTGAAGTGGAAATGATACAGACTGTACCAAGTCCACCATGAAGTCAAATCAACAGACCAAATTTTACCGCAATACTAATTCTATTGCTAATGCATCCTTATATATTTGCCCAAAGCAGCAAAAATTAAAGATTTCTGGTTGCAAATTTGAATAACAATCAAAATCTTATTTTAAGGTTGTTGATGAAGTTATTAATCTGACGCCTCTAGTTATAAAACCTTTAGAGAACCAATTTTATATTGCTTCCAAAATCAAAAGGATAATTATTCTGTATGGCTTATAGATGTGTATATTGCATATCAATTTTCTCTCATAACAAAAATTAAAAATACAGATCAAATTGTACATTTGAGTATGTAGGGAGGAAATCTGTGACTTAAGAATGTGTGTGTGTGTAAATTTTTTGGATTGCTAACAAAGAATTAAAGGGAGACTGATATGGCCATCAGTTAAACAACTGCCTAATGTGCAGTCGGCCCAGGTTCGAATCTCAGAAGGGTATGGCTGACTGATGAGAACAAATGAGTTTGAAATGGCCATATCAGTCTCCCTTTAATTCTTTGTTAGCAATCCAAAAAATTTACAAAAATAATGATTTGTCACAGTTGTGACTACAGCTTGTGGATGGCCTTAGGTTAGGCTGATACAGGCAATAAGGTTTGGCCCGTATTTGGGCCTAGCAAGGTATTCTAACATACTTAACAAATACTTAACATACATACATACATACATACATACATGTGTGTGTGTGTGTGTGTGTTTTCTGAGGTTTTCGCGGGTGTTTGTATGTGGATCTTTGGTCATTTGGGTTTTTTCCCATGTAGAATTGAAGGTGTAAAAGCAGCGTTTCGACGAAATCCCATCCGTCATCCTCAGGCTGGTGGCTTCAGCTTCCTTCTTCTGGGAGAAGTATGTGGTAGTGACTGTTTGTTCCTCTTTTTTAAACTGCCAGAGGGGGTGTGTTCTGTGGGTGGAGGTGTGCTCTGATTGGGTGGGGGGTTAGGTGATGATACCTCTCGCCTACCAGCCATTTGGAAACCCGCCTTGAATGACAGACGAGTCCCAACCACCAAGAATGATACCAGACCCAAACTCATGATAACATCACATGACATCACCACCACACAACCATTCAAAAAGTAAATCCGAACCCACAATGATAATGACGCACAACCACAAAACAGAAACCTAACTACAGCTGCAACATCAGCCACTTTAAACCCCTCCAAACCACACAATAAGCAAACTGACACCCACTATAAAAACATGGCACCACCACAAACACGAAGCCGAACAAAAGCAGCACAACTCACCAGCTCAGGTCTAAGGCTGGCAGCTGAGACCAGCCCATCCACTCAAAACACATCCCCAACCAATCAGAACACACACCCCATTCAAAACACACTCCCACCCAATCAGAACACACCTAACCACCAGCCTGAGGATGACGGATGGGATTTCGTCGAAACGTTGCTTTTACACCTTCAATTATACGTGGGGAAAAACCCGAATGACCAAAGATCCATATATATATAAAATTCAGGAAGAAATAACTTAGCTTTGAGTTACTTTTCTCTTCTATATATCTTCTATATCTAAGTGGCAACCAATTCTTTTCCACAGTTTATTAGGGCTTATATTCTTAAAATCCATAGTTCTAAATCATTCAAATAAAGAGGGAAACTTTTCTTCTTTTTTCTCTGCATTTATTTCTTCTATTTCTCATGTTTTATAATCTCATTTCTGAGATTATTCAGAAGTCAGCTATATACCCCTGATTCCAGGACCTTATCCAGCTTAGATTTTATACTGAGGCACAGGAAACTTCAAGAGAGGACTTAAAATATTATATCTCTTGAGAATTACAGTAGGATGATTTCACAGCCAGCTCAAGAGAAATTTTCAAGTGTCAATAGTGGGTATTTGTTCATTCACATTTAATAGGTTCTCCAGTGATGGCTGACATTTGTACATCCCCACATTTTTTTTAAACCCTGAACCATCCATTTCTCCTTCCATCCTGCCTGATGGTTTGTTAGGAATTCTGCAACAACTCTTCTATTGACCTTGGAATGAAGAGCCAAGATCACTGTATGGAAGTAATGGCCGATTACAAATTTATGAACAATATTAAAAGATTTGCAGGGTTGGCAATCAGCTATAAACTTCTTCTCTATGGTGCAGAGTGAGAACTATCTTTCATACATGAGTAACTCTGTTCTATCCCAACCCTTAGGTCAGTCGGTGAACGAAGTCACATTCGGCTTTTTTACAAATGTGACAAGATGCTTGGAGAACTGTGATGCATTATGTCCCATTCCTGACATCTTGATACAGGGTCTCTATTCATATGGAGGGTTCTACTCAACTGAAAGAGAGTAGAACTTCTCCTCAGAATCAGGCATTCAACCTGTCAAGGCCAGGAAGTATGGGTGTTGGGGCTGTGGCCTGCATATTTTACATAATTAACATCACTGCATTTAGATCATGACATTAACAGCCTGAATGTCTGTTTTCAGTTGTGGGATTCCAGACAAACATCACGTACTCAGCTGGAGAGGCTACTCCCAAAATTTATAGTTAAGTTAAAACCCTATGTCAACGCTGCAAACACTGGATGTTTTTGCTTTGACAATATAAGAGGTAGCCTTTTCCTTTAAATTGTTTTGCTCTGAGAATTAGATGAAGCTGGGGGGAGGAGAATGCTACCGGGCTGTTTTTAATAAGATAAGAAATGGCGGGTAATACAACGGAAGTGAAGCTTTGCCTAACAAACTGATTGGAGAATGTGATTTATGACTGCTAATTTGGAGGAGGGAACTGTGCCAGATATTAGATGCTGAAGGGAGGGGAACTCAAATTTTGGCATCCATCCATGCTATGCCGATGCTTTGTTCTCATTATTGTAGACTTTTTAGAGTAAGCAATGCCTGAAGATTCTTTGAAGTGTTTCATTAGTCGGAACCATGACACCCTAATTTTTTATGTTTTATGAAATGTTTTTATTTCAAAGAAACTAGCAGAATAAAAGTAAGTCAAAATGCTACTGTATAGCCAGTGTCTGTGTGTGTGTGTGTGTGTGTGTGTGTGTGTGTGTGTGTGTGTGTATTGGGGTGAGGAGGGGAGGGTCTATTAAAAAAATCCTACAGTGCAAGCAGTTTGTATGCTACTGTCAAGCATCAGTTTTGAAATTTCACCACTGAAGTAACTATAGAAAATATGACCAGATTAATAGAAGGGTTCTTTTCTTGATACTTTGTAAAATAAAAGACTGTTCAAACTATTGCAAATCGGGCATAGATTGATCCTTTCAAGATTGAATAATAATTTTTGGAAGCCCCTTTTTTAAACTTAATTTCATATGTAGTTTCATGCATTGGTACATACAGTGAGAGTTGTTTCCTAAAGCACCTGAGGGGGAAAAGATGAGTAAGTTAGAAGACGCCTCTAAATTGGAAGAAGAAAAGTCTCAGGACAATTCTTTGATGTAGAATATCTGAAGAGAATTTGGACAGGTCTGTATCTAACTCGCACAAAGATACGACAGCAAAAGTAGATGCATGTAGAAAAATGAAACCCCTACATTCTGCTTCGAATCAAATCGTATCAAACTTCAACAACTTAAGTAGATCCCAGCAAGGTTCAATTGGTAAGTAGAATCAATACAGTACGTCCTACATTCTTGCCATGCTTCATTTTTAGAAGTTTGAACTGCTTTTGTAATTATTATCTCAACTCTTCATTACTGCTTGCTGTATTCCACCCATTAAGAAAGGCTGATGAGTGATGACAGGATGGTAAGAGAGGAGCTTGAAAATGTATTGGGTTCCACAACAGTGAGGAAAACATGTTGCTTTTCTGTTTTACCACAGTTCCAGGGAGAGTCTTAGTAGCCATAGCTGGCCAATAATCAGGAATTTTGAAATCAAAAATAACTGGAAGACAAAAGCTTTCAATGCCTACATAGTAGAACATAGCCCATGTTAACTCCTTCTCATTCTCTGGTAAGTTGCTGTTACAAATCACAGAAAAGGGAATCATTTTTTGATAAAATTTCACTAGTCTAGACTTTACCTAATAAATAATTTGGAATCAGACGAGTTATGTTGCCTAAAATTTCCACATGTGTCAAGTTTCATCCTGTTTTGCAAATGCAAAATGGGTTGAATGATTCCACGGGCCAAGATAATGTAAAAAAAACAACAACCCTCAATTCTGTGACTTAAGAAATAAAATACTCCCCCTGACAACTTAATAGCACGCATACAGAAATACGACTACTAACTTAACTATGCTATTTGCCAAGCAAGGGGGGGGGAGGCACACTGATGGATATCACAACAGTGATACAGAAATACAAGTCTAAGAGTTAATTTATCAAGCAGTATCAAAAAATATCACTGCATGTCAGTGACATGTGTATCTATTTCAGTTTTTTTTCCCTTCAGCGCCAAAACTGTACTTGTTGTTTCGTCTTTTCTCAGGTGGATGTCAGCGATACTTCTCTCTCTCTCTCTCTCTCTCTCTCTCTCTCTCTCTCTCTCTCTCTCTCTCTCTCTCTCTCTCTCTCTCTCTCTCTCTCTCTCTCTGTTATTCTTAGCCTCCTCTATTTTTTCCTGTTTGAGATGCTGTTCAACCGTATGTTACCAAAGAAAGACTAGATCGCTGCTCTCCAGTGTTTCTAAAGGCTACTTTTTGAGGGTCTCAGCAGATGGCAGCAAAGTCTGGCTGACCTGGAGCTTGGGAATAATACAGATTTAGGTATGGTTAGGACTTGGATGGGAGACCTCCTGACAATACCAGGGAAGTAGGCAAGACTATGATTTTTTAAAAAAAAAATCCAGAGAAAAAGTTTAGCAAACCAATTCTATATCATTTCTAGGAAAGCTGTGGGGGTATGGCCATGACGTTATAAGGACTCAGATATGACTCAAATGAAATTTTATCCCTGCTACAACTTTCTGAAGATCTCTACAAAAGTAGGAGATGCATACACATAACTCAAAAGCCATACTTGCTGGAAACAATTCTCCATCTTGACATTGATAGCTACAAACATATAGGTAAAAAGGTAAAGGTAAAGGTTCCCCCGCACATGCGTGCTAGTCGTTTCCGACTCTAGGGGCCGGTGCTCATCTCCGTTTCATAGCCGAAGAGCCAGCGTTTGTCCGAGGACGTCTCCGTGGTCATGTGGCCGGCATGACTAGACGCCAAAGGCGCACGGAACGATGTTACCTTCCCACCATAGTGGTCCCTATTTTTCTACTTGCATTTTTACATGCTTTCGAACTGCTAGGTGGGCAGAAGCTGGGACGAGTAACAGGCGCTCACTCTGTTACGCGGCACTCGGGATTCGACCCGCCAAACTGCCGACCTTCTGATGGACAAGCTCAGCGTCCTAACCCACTGAGCCACCGCGTTCCATATAGGTACTTGCTTGTATTTGGATGTGTGTAATGGCATGTGAGGAAAGACCTTGGGAGTCTGGGTAAACAGATACTGCCTGAAATGGTCAGATAAGAGACAGCATAGCCTGCAGCTGGATAGTGGGTGGCGCAAGAGGATCAGAAAAGAAACACACACACCCCTCAGTTTCTCAGGCTGTAAAGGTGATGGGGGTGAGGGGGAGAATTATGCTTTTAGGCTTGCATTATTCTGCTAATGTAGTTTTACAATAAAGCAGAATTGTCTGGATTTGATTCCTACCTGGTTCACCTCGCAAATCCAACATCAATTTTACAATTGTGTGAGTGAACCCCCAAAAAGCATTAAATTATGAGCTAGGTTAATAGTATTATATGAATGAAACCCATAAGATCCTAGGTCTGACAATACCTATTTTCAGCAAAAGTGATTCCCAACTGTGGTATACGAAGAAAGGACCGCACTAAATTAAGAACATTATAATGATGTCCCAGCAAGGAAAGGAAAGAAAATCTACCTTCACCTATTACTTTATAGGCTCATTATAGGCGAGATGTGTTTCTTTAAAGAAAGAGCTACTATACTAGTGTGTACAGCAACTCAAGTTAATTAAGAATCCATTTACCTTTTGTGAATCCATTAATGCTCTTACATTTGAGGATATATTAAATTTCCCCATGCTACTTTGCTCATCAGTGAATATTGAAATATTTAACCAGCATCTGGGCTGAAACATGTCTGTTCTGTTATTTTGGCAAGTGCAGATAAAATATGCTGGAGCACTGGGGGGAATTGTCAGTGAAATAAATACCATTCCTAAGGTCCATTTCCAAGAGTGAGACATACATTTTAGGTCAAAGTACAGGCAAACTGCATTTTGGAATTCAAGAAAACATTTTGAAAAATGAGTTATAAAGATGAGAGTAAGATCACATTATCAGAAAAAAAATGTTCCAGTTCTTTCTAAATTATGCCAAATGTGAGAGGAACTAGAAAATCATATTTCTAGACAATCTCCAGGTATAAGAATGATTCTAGATACATGAAACTAGTGTGTCAGTAAGAATGTGAGGCTTTAATCAGTTGAAGGAATGTTTGGGGGTGGGAAAGGGAACCTTAAAAATATTTTCCACCATGTGGTATCTGAGAAGGAATATATCTAGAGGTCAATCTTTCTGACATGCAGATTGGGCAAAAATATGCATACAGAAAATTACCTTTGAAGGCCACGGACCAACAGAGACATCATCAGTGGTCAAGATATGAAATCTAGGAGAAAAGCTGAAATCCAGAAGGAATCCAGTGATAACCAGACTCAGTTGAACTGCAGTCAATGTTCATAAGTAGATGAATCAATAACACCAATGTGTAAGTTACTTTTTTTTCCAAATCCAAGGTAGTATTCCTTATTCCTAAAGGGACGCGGTGGCTCAGTGGGTTAGGAGGCTGAGCTTGTCAATCAGAAGGTCGGCCAGTCATGCCGGCCACATGACCACGGAGACGTCCTCGGACGAGCACTGGCTCTTCGGCTTTGAAACGGAGATGAGCACCGGCCCCTAGAGTCAGAAACGACTAGCACGCATGTGTGGGGGAACCTTTACCTTTACCTTATTCCTTATTCCTAATGAGGAACGGCTCTTAAGAGAGGCCCACTCAGCAGGGCAACTTTTTCCTATCAAGTCAAGTGCAACTAATTTGAATAATAGATGGATAAATAATTAAGGAAAAGAAGGTGCCACCCCACTCCACAAGACAGGCCAAGTTGAAAAAACTTTACTTGGAATAAATAAAGGGAAAAACTAGGATGGGGAAAAAATGCCAAGAAGGAATGGACTTGATCTATATTTCTCACTTTTCAGGACACCATTCCACCATATTGTATGCCAAAAATAATCTAGATTAAATTACAAATTGCTATAATTGGAGCAAGAAAATTAATTTTTTTTAAAAAAAAAGAATGAGAAAGGTCGAGTAATCTTATGTTATTTCAAAAGAAAAGAAAAGAAAAAAAGAATCCAACCAGTGCTGTAAATTCTAGTCAGTTCAATTATTTTCGTTGCAGCCAAGCTGTGTACAGAAATGAGGCAGGTGGTTCCCCAATGAACTTTTCCATGTCACAGAACAGGGTAAAAATAATAAATTGGTCATTGTGAGACTTTATGCATTTCGTGGGCACCGCAGAATGTGTTTGAGATTCCTTTCTTGTAGCTTCCTCTTGTTGGCAGTAAACGGTAAGCCACCATTGCCATATTTCAATCCCTTTCATTTTCTTGGCTGTTATCTCCAACTATATCATCCTTACTTCTTCCTTTTCACTCATCAATTACTGGCCAACAAGAACAAAAGGCTCACTGCTCACTGACAACTTACAGATATAGATAGATAGATAGATAGATAGATAGATAGATAGATAGATAGATAGATAGATAGATAGATAGATAGAGATATAGAGATAGAGATAGAGATAGAGATAGAGATAGAGATAGAGATAGAGATAGAGATAGAGATAGAGATAGAGATAGAGAGGGGGGCAGTTTAAAATAATTTCTGTTAAGTCATTGTATATACTGGAAGCCTTAACTCAATATATATATACTAATGAGTCCGAAATGCATATCAGCCTCCCTAAATTCTTTGTTAGTAATTTACACAAATATATGAACTGTCCGGTGTGACTACAGCCTGTTCGATGGCCTTTGAGATAAGGCTGAAAACAGGAAATAAAGATTTGCCCCATGTTTGGGGCCTAGCAAGGTAATCTAAGAGTTAACATATGACATATATATATATATATATATATATATATATATATATATATATATATATATATGTGTGTGTGTGTGTGTGTGTGTGTGTGTGTGTGTGTGTGTGTGTGTGTGTAAATTACTAACAAAGGGTTAAGGGAGACTAAGATGCATTTCGGACTCTTTATTCTTCATCAGTCAGTCATACCCTTCTGAGATTCGAACCTGGGCTGGTTGCATTGTCCGGTGTGACTACAGCCTGTTCGATGGCCTTTGAGATAAGGCCTTTGAGATAAGGCTTTCCCCTTGCAAAAAAAGCTAACAGAGCGAGAGAGAACCTGTGGCTCAAGAGGTAAATACACTGCCTAATATGCAATCAGCCCAGGTTCGAATCTCAGAAAGGTATGGCTGACTGATGAAGACTAATGAGTCAGAAATGCATTTCACTCTCCCTAAATTCTTTGTTAGTAATTTACACAAAATGTATGAACTGTCTGGTGTGACTACAGCCTGTTTGATGGCCTTTGAGATAAGGCTGAAAACAGGAAATAAAGATTTGCCCCATGTTTGGGGCCTAGCAAGGTAATTTAAATAGTTAACATTTGACACATATCACCCCTTGCAAAAAAAGCTAACAGAGCGAGAGAGAACCTGTGGCTCAAGAGGTAAATACACTGCCTAATATGCAATCAGCCCAGGTTCGAATCTCAGAAGGGTATGGCTGACTGATGAAGACTAATGAGTCAGAAATGCATTTCAGTCTCCCTTAATTCTTTGTTAGTAATTTACACAAAATATATGAACTGTCCGGTGTGACTACAGCCTGTTCGATGGCCTTTGAGATAAGGCTGAAAACAGGAAATAAAGATTTGCCTAGCAAGGTAATCTAAATAGTTAACATTTGACACATATCTCCCCTTGCAAAAAAAGCTAACAGCGAGAGAGAACCTGTGGCTTAAGAGGTAAATACACTGCCTAATATGCAATCAGCCCAGGTTTGAATCTGTCAGTATGGCTGACTGATGAAGACTAATGAGTCAGAAATGCATTTCAGTCTCCCTTAATTCTTTGTTAGTAATTTACACAATATATATATATATATTGAATTTGACACCCGTGATCTAACAGGCCAGGTGGAAATGCAGACTCATCTTTGCTCCCCAAAATGTTGCCGCAGGGATTATTTTCATGGTAAAGTTGTACATATTCCTATATTTTTTATAATCTTTATTCCATATTTTCTTTATTCTTTCCAATAGAAGTAGCACACCAAACTCATAGACACCAATGCAGTGTTTCCTCAAAAATAAACCGTAAAATGTTTGGTCAAAAGTTTCACATGAATCAAGTTCTATCATTTCTTCATAACTACCTAACTTTCAACACTAAGGATCATTAACAGGATCTGAAGAATAGTGCACATCCATTTAGAAATAAGCAATTTTATCAGTGTTACTTTATAAAAATCTTATATTAAGCAAAGCACGCTCTCTTGAAACACTCTAGGATGATGACTTAGGATTTGAAAATTAGTCCCTTAGGAGCTCCTTGTGACATGTAATTCCTTATAAATCTATTTCAGTCATTCATCAAGAATTGATCATGAAGATAATCCATGGAAGACTTTGCTAAAATTATACTATATACTATACTGCATAATTTGTAATCTGCTTAGATCAATGTTTTTTAACTTTTCAAGACCAGGGCTTTGTTTTGCTTTGTCTACATTTACAGATAGTTCTTGACTTACAACTATCCATTTATAGTGACTTTTCAAAGTTACAACACTGAAAAAAATAAACTTAACAATCATTGCAACATCCCTATGGTCATGTGATCAAAATTTCAGGCACTTGACAACCGTTGTCATATGATCATCATTTCTAACCTTCCCAGCTGGCTTCCAACAAGCAAAATCAATGAGAAAAACTAGGTTCACTTTTTTCATTCATTTCCTTAATGAATTAAGGAGAGATATACGTCCCACTCAAATTATTGTGCCTTGAAAAGTTAGGAAGCCCATTGTGGAATGCTACACAGAAGACATGCCATTGAATATGATTGTTTATTCCTAGGAAATTGGACTGTGGTTTGCAGTCAAGGTGAATTGTAATAGCTGCCATTGCAGAGCGAACACAAATCACTGCAGGATGTCAGAGGAAACAATGCTTTCATAATTCTGTCAGTTGTTCAGGTAATGGTGCAGATATGAAAGGGGGAGTACATTTGGTGCACTCTGAATTTCAGACTGAGCCTGCAATATAATGATCTCATCACACTTCATTCGACATAGTAATGTGTGTTCATTTCCCATGGGGTCACTGCACACCGAAGTAGCAAATTGATTGTTCAACAAATTAGGTCAAAGAAGATATCTCTATTGTCAATGAATAATTGTTTCTGCTACCCTTCCAAAAGTCTAGCAAATGTCTTATAAAATGTTTGGAGTAACTCTTAAAACTTCATGTCCCTGAAGAAAGTTACTCACCCTGCAGTATTTGAGGTGCTACAACTGAAGCCTTTGGTCACACATCTCTGATGAGACAAATGAGAGGCTCCTGTTATTGCGTCCTCCTCGTCGCTTTCAGGTGCGCAGAACCTAAACCTGATGCTCATGATTTGTTGTTGCTGTTATTTTTTTAAAAAAATGGATTATATAGTTAGACTGAGGGAAAAAAGATCTCACCTCTTATCTACACTTATGAGGCACACAAATCTGTAGGGAACAAACAAATGGTGGAATACTTCCACCTTCCACCATTTTCAGTCCCCAAACTCTTAGAAGCCATTTGAAAAGAAAAAAAAATCTACAGTGCAGGTGGGGTTGAGGAATGAAAATCTCAGTCCCGTTGCAAGAAGTGTCTGGAAAATCTTGCAAAAAGATCCTTTGGATCTACAAAAGGGAATGTAAGAAAAGGGGGCAGAGTAATCTGACATAATTTGCTGTCAGTTTCTAAGTGGAAAAGAGACAACTTATTTGCTTTGCCTGGAGCAGTGAAATGAACTCAAGAAACCCCTTTTAGAGGCTGAAGTTCAAGTGTAGAAAGAGAAAAGGCAAGAGCTCCCTCCATGAGGAATAACGTCCCACTGTCAGAAAAAAACAACAACACACAAATACAGACAAAATTTTTAACTGGTACAGTTTCAAGCACACCACGTCTAAGCCAGAAATAAATCAGCTCAGCTCTTATACAGTAGGGATCTAGAGGTCAAGTTCCTTCAAATCGGTATAGAATTCTCATGCAGTGGTATTCAAAATTTGCTTCAATAATTCATTATCTTTTTCTACAAGGCATTTAGAGAAGACTTAAGAATGTGAGTCTCTACCTTACTGAAGTATTAGACCCAGTGGATTCTACTTAGCTGCAACCAGGAGCGTTCCACTTCTTGATCATCACAAACGTCAGAAGAGCTTACTAGCCCAGCAAATGCAACAGTACATACTCTAAATAGATAATGAGAAAAGGTTGCTTTCCACCAGACAGAATGTGGAAATTTAACCCCAATCTCCTTGCCATGGGCAGTATCTGCACTGGAGCCATTCTCGTCTGTGAAGCACTCTAGTGAAGGTATCTCTTGATCAGTTGCGCTGAACGCAGTGAATACAGCTGAACAACTGCTGTGTTTAAAACAGGAGCCCTAGACTTGTAACTGTAGGAAAAAAATTGGGGTCAGTAATTGTGAATGTGCAAAATCAAGATTTCAAATTAATTGTGAGATATTTACAAATTGTTCCTCTTCTTCACAATAATTCACTTCCAAATGATTTTCCTCCAGAAGACCTCAGAGCACGACACGTATCTTAGCGACATTTTTAAAAGAAATCAACCTTATGTTGAAACCAGTTGCATATGCGAAGAATTTCTTGGCTTCTCTTTTTATTTATTTTTTCCTTCTTTGGCCAGCCTCCTGTGCTTTCATGGCACTTGAAAGAGATGTGACTGTCCCAGCCCCACTCGTGAAGCAGGCAGATGGACTCTTTTGTTCCGACAGTCACGGTAGACTCTGAAATCATTTCCTGCAGGTAGAGCCATACCAACTTTACTCCATGGTGTACAGAAACCACAATCTGCTAAAAAAAAATTAAAAAGTATTATGGGGAAACTTTAATAGTAGGGGGGAATGGCATCATTTAAACAGTGTGTTTTCTGCTTCTTGACTTAAGAGTTCACTATGATGAAAAAAAATGCTCGTGTAATTTGGCCCATTGTCACATTATTTCCTGTTGAGGTCTAGATTAACAGAATAGTGAATATTCTTCCTGGGGAATATATGAAAGGCATTAGGGCTGTAAATGTCCCATGTACAGCTATGCCATAAGAAAAATATATATAAAAAACATTAACAAGTACCCTAAAAATGTTGACTACATTGGAGTTATAATTAGAAAACATAATTTTTTTTATTTAGCTTAGCCAAGAATTTTAAAAGGCTGATTCAAAATGGGAGAGAGAATGAATTCTGTATTAAATTGGATTAGTTGTTTCTCAGTTGTGACAAATGCTGAGTGAAACCAGAATGAAAATCCTCAAGTAGTTTGGCTGGAAATCATAAAGAATGGGCGTATAGCCATATAATGAATTATAAAATCACAATAGTAGATGTGCATAATTTCTATGAGGCATCTCCATATATGGTATGTTATAATAGTCTTAAATGTTGATGCAACATTCCGCGTAGCAAGGCTCTTTCTCTGAAGTCATTCCTTTCTATTCCTTATGCTGTTCTGACAATTCACTGACTTTTAAGAATTTTAAAATGTTTGCTAATTATTTGTGTTGTCTTGGCCATTGTTTTAGTTGCAAGTTGTCATTAGTATGTTTAATAAACTGAGGCGCAAGCTAGAAAAAACTACAGCTTGTCATGTTTATATACAATTTTGTCCCGTACAACTACAAAGTCAAAAGTGATGTTACAATTCTGCGTGTCATATTATTCATATGATACATGATCACAAATAGTCTATTGGATTGCCTGAGTTTATACTTTACATTATTCTGAGTAATAATAACAATCCCATAATAAATTGAAAGCTGGCAATGCTAATGTTTATATGAAAAAGTAGTTTTTTAAAGAAAAGAACCAAACATAGCATAAATGTATAAAAAATTATAAAGGACTTGCTAGGGAACATGGTTTGCATGATCTAAATATTTATTTATGTACCACACTCCTACCCTGCTGTTATCAAAAGCACTCTTGAAAGCTTATACTCAATGTAACTAAAAATTTAAAAATCCAACATTAATGCAAAATATAATAGTATAGTATATCATAGTATAATAATGGTATATCAGACCTGACACATATGTGCTTGTTGAATATTAGAATTTTAAATTCTTAACCTTATCCTTTTAAAAAAAAGGCTACAATGTCCAGGGAGAAATGTAAAATAAATGATTTGATAAAGGTGATAGTTTTTCACGCCTGAAAATAATGTTTCTCTTTCATACTCTCTTGATCGGCCGCTTGCAATAACACATTGCAGATATAATCTCAAGACCTTATGGCATGTACTTGTCACTACTTGCATAAGTTACTGTGGACGCAGGATCACAGAGACTTTGAACATAATTTCTCACACTACAGGAGATTAAATAGACCCCATCTGAAGAAGGCAAGCAGCAGCGATGGCCCTAGAGTAACACAAAACAAACTGCACCTTGTTTCACTCACACGGGCACAAGAACACAAATATTGTTTTTGGGTTTTTTTAGAAAGTTAGGGAAATGGAGCAGAATTTGCTGGATTCTACTGAAATATATGAAGTTCAGCTATGCTCAGTCAGTACCTTGACCAAGTTAGGTCACTATGTGTGCCTGGCAAGGTGGGAGTAGATCTACTCAGTAAAGAGTGTTTGGTTTTCTGTGCTAGCTTAAGTGCTTTACAGCTTCAATGGAATGATGTAAATGTCTACTCAAGTCATCTGTTGTCTGAAAAGCAAAGCATCCAAATTACTGTTCCCAAGGTCTAGGTTTTGCATGTCTACATACATACATACGTGCAGGTAGGAGCAGACAAATAAAGGATATATCTACATAACAGCCAAGAGGAGATGCAAGAACAGCTATACATACTGACAGGTAGATACATAAATCATACATATTTAGAACAACCAAATGGGTGCTTGATCCTCCACTATAACTATGTATGTCAAACAATTGCTGAAGAAAAGATGAATATATCATATTCTAGGGATGTTGGAGGTGTACTTGTTTTCATGGTAAGTAAGAACTTGCTGATGGATTTGCCTAGGCATCTTAAAGGAAGATTTTAGCCACTGAAAGACTTTCTCTATGCTGAACATTTCTTCTGCATTTCCTCCCTCCCCACATACAAGCTTTGTATGTGCACTAGCACTAGCATGAGAAAAGAAATTGTCTTCAATATTTTTTAAGCAGAATAAAAGTTTCCTCTAATGGTTATGGATGAGATCATGAATACCGGTGATCAAGGTATATGGATATAAAATGTTTGTCCTCTATTATGTAAGCTATCTCTCCCATGGTTTGATGACTTCCCATGAAGACATACTATAATGGAATTTTTTTTCCCATGGGGCTTGTATAGTTCAGAATGCAAGAGCAACTAAGGACGATATTTACAAAGCAGTAACACCACCATCTGATAACCATCAAATGAATTCAAAACAGAAAAAAAAAAACAAAAGAGCCACTATGATATAGTGGTTGAGGTAGTGGTCTAAAAACCAGGAGATGGTGAGTTCTAGTCCAACTTTGGCACAAAAGCCAGCTGGGTGACTGAGTCACTCTCTCTCAATTCAATTCATCCCCTAAGGCAGGGGTGTCAAACTCAATTTCATTGAGGGCCACATCAGCATTGCGGTTGCCCTCAAGGGGCCGGGTAGGTATGGCCAGTGTGGGCATGGCCTACTGGGTGGGCGTGGCTAGAGTGTGTATGGCCTATTGGGGGGGCATGGCCAGCTCTACATCGTTCGCATCAAGGGTGCCTATGGGGGCCTGGGAAGGAGTGGGACAGATCTGAGGGTCTCTGGCAGAAGGAGGGTCTCTGGGCCAGGGCCAAGGCAGTGGGGGCCATTCCCTCACTGTTTCCAGGATGGCTTCGTGGGCCACAAGAAACCACTTCGCGGGCCGGATCCAGCCCCGGGGCCTTGTGTTTGACATGTCTGCCCTAAGGCTATTCTTATGGGAGAAATAGGAAGAGGAAGGAGTATGTTTGCTGCCTTGAGTCATTCATATAAAATAATAATAAAGGCAGGATTTTAAAAACGCAGAACTAAAAGAAATGGAAGGAAAGGGAGGGGGAAAAATATTTTGGGAAAAATAGAAATAAACTTCCAGGAAACTGAAAGATAGATTTTGGTAGGATATTACTTGAGATTCTAAGTTGTTGTCTTCAACTCCATCTTTAAATCTATGTCTTTTTCTCTGCCCCTTTCTATCACTCAAGCACTTCCCATTCCCACAACAAAATTCTGACATGGGTATTCAAAAATTGGTAGGTCTAGGACTGTCGATTTAAAAGAGAAGTTCATCAACTGTCAGTCATCAGAGTCCATATATATATATATATATATATATATATATATATATATATATATATATATTATTTTAATTCCATTTATATCCCGCCCTTCTCTGAAGACTCAGGGCTTGCAGGGCTAGCAATCTTGGCTCTTTTTTTATCACTTGTGGACTTCAACTCCCAGAAATCCTGAGCCAGCCATGCTGAGGGGAAAGGGAAAGGTTTCCAAGCTGAGCCATGCTGGCTCAGGAATTCTGGGAGTTGAAGTCCTTGAGTCATAAAAGAGCCTGCACTAGAGGAGGACATTAAAATTATTTACAGGATTACTTCTTTAGGAACTAAACTTTTAGAATCTAAAACAGCTAATTCAGAAAAGCCAACAGGAAAGAACCTCACATTTTTCATCTGCTTCTGTCTTTTGGAAGGTAAAATTAGATAACAAAATAATCTATTTCTTATGTTAACATCTCTGCAATGAAATCAAAGGTAACAGGAAAGAAATGAGAAACATTTTTCTCAATCTAATATGTCTAATTTAGCTGATTCTAGAAAAAAATAGTATCTTTTGTACACTCTTGAAAACTATTTTGAATCTAAACAATTCTTAAGAATGAAATATTCTTAATTTGGACTTTACTTTTACTGTTTGGACTGTTGTGTGTTTTGAAAAATTGATTATTTAGAATCTAGTTATGTTGCACTTCAGTCTTTAAATAATTAACCTAGTATATACATAACAATATATGATGTTTTCCCTGGTGAGCTTAACATCAATAACAACATTTATTAAAAAGGCTAAAATAATTTCTGGGGGTATTATCTGTATAGTAAAATTTTGGACAAGCAGTGATCATGTTACATATGTGCATAAGCGTACTTAGTAGCATATACCTTTTTAAAAATATCAAACATGCAAAGAAACAAAAATAAGTCCAAAAAATCTGTATTACATCCAGAAATGCCAACTTTGCAACCAATATTTCTCATCCATAACTATGGTACCCTAAGGATACCTGCATACATGCAAATGTTTCTCTGGGATCAGTAACACAACAGGGATTGCTTTTTCCTTCCAATAACATATACCTAAAACCAGTTCATTGCATTTGGCAATTGTACTAAAAAAATCTCATTCATTTAATTTGAAATCAAGTGAAAAATTGATTTAAATTATTTTATTAAAACAAATTAATGGCAATTCTTTTATAAAAAGTTGCCTCAAACAATGTGATTTTAACATGCCTGCTCTAGATAGTTGAATGCTCCAAAATAAATTCTAGACCAGGCCTGTACATGCAGCCTACCAAGCACCCTTGGACAGAGCACAAACTTTTTTTTTTCAAAGTAATAAAATCACCAGCACTGCCCTGAAAGTCATGTTGCCTAGTGCCTCCATGGCTTACCATGACCACAAGCTCCAACACTGTAGATGCTCCTCTAGTCACCAAATCATTGATTAGCCCACCAGCATTCCTTTGCAGACCACAAAGATTTTTAATTTATCAGTGTGGGCCTTTCCTTTCTACAAGATTATTATTATTATTATTATTATTATTATTATTATTATTATTATTATTATTATTATTATTATTATTATTTGGAAGGGACCTTGGAGGTCATCTAGTCCAACCCCCTGCTCAGGCAGGAAACCCTATACCACGGGTCGGCAACCTGCGGCTCTGGAGCCGCATGCGGCTCTTTGGGCCCTCTCCTATGGCTCCCAGTCCTCCTCCGCTGGCGGAGGTTTGGGGAGCTGTGCGCGCAGCTCTCTAAACCTCCACTGCCCCGTTTGCAGAGATGCTGCCTTCGTCCATCTTTGATGAAGGCAGCAGCTCTCCAAACAGTTTGCAGAACTGCTGCCTGCGGCGGAGGTTTGGAGAGGTGCGCGCGCACCTCTCCAAACCGCCGCTGTTCCGTTCGTACAGCTGCCGTGCTCGTCCATGTTTGACGAGCACGGCAGGTCTCCAAAAGGGCGGCGGTGGTTTGGAGAGTGTGCACGCACCTCTCCAAACTGCCGCTGTCCCGTTCGGAGGTCTGCCGCATTCGTTCATGTTTGATGAGCGCAGCAGACCTCCGAACGGGACGGCGGCAGTTTGGAGAGGTGCACATGCCCTCTCCAAACTACCACCACCCCGTTTGCACAGCTGCCGCATTCGTCCATGTTTGACGAGCGCGGCAGGTCTCCAAACAGGCGGCGGCAGTTTGGAGACTGCGCGCCCACCTCTCCAAACCGCCGCCGCCTGTTTGGAGACCTTCCGCGCTCGTCAAACAAGGACGAGCACGGCAGACCTCCGAACGGGATGGTGGAGGTTTGTAGAGGTGCGCACGCACCTCTCCAAACCTCCACCATCCCATTCGTACAGCTGCCGCGCACTCTCCAAACCTCCGCCGTCCCGTTCGGACGTCTGCCGCGCTCGTCAAACATGGACGAGCGCGGCAGCTGTACGAATGATGTTGCCTAATGAGTAATGAAATGTCTGCAAGCTCAGAGAGCACCAAGGATCCCTTCATTTCAACCCAGAGCTACAAATATTCTCCTTTATTGAAAAAAGAATACCTTATTCTCTCGCTGTGGTTACATTCACGCAAACTGCAAAACTAACCAAAGTTAATATTAACTACATTTTGCTTTTTCTGCAAATGTATTTGCACTTCGTCTTTTAGCGAGTTGTGGGAACAAAAAATGGTGCACGATTACACCGATCGCGCCTATTCCTCGCTTTTTCTCTCACAGTTCAAGGCAGCTAATGCATAACTGGAAGGCGTAACTTAAGTAGCCTCCCAAGTCTCTAACCCAGGCTTGATTAATGCACTCTTCACAGGACAGGATGGGCTACGCAGAGATCGATGGAGGGCAGCCGTTCGGTTCTCTGCTAAAAGGTCTGCCAAGATAGTTCCTTTCAGAAGGAAAATGGGCAAAGCGGGAGCAAGAAGCCCTGCTTGGAAATGAAAGAAGGCAGGAGGCGATCAGAAGCGAGAAAGTTTTGGTGGCTTCAGGTCCCACTACTTAAATTTTACAGAGGAAAATAACTATTTTTTTAAAAAAAATCATTGATTGTACTATTGCATTTTATTTTCTTCCGACTAGATGTGAGTGCACGTCTTTGTTCTTTTAATTAACTCTTTTAATTAACTCCAAACTACCACCGCCCTGTTTGCACAGCTGCTGCGTTCGTCCGTGTTTGACGAATGCGGCAGATCTCCAAACGGGACAGTGGAGGTTTGGAGAGGTGCGTACGCATGCTCCAAACTGCCACCGTCCTCTTTGCACAGCCGCGCTGCAGGAGACGCTTGCACAGGTGCCTCACGGCTCGAGGGAGCCACGCTGCAGGAGCCGCTCGCGAGGCTTCCTTCGGTCGGGGAAGGGCCCGTTGCCTCCAAGGGGGGCCAGGCGGGATCCTCTGAAAGGCTGTTTCCTTCCTCGGCCTGCGAATCCGTCCCTCCCCCCCGTAAGCTGGTGGCACTGGGCAGTGACAGGTGCGTGCAGCTCAGGATGCGGTGCAGGCGTAGGGGTTGTGTATGTTTTTGCTTGTTCTGTGCATGCGCGTGCGTGCCCACATGCACGCGCACATTTTGCGGCTCCCACTTTTTTGTGTGTATGAAGGAACCGGTTCTGAGTGGCTCTTTTGCTGTTTCGGGTTGCTGACCCCTGCCCTATACCATTTCAGAAAAATGGCTGTCCAGTCTCTTCTTAAAAACTTCCAGTGTTGGAGCATGCACCACTTCTGGAGGCAGGTTGTTCCACTGGTTAGTTGTTCTAACTGTCAGGAAATTTCTCCTTGGTTCTAGGTTGCTTCTCTCCTTGACTAGTTTCCATCCGTTGCTTCTTGTCCTGCTTTCAGGTGCTTTGGAGAATAGCTTGACTCCCTCTTCTTTGTGGCAGCCCCTGAGATTTTGGAACACTGCTATCATGTCACCCCTCACCCTTCTCTTCATTAAACTACACATACCCAATTCCAGCAACCGTTACCTATATGTTTTAGCCTCCAGTCCCCCAATCATCTTTGTTGCTCTTCTCTGTACTCTTTCTAGAGTCTCGACATCTTTTTTACATCATGGTGACCAAAACTGGATGCAATATTCCAGGTGTGGCCTTACCAAGGCATTGTAAAGTGGTATTAGTACTTCACGTGATCTTGATTCTATCCCTCTGTTAATACAGCCTAGCACTGTGTTGGCTTTTTTGGCAGCTGCATCACACTGCTGTTTCATATTTAAGTGATTGTCCACTAGGACTCCGAGATCTCTCTCACAGTTACTACTATTGAGCAAGATGCATTTGATTTTTCCTGCCTAAATGTAGAACCTTACTTTTTTCACAATTGAATTTCATTTTGTTAGATAGTGCCCAGTGTTCGAGTCTGTCCAGATCCTCCTGTATCTTAAGCCTATCTTCTGGAGTATTGGCTATTCCTGCCAGCTTGGTGTTGTCTGCAAATTTAATGAGTTCCCCATCTATCCCCTCATCCAAATCATTAATGAAGATATTGAAGACCTCTTCTAAATTTTCCTCTTGCCTTTCCGAGTTAACTCCTTGGTCTGTCATTGAGCAAGAATTGACTTTGTAGGGAAGCATATTATCATTTGATGTATATTTAACATATGTTCTACCTTTATTTACCAATTATATAATATTTGTATGCAATCCACATGGCGAGGTTTGGGGAAACTTACAATAGAAAAAATATATTTTTAAAATCATAAGATTAAAACATCGCCTGGCCCGCACCACCTCCGCTGCCCACATTGCGCAGCCCCGCCATATAGAGTGGGCTCTGCTGCTCCCACAGCACCAGCCGTGCCGGCTCCGGCCCCAGGGAGGGGAGCCCACCGCCAACACCCTTCGCACCTGTGACTCCAGCAGCACCGCTCCCCCACCCCCCCTGCCTCCTGTGCCTGGCAAGATGAGAGTTCCGGCACCTTTTTTTTTTAGGAAAAAAAGCACTCTGTGTGTGTGTGTGTGTGTGTGTGTGTGTGTGTGTGTGTGTATAATTTTAGCCATTGTCTATCCACTGCAGGATGAAGGCCTCTTCTGTATGTTTCCAACCAATATATATATATTTGATCAGGAAATCCAATTTAAAACAGAGAAATGGAGAATGTGTTTTAGTCAATCATACATTTTTCTACAGCAACATGGAGCACATATCTCCCTAAGTCGGGATTTGTGAAAGATACACTTGATTTAACAATGCTATTTTGACATGTAATGACAGAGGAACATTTATTATACATTCTCTTAATCGTGAGACTTGCATTTTGTCAAGGTTAGAATTGGAATTCAGAGGATATATCCGCTTAGAAGTGTACCATAAAATTGAGAAGCTTCATTTGGTACTTTCCCCCTCCCTCAAACTTAACACATTATTAGAAATATCTCTCATTCGTGTTTCTGCTGTTCTGAAATCTAAATCACAGTAATCCTACTTATGGTGATCATGTTAGTTGAAGATTAGTTTTGTATATTTATGATGCTACAGTTAAAAAAAAAAGCTATGCAGCGGGTTTGATTAAGAAATAAGTCAGTATTTCAACATTGTCCATTACTTCTAAAATATGCAATATTGTCTCTACATTTTTAATAAATATTTTGGAAGAAACTACACAAATAATTGTGTTTAATGCATAATGAATCGATGCATCTGTAAAAGATTTCCACTGGGACCCAATGAGAGAATTTATACTTGGGGAATAATCCTTTTGTTGTTCAATAGATTATTCTAGCCAGCCATATATTATAGTTCATTGTTTAAAACAAAAGGATCAGAACAAGAAATTTGATATTAGAGTCTCTTTCCCAACTCCCCGCTAACCTTTAGGACCGAGTCTTTCCAAGGGTGGATTTGGAGAGCTTCAAAAAGAATGGAGGGAAAAATGGAGGGAGGGAATTGAGAGAGCAGAACTAAATTTATTCCACGTTATTGCATGCAGCGGGAAGCAATTTAAAAACAAACACAAAGAAGAAAGGAACTGATTGTTATTTCTTCCTTCTTCTGTTTTTCAGAGTGTTCAAAGCAGCTTTCTCTGTAAAGAAATGAGGGAAAATGTGAATTCTGCTTGTGCCTTTTGTAAAGCTGTGACATTTCTGTATAAAGACAACTACATTCCCCATGTCCAATCCTTACTGCTATGAGATGCAGTCTCTGTATTTTTGTGTAATGTTAATTCTATACCAAATACACATTAGGGAACTAGATACAGAAGGCATAAAGGTAAAGGTTCCCCCGCACATGCGTGCTAGTCGTTTCCGACTCTAGGGGCCGGTGCTCATCTCCGTTTCAAAGCCAAAGAGCCAGCGCTTGTCCGAGGACATCTCCGTGGTCATGTGGCCGGCATGATTAGACACCAAAGGCGCACGGAACGCTGTTACCTTCCCACCGTAGTGGTCCCTATTTTTCTACTTGCATTTTTACGTGCTTTCAAACTGCTAGGTTGGCAGAAGCTGGGACGAGTAACAGGCGCTCACTCTGCTACGCGGCACTCGGGATTCGACCCGCCAAACTGCCGACCTTCTGATCGACAAGCTCAGCGTCCTAACCCACTGAGCCACCGCGTCCCTCAACAGAAGGCATATCAGCTGCTTATTTCCTTCTTTGGAACTGTTTTCATTTAAGAGGCCAAAGATGCTAAGTTTGATATCCAAATATATATGTATATATATATATATATATATATATATATATATATGTTTCAAATGTTAACTCTTTAGATTACCTTGCTAGGCCCCAAACCTGGGGCAAATCTTTATTTCCTGTTTTCAGCCTATCTTGAAGGCTATCGAACAGGCAGTAGTCACACCGGACAATTCCTATATTTGTGTAAATTACTAACAAAGAATTAAAGGGAAACTGAAATGCATTTCTGACTCATTAGTCGTCATCAGCCAGCCATACCCTTCTGAGATTCGAACCATGGGCTGATTGCATATGAGGCAGTGTTATTTGCCTCTAAGCCACAAGGTCTCTCTCGCTCTGTTAGCTTTTTTTTTTTCTGCAAGGGAAGATATGTTTCAAATGTTAACTCTTTAGATTACCTTGCTAGGCCCCAAACCTGGGGCAAATCTTTATTTCCTGTTTTCAGCCTATCTTGAAGGCTATCGAACAGGCAGTAGTCACACCGGACAATTCCTATATTTGTGTAAATTACTAACAAAGAATTAAAGGGAAACTGAAATGCATTTCTGACTCATTAGTCGTCATCAGCCAGCCATACCCTTCTGAGATTCGAACCATGGGCTGATTGCATATGAGGCAGTGTTATTTGCCTCTAAGCCACAAGGTCTCTCTCGCTCTGTTAGCTTTTTTTTTCTGCAAGGGAAGATATGTTTCAAATGTTAACTCTTTAGATTACCTTGCTAGGCCCCAAACCTGGGGCAAATCTTTATTTCCTGTTTTCAGCCTATCTTGAAGGCTATCGAACAGGCAGTAGTCACACCGGACAATTCCTATATTTGTGTAAATTACTAACAAAGAATTAAAGGGAAACTGAAATGCATTTCTGACTCATTAGTCGTCATCAGCCAGCCATACCCTTCTGAGATTCGAACCATGGGCTGATTGCATATGAGGCAGTGTTATTTGCCTCTAAGCCACAAGGTCTCTCTCGCTCTGTTAGCTTTTTTTTTCTGCAAGGGAAGATATGTTTCAAATGTTAACTCTTTAGATTACCTTGCTAGGCCCCAAACCTGGGGCAAATCTTTATTTCCTGTTTTCAGCCTATCTTGAAGGCTATCGAACAGGCAGTAGTCACACCGGACAATTCCTATATTTGTGTAAATTACTAACAAAGAATTAAAGGGAAACTGAAATGCATTTCTGACTCATTAGTCGTCATCAGCCAGCCATACCCTTCTGAGATTCGAACCATGGGCTGATTGCATATGAGGCAGTGTTATTTGCCTCTAAGCCACAAGGTCTCTCTCGCTCTGTTAGCTTTTTTTTTCTGCAAGGGAAGATATGTTTCAAATGTTAACTCTTTAGATTACCTTGCTAGGCCCCAAACCTGGGGCAAATCTTTATTTCCTGTTTTCAGCCTATCTTGAAGGCTATCGAACAGGCAGTAGTCACACCGGACAATTCCTATATTTGTGTAAATTACTAACAAAGAATTAAAGGGAAACTGAAATGCATTTCTGACTCATTAGTCGTCATCAGCCAGCCATACCCTTCTGAGATTCGAACCATGGGCTGATTGCATATGAGGCAGTGTTATTTGCCTCTAAGCCACAAGGTCTCTCTCGCTCTGTTAGCTTTTTTTTTTTCTGCAAGGGAAGATATGTTTCAAATGTTAACTCTTTAGATTACCTTGCTAGGCCCCAAACCTGGGGCAAATCTTTATTTCCTGTTTTCAGCCTATCTTGAAGGCTATCGAACAGGCAGTAGTCACACCGGACAATTCCTATATTTGTGTAAATTACTAACAAAGAATTAAAGGGAAACTGAAATGCATTTCTGACTCATTAGTCGTCATCAGCCAGCCATACCCTTCTGAGATTCGAACCATGGGCTGATTGCATATGAGGCAGTGTTATTTGCCTCTAAGCCACAAGGTCTCTCTCGCTCTGTTAGCTTTTTTTTTCTGCAAGGGAAGATATGTTTCAAATGTTAACTCTTTAGATTACCTTGCTAGGCCCCAAACCTGGGGCAAATCTTTATTTCCTGTTTTCAGCCTATCTTGAAGGCTATCGAACAGGCAGTAGTCACACCGGACAATTCCTATATTTGTGTAAATTACTAACAAAGAATTAAAGGGAAACTGAAATGCATTTCTGACTCATTAGTCGTCATCAGCCAGCCATACCCTTCTGAGATTCGAACCATGGGCTGATTGCATATGAGGCAGTGTTATTTGCCTCTAAGCCACAAGGTCTCTCTCGCTCTGTTAGCTTTTTTTTTCTGCAAGGGAAGATATGTTTCAAATGTTAACTCTTTAGATTACCTTGCTAGGCCCCAAACCTGGGGCAAATCTTTATTTCCTGTTTTCAGCCTATCTTGAAGGCTATCGAACAGGCAGTAGTCACACCGGACAATTCCTATATTTGTGTAAATTACTAACAAAGAATTAAAGGGAAACTGAAATGCATTTCTGACTCATTAGTCGTCATCAGCCAGCCATACCCTTCTGAGATTCGAACCATGGGCTGATTGCATATGAGGCAGTGTTATTTGCCTCTAAGCCACAAGGTCTCTCTCGCTCTGTTAGCTTTTTTTTTTCTGCAAGGGAAGATATGTTTCAAATGTTAACTCTTTAGATTACCTTGCTAGGCCCCAAACCTGGGGCAAATCTTTATTTCCTGTTTTCAGCCTATCTTGAAGGCTATCGAACAGGCAGTAGTCACACCGGACAATTCCTATATTTGTGTAAATTACTAACAAAGAATTAAAGGGAAACTGAAATGCATTTCTGACTCATTAGTCGTCATCAGCCAGCCATACCCTTCTGAGATTCGAACCATGGGCTGATTGCATATGAGGCAGTGTTATTTGCCTCTAAGCCACAAGGTCTCTCTCGCTCTGTTAGCTTTTTTTTTTTTCTGCAAGGGAAGATATGTTTCAAATGTTAACTCTTTAGATTACCTTGCTAGGCCCCAAACCTGGGGCAAATCTTTATTTCCTGTTTTCAGCCTATCTTGAAGGCTATCGAACAGGCAGTAGTCACACCGGACAATTCCTATATTTGTGTAAATTACTAACAAAGAATTAAAGGGAAACTGAAATGCATTTCTGACTCATTAGTCGTCATCAGCCAGCCATACCCTTCTGAGATTCGAACCATGGGCTGATTGCATATGAGGCAGTGTTATTTGCCTCTAAGCCACAAGGTCTCTCTCGCTCTGTTAGCTTTTTTTTTTCTGCAAGGGAAGATATGTTTCAAATGTTAACTCTTTAGATTACCTTGCTAGGCCCCAAACCTGGGGCAAATCTTTATTTCCTGTTTTCAGCCTATCTTGAAGGCTATCGAACAGGCAGTAGTCACACCGGACAATTCCTATATTTGTGTAAATTACTAACAAAGAATTAAAGGGAAACTGAAATGCATTTCTGACTCATTAGTCGTCATCAGCCAGCCATACCCTTCTGAGATTCGAACCATGGGCTGATTGCATATGAGGCAGTGTTATTTGCCTCTAAGCCACAAGGTCTCTCTCGCTCTGTTAGCTTTTTTTTTTCTGCAAGGGAAGATATGTTTCAAATGTTAACTCTTTAGATTACCTTGCTAGGCCCCAAACCTGGGGCAAATCTTTATTTCCTGTTTTCAGCCTATCTTGAAGGCTATCGAACAGGCAGTAGTCACACCGGACAATTCCTATATTTGTGTAAATTACTAACAAAGAATTAAAGGGAAACTGAAATGCATTTCTGACTCATTAGTCGTCATCAGCCAGCCATACCCTTCTGAGATTCGAACCATGGGCTGATTGCATATGAGGCAGTGTTATTTGCCTCTAAGCCACAAGGTCTCTCTCGCTCTGTTAGCTTTTTTTTTTTTCTGCAAGGGAAGATATGTTTCAAATGTTAACTCTTTAGATTACCTTGCTAGGCCCCAAACCTGGGGCAAATCTTTATTTCCTGTTTTCAGCCTATCTTGAAGGCTATCGAACAGGCAGTAGTCACACCGGACAATTCCTATATTTGTGTAAATTACTAACAAAGAATTAAAGGGAAACTGAAATGCATTTCTGACTCATTAGTCGTCATCAGCCAGCCATACCCTTCTGAGATTCGAACCATGGGCTGATTGCATATGAGGCAGTGTTATTTGCCTCTAAGCCACAAGGTCTCTCTCGCTCTGTTAGCTTTTTTTTTCTGCAAGGGAAGATATGTTTCAAATGTTAACTCTTTAGATTACCTTGCTAGGCCCCAAACCTGGGGCAAATCTTTATTTCCTGTTTTCAGCCTATCTTGAAGGCTATCGAACAGGCAGTAGTCACACCGGACAATTCCTATATTTGTGTAAATTACTAACAAAGAATTAAAGGGAAACTGAAATGCATTTCTGACTCATTAGTCGTCATCAGCCAGCCATACCCTTCTGAGATTCGAACCATGGGCTGATTGCATATGAGGCAGTGTTATTTGCCTCTAAGCCACAAGGTCTCTCTCGCTCTGTTAGCTTTTTTTTTCTGCAAGGGAAGATATGTTTCAAATGTTAACTCTTTAGATTACCTTGCTAGGCCCCAAACCTGGGGCAAATCTTTATTTCCTGTTTTCAGCCTATCTTGAAGGCTATCGAACAGGCAGTAGTCACACCGGACAATTCCTATATTTGTGTAAATTACTAACAAAGAATTAAAGGGAAACTGAAATGCATTTCTGACTCATTAGTCGTCATCAGCCAGCCATACCCTTCTGAGATTCGAACCATGGGCTGATTGCATATGAGGCAGTGTTATTTGCCTCTAAGCCACAAGGTCTCTCTCGCTCTGTTAGCTTTTTTTTTTCTGCAAGGGAAGATATGTTTCAAATGTTAACTCTTTAGATTACCTTGCTAGGCCCCAAACCTGGGGCAAATCTTTATTTCCTGTTTTCAGCCTATCTTGAAGGCTATCGAACAGGCAGTAGTCACACCGGACAATTCCTATATTTGTGTAAATTACTAACAAAGAATTAAAGGGAAACTGAAATGCATTTCTGACTCATTAGTCGTCATCAGCCAGCCATACCCTTCTGAGATTCGAACCATGGGCTGATTGCATATGAGGCAGTGTTATTTGCCTCTAAGCCACAAGGTCTCTCTCGCTCTGTTAGCTTTTTTTTTTCTGCAAGGGAAGATATGTTTCAAATGTTAACTCTTTAGATTACCTTGCTAGGCCCCAAACCTGGGGCAAATCTTTATTTCCTGTTTTCAGCCTATCTTGAAGGCTATCGAACAGGCAGTAGTCACACCGGACAATTCCTATATTTGTGTAAATTACTAACAAAGAATTAAAGGGAAACTGAAATGCATTTCTGACTCATTAGTCGTCATCAGCCAGCCATACCCTTCTGAGATTCGAACCATGGGCTGATTGCATATGAGGCAGTGTTATTTGCCTCTAAGCCACAAGGTCTCTCTCGCTCTGTTAGCTTTTTTTTTTCTGCAAGGGAAGATATGTTTCAAATGTTAACTCTTTAGATTACCTTGCTAGGCCCCAAACCTGGGGCAAATCTTTATTTCCTGTTTTCAGCCTATCTTGAAGGCTATCGAACAGGCAGTAGTCACACCGGACAATTCCTATATTTGTGTAAATTACTAACAAAGAATTAAAGGGAAACTGAAATGCATTTCTGACTCATTAGTCGTCATCAGCCAGCCATACCCTTCTGAGATTCGAACCATGGGCTGATTGCATATGAGGCAGTGTTATTTGCCTCTAAGCCACAAGGTCTCTCTCGCTCTGTTAGCTTTTTTTTTTCTGCAAGGGAAGATATGTTTCAAATGTTAACTCTTTAGATTACCTTGCTAGGCCCCAAACCTGGGGCAAATCTTTATTTCCTGTTTTCAGCCTATCTTGAAGGCTATCGAACAGGCAGTAGTCACACCGGACAATTCCTATATTTGTGTAAATTACTAACAAAGAATTAAAGGGAAACTGAAATGCATTTCTGACTCATTAGTCGTCATCAGCCAGCCATACCCTTCTGAGATTCGAACCATGGGCTGATTGCATATGAGGCAGTGTTATTTGCCTCTAAGCCACAAGGTCTCTCTCGCTCTGTTAGCTTTTTTTTTTCTGCAAGGGAAGATATGTTTCAAATGTTAACTCTTTAGATTACCTTGCTAGGCCCCAAACCTGGGGCAAATCTTTATTTCCTGTTTTCAGCCTATCTTGAAGGCTATCGAACAGGCAGTAGTCACACCGGACAATTCCTATATTTGTGTAAATTACTAACAAAGAATTAAAGGGAAACTGAAATGCATTTCTGACTCATTAGTCGTCATCAGCCAGCCATACCCTTCTGAGATTCGAACCATGGGCTGATTGCATATGAGGCAGTGTTATTTGCCTCTAAGCCACAAGGTCTCTCTCGCTCTGTTAGCTTTTTTTTTTTCTGCAAGGGAAGATATGTTTCAAATGTTAACTCTTTAGATTACCTTGCTAGGCCCCAAACCTGGGGCAAATCTTTATTTCCTGTTTTCAGCCTATCTTGAAGGCTATCGAACAGGCAGTAGTCACACCGGACAATTCCTATATTTGTGTAAATTACTAACAAAGAATTAAAGGGAAACTGAAATGCATTTCTGACTCATTAGTCGTCATCAGCCAGCCATACCCTTCTGAGATTCGAACCATGGGCTGATTGCATATGAGGCAGTGTTATTTGCCTCTAAGCCACAAGGTCTCTCTCGCTCTGTTAGCTTTTTTTTTTCTGCAAGGGAAGATATGTTTCAAATGTTAACTCTTTAGATTACCTTGCTAGGCCCCAAACCTGGGGCAAATCTTTATTTCCTACTGCCTGTTCGATAGCCTTCAAGATAGGCTGAAAACAGGAAATAAAGATTTGCCCCAGGTTTGGGGCCTAGCAAGGTAATCTAAAGAGTTAACATTTGAAACATATCTTCCCTTGCAGAAAAAAAAAAAAAAAAAAAAAAAGCTAACAGAGCGAGAGAGACCTTGTGGCTTAGAGGCAAATAACACTGCCTCATATGCAATCAGCCCATGGTTCGAATCTCAGAAGGGTATGGCTGGCTGATGACGACTAATGAGTCAGAAATGCATTTCAGTTTCCCTTTAATTCTTTGTTAGTAATTTACACAAATATAGGAATTGTCCGGTGTGACTACTGCCTGTTCGATAGCCTTCAAGATAGGCTGAAAACAGGAAATAGATTTGCCCCAGGTTTGGGGCCTAGCAAGGTAATCTAAAGAGTTAACATTTGAAACATATCTTCCCTTGCAGAAAAAAAAAAGCTAACAGAGTGAGAGAGACCTTGTGGCTTAGAGGCAAATAACACTGCCTCATATGCAATCAGCCCATGGTTCGAATCTCAGAAGGGTATGGCTGGCTGATGACGACTAATGAGTCAGAAATGCATTTCAGTTTCCCTTTAATTCTTTGTTAGTAATTTACACAAATATAGGAATTGTCCGGTGTGACTACTGCCTGTTCGATAGCCTTCAAGATAGGCTGAAAACAGGAAATAAAGATTTGCCCCAGGTTTGGGGCCTAGCAAGGTAATCTAAAGAGTTAACATTTGAAACATATCTTCCCTTGCAGAAAAAAAAAAGCTAACAGAGCGAGAGAGACCTTGTGGCTTAGAGGCAAATAACACTGCCTCATATGCAATCAGCCCATGGTTCGAATCTCAGAAGGGTATGGCTGGCTGATGACGACTAATGAGTCAGAAATGCATTTCAGTTTCCCTTTAATTCTTTGTTAGTAATTTACACAAATATAGGAATTGTCCGGTGTGACTACTGCCTGTTCGATAGCCTTCAAGATAGGCTGAAAACAGGAAATAAAGATTTGCCCCAGGTTTGGGGCCTAGCAAGGTAATCTAAAGAGTTAACATTTGAAACATATCTTCCCTTGCAGAAAAAAAAAAGCTAACAGAGCGAGAGAGACCTTGTGGCTTAGAGGCAAATAACACTGCCTCATATGCAATCAGCCCATGGTTCGAATCTCAGAAGGGTATGGCTGGCTGATGACGACTAATGAGTCAGAAATGCATTTCAGTTTCCCTTTAATTCTTTGTTAGTAATTTACACAAATATAGGAATTGTCCGGTGTGACTACTGCCTGTTCGATAGCCTTCAAGATAGGCTGAAAACAGGAAATAAAGATTTGCCCCAGGTTTGGGGCCTAGCAAGGTAATCTAAAGAGTTAACATTTGAAACATATCTTCCCTTGCAGAAAAAAAAAAGCTAACAGAGCGAGAGAGACCTTGTGGCTTAGAGGCAAATAACACTGCCTCATATGCAATCAGCCCATGGTTCGAATCTCAGAAGGGTATGGCTGGCTGATGACGACTAATGAGTCAGAAATGCATTTCAGTTTCCCTTTAATTCTTTGTTAGTAATTTACACAAATATAGGAATTGTCCGGTGTGACTACTGCCTGTTCGATAGCCTTCAAGATAGGCTGAAAACAGGAAATAAAGATTTGCCCCAGGTTTGGGGCCTAGCAAGGTAATCTAAAGAGTTAACATTTGAAACATATCTTCCCTTGCAGAAAAAAAAAAGCTAACAGAGCGAGAGAGACCTTGTGGCTTAGAGGCAAATAACACTGCCTCATATGCAATCAGCCCATGGTTCGAATCTCAGAAGGGTATGGCTGGCTGATGACGACTAATGAGTCAGAAATGCATTTCAGTTTCCCTTTAATTCTTTGTTAGTAATTTACACAAATATAGGAATTGTCCGGTGTGACTACTGCCTGTTCGATAGCCTTCAAGATAGGCTGAAAACAGGAAATAAAGATTTGCCCCAGGTTTGGGGCCTAGCAAGGTAATCTAAAGAGTTAACATTTGAAACATATCTTCCCTTGCAGAAAAAAAAAAGCTAACAGAGCGAGAGAGACCTTGTGGCTTAGAGGCAAATAACACTGCCTCATATGCAATCAGCCCATGGTTCGAATCTCAGAAGGGTATGGCTGGCTGATGACGACTAATGAGTCAGAAATGCATTTCAGTTTCCCTTTAATTCTTTGTTAGTAATTTACACAAATATAGGAATTGTCCGGTGTGACTACTGCCTGTTCGATAGCCTTCAAGATAGGCTGAAAACAGGAAATAAAGATTTGCCCCAGGTTTGGGGCCTAGCAAGGTAATCTAAAGAGTTAACATTTGAAACATATCTTCCCTTGCAGAAAAAAAAAAAGCTAACAGAGCGAGAGAGACCTTGTGGCTTAGAGGCAAATAACACTGCCTCATATGCAATCAGCCCATGGTTCGAATCTCAGAAGGGTATGGCTGGCTGATGACGACTAATGAGTCAGAAATGCATTTCAGTTTCCCTTTAATTCTTTGTTAGTAATTTACACAAATATAGGAATTGTCCGGTGTGACTACTGCCTGTTCGATAGCCTTCAAGATAGGCTGAAAACAGGAAATAAAGATTTGCCCCAGGTTTGGGGCCTAGCAAGGTAATCTAAAGAGTTAACATTTGAAACATATCTTCCCTTGCAGAAAAAAAAAAGCTAACAGAGCGAGAGAGACCTTGTGGCTTAGAGGCAAATAACACTGCCTCATATGCAATCAGCCCATGGTTCGAATCTCAGAAGGGTATGGCTGGCTGATGACGACTAATGAGTCAGAAATGCATTTCAGTTTCCCTTTAATTCTTTGTTAGTAATTTACACAAATATAGGAATTGTCCGGTGTGACTACTGCCTGTTCGATAGCCTTCAAGATAGGCTGAAAACAGGAAATAAAGATTTGCCCCAGGTTTGGGGCCTAGCAAGGTAATCTAAAGAGTTAACATTTGAAACATATCTTCCCTTGCAGAAAAAAAAAAGCTAACAGAGCGAGAGAGACCTTGTGGCTTAGAGGCAAATAACACTGCCTCATATGCAATCAGCCCATGGTTCGAATCTCAGAAGGGTATGGCTGGCTGATGACGACTAATGAGTCAGAAATGCATTTCAGTTTCCCTTTAATTCTTTGTTAGTAATTTACACAAATATAGGAATTGTCCGGTGTGACTACTGCCTGTTCGATAGCCTTCAAGATAGGCTGAAAACAGGAAATAAAGATTTGCCCCAGGTTTGGGGCCTAGCAAGGTAATCTAAAGAGTTAACATTTGAAACATATCTTCCCTTGCAGAAAAAAAAAGCTAACAGAGCGAGAGAGACCTTGTGGCTTAGAGGCAAATAACACTGCCTCATATGCAATCAGCCCATGGTTCGAATCTCAGAAGGGTATGGCTGGCTGATGACGACTAATGAGTCAGAAATGCATTTCAGTTTCCCTTTAATTCTTTGTTAGTAATTTACACAAATATAGGAATTGTCCGGTGTGACTACTGCCTGTTCGATAGCCTTCAAGATAGGCTGAAAACAGGAAATAAAGATTTGCCCCAGGTTTGGGGCCTAGCAAGGTAATCTAAAGAGTTAACATTTGAAACATATCTTCCCTTGCAGAAAAAAAAAGCTAACAGAGCGAGAGAGACCTTGTGGCTTAGAGGCAAATAACACTGCCTCATATGCAATCAGCCCATGGTTCGAATCTCAGAAGGGTATGGCTGGCTGATGACGACTAATGAGTCAGAAATGCATTTCAGTTTCCCTTTAATTCTTTGTTAGTAATTTACACAAATATAGGAATTGTCCGGTGTGACTACTGCCTGTTCGATAGCCTTCAAGATAGGCTGAAAACAGGAAATAAAGATTTGCCCCAGGTTTGGGGCCTAGCAAGGTAATCTAAAGAGTTAACATTTGAAACATATCTTCCCTTGCAGAAAAAAAAAAAAAGCTAACAGAGCGAGAGAGACCTTGTGGCTTAGAGGCAAATAACACTGCCTCATATGCAATCAGCCCATGGTTCGAATCTCAGAAGGGTATGGCTGGCTGATGACGACTAATGAGTCAGAAATGCATTTCAGTTTCCCTTTAATTCTTTGTTAGTAATTTACACAAATATAGGAATTGTCCGGTGTGACTACTGCCTGTTCGATAGCCTTCAAGATAGGCTGAAAACAGGAAATAAAGATTTGCCCCAGGTTTGGGGCCTAGCAAGGTAATCTAAAGAGTTAACATTTGAAACATATCTTCCCTTGCAGAAAAAAAAAAGCTAACAGAGCGAGAGAGACCTTGTGGCTTAGAGGCAAATAACACTGCCTCATATGCAATCAGCCCATGGTTCGAATCTCAGAAGGGTATGGCTGGCTGATGACGACTAATGAGTCAGAAATGCATTTCAGTTTCCCTTTAATTCTTTGTTAGTAATTTACACAAATATAGGAATTGTCCGGTGTGACTACTGCCTGTTCGATAGCCTTCAAGATAGGCTGAAAACAGGAAATAAAGATTTGCCCCAGGTTTGGGGCCTAGCAAGGTAATCTAAAGAGTTAACATTTGAAACATATCTTCCCTTGCAGAAAAAAAAAGCTAACAGAGCGAGAGAGACCTTGTGGCTTAGAGGCAAATAACACTGCCTCATATGCAATCAGCCCATGGTTCGAATCTCAGAAGGGTATGGCTGGCTGATGACGACTAATGAGTCAGAAATGCATTTCAGTTTCCCTTTAATTCTTTGTTAGTAATTTACACAAATATAGGAATTGTCCGGTGTGACTACTGCCTGTTCGATAGCCTTCAAGATAGGCTGAAAACAGGAAATAAAGATTTGCCCCAGGTTTGGGGCCTAGCAAGGTAATCTAAAGAGTTAACATTTGAAACATATCTTCCCTTGCAGAAAAAAAAAGCTAACAGAGCGAGAGAGACCTTGTGGCTTAGAGGCAAA
The DNA here is from genome assembly GCF_947247035.1 of Vipera ursinii. NCBI lineage: Eukaryota > Metazoa > Chordata > Lepidosauria > Squamata > Viperidae > Vipera > Vipera ursinii. The sequence continues at coordinate 81,770,775 of NC_139516.1, read as the reverse complement.
TAACACTGCCTCATATGCAATCAGCCCATGGTTCGAATCTCAGAAGGGTATGGCTGGCTGATGACGACTAATGAGTCAGAAATGCATTTCAGTTTCCCTTTAATTCTTTGTTAGTAATTTACACAAATATAGGAATTGTCCGGTGTGACTACTGCCTGTTCGATAGCCTTCAAGATAGGCTGAAAACAGGAAATAAAGATTTGCCCCAGGTTTGGGGCCTAGCAAGGTAATCTAAAGAGTTAACATTTGAAACATATCTTCCCTTGCAGAAAAAAAAAGCTAACAGAGCGAGAGAGACCTTGTGGCTTAGAGGCAAATAACACTGCCTCATATGCAATCAGCCCATGGTTCGAATCTCAGAAGGGTATGGCTGGCTGATGACGACTAATGAGTCAGAAATGCATTTCAGTTTCCCTTTAATTCTTTGTTAGTAATTTACACAAATATAGGAATTGTCCGGTGTGACTACTGCCTGTTCGATAGCCTTCAAGATAGGCTGAAAACAGGAAATAAAGATTTGCCCCAGGTTTGGGGCCTAGCAAGGTAATCTAAAGAGTTAACATTTGAAACATATCTTCCCTTGCAGAAAAAAAAAAAAAGCTAACAGAGCGAGAGAGACCTTGTGGCTTAGAGGCAAATAACACTGCCTCATATGCAATCAGCCCATGGTTCGAATCTCAGAAGGGTATGGCTGGCTGATGACGACTAATGAGTCAGAAATGCATTTCAGTTTCCCTTTAATTCTTTGTTAGTAATTTACACAAATATAGGAATTGTCCGGTGTGACTACTGCCTGTTCGATAGCCTTCAAGATAGGCTGAAAACAGGAAATAAAGATTTGCCCCAGGTTTGGGGCCTAGCAAGGTAATCTAAAGAGTTAACATTTGAAACATATCTTCCCTTGCAGAAAAAAAAAAAGCTAACAGAGCGAGAGAGACCTTGTGGCTTAGAGGCAAATAACACTGCCTCATATGCAATCAGCCCATGGTTCGAATCTCAGAAGGGTATGGCTGGCTGATGACGACTAATGAGTCAGAAATGCATTTCAGTTTCCCTTTAATTCTTTGTTAGTAATTTACACAAATATAGGAATTGTCCGGTGTGACTACTGCCTGTTCGATAGCCTTCAAGATAGGCTGAAAACAGGAAATAAAGATTTGCCCCAGGTTTGGGGCCTAGCAAGGTAATCTAAAGAGTTAACATTTGAAACATATCTTCCCTTGCAGAAAAAAAAAGCTAACAGAGCGAGAGAGACCTTGTGGCTTAGAGGCAAATAACACTGCCTCATATGCAATCAGCCCATGGTTCGAATCTCAGAAGGGTATGGCTGGCTGATGACGACTAATGAGTCAGAAATGCATTTCAGTTTCCCTTTAATTCTTTGTTAGTAATTTACACAAATATAGGAATTGTCCGGTGTGACTACTGCCTGTTCGATAGCCTTCAAGATAGGCTGAAAACAGGAAATAAAGATTTGCCCCAGGTTTGGGGCCTAGCAAGGTAATCTAAAGAGTTAACATTTGAAACATATCTTCCCTTGCAGAAAAAAAAAAGCTAACAGAGCGAGAGAGACCTTGTGGCTTAGAGGCAAATAACACTGCCTCATATGCAATCAGCCCATGGTTCGAATCTCAGAAGGGTATGGCTGGCTGATGACGACTAATGAGTCAGAAATGCATTTCAGTTTCCCTTTAATTCTTTGTTAGTAATTTACACAAATATAGGAATTGTCCGGTGTGACTACTGCCTGTTCGATAGCCTTCAAGATAGGCTGAAAACAGGAAATAAAGATTTGCCCCAGGTTTGGGGCCTAGCAAGGTAATCTAAAGAGTTAACATTTGAAACATATCTTCCCTTGCAGAAAAAAAAAGCTAACAGAGCGAGAGAGACCTTGTGGCTTAGAGGCAAATAACACTGCCTCATATGCAATCAGCCCATGGTTCGAATCTCAGAAGGGTATGGCTGGCTGATGACGACTAATGAGTCAGAAATGCATTTCAGTTTCCCTTTAATTCTTTGTTAGTAATTTACACAAATATAGGAATTGTCCGGTGTGACTACTGCCTGTTCGATAGCCTTCAAGATAGGCTGAAAACAGGAAATAAAGATTTGCCCCAGGTTTGGGGCCTAGCAAGGTAATCTAAAGAGTTAACATTTGAAACATATCTTCCCTTGCAGAAAAAAAAAAAAGCTAACAGAGCGAGAGAGACCTTGTGGCTTAGAGGCAAATAACACTGCCTCATATGCAATCAGCCCATGGTTCGAATCTCAGAAGGGTATGGCTGGCTGATGACGACTAATGAGTCAGAAATGCATTTCAGTTTCCCTTTAATTCTTTGTTAGTAATTTACACAAATATAGGAATTGTCCGGTGTGACTACTGCCTGTTCGATAGCCTTCAAGATAGGCTGAAAACAGGAAATAAAGATTTGCCCCAGGTTTGGGGCCTAGCAAGGTAATCTAAAGAGTTAACATTTGAAACATATCTTCCCTTGCAGAAAAAAAAAAAGCTAACAGAGCGAGAGAGACCTTGTGGCTTAGAGGCAAATAACACTGCCTCATATGCAATCAGCCCATGGTTCGAATCTCAGAAGGGTATGGCTGGCTGATGACGACTAATGAGTCAGAAATGCATTTCAGTTTCCCTTTAATTCTTTGTTAGTAATTTACACAAATATAGGAATTGTCCGGTGTGACTACTGCCTGTTCGATAGCCTTCAAGATAGGCTGAAAACAGGAAATAAAGATTTGCCCCAGGTTTGGGGCCTAGCAAGGTAATCTAAAGAGTTAACATTTGAAACATATCTTCCCTTGCAGAAAAAAAAAAGCTAACAGAGCGAGAGAGACCTTGTGGCTTAGAGGCAAATAACACTGCCTCATATGCAATCAGCCCATGGTTCGAATCTCAGAAGGGTATGGCTGGCTGATGACGACTAATGAGTCAGAAATGCATTTCAGTTTCCCTTTAATTCTTTGTTAGTAATTTACACAAATATAGGAATTGTCCGGTGTGACTACTGCCTGTTCGATAGCCTTCAAGATAGGCTGAAAACAGGAAATAAAGATTTGCCCCAGGTTTGGGGCCTAGCAAGGTAATCTAAAGAGTTAACATTTGAAACATATCTTCCCTTGCAGAAAAAAAAAAAGCTAACAGAGCGAGAGAGACCTTGTGGCTTAGAGGCAAATAACACTGCCTCATATGCAATCAGCCCATGGTTCGAATCTCAGAAGGGTATGGCTGGCTGATGACGACTAATGAGTCAGAAATGCATTTCAGTTTCCCTTTAATTCTTTGTTAGTAATTTACACAAATATAGGAATTGTCCGGTGTGACTACTGCCTGTTCGATAGCCTTCAAGATAGGCTGAAAACAGGAAATAAAGATTTGCCCCAGGTTTGGGGCCTAGCAAGGTAATCTAAAGAGTTAACATTTGAAACATATCTTCCCTTGCAGAAAAAAAAAGCTAACAGAGCGAGAGAGACCTTGTGGCTTAGAGGCAAATAACACTGCCTCATATGCAATCAGCCCATGGTTCGAATCTCAGAAGGGTATGGCTGGCTGATGACGACTAATGAGTCAGAAATGCATTTCAGTTTCCCTTTAATTCTTTGTTAGTAATTTACACAAATATATATATATATATATATATATATATATATATATATATATATATATATATATATATATATATATATATATATATATATATATATATATATATATATATATATATATATATATATCTGTGTGAGGGGGGAAGGGGGAGAGCATTAGAGACCCCACATTGGCAAATGTGCTTTGACCACTCGAATAGTTGAACTCCTTTCTGTTTCAGCTCAACAGAAGAAGCATCTGCACACGGCCAGTAAATCACTGAATTGCTATGTCTGTATCTGCATAATGAGATTTCCCTTTATTGTAGTAATTGTTTTGATTCTTTTCAGATAAAAAAACAGTTACATTAAAATAAAAAGAAGTTCCAAGCACAGGTAGTCCTTGACTTATGACCATTCATTTAACAATGGTTCAAAGTTACAATGGCCTTGGAAAAAGTGACTTATGACTCATGCTCGCACTTACGACCATTCCACTACCTTTGTGGTTATGTGATTGCAATTTATGGCAAAAAAAAGCCTATTGGGGAAGCTGAATTTGATGTTTGATGAATATGTGATTTATTTAACAACCACCATAAAAATGATCATAAAATCAGGTCCAATTTGATTTGTGACCGCAACATCTTATGGTGGAAATTTGACTCCCAATTGTGGTCATAGGTAGAGGACTATGGTATGTCTGATCAAAAGTGAGTCTATCTGAATTCAATGGAAATGGAAATTATGCTTCTGCTGGGTGACGTCTAAGGCAGGGGTCTTCAAACTTGGCTCTTTTATGACTTGTGGACTTCAACTCCCAGAATTCCTCAGCCAGCATGCCTGGCTGAGGAATTCTGGGAGTTGAAGTCCACAATTCATAAAAGGGCCAAGTTTGAAGACCCTCGGTCTAAGGCCATTTCCCCACTTACAGCATCATCGTAGCAATCTGTTGTCATTGTGGCTGTTTTGTTTGATCCTTCTAGAACAGACATGTCAAACACAAGGCCCGGGGGCCGGATCCGGCCCGCGAAGTGGTTTCATGTGGCCCGTGAAGCCATCCTGGAAACAGTGAGGGAACGGCCCCCACTGCCTTGGCCCTGGCCCAGAGGGCCTCCTTCTGCCAGAGACCCTCAGATCTGTCCCACTCCTGCCCAGGCCCCCATAGGCACCCTTGATGCAAACGATGTAGAGCTGGCCACGCCCACCCAGTAGGCCACGCCCACCCTGGCCATACCCACCTGGCCCCCTGAGGGCAACCGCAATGCTGATGCGGCCCTCAATGAAATTGAGTTTGACACCCCTGGACTAGAAGATCTCAAGTTCTAAACTGAGACTGTCACTCTATCAGATGACACAGGGAAGAAATCCCTAAGCACAATTACTAGAATTTTATTCTGTTAAAACCAGTGCTATTTCCTTCAAGTAATTATTTTTCTGGGTTGGGGTACAAAGGAAAAAAACAAACTTACATCTTTACTTAAACTGCTTCAGAATCACGTAAAGGTGCACCCCACTGTATGTAATGTAATCAGAAAACACCCACTCATTTGCATGGGAATAGCAACTGAATGTGTGTGACAACAGAACTTCTCTCCACTTCATCTAGGCTGTTGATTGCCTTAGGTTAGCAAACTGCCTGAGCAGCCTTCGGCCAAGCATCTGAAAATCACAAATCATAGATCTTGATTCGAATGATTGCACAAGGAGAAGTGCTGAAGGGTTCACAGTGGCCAGAAAAAAAGACTTAAAAGTGATGCGAAATAGGGAGCAAAAAGGGCTACAATTGCCTTGCAGCCTGAAATAGATTTAGCTTCAATGCCATGTTCTGTATTGGGGAAAGAAGTGTGGCGGGGGTAGCTTCTCCATCATTTTTTTTTTTGAAAGGTCAGAATTTTTGTACGTGAATTGGGTGAGCCGTAGACTGTAGATGTATTTAACAGCAGGGTATTTTCCACTGCCATGACCAGTTAAAAAAGACTTTTTAAAAAAAACACATCTGCTGATAAACAGTTTGGCCTTCCTCTGGGTCATCTGCCTTATATATGCTCATTGTGGCATGAATTCTTACCTGGATAAAGTCCCAAGCCTCGTATCAGACAAAGCTAGACTTTCGGTACAGTCCATTACATTTTTAGAAAAGTACCTCAGTGGCTTTTAGTTCAACCCTCCTTTTTAATGATGTGGGTCATCTGCTACTTCAAGAGAATATGAAGGAGAACCAAATATGTCATTCCATTGCTTACTATTCTTAGACTTACGGTCAGAACCAATTTGGTGGGGGGTTTTTTTAAAAAAAGTTCAAAATACATAGAGATCGCTGAGAGCAATGAGTGGTTCGAAATCATAAGAAACTCAGGAAGTAAAAACACCATTCCTCTTACTTTTTCACAGGAACATTTACATTAATTCCTGATTAATGCATTTTGTCTACAGTGAGATGTCCAAGTGGCTTGGCAGTTTGACCACATAGTCTTTCTATGAGATAAGGAAAGGAAAAATTCCTAATAGATCCAGGACATTTCTGAATTAAAAGATGACACAGGTAGTCTGCAGCTTACAACTATTTGCTTAATGACCAGATGAAGTGACAACTGCACTGAAAAAAGGTCCTTACAACTGATCCTGGCACTTACAACTATTGTAGCATCCTTAGAGTCACATGATCAAAATTTGAGGGCTTGGCAATTGGCAAAGTTGCAGCTTAACGGGATCATGTGACTGCCCTTTGCAACCTTCCCACAAGCAAAATCAATGGAAGAAGCCCTACTCACTGCAGGGGTTCCCTTAATAACCATAGTAAAAAGGGTTACGAAATCGAAAATAACTCAGTTAACAATCACCTTGCTTAGCAACAGAAATTCTGGTCCCAGTTTTTGATCATAAGCTGAGGACTGCCTGTCCTGTTCCAGGCCACCAGCACATATACACGTACAGGAAGGGGTTAACTGTTTTATTTGGCACAACTAACCCTCAGTCACGCAGCATGTGCACAGGCCTTGTGTCCCTAGGATCGGGCAGGGGAGGCAACTCCTCACCAGCACTGACCAGCTGCAGCTGTGTCTCTACCCAAGTCTGTGCAGGCTGCTGTTTGTCCAATGACACTGACTTGGCATCCCCCAGGCTTCCCATGCCAGGCTCCTGGTATCCACCTCAGGCTTGTCACTCCCTCAGATGGCTCCAGGAACCAGCTCCTTCCCTTTGTCTAGAGCCAGTCAATGTTAGTTGAAGGAGGTGCCAATAGGTTTATTGGGAATGCTCCAGGATTACTTTAATTCACTTTAAATCACAGTTGGTTAAAGAACCAGTAGAAGACTTAGTGTATTCAAGGCCATGCCAATGATTAAAAAAAATAAACAAAAACAAAAGGCTTTTTCAGTTTCTGATGCTGTTTTTCTTATGTAGTTTTTTTCTTTTTTTAAAAAAATACTCAACAAAACAACAAATATCTGCACTAAATGTGCATAAACTCTAACAGCAAACATTACTTGGCATCACTGTATTTATGTTAGATGGCTGGCAGATTTGGGGTTCACCTGATTAAATTTTCTCTGACTAACGCCTAAATACTGAAACATCTGAAGATCTAGACCCTGGTTTGCAAAAGTCTGTGCTGCAATAAATTAATGAGACTTTACAGATACTTTGCCTTCTTTGCAGCATGTATTTTAATTGGACAGTTAGCTGATTGATGGGATGAAAGTTAGGTAGCTAATCGACTAAAAGTCTTTAAGCCTTTGAGAAGGCAGATAAGTTCATAAAATAATAATGCGTTAAAAGGCATGTCATGGAAGACCCACTTGAGATGCATGATATTCACTTTTATTAAACCATTTTGGTCTTAGGCAATTCCTTTTTCTTCTTTTGATTTTAGGCAGCTGATGTTCCATCTGGAACTTGAAATGTTAAAAGAAAAAGTGGCGGGAGGGGGGAGAGAAGAAGTTAGGAAGCAGGAGGGTAGCCAGGGAGACAGCATGTTTTTGTGAAATATTCTTTATGCAGGGTAAGTATTTTGACGCTGTGCCCATGTTTGTAAAATGCTTGACTCTCTTTAAGTTATTTAAGTTTTCTAAATGTTTATTAGTCCATAGCGAGTGAGTAAGATCCACTGCAGGGAACAGAAAATGGAAATTTTAAAGAAACTCCTGCAAAAGATTTGGATGTTTTTCAAAGAAATGAAAGGATTCTCTCCACACCCCCTTGATTATTTCACTATTTACTTCTAAAAATATGTATGCTGTCTAGCCTATGGAGATATTTGACACCACTGGTGAACAGTTCCTTTGTGTTCAAGGTTTTAATTATGAATGGGCTTCTCGTTTCCTTTAGCTTCTTCTTTCAGTCCCATTTGCCCTCCTCCAAACACTGAAATAGTTTGTGGTTGTTAACAGAGGCCTCATCTGGGTTTTTAAAGTATATATCCATGTAGTGTAAACAGCAGAGAAAATGTGCTGCAAATGTGTCTCAACAAACTCTTCAAGTGGAAAGCTATGGAAGGGGTGAATATGTGAACAAGTTTCAGGGCAGTGATCAGGTGCCCAGGCAATTGGTTCTTTAGGATCCGGAGACAATAAACACACCAGTAAATAAGGGAGTTGTAAGCTTTATTATTAGCTCAAGCAAACAGATTTAAAAGCATAAGATAAAAGAGCATATATACCAAACAAGATAATACCCCAATCTCTTATAACCTTCCTGAAGCTCCTTAATAAATGTTGAAGGAAAAGTCTTTATCATGGTTCAGTCCAAGCCAGGAATAAACAACATGGCGACTGCTTTAGAAAGAAGGTTGCAGTTTATTGAAGTGGAGAGCCAGACAGAAAGATGGCTCTGGAAGAAAAGAATGAGAGCACATGTAGAGAGTGGGTTTTTATACCCTCTGGGGCTCTTGAGGTTGTTTCCTGTTCCTGTTTGAGGCTTTGTATTTCCTGTGTCATGTATTTTTGACCTGAGTCTGAGTGTGCCCCTTTGGCATCTGTGGGTTAATTCTATTATGTCCTGTCTTAGAGTTTGGGTGGGGTATGTAGGTTTTAAATGTCTTTGTCTTCCTAAGCTTCTAGCTGGGGGCCTCCAACCTTCCTGAATGGATTATTTACATCTGCATTTCTACAGAGCTGGTTTCTGCTTGGGAGAGGGAGACTTGGGGCTATTAAGAAAAAACTGGGCATGCTTTTCTGCCTCTTTAAGATCCTTTGAGGAAATATAATATTCTGCCCTTTTAATATTTCCTTCTCTGGGGTGGGGGGGGTGACTTCCCACATAAGGACAGTAGAAATGCCCCCAAAGTGGTCAATTTCCACAGTTTCCATAGTACCCAGTGCTAGGTTTCATGCAACAATCCCAAGGTTTATATTAAAACCTGACTGCCACGGCCATGAAACGGCAAGATCTGACCTTGACTGGGTGGCACAGAATTCTGGGATGGGAAGTCTTAGATTTTCACAAAAGGAAAAGTTTTGTAATTACATGAAGATTTCCACCCTTCTCCTTTATTCAGCAAGCAAGAGTGAAAAACAAGCAGGTGAGCTCAGAGTGAGCTCTAAACTTCGAGATTTTTTCTTAATGTGAAGGAGAAATCAAAATATGTCACTAAACTTCTCAAAATAACAATGGCCCTCTGCACTGCCACTACAAGTAGTCAAGGAGTCACTCTGTCTTGTTACGAAACATTCATTCATTCATTCTTCATTCATTCATTCATTTATTAAATAAATTTATATAACCACCCAGTTTATACACATGATTCCATGTGGTGTACAGCAATAAAAATCCACAATTTAAGAGTCCATTTAAGACTGTTATAAGCAATTGGGAAGGCACTGGTCAGGTGCTGCAAAGCAAAAGTTGCTGCCTAGGGCAGGTTGCTGGTCTTCCCTACTGCATAAGTCAAAATGGCAATGGAAAAAAGCTGACCAAAAGAATTTGGGAAGGTCTAAATCCCCTGTCTGCACTTGTTACCACATCATCCATGAAATATACAGATTATATCCATTGCAAAAACCATATTGGGAGAAGAGGGAAAACAAATAAGGTAACTGGAACCAGTCTCATTTATAGGCAGGGAATGAGATTAAGCCATAGCATGGTATTAAAAAAGCATTTGTTTTTTTCTATGACAGGGGTCTTCAAACTTGGCCCTTTTATGACTTGTGGACTTCAGCTCCCAGAATTTCTGGAAGTTGAAGTTAACAAGTGATAAAAGGGCCAAATTTAAAGACCCCTGCTCTATGGTTAGGAGAAATGAGGAGGCACCCTAAGCAGGGTGGGGGAGCTTCAAAACTTGACGTTGTCTGTGAACACGAAAACTAAGCTGGGAAAAGCTTAGTGCTTTCTGAAACAAAAATTCTCTAGATATTGCCTTCACTGTGCTGCACAGATCTTAGAAGAAAGGCAACCCACAATTGCCCATCCATTTTTCATCTTGCTTGACACTCCATTTCCCCTTGCAGTGTTGGCTAGCATAGCCACTCACCAGGAGCTGCTAATGTATACCAGACAATAGAGGGCTGCAAAAACTGAAGGCTATTTATTTAACAAACACTGTCATGGATGCATATGCTGGTATGAGGTTGGCGAAGAAAAAGAAATGTTATACCCAGATGCTGCAGCCCTTCAGCATTTAATATACAGCTTTAATCCTAGCAGGATGAAGACATCATTTTTTGACACAATTGGTTTTTGGAGCTGAGCAGAGGACTTAATATTCCACTGCCAGTATTCAGGGGCCCAGCATCTGTGGGATAACCCACAGCCACAGACACAATATTATGGTTTGTCACATAATCAGCCAGATGTTCAGACTGGATTTGGCATTTTTATGCACCTATCAATTCCTTGCCAAGGACCTCGGATGGGAGATGTTGGTGTTTGGTAGTGTTAGAGGTATCATTGCAGGAGGTAAACGGTTCCAAGTAAAGCTGCCTTTTGCAATTATTATTATTTTATTCTTCCCCTTTATTTCATATGTGCTTGCTGGCTCCTATTTATTCTTTATTTAGAGCATTTGTATACCACTTGTTATGTTATGCATCTCCTGCTAGAAAACAGCATTAAATATATAATTATACGACTTAAAACAAATCAAACAATTCCAAAACTTTTTTTAAGTGTATGAGTTCATCAATGGCAAGCTAAAAATATGTAATTATATGAAGAGGGAATTAGTTAATAGATGATCAAGAAAGATTTGACCAGATAAAAAAAGTAGATAGGATCAGGATAAATTAAAATTTGAGTAAAATGATTGTCAATACATTAAATTGTTTAATTTCTCTGTATTTAATAATGCACAGAAATTTAGTGGGGACTTTTTAAGGGGCTTTAAAAGCTTCAGGGATGAAGGTTTTTCAGCTTGTGCACAACTCAAGATCATATATGAAATAATTGGTCATTGTCCGTTGCCATCTTTCCCTGACTGTAAATAACAAATAGCAGTTCTGAAAACTGACTGTAGTGCTCAAAACAAATAGGCATTCTTTATTTCAAGGCCTTGGTGGGATTCAAATCAAACTGTAATGTTGTCTCAAGAAGTGATGGGGAAACTTCATACCAGATATCCCTGAAGTATCCTCCCTGCTTTTACTTTCAGTCAGGAATATCCTTTTCTTCCCTTCTTTGATTTTTGCAGATGAAAGTTAAGTGATACCGTTTCTGATAAAACGACAAACCAATTTGGAAGCGGAATGCATGTAATGGCAACAGAAACTTATGCACATGGGTGACATTACCATGTTTACTTTCCCATAAGATCTGTCTTCATCTGACACTAATCACAAGAATCATTAAAAGAAACTGGGTCACCTCACAGTGGCAATTTTTGCAGAATCCTACAGCCGCTAAGACAGTTTCATCTTTTCTGCGGCTGAACATTTGCAGTTTCACTCACTCATCATAGTTGTCATGGGCTGAATGTGAAGAGTTTGTATCCTTAATGGGATCAAAGCTTTTAACAGTGATCCTTCATGAAAGTAAACAGTTGAAATATTCTTCTGTTTGCATGGATGGCATGCCTGACAGGCCTTCTGCTGGTAAATTTTAAACAGTTAGTACCCGCAACTCCAGGGAGAACAATTAAATTTGTAACAATCAAGAAAGTGCTAAGTTGGAAGGAGGGGAGCTTCTGCAGGAAATTGCCCAGTTATTCTTGAAATACCTTTGTATTCATCACATGATCTTCTTTTGCCATAAATGCACACCGATGTCAGATAAGTGTGAATGCAACAGACTTAATACTTGGGGTTTTCATCCATGGGGAATGGTTACTGTTCTTTTTTTTTTTTTTGGTGAGTTTTCCATAGAAATGTCATAGGCCTGTTGGACCAGAAAATTAAAAAGAGTCCAGTGGCACCTTTTTCAATTAACAAATTTTGTTTTGTTTTTTAAAAAAACACCAACCTGTCATGAGTTGCAACTCAGTTCATCAGCAAAACTCACAAAAGTATATGCCTTTTATTACATTTCTTAGTCAGGAAAAGCGCTCCCAGATTCCATTTTTTCTTTTTATTTTGTTTTGCCATCATAGACTTACTATTATTTCTCCTCGTACAATGTCTGTTAGAGGAGAGAGAGAGAGAGAGAATAAGAAAGAGGGGTGGGGAGAGAATCTCTCCCACAATTATCATAGCTATAATAAGTTATATATTCATAGGCAAAAAGTTGGCCTTATTCCTTAGCCTGACTCAGTTTAGAAGTTTGAACAATTAGCAAAAAGGAGGAAAATACATACGGTAATTTTAAAAGTTTATACCTGTTTGCAGCCTAAAAATGCATGGTTTTTTATGTGAACTCTTTTATGTGAACTCTTTTAAGGATTTCCATTATTCCTAACCATTTTGAGCAATAAATCCAAAGTTGCTGCGGGATTATTCCTGGTATTGGTAGAGAGCTCTGTGGTATTTTTAGCTCAATTGTAGCACACTTGTAGAACATTTCCTTAGTATGCAGATGGACCCATATTTTTTTTTATGGTATTCCTAAGTAAGGCTGGGAAAAATTCTACCTGAAACTTTGGGAAGCTACTGTTTATCACAGGGGTGTCAAACTGCCGGCCCCTGGACCAGTTTCATCATACCAAAGCCACGCCCACCCCATTGCCAGCAATGCAAAAAGAGTCGTGATACGTTGCGACACGTCACCTGTGGTTTATCAGAAACCTGAATTAGAGGGTTAGTTTTACTCCCACAGCTTCCAGAAATTAAGTCTCCCTGCAGTTTTGTTTCTCCTCGTCTTAGGGTCTTCTTCTAGTTTCAACGATGTAGCCAATGTGTAATGTTGTCTCTTTTTGATCACTTACGTACGTTTAGCACAATATCATTTATAAGAGTAGTTACGTTCCTCCAGTGGCTACTGTACTCTCAATCATACAGTCAATATTCAGATGACTGAATCCAAATACGTAGAAAATTACCAACTTGATTAAAGTTATGAGATCTATGCCACAAAAAAAACCTGGACGTCCATTTGAAGGGTTGCTGTCTTGTTATCCAGTGCATGTCTGAATGTTTGCAACCCAAATCTGGTGGGAGAGGATATGTTATTTTGTGAACGGTTTAAGAAGAAGCAGAGTAAACTGTTCTTATTCAGCATGCCAGAAATAAATACATAGTGGATATATCTACTTCAAGTTCAAATTATAGGAGACAGATATTGTCAAGTGTTCTGTCTCACAAATATCTAGGCATGGTGTCAGTCAAATTTATTTGTCCAACAGGCTTTGAAGAAAATATTCTGAAGAGCTTTAAACAAGATTTGGGGAGCATGGGTGTTATTTCTCCTGTAAAATGAGAACCATGTTTTGCATATTCAACCTGACAATAAATTTCTGGCATAAAACCAGCTGTTTGTTATTGTTTGATCTAATGTATTATAACAAGGATTATTCTGTGCAGTCACCTTTAGAATGATTGTCAGTTACTTGATTGCTGCTTGCTGCTAGATATTTTTCAGCAGGCAATCACAGTCCACATCCATCTCCACGTGCTGCTTGTCACTCACTTCCACTGCCTGGAATGAAATCAAAGGTTTTACATTGCATGCTAATTTGGGGGGGGGGGTGTTTCTTGTTTTTGTCCTTATAAAACTATGCTATTGCTAAGCTTCCTTTTATATCACAAGAAAGAAGAGATCTGCCCAGGCAGCGTTTCATCTTTTCTGCATCCACAGCCATCAAGAAAAGATATTTTTGTCTTCTTTTTAAGAAACTTATTCTGGGGTTTGATAGAATTGCACCAGTATATTAAGTTGCCATTTGATTGATCAATTGATTATGTGCCACCAAATTGTTGTTGAATGTTAGCAACCAGATAGATTTTTCTCTATGATGATCTGTCCCCCACCTGATCTTCAGTTCTCCCAATGGTGCGCTCATTGCCACTGTAATTAAATCCATTCACCTTGCTGATGTTCATTCTTTTTCCTTCCACCTTTTCCAGCATCAGAGCCTTCTCCAGCCAGATTAGTGCTCCATTGATAGAAATGGCTAATAACATTCAGAATACTTTTGAAAGGAGATAGAAACAATATACATACTATTAAGAATCAGACGAGCCATTACTAGAACAAGTTATGGTGGCTATTGCTGAAAGGGAAAATCAGGCATTACACTGCATCATTTAGCAACCATTTAAAGCAGACATGTCAAACACAAGGCTCGGGGGCCAGATCCGGCCCGTGAAGTGGTTTCATCCGGCGCGCGAAGCCATCCTGGAAACAGTGAGGGAACGGCCCCCACTGCCTTGGCCCTGGCCCAGAGACCCTCCTTCTGCCAGAGACCCTCAGATCTGTCCCACTCCTGCCCAGGCCCCCATAGGGACCCTTGATGCGAACGATGTAGAGATGGCCACACCCACCCAGTAGGCCACACCCACCCAGGCCACACCCACCCGGCCCCCTGAGGGCAACTGCAATCCTGATGCGGCCCTCAATGAAATTGAGTTTGACACCCCTGATTTAAAGTTACAAAACTGCTGAAAAAACTAACAAACAATATCTGCTTTTATCCCTCACTCACACATATTATCCTATGCCTGGACTATTTTTTTCCCCCTCGCAGACTTCAGAGAGTGGAAAGGAAGGGATTATAAGAGAGTAAACAGTTACACAATGGAGAATACACATCAAATGAATGTGATGGTGCCAGCAGCTGAGAACCACAAGCATGTTGTGCAAACAGCCCATTCTATACACCAATGTGTGTCTGCTTACTTTCCTGCAATCCCTTCCTCTCCAGTCTTTCCACTCTGCAATTGTGGAGGGAAGGGAAATAGGCCAGGCACAAGAGAGATTATCTACAGAGCTTGTTTGTTCCCCCACCCACCCCCATCCCAAAAGGAGACGTTGTTTAAACAAACAGGGTGGGAAGGGGGAAAAAGCATACTGGCTGGGGAATTCAAAGAGTTGATGCCCCTATCTTAAAGCTGCCAAAGTTGAGAAACACTGAATTATAGTTGGGTTGGTTCACATGGTGTAGTAAGATGGAAGGTTTGTTGTCACTGTGTGTTGGGGGGTGGGAGCACAAAGGGAAGCTCAGCTAATCTCAATGTACACATAGTTGTACTTTGACAATAAAGGTTCATTCATTCATTCGAGATTAATTCCCAGGAGATTTCATTCCTACACTGCCCTATCTTGTACGTACCTATCTACATACAAATAGATCCAATTGCCAAGTCACCTCTGCCAACTCACTGCCACCAAGTTGCCGTGGCCAACTCACCACAGGGACAACTCATTGCAGCAGCCAGAGGGAGAGCCGGCCGGGTGAGTGAGCGGGTGGACAGAGTGTAAAGTAGCGGCAGCAGCCAAGAGTTTCCCATTTTCACACCCTCTGCTGCCATCACAAGTTCCGGGCCAAAGAAGCCAGAGACAGTGGCAGTGGGGTTTTGTGAAAATAAAACACCCCTGGCCACCACAAACTCCCCCCCATCCATCCCCTCTCCCGCTGCCACAATCATCCCCAACCTCTTTGGCCCAGAGCTCAGTGTGGCAGGGGGGCAGCAGTGGCTGTGTGTGTGTGTGTGTGTGTGTGTGTGTGTGTGTGTGTAAAAGTGGGATGCCCTCAGCTGCCATTGCTTCCCTGTTGTCTGTCCCACTGCTGCTGCTAGACATTGGTGCAGTGGCAGTGGGTTCGGGGTATGAAAATGGGAAGCTCCCAGCCACCTCTGCCACTCTGCACTCGCTGGTCCACCCACCCATCCACTCTCTCTCCAGCTGCCTGTAGTGCATTGGCCATGTGGAGTTATCCTATCACTTTGCGGTGACAAGCTGGCAGAGGTGAGCTGGCCACGCTGAGGGACCATGACAAATTGTCCCATTCTGTAACTAGGCATTAGCAGGCTTTATACACTTTGGTGATAAACAACCACAACCACAACAATTCTGATACACTAAAATTTGAAAACTCAAATTTAGCTAAACTTTGGTGGACAACATCTGCCGTTTTGCTTATTCCACTTTGTTCACTACTAGGCAAATAGTTATTCATGACCGACTGCTTAAAAGATACTGCTCTGAGTGTATATGTGTTTTTTTAAAAAAAAAATCAGCAGCACATAACATTTGAGCTACTCACATTGCCAGAAAATTTAAAACTAAATACTTAGAAATCAAATATAAATCTAGGTTTCAGTCAAAACTCAGAACCTGCTTTACAAGGTTCAGTTTACAGGATGTAATTTCCAATGCCATATAGTG
This sequence comes from Vipera ursinii, assembly GCF_947247035.1. Classification (NCBI taxonomy): domain Eukaryota; kingdom Metazoa; phylum Chordata; class Lepidosauria; order Squamata; family Viperidae; genus Vipera; species Vipera ursinii. The sequence goes on along the minus strand of NC_139516.1, from coordinate 81,754,491 downwards.
TTTCTGTGCCAAAGATAACAATGTAAATTATTTATAGAGCATATAATGCTTGTATATTCATTTTTAGATATCCCTGATGAAAGATTATTTGAATCTAAAACACATTGAAATATGTTTTCTTGATATTTTCCTCCATTAAGAGATTCTTTTTTATATAAATCCTATTTCTGTTGCTGTGCATTCTCAACAGACCTGCTTAAAAACAAAATATATACCAGAAATGTATACAGCTATATTTAACTCTCTGTGTGTGTTGTACTTCAAAGTGACAGAAATCCAATTAAGTAGCAATATATTGTAAGGAATATTTCTTGGCATACTAGTCTTTTTAATATGTTATGAGCTTCCTTGATAGTAACTGTGGATCAATTTTTAATATTTGCCTCCTAGCAACCATTCAGATAATATTTTGAGTGCAGCTACAAGTACTACAAAGAGATAGTCATGACAGGTAAAAGTTGGGGAACTTTCATCCATACAACAACAATAGGCAGCAGACCTAACGTCTGACTCAGATAATTATGAAGGGTAAGTAATGTCAATCTAGAGCAGGGGTGTCAAACTCAATTTCACGGAGGGCCGCATCAGCATTGCGGTTGCCCTCAGGGGGCCGGGTGGGTGTGGCCTGGGTGGGCGTGGCCTACTGGGTGGGCGTGGCTAGAGTGCGTATGGCCTACTGGGTGGGCGTGGCCAGCTCTACATCGTTCGCATCAAGGGTGCCTATGGGGGCCTGGGCAGGAGTGGGAGAGATCTGAGGGTCTCTGGCAGAAGGAGGGTCTCTGGGCCAGTGCCAAGGCAGTGGGGGCCGTTCCCTCACTGTTTCCAGGATGGCTTCGCGGGCCACATGAAACCACTTCGCGGGCCGGATCCGGCCCCCGGGCCTTGTGTTTGACATGTCTGATCTAGAGTTAAAAAAAGATGGAAAATATCAAGAAATCTGAAAATGTAATTTCTTGTTCTGTTTTCCTCAGCACGCTGGCTGAGGAATTCTGGGAGTTGAAGTCCACAAGTCATAAAAGGGCCAAGTTTGAAGACCCCTGGACTACAGAAATGGTCACTTCTGATGTGAATAGTGACTTATTAATGGAAACAGGTGAGTTTCCCTCATTCAACCACATTAAGCTAATGGGAAGGGCAGTTCCTAAAGCTGTCAGTCAGAACATATTGTGGAGCAATTACATGCATTCTTTCCTAAATTAGCTATCTGGGAAAGAAAGGAAAATGGAGTAAATAGTAAGGAAACACTGAGAAGACAAAAGAAGGTGTCTTTGGAGCCAGCAAAAAGTCTATGAAACAGAAAGTCCAATTGTGCAAATCTTCTCCTGAGTGACAGAAGGTGGATAAAGCAATGGCCAGTGAAGCATTTCCCCAGTGCAAATCATTGCCAAAGATGTAGGGTGACAAACAGAAGCAGAAGAAATATAAACCCATATTCCTGGTGGGACCATTGGACATATAGGGCATCTTAGTCAATCTTCTGCTTGCTGATGGGTTAGCTTCTCCTCTGGGCCTGCAGAAATTAGCATATTGCCATTCAGACCTTATTGAAAAGAAGGGAGAGTATCAAACTATACAGAGAAATCCTTTGCTGATTTATTTTGATATTTTTAGCAATAAAAGAAGAATTACAACTATAGTTATAAGCACAGTTTTGCTCTTCCTATGTAGCAGAAGAGCAGATTTTGCCCCATTTGTTGTCTTTACGTATTCAAGGCAGCTAGAGCAAACAATATGCAATAGGCAGATAGGTTGTTTACAAACTGTGGTGGAACTAAATAAATTTTAGACAGTATATGTGGATCCAAACTGCTAAAGTGAATAAAATCACATTAAGGTGGATGAAATGCTAATACACAGTAAGCAACCAAATCTAATCTGTTGACAGATCGATATATATTTTTCAAGTGCTGTCTTTTCATCATTACAAGTGTCTTGACTCTTTCCTTATGCCTACAAAATTCTTTTCTGATTTCCCTTTGGAGGTCTTTATAAAACTTTGAGAGATGCATTTCAGAAACAAACATTTCTTGATGGCTTCTTGATTTCAAACTCTCCAGATATAGTAAGAACCACCAGCCTACAATTTATATATGCCTTGCTGAGCAAAGTAATACTTCATAGATGAAAATTTCATTCTTAAAATTGGGTCTCTAATAAACTTTTCTTTTTGCCAATCGTAGGTAGAAATATGTTTTTCATTTCCAAATTTTCACATCCAAGATTCAATTCTATTAATTTTCAGGATATCTGAATCCTATTTTTCCATGAGAATCAAAGCCAGAAGACAAGGGGGGTTTTTTTTTAAAAAACAGTTCTGTTTCTATTCAGAAACACTTAAATTTTGATTCTTCACACCAAATCTTCTTTCATTTTGTCATCTTCCAAGAATCAAGAACAAACAATAAGATGCTCTCAGAAAAAGCAATTTAGTGTTTCAGCAGATAGGGACAGCTCTATGAGATTAAGAAGAATTTTTTTAAAGAATACTTAAGGAATCTTAAGGAATTTTTGATCTTAAGGAACACTTATGAACCATATATGTTTAATTTGTGCCTTCCCCATAATCTAGTGAATTATAAATCTTCAATTGCATTAGTACAGAAGGTTAATATTTAAAGGAATAAGAATTATATTTAAGAAGCCACAAAAAGTGACTCTTTCATTAAGCGGTCACTTAGGAGACACATTGTTAGGAACAATAATACCTCTAATTTTTGCCTTAGAGTTTCTATTACAATAACATTATTAAATCTGCTTCATGCAAAATAGAAACTGAACAGTTTGTCAGCTCATTAAGATCAGGGCTTCTCAAAGCTTTTCTTGAGAGCAACACCAAAGTTTGGTTTTTTTTAATACCATTTATATCCCACCCTTCTCCGAAGACTCAGGGCGGCTTACAATCTAAGCACAAGTCAATGTGTTTAGCAATAGCCTTCATTCTATGTATATGCCTGCTTATTAGGGCTTTCAGCCCCCCCCCCCAGCGGCATTATTACAAAGTCAGCTTATTGGCCCCAAAAATCTGGGTCCTCATTTTACCTACCTCGGAAGGATGGAAGGCTGAGTCAACCTTGAGCCTGGTGGGATGCGAACCTGCACTAATTGCAGGCAGCTGGTGTTACTTAAGGAGGCATTAGCCCACTGCTCCACCAAGGCTCTGAGGGCAGTTAGAAAGCCAAAACGAAAAGCAAGTAGCTCAAGGCACTGGACACATAAAAAGACAACACAAAAATGAGGACCTTGGGGCCAGTGCTCCTTTTGGGTGGATGGCTATATTAGGCAGGAAGTGGACCAAGGGGAAAAAGGAAGAGAGTGGTCCTCAAGGGTCCTGTCATTTTTGAAGGAAGGGTTAGTCCTAGGAAATATACTTGAATATTCCTCAAAATATATTTATTGTACATGTGCTTGGTTATTGGCTGTCTCTTTTTCTGCTATCAACCTGAAGTTTCAGGATCACGGCAAGAATAACCAATATAATAAAACAAAAGCCACTGTTTTATAAGGTCTCTGTAGTTTAGTCAAATTTCCATCTCACCTAAGATCCAGCTGTCAACATTAGTAACACAGATGTCTTCAGAACTCCGACGTAAATCTTGAGGTCCATTATTCTTTGCCCCCGTGTCTCTTTTAACCTGTCTCCAATTTAGAAAGATATTTTATTAAACCCGAAGATTTAATTTAGCTATTAATTCTAACAGCAGGAGATGGGACTATATTCTGCTCATTTTTCTCATCGTCGTGGCTGGTTTCCACTAGTACAGCTTGTCTTACTGAATTCTTCTGACAAAGAAGTCCATGATTTTATTATTCATTAACTGAAGGCATTTTATGTTGTCCTTTGGGACTCTGCTTTCCTGTTGTGTATGTAAATAGTTATTAACAGGGCAAGCAAGAGATTGCAAACACATTGCAGCTTAGCAAGGTTCAGAGCGGGAAATTAAGGTGCATTCATTGGACGCCACAACCTAGGAGCGGGAAAAGAGACTCCATTGATTGGTTACAGTTCAAAGGCTTTCTCTATAAAAGGGTTGCAACATTTGACAGTTGACAGTTGACTTTGTGTATTCAATAAACTCGTTCATTGTTAAACCACTCTGAGTCCTCGTCAATTAGAACCAAACAACTGGCGACGAAGGTGGGATTGACAGAAGACCAGAGAACCGGCGGAATTGTCGCGAAAGGCGGCAAATTCAGAGCGAGTCATAGTCAACCGAGCGGCCGCGGCAGAATAAGAAAAAATTCTCCGAATGGCGCAAATCGGGTCATTGAAGGAATTCGACCCAAACTTCCCTGAAGATTGGGAAGAATACATCGGTCAAGTCGAAGGGTTCCTGTTAGTGAACGGAATCACAGACGACCGTAAAAAAGCGGCGGCATTATTGACGATCTGTGGCACACCGGTCTACAGAGTCGCTGTCGGATTGTGTCAACCGCAACCAGTCTCTAGCGTGCCTTATGCCGACCTCCTCGCTAAATTAAAGGTCCACTTTACACCCCGAAGGTCCGAACTCTTTTGGCGGCACATCTTTGAAAAGAGGAATCAGAGACCGGGAGAGTCCATACAAAAGTTTGTCGCTGCCGTCAGGGAAGCCGCAGTACGATGTAAATACGATAATTTAGAAATAAGAATTCGGGACAGAGTAGTACTGGGCTTGCGTGATGAACAACTACAAAACAGAATAATCACCAAACCCACCGGCGATTTGCAGGAAGTGCTCGACGAACTTCTAACTTACGAGTCAACCGGGTATCGCGACCCCCCCCGCAATAGCATGGCAGCAGCGCCCGAGATCAACCAAGCGGGCTATGTGGACTGCGGGGAGGTGGACCAGCAGTGGGAGGAAGAGATCGCCGAAGTCTCCAGGCGATTTGGAAAGATGGCACCTAGACAACCCAGAAGCGAGGGGCCCGAACCTGGCCGCCGTCAACAACCCGCAACTCCGCAAAGACAACCGACCGGAGCACAACGACCGTGGCGGAACACCGCAACCAGACCGCGCGACAACGACAGCCAGAACCGATGCGGCAGCTGCGGCGGCAACCATCCCCGTGCATCCTGCCGATTCCGTACCGCCAAGTGCAGGGCATGTGGCAAGACCGGCCACATCCAGGCCATCTGCAGAAACCGCGCTCGCGACAACCGTCTGAACGAAGTCGATGTGTGGCCTGAGGGTAAGGTAACCCCTATTGCTAGTGGCAAGGAGACCCCTAAAAACCGGGTTAAAATTCCAAATCTAGGGGAGGTGGCGCGAGTCAACAGGAGAAGGCTGGGAAGTGGTCACAATTTTCTGGATGGAAAATTAAAAATCACAGTCCTTCTGCAAGGGGTCCCTTGCAGAATGGAAATTGACTCAGGGGCTTCAGTGTCGATAATTTCCACTGAAACCCTTGAGAGAATTGAACAAAGAAGTGGAAAAAGAATTCCACTTAGTCCAACAAATATTCAATTAATGGACTTTCAAAAAAGTCCAATAAAAGTAAAAGGAAAGACCAGCCTTAGTGTAAAATTTAAGGGGTTTAAGGGGGTCTTAGAACTAATAGTAACAGAGGGGAATAGGACTAGCTTAATCGGACTTAATTGGTTCCCTGCCCTAGGAATTTGGATCGGGGGAATAAATTCAGTGATTAAAAATAAGACCCTCGAATCCGTCTGCAATGAATTTGCAGACGTATTCGATGGATCTCTGGGCATGTACAAAGGGCCCCCCATTAACTTCAACCTAGACCCCTCAGTAAAACCAATCAGGCTTAAGGCCCGAAGGGTGCCTTTTGCCTTAAAGGAAAAAATCGAGGCCGAGCTCGACCGGCTTGTAGGCCAAGGAGTATTAGAACCTGTTGAGGGCGGTTTGTGGGAAACGCCGATTGTCACACCCCTCAAACCCAATAGGGATGTGAGAATCTGCGCTGACTACAAGGCCACCCTCAACATTGGAATGAAAAAGCATGCTTACCCAGTCCCGACGGTGAAGCAGGTCCTCGCCACGATCCAGGACGCCGCCATCTTCGCCAAGTTAGACTTGGCGCATGCGTACTTACAGTTGACTGTTTCTAAAGAGGCTGCAGAGGCACAGACGATCGTTACCCACAAGGGGGCGTTCCGAGTCCACAGACTGCAATTTGGAATTGCAGCAGCTCCAGGCATCTTCCAAGAAGTGATGGAGAGGACCTTAAAGGGCATACCTGGAGTATGCCCTTACTTTGATGATGTCCTAATAGCTGGAAAGGATGAAGGAATATTAGTAGAGCGGCTGGAACAGGTACTGGGTAGGTTTAGGAAGGCTGGGTTGAAACTAAAGAAGGAAAAATGTAGCATAGGGGTTAAATCCACTGATTTTTTGGAGTTCAGGATTGACAAAAGTGGAATCCACCCTACCCCTGAAAAAATTAAAGCAATCAAAGGGGCCCCAGAACCAAGGAACAAGGCGGAACTACAGGCCTTCCTTGGCTTGGTAAATTTTTACCACACGTTTGTGCCACACAAGGCTGCCATTGCAGAACCCTTACACAGACTCTTAGATAAGAAGACCCCTTGGCAGTGGCAGAACAAGCACAAAGTAAGTTTCCAAATTTTAAAAGACATCCTTTCCAGTAATTCAACTGTAACCCACTTTATAGAAAACAAACCAATCTACCTGGCGTGCGATGCTTCGCCCTATGGCGTAGGGGCTGTGATCAGCCACTTAGACAACCAGGGAATACAAAGACCCATAGCATACTACTCCCGCACACTAACCAAGGCAGAGCGGAACTATGCGCAAATAGACAGGGAGGCATTAGCCATAGTGGCAGGAGTTAAAAAGTTCCACGACTACCTGTATGGTAGGAACTTTACTATACTGACGGACCACAAACCCTTGCTGGGACTGTTTACCACAGATAAACAGACTCCCCAAATTATGTCACCCAGGATGCTGAGATGGTCCATTTTCCTCTCAGCATACTCATTTTCCCTCCAATACAGACCAGGCAAGGACATGGGTCATGCAGACGCTCTTAGTAGATTACCCCTAAGCACAACAGAGGAGGACCCTGCCCCAGTGGGACAAATAATGTCCCTACAGGACATTCCTGATTTGCCCTTAACTGCAAAAGACATTGCTGAGGCAACCAATAAGGACCTCACCTTAAGGAGAGTAATGACCTGGGTCATGAGCGGTTGGCCTAACGCCAAACCGGATGAAATATACAGTCCATATTTCAGGAGGAAAGATGAACTGTCAGTTCATTTGGGTTGCTTACTCTGGGGAACTCGTGTAGTTATTCCAGGAATCCACAAATCAGCTATTCTACTTGAATTGCATGAGGGACATCCTGGAATAGTAAGGATGAAGGCGTTGGCTAGGAGTCACTTGTGGTGGCCAGGACTGGACAACGACATTGAGGAATGTGTTGCCAATTGCCATCTGTGCCAACGTTCCAGGCCTGAACAACAACATATCCGCACACATAAATGGGAACAAGCTAGGAATCCTTGGTCCAGGATTCATATCGACTTTGCTGGACCCTTCCAAGGGTTAACGTTCCTAGTAGTGGTTGACAGCTACTCTAGATGGCTAGAGGTAGTACCGGTCAGCTCAGTAACTTCAGGCAGAACAATACAGGCATTAAGGGGCCTCTTTGCCACTCACGGGTTGCCGGATTTAATTGTGTCTGATAACGGGCCACAATTCACATCTATTGAATTTCAGGATTTCCTCAAGGCCAACTCGATTAAGCACAAGACTTCAGCACCCTTCCACCCCTCCACCAACGGATTGGCTGAGAGAAATGTGAGGACCACGAAGGACGCTTTAAAAAGAATTATTCGAGGTGATTGGCATCAGAGACTGGCAGAGTTCTTGTTGGCTCAGCACACGACCCCATGTTCTGCTACAGGGAAAAGTCCAGCTGAAATGAGGTGGGGCAGGAGACTATCCACAAAATTGGACAGATTGCACCCTGACAGACTGCAAACAAACATTGAATTTGACATTCCTAACAGAACATTTAAAGTGGGGGATTTGATCTGGGCCAGAAACTATGCCCACGGGGACAAATGGATTCCAGGGGTGGTGACTGAAATCTTAGGTCCCCTGTCGTACACTATTGAGGGGGAAGGGAACAGGATCTGTAAAAGACACATAGACCAGCTGAGGAAAAGATCCAGGGGTTGTGTGCCAGTTGAGGGGGACCTAAGCATAGTAGGGGGGAACAGTACAGATAACAACAGGCCAGAGAGTGGCGTAGAGGAGGGGCAAAATGACTCATCCCCTCGTACCCAACAACAACAATTCAGTCAAATTGAATGGGAAATACCCCTGCGAAGTAGGCCAGTGACCACTGAATTACAAACACAAACTAATACACAAGACAGCACATCTGAAGCCAGTAACCCAGAGCCCAGGCCCAGCAGTGACATGCAGCCAAGCAGTCAACCAGGAAGAGGGGTCCCTAGCAGCCAAAGTAACAGATACCCTTCTAGAATACATAGGCCACCAAAATACCTAAAGGATTTTGTAAAGAAATAACATCAACTGGGGGGTAAGGGGTGTTGTGTATGTAAATAGTTATTAACAGGGCAAGCAAGAGATTGCAAACACATTGCAGCTTAGCAAGGTTCAGAGCGGGAAATTAAGGTGCATTCATTGGACGCCACAACCTAGGAGCGGGAAAAGAGACTCCATTGATTGGTTACAGTTCAAAGGCTTTCTCTATAAAAGGGTTGCAACATTTGACAGTTGACAGTTGACTTTGTGTATTCAATAAACTCGTTCATTGTTAAACCACTCTGAGTCCTCGTCAATTAGAACCAAACATTTCCAATCTCAGTTTTACTGGGGGCCAACCTCAAGGTTAGTATCATTTCTGGTGTAATACATTGTACGTTTTTAGGCAGAAGTTAGTTCTAAATGCACTAATTCTTAAGTAAGTTCAATTCTGTTCAAGGAAGCATATTCCCCATTACGTAAGTTAGAAACTTCTGGTAAGACTGCCTTTTTGATTATGAAAGGTGTTTTTAGTGAAGTAAGCATCAGCACTCACCTTTAGAATCTGGGAAATAAAAATGAGAGAATTATAATTATAGTCTTTCAGATATGGGCATAGAATGTCATCTCTAGATTAGCAGTGAGGAACTTTGCTAAGTAAAAAACACCTGCACTCTTCCTTAAATAGCAGCATATGCCCAAGAACACAAGTATATACTATATATTACAGTTGTATTGTTATTGAAGGGAATATAAATGTCCAATGTAGCATTTTCAAGATAGTTATGGTTGCAACAGAATGCAAAAGTTGGGTTGAAACTTAACATTAAGAAAACCAAGATCATGGCATCCGGCCCTCTCAATTCCTGGCAAACCGATGGGGAAGAAATGGAGGTAGTGACAGATTTTATTTTCCTGGGCTCCAAGATCACCGCAGATGGGGACTGCAGCCAAGAAATTAAAAGACGCTTGCTCCTGGAGAGGAAAGCCATGGCAAATCTAGACAGCACACTAAAAAGCAGAGACATCACCCTGCCAACAAAAGTGCGCATAGTGAAAGCTGTGGTCTTCCCAGTGGCAATGTATGGCAGTGAAAGTTGGACCATAAGAAAGGCTGAGCGCCAAAGAATTGAGGCCTTTGAACTATGGTGCTGGAGAAGACTCCTGCGAGTCCCTTGGACTGCAAGGCGATCAAACCGGTCAGTCCTAGAGGAGATCAACCCTGACTGCTCTTTAGAAGGCCAGATCCTGAAGTTGAAACTCAAATACTTTGGCCATCTAATGAGAAGGAAGGACTCAATGGAGAAGAGCCTAATGCTGGGAAAGATTGAGGGCAATAGAAGAAGGGGACGACAGAGAATGAAGTGGCTGGAGGGAGTCACTGAAGCAGTAGGCGTGAGCTTAAATGGACTCCAGAAGATGGTAGAGGACAGGAAGGCCTGGAGGAATGTTGTCCATGGGGTCATGATGGGTCAGACATGTCTTTGCAACTAACAACAACAATGGTTGCAACACTTATTTTCTAATAGCTGTTTTCCACCATTTCTATTAAAGCATCCATCTGCTACCCATGACCTTTTTACTTTGCGAAAACCTGAATTGCTTATTAAGCAAATTCCAGGAAAAAGATGTTAAAAGTAAAGGCTTCAGATCTGTCCTAACACGGGCATATACAGCAATGAGCCGAGGGGGAACAAACAACAAGATATGTGTAACATCACTGTACAAACACAATGGGCTTTGTACATAAAACATTTTGTACTTACATCAGGATGCAACTACATTACAGCACTATTAGCATGATGCTCTTGTTTATTTATTTATTTATTTATTTATTTATTTATTTGTTTTTATAAACCGCCCTTCTCCCGAGGGACTCAGGGCGGTGTACAGAATAAGATAGGCATACAGAATGAACCGTAATGAAAAACAAACACTAGTAAAATACAAACTGGGACCCCAATAAGAGCTATCAGGCCAGGCCGGACTGCTGGAACAGGTAAGTTTTTAATTCTCGCCGGAAGGTGCGGAGGTCGGGGGCCATCCGGATTTCGGTTGGCAAGCTGTTCCAGAGGGCTGGCGCACCCACTGAGAATGCCCTCCCCCTGGGGGCCACCAGCCGACATTCCTTGAGCGGTGGCACCCTGAGGAGGCCCTCTCTGTGGGAGCGCACAGGGCGGTGGGGCGCTGACATTGGCAGAAGGTGCTCCCGCAGGTAGTCCGGACCCATGCCATGTAGGGCTTTGTATGTCATTGTCAGCACCTTGAACTTCACACGGAAGGCAACTGGAAGCCAGTGCAGCGCACGGAGGAGAGGTGTGATATGGGAGTATCGGGAGGCTCCCAAGAGTGTCCGCGCCGCTGCACTTTGCACCAGTTGAAGCTTCCGAGTGGATCTCAAGGGCAGCCCCAAGTAGAGAGCGTTACAGTAGTCTAGGCGAGAGGTCACAAGAGCATGGGTGACTGTACGTAAGGCATCCAGGTCCAGATAAGGCCGTAATTGGCGAACTAGTCGAACCCGGGAGAAGGCCCCCTTGGTCACAGCTCCTATGTGATCTTCCAGGGAGAGCTGCGAGTCAAGGAGGACACCCAGGTTGCGGGCCCTATCAACAGGGGGTAGTAACTCGTCCCCGATGTTAAGGGATGGGATGTTCTGAGTATCCTGGCTAGCCGGTACGTACAGCCATTCAGTCTTGTCCGGGTTCAGTTGAAGCCTGTTCCTCCCCATCCATTCCCGGACCGCTTTCAGGCAGCGGGACATCACGTCGAGGGCATCACTGATGTTGTTTGGAGTTGAGATGAAAAGCTGGGTGTCATCAGCATACTGATGGTACCCTACTCCAAAGCTGCGAATGATCTCGCCCAGCGGTTTCATGTAGATGTTGAACAGGAGAGGCGAGAGGACCGACCCCTGAGGTACTCCGCAAGCGAGAGGCCTCGGGGTCGACCTCTGTCCTCCTGCCAACACCGACTGCGAGCGACCCTGGAGAAAGGAGGAGAACCAGCGCAGAACCGTGCCTCCCACTCCCAGTCCCCTGAGGCGTCGCAGCAAGATACCATGGTCGATGGTATCGAAAGCCGCCGAGAGGTCTAATAAGACTAGGACAGAGGAATGGCCCCTGTCCCGGGCTCTCCAGAGATCATTTATCAGAGCGACCAATGCCGTCTCCGTGCTGTACCCCGGCCTGAAGCCCGATTGGTACGGGTCTAGATAAACCGCTTCATCCAGGATCTGAGGGAGTTGGTGCGCCACCACGCTCTCAACAACCTTCGCAAGGAAGCGAAGATTGGAGACTGGACGAAAGTTATTCAATGAGGATGGGTCCAAGGTGGGCTTCTTGAGGAGAGGTCTCACCACCGCCTCCTTCAAGGCGGTGGGGAAGTGACCCTCACTCAGAGAAGCGGAGATGACCGCCAGGAACCAGCCTCGTGTCCCCTCTCGAGCTGCATATGCCAGCCATGAAGGGCACGGGTCCAGTAAGCATGTGGAGGAGCTCAGCCTCCTCATAATCCTGTCCACTTCCTTGGGAGTCACAGGATCAAATTCCTCCCAGGTGACGTCGACAAGACTGTCCATGCCTTGTTCTTCCAACTCAGCCCAGTTGGAGTCCAGGCCGGTTCGGATCCGAGCAATTTTATCCAGCAGATATTGACCGAATTCCTCGGCTCGGCCCTGCAAGGGTTCCTCCCTCACCTCTTGGTTCAGTAGGGAGCGAGTCACCCTGAACAAGGCAGCCGGGCGGTTATCTGCGGACGCGATGAGGGTGGAAAAGTAGTTGGATTTTGCCACCCTTATCGCAGCGAGATAAGACCTGGTGAGGCTTCTTAATCGCAATCGGTCGGATTCGGATCGACTGGATCTCCAATGGCTCTCTAGGCCCCGTCTCCGACGCTTCATTTCCCGGAGCTCCGCGGTGAACCATGGGGCTCGCTGGGATCTGCGCCGGGTCAGAGGCCGCATGGGTGCAACTCGGTCCAGAGCCTCCGTGGCTGCCTTCTCCCAGGCTTCCACTAAGGCATCTGCCGAGCTGTGAGCAGGGAGTGCATGTGCGTCCCCCAGCGCTGCCTGGAACCTATCAGGGTCCATTAGGCGCCTAGGGCGGTACCATCTGGTTGGCACCGTGCACCCACGGCGGGGGGTGGCAAAGGGGAAGTCTAGCCGCACGAGGTGATGATCGGTCCATGACAGGGGCATAACAGTCGTGGCACCCCCACCGATATCATCGCGCCACCGTCCAGACAAGAACACTAAGTCTGGGGTGTGGCCTCTCTCATGAGTCGGTCCAGAAATTATTTGCGACAGGTCCATGGCCGTCATGGAAGCCATGAACTCCCGAGCCAGATCGGACGATCCTCCCAGGGACGGTAGGTTAAAGTCGCCCAAGACCATGAGTCTTGGGAATTCAACCACCAACCCTGAGAGGACATCGAGTAGCTCAGGCAGGGCTGCTGCTGCACGATTAGGTGGTAGGTATGCTAGCAGCAGGCCCAACTGCGCTCCCGGGCCGTATCTCAGTAGGAGAGACTCACACCCGACCATCTGAGGGACGGTGATCTCTCGCGGGCTAAGGGATTCCCTGATGATAACTGCCACTCCCCCGCCCCTCCCGTGGGTCCGAGGCTGGTGCAGCACCTGGAAACCTGGCGGGCAGAGGTCAACCAGAGGGACACCACCCTCTTGGCCCAGCCAGGTTTCCGTGATGCAAGCCAGGTCCGCGTGCTCACTCTCCACTAGGTCACGAACAAGATGTGCCTTGTTAGCTACGGACCTGGCATTCAGGTAGACCAGCCTCAGCATAGGAGGCTGCACACCTTCGCTCCCGGGTCCTCCGGGGAAGTACAGAGGGTCGGAGCGTCTCACCGCTTGTACAGAGCGGAGATGACACTCCCGGTGATGATGCGGCCCTCTGTTTGTGCACCTTCTGCCGTTCCCCACCATCCTGGGAATAGGATGTTCGTCAGTGCACCTTTGGATATTGTCGGCGACTGGTCCTCGTTTCTCACCAAGCCTGGCCTGTGTTATGGCACTCGGAAGGCCTGCCTTCCCCGAGCAGCCATACTCTTTTCCCGCCCCCCTCCCTAACCCAACAAAAAACTTAACAAGAAACTTAACCAGGGGCCTCTTGTTGGTCTTGTAATGGAGGCCCCTGACCCTGCCTGGCCATCTCTCAGAGGCCCAAAGGTCGGGCCCGTCATCGAGGTTTGATGTAATGAAGGCAGGACGAACCCAGGAGAGGGGGGAACTCCTGAGGGCGAGAAGGTCTATGCAAGAATATTGAAGATGCATAGGGAGCATCGGGGAGCATTGGGAAGGCGGTCCCCTGGGTGGAGCATTAGAAGGAGGGTCTAGTCGGGTAGGTGGGTATCTGGACCGTCACCCAGCCACTGCCACTTGGCTGGGTGAACCGCAGAAGCAGGCCACTCCCCCATCCTCTCACGATGGGTTGTGATTCTGCTTCTGGGGGTGGTCCAGGACCCACTCTGGGTGAAGCATACCCCATAGAGCTCTCACCTCTATGGGGCTGCAGGTGTAGGACAGGCCACTCTGCCACCGTGGCTTGCACCCAGGCCCATCATGTCCTGTGGGGCGAGGGAGGGCAGGGGGGGTTCGGAGCTGGAGGAGGCCAGATGTTGATGGCCTCGGTTGTCTGGTCGCCGTCATCTCCAACGATCAGCTGCATCCTGGCGTCTTTAGGGGTGTTGATCGGCACGGAGATAGTGTCGGCACCCAGGGTGCGGGCCGTGGACGCCCCGCCGCATCTAGTGGTGCTGCTGTCGAGGGGTTTCGGTGAGATTGGGTGACCGGGGCCTGGAGAAGTTTAGCGCCGCTGTCAAAGGCCCCTCGGTGGTGGTCGATCGGGTCCGTACAGCCGGCCTGCGGCATCTCCTTGATCCCAGGGAGAAGCCGCCGTTGATCAGGGGCAGGCCAGGAGGTCGAAGCTGGGCAACGACTCCAGTCCCGGTTGCTGCGGCTGTCTCTTCCGCCGCCTAGCTGATCCATTTGATCCGCGGGGTCTTTCCTGATTCCTGAACATCCCTGACGTCGCTGTTGTCCAGGGAGGCATAATAGGGAGCCGAGGATGGAGGCACCGGCCCCACTCTGGATGGCTGCAGCAGTTGCAGCGGCTCGGGGGCGTGTTAGAGGCGCCCCATCGCCACTGCCCCCGCCGGTGTTCGGGCCCGTGGGGAGATGACAGGCTAGGGCCCCGCGGGGTACTCGCCGTCGCCGCTGCCGACGATGCCGCCGCCTCCGCTACCCAGGTGGTCTGCAGCGCCTCCGTTGGTCGTTTGGGGAAGCCGCCGGAGTCGAACAGGTACGGGGGCTGGGGCAGGGCAGAGATGTTGCCGCAGTCGCCTGGAAGCCGGTCAGGGGGCCGGGGCAGAGCAGAGCCTCCGGCCCCTCCTGGATGCCCGCCAAGGGCCAGGGGGCGGGCCTGGGGAAGCCCTGCCGCCACTGCCATCGTGGCTGCCGGCTCCCCGAATAGGCGACCGAGCTGGGGCTTGGGAGTCGTTGCCACCGCCGCTGAAGGCGCCTCCGCCGCACAGCTGGTCCGCGGAGACGCCGCTGCCGCCCGGGAGCCGGTCAGGAGCCGATCAGGGGGCCGGGGCAGAGCAGAGCCTCCGGCCCCTCCTGGATGCCTGAAGGCGCCTCCGCCGCACAGCTGATCTGCGGAGACGCCGTTGCCGCCCGGGAGCCGGTCAGGAGTCGATCAGGGGGCCGGGGCAGAGCAGAGCCTCCGGCCCCTCCTGGATGCCTGAAGGCGCCTCCGCCGCACAGCTGATCTGCGGAGACGCCGTTGCCGCCCGGGAGCCGGTCAGGAGTCGATCAGGGGGCCGGGGCAGAGCAGAGCCTCCGGCCCCTCCTGGGTGCCTGAAGGCGCCTCCGCCGCACAGCTGGCCCACGGAGACGCCGCTGCCGCCCGGGAGCCGGTCAGGAGCCGATCAGGGGGCCGGGGCAGAGCAGAGCCTCCGGCCCCTCCTGGATGCCTGAAGGCGCCTCCGCCGCACAGCTGATCTGCGGAGACGCCGTTGCCGCCCGGGAGCCGGTCAGGAGTCGATCAGGGGGCCGGGCAGAGCAGAGCCTCCGGTCTCTCCTGGATGCCTGAAGGCGCCTCCGCCGCACAGCTGATCCGCGGAGACGCCGCCCCTGCCCGGCAGCATGAACATTGGTAGAGGCAGGGCAGAGGCGCTGGCCCCCGCTTATAACGGTTGCCAACGGCCCAGGTGATGAGGCGGAGATGTCCCGGCACCCCAGCAGCTGTTTCGGGAGGCAGCAGGTGGCACCATTGCCCAGCTCATCTGCCCGAATTTTTGGCCCCACCCCAGGGGTCCGCTGACATCCCTGGGGGGCTCCTGGGGGGACGCCTTACCGTTGGGGGCTACGGAGCTCTCCCCAGCGCGTCCGCCATGCGTCCTCATTTTAATATTATTGTAGTTTTTGGTGTTTCTATTTTTTAATGTTAACAATAGTTAAATATACAAGTTCATAAAATAGGTCATTTCTCATGCTTTTTGGAAAACCATATGGAGACAGAAATGTAAAATAATAACGAAGCATCATCTCAAGATTCTCTGAGGTTTCCATTATTCTGGGTAATGGCTTCCTACCTAGATTTTACACTTAAGTAGTTGTAACTACAAGTGCAAAACAGTGTTGAGTGGCAGACCCTGGAGACTTGTTCATTACCTGTCATTAAATCTTTTAAAGCTGGCATAATTGATCCAGCCAATAAGTCATCACTGATTTATAGAGGTCTGTCCCAAAGAATTGCTTGTTAAAAATTCATAACACCAGGATGTGTCTTTACAATCCATTAGCTGTTTATGTATCTACAGTCCTAAAATTGATTGACCTCAGGCTGAAAATCTCATGGACTTCTTTTATTCTCCCTCTCTTTTTAAACAAGTTCTCAGAATTCAGAAAAGCAATACTTTGGCCTTTCTCTCCAGCTCGACTCCCTCCACCACCTGAAACTTTCCTCCCAATGATGAATAAATAACGCATATTCCATAAACAGATTTTCACTATTATTTAAGCTCGCGAACTGTGTCCTGTTAGTTTCCCTTTCCCCGCCATAAGATTGAAGTGTGTAAATGTTCTAAAAGGCTTTGAATGTTTTATGATGATTTCAGGGAATGATGGAGTAATCGCTGCAGAGAGAAGCTATTAGTTTTAATATTTATATTGAGTGCTCTGAAACATTAATGTGACAGGATGTAAGATCAGAGCGGCGGGACATATTTACTTCCCAATTGTTGCCGTGTGGCAAAAGTATTTATTTTCTCAAGCTCTTTGGGGCTACTTTTAAAGAAAAAGACAAGTATTTGAATTTAGAGTTGATATGGCTTTTTACCGGGAGGAGATATTGTCTGATGGACCCTCTTCCTATGGAAGAATGAATTGCATGGGAACAGCTAAATGCTTTGCTGTCCCAAAATTGCAGTTAGTGCACTCACTAACTAGTGCACTCAGCCTGATAGCACCTCTGAGCAACCTGTACTTAACTTGCTGCCCTTCAGAAAGGACACATGTACTTACCGACTGAGAATCCTGGGAGTAGCTCAAAATTGCAGTTAGTGCACTCAGCCTGATAGCACCTCTGAGCAACCTGTACTTAACTTGCTGCCCTTCAGATAGGACACATGTACCGGTACTTACCGACTGAGAATCCTGGGAGTAGCTCACTTGCCAGCCTGGTATCAAAAGATATAACTAGGTATCATCAGTATATTGTTGATATTGAACCCCGAACCACAAATGACCTCACTTGACAGATGTTAAGCAGGAGGAGAGAGAACAGCAAATTCTGGAGCACCCCACATAGGGGAAGCCCAGAGAATACTCTATCTCTACCCGCCAACACTAACTGGACCATTCATTAAGGAAAGATTAAGAACTGCCATAAAATAGTGCCCCAATTTCCAACCACCACAGATAGATGAGAAGGATAATATAGTTGACAATATCAAAGGCTGCCGAAAAACAAAGAACGCTAGGATGATTGCACCATCTCTATCCTAGTTCCGGCAAATGTCATCAAGAAGATTTGACTAAGGCTGCCTCAGTAGTGAATCCCAGCATGAAACTCAACCAAAACAGGTCTTGATAACCAACTGCAGACTGACCACTTTCTCAACAGATCTTCTCCAAAAGGGAATGTTGGCAACCAAGTGGTGCTTTGTCTAAAATCATTAGACCCAAGGCCAGCCTCTTGATAAAAGCGTGAACCGCCACCTCCTTCAAGACCACAGGCAATACTCCCTTTGTCAATGAGGCTGGCATCATAGCACAGACCCAATTATAGGTCTTTTGGCCATCTTAACAACTCAGGAGATACCAGGCTACAATAAACAGAGACCCCCTTCAATAATAAGCTGAGAGTCCTGCAACTTTCAGGTGTCACCAACTCAAACTCATCCCATATCATACCACAAAACTAAGCCCCATGCATCTCAGCCAGATCAGCCTAGTTAAAGTCCAATGCAGAGCAAGCTTAGTGAAAGTTTTAGAGCAATGTGGGCGGCTTCATGTATCCTTCACAGTGCCCTAATGTGATGGCCTGACTTTCCCCAGTAGGGACCAAGTCATCCTAGAAAGGACCACGACTAATACAATTAGTAGTGCTTCATCACCCTTATTGGCCTCCAATTACCACCTCAGTCTGAGCTCTTACTTGTGTTAGGTGAAACACATTCCAAATATTCTTCCAACAGTGTTTCAGGCATCTACCAAAGCAGGAAAGAGGTGTTGTTGTCCTCATCCAGCTCTTGTCCCATCCTAGGAAAGAGTTGCCCTTGTGAGCTAATCAATCTCAGCCCAATGGACCTCACAGTTGTTCATCGCCTTGAATTGTATTTGAAAAAAGACAAGATAAAAATATAATAAATAAATAAAATGAGGGTATCATTGAAGTTCTGCCCATTTTTCACATGTGGATTTTTGATTTCCCTGTCATGGCCCTGGCAAAGACCTTCCATAGTTCTTCTCAAATAAAGTAACTGGCAGTTGGGTGGTATTTAAAAGGGGGGGTTTACAAAGCACTGAGGGCACAGAGGATATATATTATTCCATAAGTGGAGCACCATTAAAACATATTTGGACATATTTCCACACAGAGAAGTTCAGTTATCATTTCAATTAATATTTCCATTAGTTGCCATGTTTTAAAAAATACATTCGATTTCCTAAGCTGTTCAATAGCCCTTTTCAGCTAATTTCATTTCAGGCTAGAGAGAAGAAACAATTCAAGGATGGCACAATTATCATAATGAAGTAGTTAAGAATACAAAACCTTGATCCACCCAGGATCAACACTTTAATTTTCAAATTTAAAAACACACACCTGCTCCCCTCACCAGCAGAGAGCAGGCCTTTGAATGGCTGCAACGGAGGCAAGGATTCCCTTTTGGACTCAAGGCCCTGCCTTTGAATGATGTGGTAGTGCTGCTGTGCAAAATCTAGCTAAGCCCAGGACAAAAATGTATCTTAAATTAAACAAAGAGAATTTGATAGATTCCCATATATTTTTTATAATGCTCCCTTCTATTGGATTAATAGAAGGCAGTCTTTGAAAGGGATATGGCTTTATTAGGCTGCATTAACAGAGGGATAGAATCAAGATCACATGAAGTGTTAATACCACTTTATAATGCCTTGGTAAGGCCACACTTGGAAAACTGCATCCAGTTTTGGTCACCACAATGT
The DNA here is from genome assembly GCF_947247035.1 of Vipera ursinii. Classification (NCBI taxonomy): domain Eukaryota; kingdom Metazoa; phylum Chordata; class Lepidosauria; order Squamata; family Viperidae; genus Vipera; species Vipera ursinii. Next base: position 81,735,321 of record NC_139516.1, on the reverse strand, counting down.
AAAAAAAGATGTTGAGACTCTAGAAAGAGTACAGAGAAGAACAACAAAGATGATTGGGGACTGAAAACTAAAACATATAAGGAACGGTTGCTGGAATTGGGTATGTCTAGTTTAATGAAGAGAAGGATGAGGGGTGACATGACAGCAGTGCTACAATATCTCAGGGGTTGCCACAAAGAAGAGGGAGTCAAGCTATTCTCCAAAGCACCTGAAGGCAGGACAAGAAGCAACAGATAGAAACTAACCAAGTAGAGAAGCAACCTAGAACTAAGGAGAAACTTCCTGACAGTTAGAACAATTAACCAGTGGAACAACCTGCCTCCAGAATCGGTGAATGCTCCAACACTGGAAGTTTTTAAGAAGAGACTGGACAGCCATTTGTATGAAATAGTATAGGATTTCCTGTCTGAGAAGGGAGTTAGACTAGATGACCTCCAAGGTCCCTTCCAACTGTATTTATTATTATTATTATTATTATTATTATTATTATTATTATTATTATTATTATTATTAATAATAATTCATTAAACATGAACCTCAGTCAACTGAACATTCAAATTGACTGGCGCTGATGGTTGACACGGGTTGCTGCCAGCATCCTGGGTATCAACCAGGTACCTCCTTTAAATAATAATTATTATTATTATTATTATTATTATTATTATTATTATTATTATTATTATTATTATTGATCATTGCATAGTCAGCCAGATGTTCAGATTGGATTTGGCATTTTTGTCTACCTTACCAAAGACCTGGAATAGACAGATGTGGATGTTTGATGGTATTACAGATATCGTCACAGGATGGAAGCAGTTCCTAGTAAGGCCGCCTTTTGCAATTGACTAATGGCGAATTTGTCAATGCCAATGGTGTTCAAGTGGTGCTCCATTTGTTTTGGGATTGCACCCAAGGCGTCTATTACTATTGGTACTATCCTTGCTTGCCTTTGCCACAGTCTTTCTATTTCTATTTGTATGTCTTTGTATTTTATAATCTTCTCCAGTTCTTTCTCGTCTATTCTACTGTCTCCAGGCACTGCCACGTCCACTATCCAGACATTTTTGTCTTTCTTATCGACAATTGTTAAGTCGGGGTGTTATGTTGCAGGTGCTTCTCTGTTTGAATTCTGCAGTACCAGAGCAGTTTAACTTTATCATCTTCTATGACTTTCTCTATTTTATGATCCCACTAGTTCTTGCTTACAGGCAAATGATATTTCTTGCAGATCTTCCAATGCACCATTGTTGCTACTTTGTCATGCCGCTGCTTGTAGCCAGTCTGTGTGATCTACTTGCAGCAGCTTACCAGGTGGTCCACTGTTTCTTAGCTTCTTTGCATAGGCGGCACTTACTGTCTGTTGCTGTCTTCTCAATTTTGACTTTGTATGCATTTGTCCTTAAGGCTTGGTCTTGTGCAGCCAGAATTAGTCCCTTGGTCTCTTTCTTCAACTTTCCTGCTTTTAGCCATTGCCAGGTCTTGTTATTATCTGCTTTCCCAGCTATTTTTTTTAATGTACTGGCCATGTAGTGCTTTGTCTTCCCATGTCTCTATTCTGTTCTTCATTTGGTCTTTCTTGTAGGCCAGTTTGGTCTCTCCAGTAGTCAGTAAGCTTTCCTGATATAGTAATTTCAGTGCATCTACATCATTGTCCTTCAGATATTCTTCCAAAGCCATTTGTTCTTCTTCAACCATCTGATGTACTTGCAGCATTCCACGTCCACCTATTTGTCTTGGTAGATAGAGTCTGTCAATGTCACTGCATGGATGAAGGGCATTATTGTCATTATTTTTCTGGTCTTCCTATCCATTGCTTTTAGTTCTGCTTGAGTCCAGTCCACTATTCCAGCTGTGTATCTTATGACTGGAATTGCCTAGGTTTTGATTGCCTTCATGGTATTTCCTCCATTGAGTTTGGACTTTAAGATCTTCTTCACTCTCTTCATGTATTCACCTCTAATCTTTTTCTTGACTTCAGTGTGCTTGATGTTGTCAGCTTGAAGGATACCCAATTATTTGTAGTAATCTTCCTCATCCAGACTCTTAATGTTATTTCCATGGGGCATCTTGATTCCTTCAGTTTTCACTATTTTTCCTTGTTTGGGAGTAAGTGTGGCACATTTGTCCAAGCCAAACTCCATTGCAATATCTTGGCTATATATATGGACAGTGTTCAGCAGCAATTCTATTTCAGATGATGTTTTTCCATATAGCTTCAGATCATCCATGTAAAGGAGGTGGGATAGTCTGGCAGATGTATTCTGTATTGTTGACAGAGGAAACAGTGCAATAAGAAATAGTAGTGGTGATAATGAATCCCCTTGAAATATTCCTCTCTTGATATTAACCTCTCCCAGTCTTTCACCATTGACCTGCAACTGTGTCTTCCACTGTGCAATCGATCTTTGCACAAATTTTCTGATGTTTCTACTGACTCCTGTTATTTCTAGGCACTTGATTATCCAGTCATGTGGCAGAGAGTCAAATGCCTTTTTGTAGTCAATTTATGCCACATTCAGGTTGGTCTTCCTTTTCTTGCAGTTTTCCAAGATCATTTTGTCTATTAGGAGTTGATCTTTTGTTCCTCTGCTATTGGGATGGTTTCCATTCTGCTTGGGTGGAAAGAGATTGTTTTCAAATAGATGCTGTTGTACTGCATCAGCTACCACACCAGTTAGCAATTTGAAAGTTGTTGGCAAGCAGGTAATTGCCCTGTAGTTGCCTGGTTTTGCCCCTTTTGCTGGATTTTTCATTATTAGGTAGGTTTTCCCAGTTGTTAGCCACTTTTCAATTTCTCCTCCTTGTAGTATATTGTTGAACTGCTTGGCAATGAGTGGCTATATAACAGTTAGATGTTTCAACCAAAACCCATGCTGTTCATCTTCACCTGGTGCTGACTAATTTTTGATCTTCCTTGCTCTTTTTTCTACCATTTTTGTTGTTATTACTACTTCTTTCATTTCAGCTTCTGTTTTATTTGCATCCACCTCTTTTAACCAAGCTGCATCCTTGTTGTGTTTCTTTGGGTTATCCCATATCTGCTTCCAGAACTGCACTGTTTCTTCCTTGTCAGGTACTGACTGATTCATTGCAGTTTCTCCATTGATGGATTGGTAGAAACATTTCTGATTGGATTGAAATTGGAGGTTCTGCCTATAATTTGCAATTCAAGTTTCGTATCTACTGATTTTCCTGGCTATAGCTGTTATTTTCTGCTTTATTATTTCCAGTGCTTCCTTGATCTTCCTTGTTTCTAATTGGTATTTCTTCATTAGGTATTCTTTGGTCTTCTTGTTCTTCTTTTCTTTCATCTGTTCTAGCTTGTTTGCATATGATCTTAACTTGCTGATCTTATTTTTTAGTCTAACCTTCCATTTTTGTGGTGCACTGTTTGTTTGTTTTTCTTCTTTGTTGATTTTGCATCCCAGGTATTCAGTTATAACTGCAGCTGTGCTGTACATTAGTTTGTTTCTTGCAGTGAATTGGTGCTTATATTTGATATTGCAGTATTTGCATCTTTTAATGCTTGTGCTAGCTGTAACTTTGGAACAAGCTTCAATGCAGGCAGCCTTATTCTGTTGTTTTTGTGCTGTTGTAGATGCTCAGTTATTCTTTGTTTCAATTCTTTTATTTCTTTAGTTAGAGGACTTTGTTCTTCCTGAGGAAGAGGTGCCTGGTTTCCAAATGAGAACAGTTGTATATCTCTGCTGGATTCCTTCACTGCCAATTCCCCCTGGCTTGCCTCTACATTCTGAATTACTTCTGGCAAGGCTTTGATTTCTTTGCCCTGGGTAAACCTTTGCAGTTCATCCAATTCTGTTTCTGTGAATACTTTATTTCATATTATAAATCGGCGTTGATCTGCTAATCTCTGTTCTGTTATTTCTGATTCTGGATGTTGTTCTTGTTGTGGTTGTTGGAGCTGCACATTCTGGGCTACATGGAACTTGATCACTCAGAACATAATCCACCTTTGGAATACAGGTAATACTCTTTCTGTCCCATCTCCTTGTATCTCACTGCTAAAGGCTGTGTCTTCAGCTGCATATTTCCTTCACACACAAAAAAAAATCAGCCAACCCCTATCTCATGAGCATCTTTTTCCTGGAAGAAGCAGGAATCATGCTGCATATCTAAGCCACAGAAGGTCCCTCAAGTTGCTTGGGTGCTGAGCAGATTTAAACAATTTAACACAGATATATTTCCGATGGTCTTCTGGAAGCCAAGTGTGTTGGCAAGGAATAAGAACGAAAGCAAGAAGGAAAGGCGATGCAATTTCAGAGGGCGGATAGTGTGGAACATGAAGCAGCCATATATGCCTTTTATTTAATTTATTTAATTTATTTAATTTAATTTGTATACCGCCCTTCTCCCGAAGGACTCAGGGCGGTGAACAGGGCAATAAATATCAAAATACCGAAATACAAAAATTAAGAACAGATTAAACCATGGTGCCCGATACAATAAATAAATTACATTAAAACAATAATTTAAAACCCAAACCCATCAGACCAGGCCGGCTTGTTCAAACAAGTAGGTTTTTAGATCACGCCGGAAGGAGTGAAGTCGGGAGCCATCCGGAGCTCAACCAGTAAACGGTTCCACAAGTCAGGCGCACCCACAGAGAACGCCCTCCCCCTGGGGGCTTTTGTGAATATATCACAAGTGTGTACGGTTCCATTCTATGTTCCAGTAAGAGACCATTTCATAATATGGCTGGATTCTCATGGTAAGCCAACCAATCTATTGGACCAGCCAAAAGAGGCAATCGAGAGTAAGTAATCTGAGAAATGTTAAGGAAGAGAAGAGAGAAACTTGAATTTGATGCACTGACTGAATAGACTAGTAAATTTCTTGGAGTAGGCTATTATTATAATTATTGAAGAGGCAGAAAGAAATATTCTTGCATTTCTATTTCTGTTCTTCAGATATTCTCTATTTTTTACACGATGCGTTGCATCTTGAAGAAAGACAGGGTACCCTTAGCTCATGTTATTTTTATCTCACAGATACTGCATTAAACTTGTTGAAGCCCAGGTTCCTGGCATGACATTTGGTGACAAATCAGGGTTGTGAAACATGTTTAGAAAAATAAAACTCCCTAATTAAAGCTGGCATTTCTAACCCACCTACTGAGTTACAGGAACCTTGAAAGAAAGACGATGCCATTTGGGCTGATAGTTATGGATAGTAGCAAAGCTGGAATGAAGCCAGGTAATCTCTGCTATAATGGTGTCATAATGTGGATTGTTGGAATTGAAAACGGCTGGATTTGGTAGAAATGATGATATTGAGGGACAGGAGTGATTTCTCTTCTCTGCTGTGGTCATATTTTTGTTGTTGTTTTCAAGCCTGAAGCAGCTGGAAATCCAATTTGTAAATGTGATCAGACCGTTGTGTTTCCTGTTTGTTTAACAAGAAGTCTGAAAAGTTGATTATTTGTACAGAGAGATACCTAAAGTGGCTGTTAGTAATATTCTCTAACAGCAGTATGATATATTTTAATATTGCCTTTATTTATACATATTATAATTTGATATTGCCCCATCTGGCTATTGGATGGTCAAGAAACTCTTAACTACTTTTTCTGCAGTTTATGAGCCAGGAGAGAAGTTAACGTTGCCTTAAAATACAGGAGCTTCACTTTTAACTCCTATTCTGCCCATAGAAGAAGTGGGGAAGGTGATAGATAGGGTGGCAAATACTTTATTTGGTGCTGGTTACTGAGAATAGGAAACTCTTGGGTCTTTTGCTGTCAATCCTTCAATTCCAGAGATTTGTCACTCCAGGGAATTAGGGAACTGACACTTTAGGAGCCATTCTCTTTTGTTCCCCCTCCCTTCTTCTCCTGCCACTCACAACAAGGAAAGCAGGAGTGGGGCAAGATGGGGTCAAAGAAGTCAAGATGACAGTCAAGTCAAAAGACAGTCAAAAGACAAGATGATGGATGTAAAAAGGGTCAAAAGACAAGATGATGGATGTAAAATGGGTGTCATGCAGTTGAAGCCCTGACCCTTTTTACATTCATCATGACACTTGTAAAAAAAGGTGGGGCTTTGATCTCACAGTGGCAGGTGAAGTCCACAAGTCTTCAAGTTGCCAAGTTTGGAGACCTCTGTGCTACACTTTCAAGGTAGACACGAACAGGAAACAAAGTCACGCAGGCGAATATTACATGTATTCTAAAGTTCTAGTAAGTCGGAATGTGTTTCCTTGCTTCCTCTCTTTCCCTTTGTGTGAGAATTAGGGAAGGGCGTGTGTGAGGTATTTTCTCAGATGTTGTTTATCTGATTCTTGCCTGGATTGCGAATCTTTCTCCTGTCCCTCAAGGGTATTCTTTTATTTCAATACATTTTGTAGGGTTGGGAAATAGCTCCTTCTGGCAGGTGAAGTCCACAAGTCTTCAAGTTGCCAAGTTTGGAGACCCCTGGCCAGTGGTGGGATTCAAATACCTGAACAACTGGTTCTCTTATTTGATGCAGGCCTGGGCCTCCAATGCCTAGAATGGACTTCTGGAAGTGCCATCCACACACTTCTGGTGGGCCATTCTAGGCCTGGGAGGCCTCCTCCAGGCCTCCAAGGCCTAGAATGGACTTACGGAAGTGGTATCCATGCACTTCCAGTAGGCTGTTCTAGGCCTGGGAGGTCTCCTCCAGCCGATGCCTCCTCCAGGCCTCCAAGGCCTAGAACGAACTTCCGGAAGTGGTATCCATGCGCTTCCGGTGGGCTATTCTAGGCCTGGGAGGCCTCCTCCAGGCCTCCCAGGCCTAGACTGAACTTCCAGAAGCCAGCTGGTTGTCCAAATAAAGTTAAATTTAGCTACCGGTTCTCCTGAACCGGTGCGAACTGGCTGAATCCCACCACTGCCCCTGGTATAGCACAAGATGATCTGTGGGATTGAACTAGAACCAAAGCAGTTATTCTTCCCCTTTCCATCTGCTCTTCCAGCCACACGGGGCCAGAAAAGAAAATGAGAGGAGAGGGTAAAATGGATCCATTCAAGATTCATCTATCTTTCCTTCCATCCAAAAAGACCTACTGCCCTACAAACTTTATTGCAGGTGAGAGATTGTGGAACAACTGCTTTCCCTGCACTTCTCTTTCCTTGGAGAAAGGGAAGTGAGGTGGATGTACTCTTTAGACACCATCTCTCACAGTGATACTGCTGACCATTCAACACTGCATCTTATCATGGGTTGGGATCACTTTCTGAGACACGTCCAGCAGTTTAGACACACTTCAAAAATACATTAGGGTAATTCATAGGGGAGTAACTTTATCACAGAGAGGGATGGATAAAGAGGATGGGAGTGGAAATGGAAGTTAGTGCCTAGTTCATAACTAACACACACTGTAGTAACACATGGGGGAATTGGGTCTGATACCAAAAAGAGCCCATTCCCTTATCTTCCTGCTTCTCTTGAAACTGGTGGTAAGAAAAGGAGAAGTCTGAAGGGAGAATGGAACATTTGTGTCACTTCTCCAATCCTATGGACGGCTTTATGGGACCAGAAAATTAACAAGAGAAGACTCACTCCGCCCATTCCTTCCCCTCAATCAAGTTGGCCACCTCTCCATCAGTGGAAGTGCTGTGGCCAACTACTGCGCAGGTGAAAAGCTTTGCTGGTAAGTTAAATGGGGTCCTATTGCAATCCTTTCAGGCCACTGACTTTCGGTTCTGCTACTGGCCTGCCATATTTCCAGATCAAAGAAAACTTTGCATAAAGGTAAAGGTAAAGTTTCCCCCGCACATGTGTGCTAGTCGTTTCCAACTCTAGGGGCCGGTGCTCATCTCCGTTTCAAAGCCGAAGAGCCAGCGCTTGTCCGAGGACGTCTCCATGGTCATGTGGCCGGCATGACTGGACGCCAAAGGCGCACAGAACGCTGTTACCTTCCCACCGTAGTGGTCCCTATTTTTCTACTTGCATTTTTACGTGCTTTCGAACTGCTAGGTTGACAGAAGCTGGGACGAGTAACAGGCGCTCACTCTGTTACGCGGCACTCGGGATTCGACCCGCCAAACTGCCGACCTTCTGATCGACAAGCTCAGCGTCCTAACCCACTGAGCCACCGCGTCCCTTAAACTTTGCATAGTACCATTCAAATATTTGTTTAATAAGATTGAAGAAAAGAAAACATGAAACGGAAATCTTCTGGTTGAAGGTTCAAGAACAAAAGAGGCAATGCAATCCTAGACAGAGAGAGAGAGAGAGAGAGAGAGAGAGAGAGAGTGAGTAGGGGGCTAGATTCAAAATATATGAGAACTTTAAATTAAAAGGATAGCCATTCAAAGAGTTTCTGTGCAAGTCTTCCTTGTGGATCAGAAAGAAAACAAACCAGAGTTTTTCTGATAAAATATGAAGCCATTCATCAGAGAATTATGTATATATCGTATGCAGTCAATTGGAGAAACAGAAGGAGAAATCCTAGCTATGAATTATTAAACTCACCATTTTTAATCAGAATCAGGACAGATTTTTTAAAAATAGTTTTATTTAAATATTTTAAAGACTGATCTAATATTGATCTAAGCAAAGCACTGAGTTATTTAGTTCTTTATGCATTTTAATACCACTTTGAGCTTTCCTCTTTTTTCTCTTACTGTGTTTTGGAGTTGCCCTCCTTTTTTACTTAGTTTCGGCAAGGTTCAAAATCAGGCAGGCTTATGTTGCGACCAATGAAAATTATTCCCTGTTAAGAAAATGAACTTTTTTTAAAAAAAAGTACTTGCTGCCACTCACCTGAACAAGTCTTGCTAGCAAACATTTAGAACGGTGTTTTTTTAAAGCTGGCAACTTTAAGATATGTGGATATCAACTTCCAGAATTCCTTAGCTGCCATGATGAGTTGAAGTCCACATTGCCTAAAGTTGCCCAAGTTTGTGATTTAAGACAGTAAGAATACTAGGAAAACTTCAACCGTAAAATATATACAAAACAAACAAACAAACAGCCCAAAAGGCTCAAATAAGCAGGAAGATGAAACCCATAAGAAATCGCACAGGGTAGTAACCCTTTGTAACAGCCAATCAGTTCAATATGTATGAAATTATCTAGAGAAGGACTTCCGGTGGCTCCGCGGCGCCGGAGACAGCCTTCCCGGGCTGCCCGCGGCTCAGCTGTGTGATTTTTCGCCCGAAACAGCGCCGATCAGCTGTTTGGGTGAATTTGAAGCCCCCTCCTCGGGAGAAGAGGAGGGGGTGAGCCCCCAGGTAGGGGTCGAGTTCTCCGGGGCCGCCTGAGCTTGGAGCTTGGGCGGCTGAAGGATTGAACTCCCCCATAGCCTGGGCTGCTCCCAGCTGGCTAGCGTCTCTGCTCCGGACTTCATGGAGCAGAGCCAGGCGTCTGCGACCATCCCTGCTTGAAGGAGAGACTATGAAAGGAAAAGAGCAGGCAGAGCAGTACAAGAGGGAAAGATGAAGAGATGAAGAGGATTATTTTATTTTACTCTCGAGCTTGATGGACTTTGCTTAAAACTTAAAGTGAAAGTGCGTCACAATTGTAAGTAAAAGATGGCGGCTAAACCTCCCCCTAGAACTTTTCGGAGTGCTGGAAATTCTCCGGTGCAACAACAATCATTACTGCAGGCGTTGCATTCTCCCGATGTATTGACATCGAAGGATCTTGAAAAACATACCCAGTTAATTTTGGAGTCAATGGGTGTTAAATTTGTACAGATGGAGGAGAAATTGGAGAAATTGGAGCAGAGAATGGAAGAAAGGATGGAACAGAAACTCAGAGAGATGAAGGTAGACATTTTGTCCTCAGTGCATAAAGTAGCTAAATGTGTGGAGGTGCTGGATGACAAAGTGGAAGATTTGACTCAAAAGAATGCTATATTAGAAGCAAAAGTATTGGAAATTGAAGATTTAAAAGACAAAATGGATAGCGAACTGAGTCTGGCTCAATTTTACCAGATGCAGTTTGCTGTTAGAATTAGAGGCCTAAAAGAGAATATTAAGGAAGATTTAAAGTAGCTGGTTTCTGAGGCTTTTGAGGTGGTATTGAACCATCCAGCATCTGAAATAAAACAAGGAATGGACAAAGTGTTTCGTGTGAACTCGTGGATTGCTAAACAGAGAAAGTTGCCTAGAGATGTGGTGGTTTATTTTGTAAAAAGGGAAATTAGAGATGAAGTTATACAAGCTGCCTATGATACTAAAGTTGTGATTGCTGGTCAAGAAGTTTTGGTTCTAAAAGAAATTCCTCCAAAGATTTTAAAGAGAAGGAAGGACTTTATATTTCTTGTGCAAGAGCTCAAGCAAAGAGATATAAGGTTCAGATGGGAGATCCCAGCTGGGTTGAGCTTCATGTATGAAGGCAAAAGGTACTGTTTGGGTACTGTGAAGCAAGCGTATGATTTTTACAACAATGTCTTAAAAGCAACCCCATCAACACTTTTGGAAGCTGCAGAGGGATCTGGAGAAAGAGAACATCAAGAGGATGAAGATGGACAGATAGACGAGAATGGTACAGGAGGAGATCAAGCTGCAACTCTTTTGGATGATCCTAGAGAACAGAGGGTGACGCGTGCTGCCTTAAAACGCTCAAAAAAGATAAAAAAATAAGACCAGTAGAAATCTATGGAACTTCCACAATATACTTACAGTCAAGTGGTAGTTGTGTTTTTAAGAGTTTTGGGATGATATGTATGGTAACAGAATCTTCAATTTGGAATTAATGGACAATTTACTACAGAGGAAGAGGAAGAAAGTTTTGTGGGTTAATGTGGGTTAATTTGTGTAAGAACTATCTATTATAGCCTATTTTGGCTAGAGAGGTTAATAGGGATAGGTGCTTGTGATGTGTAAATGAGAATATGTTTAGGAAATAGTGAATTGTGGAAGAACATAGATGGGAATGACGCTAGTTTTCTTTTATTTTAGTTCTTTATACATATTTAGTATTATTAAGGATTGGTTTACTCTATATAAGCTAGAGAGTGATGGATTTTAGAGTTTATAATTGTTAGTATATGATTGTTTATGATTGCTTTTTAGATATATACCTTGTATTTTGCTCTGGGAAGTCGGGGGGGGAGGGGGGGAGGAGGGGAAGTAGGGGGGGGAGGCAGGGGAGGGAGGAGGGAGAGGGGGAGGGGGGAGATAGGGGGGAGGTAGGGAGGGGAGGAGGGAGGGGGAAGGGGGGTTTTCTAAAGGAAAACTGTATTTTAAAACTTTTCAATAAAAAAAAAAGAAATTATCTAAAATTGGAACAGGCCTTTTGACAAAACAGTCCCCACCTCTGCCACCACTGAAAGGATCTGTTTCTAGTAGACGTCCACTATATATCAGCATACATAGCAGTCTCTTAAAGGTAAAGGTAAAGGTTCCCCCGCACATGCGTGCTAGTCATTTCCGACTCTAGGGGCCGGTGCTCATCTCCGTTTCAAAGCCGAAGAGCCAGCACTTGTCCGAGGATGTCTCCGTGGTCATTGGCCAGCATGACTAGATGCCAAAGGCACACGGAACACTGTTACCTTCCCACTGTAGTGGTCCCTATTTTTCTACTTGCATTTTTACATGCTTTTGAACTGCTAGGTTGGCAGAAGCTGGGATGAGTAACAGGCACTCATTGTGTTACGCGGCACTCGGGATTCGACCCGCCAAACTGCCGACGACAAGCTCAGCATCCTAACCCACTGAGCCACCGCGTACCTCTTACAAGCTCCTTAATATTGGCAGCAGAGTTTTCCCAAGACCAGCCAATTTCCACAGCACCCAGTGCTATAGGGTCTGTGCCGAAACTCCCAACAAACAACAGCCACCCCAAAGGTGCTATCAAAAGCTGGCACCATGACTTCCTGGCCCTGGTATGGTCCATAAGGCTGTGAGACCTGACCTTGACTGCGTTGACTCTGGGATGGGAAGGTGAGAGAGGGAGAGTTTTACACAGGGTTTGCAGCTAAGTGAAGGTTTCCCTTCCCTCTTCTTCATTATTCAGCAAGTCAGACAGGTGAGCTCAAAGTGAACTCCAAGTTTGTAAACCTTTCTGAATATGAAGAAGAAATCAAAATATGTCACTAAACTCCTCAAAATAACAAAGGTTTTCTGCATGGCCACTACAGAAGGTAATCAGCCCAGGCTATCTGTGGCACCATACAATAAAAGAAAGTTCATGCACTGCATCAGCATCAAGCTTGAGGATGATATTGTTGACATGCCTATACAGGTAGTCCTCAATTTACAACAGTTTGTTTAGCGACCGTTCTAAGTTACAACGGCACTGGAAAAAAATGACTTCTGAACCATTTTCACACTTAACGACTGTTGTAGCCTCCCCGTGGTCCTGTGATCACTTGGCAATTGACTCATATTTATGACAGTTTCAGCATCCTGGGGTCACGTGATGCCCTTTTGCCCCCTTCTGACAAGCACAGTCAGATTCACTTAGCGACAGTTTGACTAATTTAACAACTACAGCAATTCACTTAACAATTGTGGCAAAAAAGGTCGTACAGTGGGACAAAACTCACTTAACAAATGTCTCACTTAGCAGCTGAAATGTTGGGGGTCAATTTGCACTGGTAAGTTGAGGACGGCCTGTGTTTGCCTAGTCAGGGGTAGGCAACCTTGGCTCTTTTATGACTCGTGGACTTCAACTCCCAGAATTCCTGAGCCAAGTCCACAAGTCATAAAAGAGCCAAGGTTGCCTACCCCTGGCCTAGATGAATATCCTGGCTAAGGCACTGATAGATATAAAATGTATCTAACATTGCCCTTCCCCTATTTAGCAGCACAGATGAAATAATAGCTAATGGGAGTGGAAGAGAGGCATTAGGCCTCAAAAGTTGTGAGAATAGGTTTCACCATCCCAAAACGCTTCATGTACCAACGCTGTTAATATCACCATTAACACAAGAATTCTCTTGTGTTTCCCAAACAGAACACACTCTTTATAGCATGTTCCTTTCCCGTTGCCACCACCATGAAACAAACAAGGCCGTTTCCCAGGAAGGTCATTACTGGCAGCCATGAACTCAGAAATGCCCATTTTAATTATACACTTTTTCATGGGTTGGGTGTTTTTTTTTCAACAACAGTTCACACTTAGTACATAGTGAAAACTGTTCCTCATTGTATGAAAGCTGAGGTTGTTATGCTAAGGGAAACAAGTGTGGCTGAATTCAGCAAAGCTCGAATTCATGGGGGCTGCTACTCCTCTCTGGTTTTCACCTAAAGTCACAGCTTTGGCCTATTGTACAGCTATGACTAGTTAGAGGTTCAGCCTCCATTATGGGTCATGCCAATGAGCATGGCTGAAGCTCTAAATGTCAATTCCTCTGAGCACATAATTCCTCTGGAGGGCAACAATGGATGGAGCAAAGCAATTATAGATTCTCACTGCCCAGAATCAGAATGGGCAAATTCCCCTAAATTTTAAGCCTTTTTTTTCTTTTTCCCAGCCTAACCTTTTTGGAAAACTCCACTGTGAAACCCTGTGAAGTGAGCCAACTTTGACTAGAAAAAGATATAAACTGCATTACAGTTGCACTGGTACTCTTCTTCAGAGATCAGGGGAAAATATGACAAGTCTGACTCCTATTACATTATAGAGCCTGTTCCATTTAACAGTGCTAGAGCTGAGCGGTGAAGGCATATCCTAGGCTCTTTTCACTTCACGCATTTGACATTGGCATTAGTTCCTGCATTTAAGATATGGGAGGCTGTTTATTGCCCTGTCCTCCTCGTTGTGAATGTTAAACCGCAGAAAGGGAATATTTGATGCTGCAAATAACTTAGCTGCCTAGCTTTCCATTCCTTTTTAGTATGCAATTATTTGTTTGGTTTCACCGAGCAAATGAAATTTCAAGGGCATTTCAAGGAAAATAAACAAAGTACAACCCCAGGAAGGAGGGGGGGACAGCAGGGAAAGATTGGTCTTTGTATTCAGAAAGAGCACTCCAAGGCATGCATATGTATGAATCAACAAAATCAGGTTAGAAATTGGAAATTGCACTCCACACTAGAGCATTTCTCTTGCTCTGGAGATGTATGCTACAGATTTGAAGGACTAATAAAAAGCAGCAGCATGACTGGAACAGATGGTTTTTATGGACTCAGCTTGTTAATAGTCTTTTTAGCTTCTCCTAAGGACTTAAGGCAGATACCTGCTTTGTCCTGAATATCTGAAATCCTGTTAACGTTGTCCAAAATGTGCATTAACAAGCTGCAGTGGAAAAGCTGACATTTTACACACCCCTCGGAATAGGTTTTACTTTGGCAAGGTTGCCTTATTCCCCCAAAGCAGACAAGCTTTTAAAATTGAAGGCTGGGTAGAAAAGAATCCTTCTTAAATCATTTGACCTTGTGGTCTATTAACAGAATTAGCAGAACAACAGAGTTGGAAGGGACTTTGTAGATCATCTAGTCCAGGGGTAGGCAACCTTGGCTCTTTTATGACTCGTGAACTTCAACTCCCAGAATTCCTGAGCCAGCTGGCTCAGGAATTCTGGGAGTTGAAGTCCACGAGTCATAAAAGAGCCAAGGTTGCCTACTCCTGATCTAGTCCAATCACCTGCTCAAGCAGGAGACCCTATAACGTTTCTGAAAAGTGTCTGTCCAGTCTTTTCTTGTAAGCCTCCAATGATGAAACACCCACAACCTCTGAAGGCAAGCTGTCCCAGTGGTGGATTGTTCTCATAGTCAGAAAATTTCTTCCTATTGCTAGGTTGAATCTCTCCTTGATCAGTTTCCATCCATTGTTCCTTGCCTGGCCTTTGGGTGCTTTGGAAAATAGGTTGTCCCCCTCCTCTCTGTGACAGCCTCTCAAAATTGGAACACTGTTATCATGTCACCCCTGGTCCTTCTGTTCACTAGACAAGCCATGCCTAGTTCTTGCAACCGTTCTTCATATATTTTAGACTCCAGGCCCCTAATCATCTTTTCTGCTCTTCTCAGCACTCTTTCTAGAGTCTCAACATCCTTTTCTATAGTGAGGTAACCAAAAGTGGATGTATTCTAGGTATGGCCTTTATAGAGTGGTACTAGTACCTCACGTGATTCAATCTCTCTGTTAATGCAATTTATGATTGCATTGGCTCTTTTGGCTGCTGCTACACACTGCTGGCTCGTATCACTGGTCTACAAAATTTTGGGAAATTATTGACCTCCGAGATAAAATGTGTTAATTCTTACATATTTTGATTAGATGAATTAGAAAACAGGTGATAAAGGTGCTGGTTGGCTAAAGTTTTCAAGATATTTCACAATAAAGATTTATACACAGGGAGGTGTCTAATGAACATGATGCCTCGCAACTTCTTGACACAGTATGGTAGAACAATGAAAATGGTACCACATGGAAATGTATAAATTTATCTTCACTTTGAGACTAAAGATTATTACCTAACTATAATTTATTGTTCTTTTATTGCAAGGTACATTTGTCTTGGTCAGATCTACACATCATGTAAAACGGGGAGGAATATATATTTTACACAAGGTTTTATTGACCTAGCCACAGAGTGTGCATTTTACCATTTACCTTTGGTGGCTTGTTAAAGTGTTATTGCCTAACATTTCCAAAGAACAGTTGTGTGATATTTTCCCTCAGAAGCCAAGATGCCACAAAACTGTGTAAACAATGCAGATAACTTCTACATTTGTGGTGAGGTTACATTTATAACTCAAAAGTGCAGTATAACAGCAGTGGTTTAAAAAAGGCATATCACCTATATTTTGGATTTGGATCAGGAGTTGGGCCCCTTATTATTGTTGCATCACCTGTGCAACTTATTTGCATCATTGGCTAAACAAGAAGAAAAAATCCATGCCTTTCGCAGTCCCAATGGTGTGGAGGGAACCCACCAATCATAGTAGCGACTGCTATTTTTGCATGGTTCTCCCAATTGAAAAGGGATCTCGGGAAAGAAGAAGTGGACTATGGAATATCCAAACATTCTGTCCACACTGTGTCCTGTACCCCATGGTGAGGACTTGCCAATTCCAGATCCACCAGAATCCTACTCTCTAGACTCAGATGATGATAAAGACGATGAACAGGATGGAGCTGATCCAGGGCCGCCAATGTCAGCGGACCCAAAGTTTAGCCCACTGTATGCTCCTCCTGAACCACATCTAATTTCACAGAATGAACTAAATGACCTGGTCAGGGATTTGGAATTGCCTAAGAGTAAGACAGAGCTACTAGGCTCCAGATTACAACAGTGGGACCTTGTCGTTTAATCTGATGGTAGAGCTTGTCAGTTTTTCACACAAAAAGCATGAAAATGTTACATGAAAAACCAATTAATAATAATAATAATAATAATAATAATAATAATAAGAAGAAGAAGAAGAAGAAGAAGAAGAAGAAGAAGAAGAAGAAGAAGAAGAAGAAGAAGAAGAAGAAGAAGAAGAAGAAGAAGAAGAAGAAGAAGAAGAAGTTGGAAGGGACCTTGGAGGAATGAATGGAATGGAAATTTATGTTATTGGTATCAATAAAAAGATAAATTTACAATGACTGGTGTGGCACCATTCTCATTGCTATATCACATTTTGCAGAGAAGTTATAGAGCACAATTGCACATCCCCCTCATAATTTTGAATTATTTTGATGCAATTTTAACCTGAAGCTGTATCTTGGAAACTGGAGCCAATTAAAACTCAGAACTTAATTTTCCATTATTAGCGACCCAATTCTGGTAAATTAAGCTACTTTCATTTCCGAGGCTTTCTCCTTATTGACCAGTTAGTTGATTGTCCACTAGGACTCCAAGATCCCTCTCACAGTTACTGCTATTAAGCCAGATTTCACCTAATCTGTATGTGTACTTTTAGATTTTCTTGCCTAAGTGTAAGACTTTACTTTTCTCTTTGTTGAATTTCATTTTGTTAGATAGAGCCTAGTGCTTCAAGTCTGGATCTTGAGCCTATCAGCTAGGATGTTGACTATTCCTACCAGCCTAGTATCATCTGCAAATTTAATAAGTTCCCTTTCTATTCCCTATTCCTTCATAAGTCATTTATGAAGATATTGAAGAGTACTGGGCCTAAGACGGAACCTTGTGGTAATCCACTGGCTATTTCCCTCCATATCGATGTAGTACCATTAAGGACTACTTGTTAAGTATAATTTGTCAGCCAGTTACAAATCCATTTGGTGGCGATGCTATCTATCACACTTTTTTCCTAGCTTACCAAGAAGTAGGTTGTGGTTTACTTCGTCAAATGCCTTACTGAAGTCTAAGTATATTATGTCCATAGCATTTTGCTGGTTTACTAATTTAGTTACTTTGGGGATGGGCAGCATGTGGGGTGGCAAAAAAGGCCCTGAGGATGTTTTTTGAGTCTCTTGAAATCCCCCAAATGCAGCCCGCCCATAACACATTGCTAAAAATGGTTCCATTCTCCATTCATTTCCTGCAACCCTTCCTCTCCCCCCACCCCAAGAAATAAAAGCAGTGAAAGGAGTCCATCTCTGCTCATTTGGATGTTGTCACTTCCCTAAAATAAAAGTCACAGCCACATAGAAAGTAGAACTCAACTACGTGTGGTGATTTACAAAAAGAATCTGGTAGGATCAGACTTTGTGAGCAGAGAAATAATTCAAGGGATTCCCTTGCCCATTAAACAGATGGATTTTTTAAGGGAATCAAACAAACTCATACTGTATTGCAAAGATCTATCAGAAGGTCGGCAGTTTGGCAGGTCGAATCCCGAGTGCCCCGTAACAGAGTGAGCGCCTGTTACTCATCCCAGCTTCTGCCAACCTAGCAGTTTGAAAGCACGTAAAAATGCAAGTAGAAAAATAGGGACCACTACAGTGGGAAGGTAACAGCGTTCCGTGCGCCTTTGGCATCTAGTCATGCCGGCCACATGACCACGGAGATGTCCTCGGACAAGCGCTGGCTCTTCGGCTTTGAAACGGAGATGAGCAGCGGCCCCTAGAGTTGGAAACGACTAGCACGCATGTGCGGGGGAACCTTTACCTTATCAATAGTTATTAGTCAAGCTGTCTATGTAATCAAAAGTACATTCTGTGGTTTGAATGGTTACAGTACCAAAATAGGACCGGGGAAACCGGAGTTCAAATCTTAACTCAGCTAAACTATTCATTAGGTTGACAGCCATTCAGCCTAACTTACTGAGAAATTAAGCAAATAAAATGGGGAGGAATATATATCAAGGTTTCATTGATCTAGCTACAGAGTCTCCATCTAAAAATTGGAAATTCAATTTCACATTTTTTTTTCAGTTTCAGTTTGGGAATAAGTAGGTCACTTCCTCATTTCTCCTACGTTAGTACTGGAATTTGGGAGAAGCACAACTTAAGCTCCAGGGCCCCCTTGTTTTATTAAGTACTGTGCAGACTGAAGGCAATGTTTCATTTTTCAAGCAGAAAATGTCAAGTCTGCAAATTCTTTTCACCTTCTGACAGTAGAGTTTCTCCATTCACCTAGTGTGATCTCATTGTTTTGCATGCCCTTAGCCCATTTTCAGTCCTGAACTCAATCTCAGTTTTAAAGCTAACCAGCGATTCCTTATAACAGCCTTCCTTTTATAACAGGTCAATCATGCAATAATGCCTGCTAATTACCCCCCGTAGATAGGGCTCGCAACTTGGGTGTCCTCCTAGACTCACAGCTCTCTTTGGAAGATCATATAGGAGCTGTGACTAGGAGGGCCTTCGCCTAGGTTCGCCTGGTGCGCCAGTTGCGGCCCTATCTGGACCGAGATGCCTTGCGCACAGTCACTCATGCACTCGTGACCTCCTGTTTGGACTACTGCAATGCTCTCTACATGGGGCTGCCCTTGAGGACTACTTGGAGGCTTCAGCTGGTGCAGAATGCAGCTGCGTGAGTGGTGGTGGGGGTTTCCCGATACTCCCATGTAACACCTCTTACCCTCCGGGTAAGATTCAAGGTGCTGGTAATGACCTATAAAGCCCTAAATGGCATGGTTCCGGATTACTTATGGGAGCACCTGCTGCCGGCATCAACTTCTCTTCGTCCAGTGCACAGCCACAGAGAGGGCCTCCTTAGGGTGCCGTCGGTCAAAGAGTGTCGACTGGTGGCCCCCAGGGGGAGGGCGTTCTCAGTGGGTGCGCCAGACCTTTGGAACCGTTTACTGGTTGAACTCTGGATGGCTCCCGACCTTCTCTCCTTCCGACGTGACCTAAAAACATACTTATTTGAACAAGCCGGCCTGGTCTGATGGGTTTGGGGTATTTTAATATTAACTCTATTAATTTTTATTGGAATTGGGCTGTATTATTTAATTCTTTTTTAAATTTTGTACATTGTATTTTTATTGTATTTGCCCTGTGCACTGCCCTGAGTCCTTCGGGAGAAGGGCGGTATAGAAATTATATTATTATTATTATTATTATTATTATTATTATTATTATTATTATTATTATTATTATTATTATTATTATTATTATTATTATTATTATTTATTATTATTATTATTATTATTATTATTATTATTATTATTATTATTATTATTATTATTATTATTAAGATAAGCCTGCTTGTTGTAGGAATTATTTGTATATTTGAATCCAAATAGATTTTTAAATCACAAATCACAGATAGGAAATTTTTCGTGTCATGTTACTTCACCGTAAAATGGATGGCCCCAACCCCAGGCAAAGTTGGCCATGCTTAGGTTTGGTTAAATGAAATAGACTGACTGACTGACTGACTGACTGAAATAGAACTGAAATTACAGAAAGCAGAAACATGCAGGAATAGTCTTTAATAATGTCAAGAACTGCCTGGGTAAGTCTTATTGCTATAACTTCTCCGTAAGGAAATTTAGAAATGCCCCCACTCAGGTAGCCTACATAGGAAGGCATGGTTGAGTAGCAAGGTCAACCTGGCAGGCCTTAAATTCTGCTATTGGGCATTTCTTTTTTATTATTATTGATTTTTAACATAATCACCTTAATATTTGGTAAACAGCATATTGTCTGGGTTAGTATTTACAAAACAATAACAATTCATTTCTATAGCTCTACAGTCCATATAATGGCTTTGTTTGATTTTCTCTTCTTCCAATAATATTCTCTTTTGCCAACCTTAATTTAATACATTTCTTATTATTTGAATAAATGACAATATAGACATTTTTCTCATGTTTCTGCAAATAATAACCACATCAATATAAAGCTTCTTTTCTAATTGATCATTTTTTTATTAAAAAGTTTTACAATACATTTTATCTTTAGCAAACCAAAAAAGAAAAAAAAACCCTCCCAACGCTGTTTTTGGCGGCTCTACGGAGCTGCGAGGCTGACAGCCAAGAAATGGATGCCTCCGGCGTCGCCTTGCCATCCGGAAGCCTCTAATTGATCATCTTGATTGCCTCGTCATAGATCCTGTTTACAAAATTCTTATTTAAATTTGTTTTCCCCGAAATATTCAAAACATTCTTACTGGTTTTCTTAAAATTAGTTACACTTCAATACTTAAGGTTTTTTTTTCTTATACAAGCCATCCCAACACTTACATTTCTCATATCTTTAAAAAAAAGAAGAAAAAAGAACACAAAGAAAATACGTTATTGGGTATTTATAATGATCGCCACTCCTCATCTGTTAATGGAGAAAAACAATGCAACAAAAGCTTTCCAGGTAGAGAAGAATTTCAACCTACAGGGGGGAAAAAATGAAAAGTAGCTTCAGGATGTGTACAGATAGTCCATGACTTACAGCAGTTCGTTTAGTGACAGTTTAAAGTTACAACGGCACTAAAAAAAAGTAACTTGTGACCAATTTTCACATTTATGACCGTTGCAGCATGACCAAGGTCTCATGATTTATATTTGGATGCTTGACAACTGACTCACATTTAGGACAGTTGCAGCATCCCAGGATCATGCAATCTCCTTCTACAACCTTCTGACAAGCAAAATCAATGAGGAAACCAGATTCATTTATTAATTAACAACTGCAGAAATTCACTTAACAAATGTGGCAAGAAAAGTCGTAAAATGGAGCAAAACCTAACAAGTTTCTACTTAGCAACATAAATTTTGGGCTCAGCTGTGGTCATAAGTCAAGAATTACTGTGTTATATAAATGACACTAGGTAGCAGTCAGTTGATCCATTCTAGACTAAACACTGACAAGGAAAATGATGTAAAATTCAATCAAAGCATGAAGTATGAATTAAAGATGATAAACTTGCGATGAAACATAAATCAGGAATTTCTGAAATCTTTGCTAAGCCATTGTCTTGTCAATTTTGTGGCATAACAAGCACACCTAACAGGCTCTGTTTTTGCATTCATGATTTTGTGTTATTTTCTTTTTACATATTTTATTTGTGCTGAAAGACAATTACATAGGAAACACAAGTAATTAGGCAATGTTGCCCTAATGGTTTTTTTATATATAAAAACACTGTTTGGAACACTTGTCAAAATCCAAATTATTTCTTTTTAATGTTATCTAGATTCAGGCCAAATAAATGACCAGGTCAGTATTTCATTGATAATTGTGCCCTTTCTTGTCTTATTAAAGCTGACCTTAACTGTACAATTGCACTCAGGTTGTCATGAGTATATGATTAAATTAGACTATCAAGAATACCAAACACACTCCCTAATTTATCTTTTAAAACTGACATAAACTGTCTGGATCCCTTGAAGCTGATTAACAAAGTTTTCCTGTATTATTTCCCTCCTGAATATTAAGCAGAAATGAAATACCAGTGAGAACAAGCTGCTTTGTTCAATTGGAATTCCACTTGTGTCCAGATGTATTAATCTTACCTAATTCACATCACCTAACTACATTTGAACTATGACCCCTGACTACTGTAGGGGATTTTGTACCAAGATCTCTCAGGATCAGTTCAAAATCATGATCTGTCATTTGTTCATGAGCTCCTGCATTATATCCCAGCTAACTTTCCAATAAAAGCAGCTGCTGCATCTGTAGCATATGCCTAAATGAAGATATCACAGTTCTTTTAAAGCATCTTTTTTTTGGAGGGAGTAGGGGGGAATACTATTATGGAAAAGACAGAATCTATTAGAATTAGAATTACTCTCTTACTCAGGTGACCACAATTCCCTACCATCCTTTTCGGTTTGATATGCAAGTGCAGTATAGAATATGAGAATAATGTCTCCCAATGTTTTAAAATACCTGGACATTTTTTTTCTTTTCTGAATTATGTCGCTTCTGTTCCTCAAATTTATAAGAAAAGGCTCACCATATCTGTTTGGTTTTGGTGTTTTTTTTTTTTTAAAAAAAGCAAAGCTCTGTGTGTATTAAGATACATTTTGGGTTATATTTATATCCCACCTTCCTAAGACTTACTGTCAAACAACAATTTTATTTATTCATGGATAAAATACATCCATTGCTCATGGTCCTTATTCTGTTTTTGCTAATGGAAGATATCTCTTTCTACCTCTCTTCTGCTTTTGTTCTTTCTGAGATGTTGCCTTGCTTTATAAGATGCTGTTTCCTCCTTCTCCTCCTTATTGTTTAAGATATTCTCTACAGTTCATTTTACGCTTGGCATAATTTTATAGCCTTGTGTTATCCCCTCTCTCGTTCTCCAATGCAAGGAAACATTAAAATAGGAATCTTCTGATTGCTTCTAGAGGTGATACAATTTATTCCACAATCTTAGATCTTTACCACTTTGTTTTCACTGATATCTATAGGTCAGGTTTATAGATCCAGCATTATAATACATAAGGTGCGACAGTTTACTCTGCCTTTTTGTCATGTCATCATATCATTACTGGCATTGCTACTAAGTATTTGCCTATACTGTATGTTCATCATTCCTCAAAATTTGAGTACTGAAGCCCATAGATAAAGTCATTATAGTGCCTCAAGGGAATAATAGATTTTAATAAATATACTCCAATTTTTCCACTTACAAGTTGCAAGACAGAATCTCCCTCTCACAATGCATGTCTTCTGAGGCTGCATTATCATAGCTAATTTAATTATATTTTATGTTAATTGTACAGATTGAAGAACAATTTTCTCAGAAACAAGAGAGAAAATCCATGTATAGTTGTTACTAGAACCTTACTATTCCTTTCTCTTTACAAAATAGAGACAGAATGCTTATTGCCTTTTGCGTTATTTTTATTGTCACAAGGGAGTCTTTTAAAATGACAGATCATAGACCACAGTAAGGGGGAGAAACTGAAGAAAAACAAAGTTAGATAAATATATCCTCATAGATGAGAGCAAGCAATTTATCAGAATCAAGTGCTATTTCACAAACTAATTATAGTTCCCTACTTTGTCTTCTTTGCTTTTGCCTAGAATAGATGCCTCTTTCCTGTGTGTGGTGACAACAGATGAGCTTGTTTTCAAGATAACTTTACTGAAGTTATTCGCAAGGGTATTTGTCTTTCCGTCTTACAGATGAATAGACGGCTGGATAAATAGGCAGAGAAATATATAGGCTTCCCTAATGCATATATACGTTTTTCCTTATGTGCTAAAAAAAGATCATTTGTTTTCTTCGCAGATGACTTAAACTGTAAGATGCTCTTCATATATCCCTGCAGCAGAGTACACTTTACATAAATGCAAAATGTCTTTCACAATGCATCGCTACTGTCATCAAAAGTGTTGAGCCACCTTAATATGGCATACAGGTTTGGAAAGGCAAAGGAAGAATCATTTCTAAATCAACCTGTGATTAAGTCTTGACTTGATTAAGTCTTGACTTATATAAGGGTCGTATTTAGTCCTTCCATTTCCAGTGCTGGGTTTGTAGATACTATTATTTATCCAGATAGGCTTCTCTGAGGCTGAGAAAGGAGGTAGTAGCAAGCTTGGCAAACACAAATTTTGCAGAAGAACAAGAATAACATTAAGTGGGGATCAACAGAGGACCAAAACCTCAGAACTGTCTAATCAGGATGCTCAGTTGAAAGTGGAATTGCATGCAAGGTTAGCACTACAGCATTTTGTTATATCCCAGTTGTGAAATCGAAACTCTAAGGAGTGGAAGGTTAAAGGGGTAAGCTAATGAAAAAGGCCATTTTGTTGACATTTATCGTCTTTTTAAAAATCAGAGATATTTGGGAGAAGACTTTCTTTTTCTTTTCTTTCTTTTTTTTTTGCAGGGTGTAAGGGGAAAGCAAAGTTGCCAGCCTTGGGAGTTTTTTTTTTAATGTTGTAAACAATAAGAAACAATGGAAATGAAAGAGAAGGGTTATTAAATTTAAATTTAGAACAAAAAAATGAAGGATTTTGTGCAGCCAGCAGGCCAGATGATAGAAAGTTAGGCAGAAGCCTCAACAATTGAATTCTGTTTCAGTAATTCAAATCTCTGGGGAATTCTAGAAGACCTGGTATCCTTCCCATCACCCAGTGAGATTTAAACAAATTATGGCATCAGAAAATAATAGAAGAAATGAATGTAATGGAATTTGAGTAAACTAGACAAGGAATCAATTATCCACCCACAACTTTCCAGGGCACCTTCTAGCATCCCAAATCCCAAACGTTTGTAGACAAAGGAAGAATCCTTTTTTATTTTAGTTTTTTTTAAAAAAAAATCAAAGAAGTCGCATGAGTTTTCTCCTTCTGGCACAACTAATTCCTCTCCTTTGGAATTAATGGGAAGGAATGAAAAATTCAGAAGATTGCTCAGAAGAAAGTAAAATTGCTCCCACACACACTTATTATTCCAGCCTGTTCGGTTCAGCAGGATTTTGCTCATTTTAAACCTTCCACTCTTCCTTTCTCTAGAACCAGCTAAAGAGAAACAGCATTTCCTGAATCCGATTTATCTTTGTGTTTCTTTGTGTTCTTTATTCTTTTGTTATTGCTTTATAGCTGCTGCTAAATTCATTCAGCGTTATTTTAATTTGTCCCATAAAATGAGGCCATATTTTATGGCAAGGCAATGCAAATATTTTTGAAAGTTCTATAGTCTACAACAGTCTATTTTAGTTTATGTACAATGCTTCTAATGTGTCAAATAACCACAACTGAAAACCTATTATACAAAATAATAATAAAACAATAAGTAGCTACTCAGGGGTTCAGTCTAGGCTTCATCGTCTTAATGACTTCCTCGGATCGAAAATACCATCTCCACCATGCATACTCGTTGACTGTCATCCTGAAACTCATTTTCACCACCAGGAGGATGAACTCTTATTAGTGTGAATTTGGAATTCAAGTACTATTTGCAGGTTTTAAATGTACGTAGCACTTTACATTATGTGGCAGCATGGCACCAATTATAACAGACCTTTTGTAAAATCTAGTGCAGATGGGCTGAAGCTAGGAGTTTTGGCTGAAAAATCTTCTTTGTGTTATTAAAGGGGTCAGTTATAAATGCCAGATGTTGTGGCCTTCCCCACTATCTTCTTTGCATTTATTACATGTTTCTCTTTCATCTGAGCACACTAAGAATAGCATACACAATTCACTCATTTGGTGTCATCCTAGCCTCACAATTTCTCTGTGAGAGAGATTTGGCTAGGAAATAGTGACCAGTCCAAGGTCACAAAGTGAGCCATGTGACTGAAGAATCATTTCAATGTCATTTGCAACAATTCTACTTCAGGTGGTGGCAACCTACAGCGAATGGACCATATGCCCCAAGACCATGTGCCCCTTAGAAGCCGACAATTTTTTTGCAAGAATTAGCCACTTGAATAATTAATCTAGAATACCTTTCTAGAGTAATTCACGCCTGAGATTAGTTGTGAGCTACTGGTAAGAACCTTTCAGAAAGTTTGCCCAAGCATATCCAGGCGATCTTTCAGATTCATCATTCTTTAATGCTCACCCATGATATACTGTTACATTCAGGCTTCAGTTTATAGAATTGGTTTAAGAGTGTTGGCTGATCCTCTTATTTCTATTTTGCCATCTCATACACTTAAATGCCTGGAAAAAATGGGGAATATTTCTGTACTCATTCAAAGTCCTACGTATGCAGAGTTTTTGGTACCATAACTTGCAATGGTGCAAGTTATGAGATGCATGTTATATTAATAGAGCAATACTGGTTCATTGTCTAGTTATACCTGTCTATTATGGTATATCAGAACCCAGGGTAACATCAATCTCTTTAGAACTGTGTTTCTCAACCTTGGCAATTTTAAGATGCTGATTGGGGGGGGTGGAATCTGGGAGTTGAAGTCCACACATCTTCAAGGTTGAGAAACACTGCTTTAGAATTTCTCTGGCCCTACTCATTATTTATTTTTCTCCCACCTTAATTTATAAATAACAAAAGGGGGCGAACATGCCTAATATTCCTTCCTCCTCCTATTTTCCCCACAACAATAACCCTGTTAGGTGGTTTAGGAGGAGAGACAGTGATATGCCCAAAGTCACCCAGCCAGTTTTTCATGCCTAAGGCAGGACTAGGAACTCACAGTCTCCTAATTTCTAGGCCAACACCTTAACTACTAGACATGGCTGCTTTCATCAGAATGATAAAGTAATGAGCTGAGGACAAACTCTAAGACCTGTAAGGTCTGTTCCAATTCTATGTTTTTATGTTGTCTGGCTCTGGAGAGTGATGCTCATCTCTGTTTCTTAGCCAAGGGAGCCAGCATTGTTTGAAGACATTTCAGTGGTCATGTGGTCAGCATGACTATACACCGAGGCTCACAGAATGCTGTTACCTTCCCACGAAAGTGGTACCTATTTATCTATTTGCATTTGCATGGTTTAAACTGTTAAGTTGGCAGGAGGTGATAAAAAACAGGAGCTCATCCCATCACATGGTGTCTAGGTCTCAAACTGCCAACCTTCCACTCAACAAGCCCAGTGTCTTAACTGCTAGGCCATCAGTCAGCCTGTCTAATGCATACCTATTTATATATGATCATATTGAGATATCCTACTAATTAGTCCTATGGTACTCTACATATTTGTATTCAGCCAAAGCCAGTATGTACACATATATGCCAAGGTATTTTAGGTGATTTGACAACATGGGTCATAGAAGCATGAGTAGCTTATTGCAGGAATACAAATAAAAAGAAATAGCATAAGAAGATATCCCTGGGCTATTATTTATATCAAGTGTTCATATAGACAGTTTTAACTTTCTACAGCTATTTGGGCTATTGGCTGGCATTTCATAGGGAATATGACAGTTAATTCTACATGATCCCTGGAATTGTATGTATGTATGTATCATTGTTCTTGATCAAATATGACAGATGTTTTAGCCATTCCTTCAGGAGTAATGGGGGCAAAAGGCTTAGCACAGATGTCACTGCAGTCAGAGAGAAGGGCCCTATCTAAAGAAGTATTTTTGGCTCAGTTATAAGACAGAAAATCTTTTCAGATTTTTCTTTCTTATGTAATATATGTCTTGTATCATTTTGCATTTCCTTTTGCTGTTCGTGGACTCTTGCTGCAATGTATAAGTCAATTGCAGTTAGTGACCAGTCATGTATGACAAAAAAAACCTCTATAAAGCAACATAAAAGATACACATTTTTACAGTTATAAATTTCTAAAATGAAGACATTTCTCTCCGTAGACCAACGGCAGCTGTACAAAATTCTGCAGATGTTCTGCAGATGTTAAGGTTCTGATTACATCACATAAAGCAAATAAAGTCATCCTCAGAACAGAACTACTATGAGCAAATGGAATTAGAAGGGCAGAGGTAATTTGTTTATTTAATAGGGGTTTTATTAATCCCATCTTTATTACTTTATAACTCAAGATGGTAACCATACATAATCTCCCTTCCTCCTCCTAACAACAACCCTGTTAAAAGGTTTGGGCTGGGAGAAGGTGACTAACCCAAAATCACCCAGGCAGCTTTCATGCCAGTTTCCAGAGTTGAAATACTAAGCTGAAATAGTTGAAGGATGAATGATATGATTTATTTCCCATCCAAGTTTAAGGCACTGTATAAGAGAACTGATATATTTTAAAAAGAAAAATCCAGAGGAATATACAATGCTCCAGACAGACTACAAATTGGCTAACAATAACACTAACCACAACTCTGATATATACAGGATCAAAAAGTTAACCCTGCATTCCCCATCCCTTATGGGTTTTTCTCGCACTAGAACTTCATAGGGTTGGTGATACATTCAACACACACACACACACACACACACAGAGAGAGAGAGAGAGAGAGAGAGAGAGAGAGAGAGAGAGAGAGAGAGAGAGAGAGAGAGAGAGAGAGAGAGAGAGAGAGTGTTTGTCTCTTACCCATCAGAATGAATTCCTAAGTATATTTGTGCTACTGTATAAGCACCAGCATTAAATAGACAGAAATACACATGCTGCTGAATACTTTGCAGTTCCAGACTGGCTTGGTTGAAGCTGATTTAAAACAACTAGCCAACCTTTGGAGAGAAGGTTTTTAGAATATTTAAAATGCAGCAATATTTTACCATTAAAAAGAAAAAAACACACACAGAGAGAGGGGAAGAAGTCCATCTTCACTTAGCTTAAACATCCTGGCGTCCATTTCCTGTTTCCCTCCTGGTTTGGCAGCAACTGCCTGCCAGCACCTCCTGCTGCAAATATTCATCAACAGACTAGACAGCAATTCATACTGTCCTCTACCTAGCTACCCCTGGATTAGTATACAAATAGGTGGCACAAGAACAGGCCATAGAAGCAATGCTAACACCCTAAGTGATCCTTCAGGGTAATTAGAATTTGTTTCATCATGCTAATTTGACATGGCAATTAGTGTAGCTAAAGTATTCCTTCCAGAACTGAGGTTCCAGTGTGTACACAGAGATTTGCCAGCAAGTCCACTTGCTCAAGGGAATTGTGTAACATTATCAGGAACTGACCATTAGCAAAAGCTCTAGAAAATATCAGTTTGCTTTATTTATAACTGCAACTCCATGGGTTACAGATGGTGGTTCAGGCATCTTGGCACAGAAGTTTAGAGGAGAAGAATAAAAAGAATAAGAATATCTGTTAATGGTGCAGATTTTAAATCCAGTTGGATTCAATTTTTGGTGAAGGGCAATTCATGGAATCACATCAGTTTAGCATTCTGTAATATCAGTTTAAAGAAAACATATATTTGCACTAATCATTGAAAAGTTAGTTCCTCTAGCTTGGCCAGCATAGCAATCCCCAAACTGGTGCCCTTCAGATACAGCCTTGTCTATGCCTGGAGTTGTATGATGTGGTACCACTTGCATGATGTGGTATAGGTGTGCATCTGCTCTAATAGACTGGATCAAGAGGATTTCTAGGAAACAGTCCAACTGACAGGAATAGCCAAAGTCCAAGTGATAGGCTCAAGATACAGAAGGATCTTGACATACTTGAACACTGATCCTAAAACATATGAAGATCACTTGCAGGAATTGGGTATGTCTAGTTTAATGAAAAGAAGGACTAGAGGTGACATGATAGCAGTGTTCCAATATCTAAGGCACTACAACAAAGAAGAGGAGGTCAACCTATTCTCCAAAGCACCTGAAGGCAGGACAAGAAGCAGTGGGTGGAAACTAATCAAGGAGAGAAGCAACCTAGAACTGAGGAGAAATTTCCTGACAGTTAGAACAACTAATCAGTGGAACAACCTGCCTCCAGAAGTTGTGGGTGGTTTTAAAGAAGAGATTGGACAACCATTTGTCTGAAATGGTATATCCTGCCTGAACAGGGGGTGGGACTAGAAGACCTCAAAGGACTCTACCAACTCTGTTATTCTGTTATTCTAGAGCAGACATGTCAAACCCAAGGCCCGGGGGCCAGATCCGGCCCGCGAAGTGGTTTCATGTGGCCCGCGAAGCCATCCTGGAAACAGTGAGGGAACGGCCCCCACTGCCTTGGCCCTGGCCCAGAGACCCTCCTTCTGCCAGAGACCCTCAGATCTGTCCCACTCCTGCCCAGGCCCCCATAGGGACCCTTGATGCGAACGATGTAGAGCTGGCCACGCCCACCCAGTAGGCCATACGCACTCTGGCCACGCCCACCCAGTAGGCCACGCCCACCCTGGCCATACCCACCTGGCCCCCTGAGGGCAACCACAATGTTGATGTGGCCCTCAATGAAATTGAGTTTGACACCCCTGTTCTAGAGAAATAAAGTCTACCATAGCAAGCACTGAGTGCCCAATGTATGCATCTTGATCCTTGGATAAAGAAATGGCTCCATGCAATATCCCATAATAAAGGGTCCTCTAGATATTAAGGTTATGACTTTGTGAATGTTTAGCTATCAGGACGAACAGCCGGCTGACAATTCTAGGAACTGTAGCTTCAGCACACGTGGTGGCATTATATCAGGGCAAGTAGGGAAACAGAACTACGAGGGAAAGAAAAGTTCAGCGGTTAACATTAGTTATCGAATTAAACTTTCTTTCAATCTCGGTCTCCTATGAGATCCTGCAGTAGCTGGCCAGGCAGATTCTGAGGAGATTACAAAGCTATCAGCTATCCCCGTCACTGCTTTCTGCAGTATAATCTTGTTAAGCACTGCATTTGATGGAAAGAAGTCTTGAGGTAAACAAAACTATTGAATATAGAGGCTGAGTAAGGATGACCTTGATGTTTGAGGTCTGACAGCATTTCTAAAACTATGCATTTCTCAGTTATAGAGCGGATCATAGGGGATAAGATCAATTTATTCCATCTTGCATTCTATGAAGACAAGTGGGAATACAGCTATACATTTCATAGCTATATAGGAAGGAATATTCCATTCGTACAGAAATATAATTTCCTGCCAAAGAAAAATCATGCCCAGATTCTGCTGCAGCATAGTGAGTGATAACAATTCCAGGTTCCCCCTTGTTGCCATTTAAACCTAGAATTATGCTGACATTTCTACAGAAGCAATGTTACAGGGCAATCCTCTATTAAGCAAACGCCACCTGCTTCCCCTAAGCAGAAGACGCCACTAAAAAGCTGGTGAAGTCCAAGGAAGAAGGCTGGTGCAGGATCTCAAAAATTAATGATTAATCCAATGAATGCACGTTCCTTAAAAATAATGAAATGGGATGGAAAGGAAAGAGGGGAGGGGAGGGGAGGGGAATGAGAGAGGGGAGAGGGAAAGAAGGAAAGGACATACTATTCCAATCGTGGCTGGAGGCTACTGGGAGAGTTAAATAAACATATGATAACAACACCAATCAAACCACTTTGCTTAAAGCCTGCAGAGTCAATCTGCTTCTGACTGAGGAGCTACCAACCAGCAAAGGCAAGCTAATTAGAGACAGTCAAACACTTAGGCAATCACACCTTGCGAATGTAAGCGTCTTCCTGTCATTTGGCAAGTCTCTCGGCTGCCTCGGAGCGTGAGACAAACAAGTTTCCCCCCCCCCCTCTCCCTGTTAGTGCCATCTAACCGAGCACAATGGCTGGAGGTGAAAGGTGGCCGTCTGGGCAGGTAGTGACAGCATCTCCAACCGCCTCGTATCAAAGAGTGGCACTTGTTTAGACTAGCCTATTTGCACCTGCCTACAGAGGGCCTTTTTAATGTAATTATTAGCCTCTGCAGCCTTGCTTAGGGTTTGAAAATAGCATTCATTCTCATTCGGTTTCAGCGTCCGCTGCTCTCTCCCCCCCCCCACACACCTCTCTCTCTCTCTCTCTCTCTCTCTCTCTCTCTCTCTCTCTCTCTCTCTCTCTCTCTCTCTGGTCTCCGTCACCTCGCCTCAAAGCGGAGGCGGAAGAGAAGAGATGAATTAACAAGAACAAGTTGGCAGGTGAGTTATGTGACAACAACAACATCAGCTAAAGAAGAGGGAGGGGAGGAAATCCCAAATCCTAGGAGACTTGAATATACCTCTCTCTCTCTCTCTCTCTCTCTCTCTCTTTCTCTCCCCTGGCATCACAACAATCCCTTTTCAGAGCCAAGGAGAAAGAAAGGCCAAAAAAATATATTTCAGAACAATAATTCAGAACTCTTTGTGTCAGCTGAAGAAATTGTTTTGAGTTATCTATTTAATGAACATCTGATTCTCAGCACAGTCTCTTGGGAGACTTTCTTTCTTAGGTTGTGGGTTTCTTTGTAATTGTTTTAGACTCATAGGCATACACAGGAGGTCAAGGAGGAGGATGAAAGGTGCATTGTGACACATTGTGACACATTCTACCCCTTGTGTTTTTCCATTTGAGGTCACAGGAGTACCAAAAGGCAGGGTTTTGATGGCGACATGGGCAGCATATACATTTATTTAGTAAATAATGCATATATATTATTTTTTTTAGATAACCTATATGGCCACCCATATTGCAGTAGTGACCCTGGATGGCTTATATATAGTTGGAAACATAAAAACCATGTATCACCATGGGGTCAAATCAAAGATTTTGCCATTCAAAGTGATTTCAGGAATTGAAGAGAAGGACGAGGGGTGATATGACAGCAGTGCTACAATATCTCAGGGGCTGCCACAAAGAAGAGGCAGTCAAGCTATTCCCCAAAGCACCTGAAGGCACGACAAGAAGCAACGGATGGAAACTAGTCAAGGAGAGAAGCAACCTAGAACTAAAGAGAAACTTCCTGACAGTTAGAACAATTAACCAGTGGAACAACCTGCCTCCAGAAGTGGTGAATACTCCAACAATGGAAGTTTTTAAGAAGAGACTGGACAGCCATTTGTCTGAAATGGTATAGGGTTTCCTGTCTGAGCAGAGGGTTGGACTAGATAACCTCCAAGATCCCTTCCAACTGTATTATTATTATTATTATTATTATTATTATTATTATTATTATTATTATTATTTCATTAAACATGAACCTCAGTCAACTGAACATTCAAATTGACTGGCGCTGATGTTTGACACAGGTTGCTGGCAGCATCCTAGGTATCAACCAGGTACCTCCTTAAAATTATTATTATTATTATTATTATCCGGATGGCCCCTGACCTCCGTACCTTCCGTCGCGACTTAAAAACTTTCCTGTTCCAGCAGTCCGGCCTGGCATGATAGCGTTAATTGGGGTCCCAGTTTGTTTTCATTAGTGTTTCTTATTATTTCATTGTTCAACCTGTATACATTCCTTCCTCTGTACACCGCCCCGAGTCCCTCGGGAGAAGGGCGGTTTATAAAAACTAATAAATAAATAAATAAATAATAAATTATTATTATTATTATTATTATTATTATTATTATTAATAAATTGCACAGTCAGCCAGATGTTCAGACAGGATTTGGCATTTTTGTCTACCTATCGAGTCCTTACCAGGGACCTGGGATAGGCCGATGTGGATGTTTGATGGTATTACAGATATCGTCACAGGATGGAAGCAGTTCCTAGTAAGGCCACCTTTTGCAATTGACTAATGGCGAATTTGTCAATACCAGTGGTGTTCAAGTGGTGCTCCATTTGTTTTGGGATTGCACCCAAGGCGTCTATTACTATTGGTATTATCCTCTTTCTCTTTCTCTTTCTATTTGTATGTCTTTGTATTTTGTGATCTTCTCCAGTTCTTTCTCGTCTATTCTGTCTCCAGGCACTGCCACGTCCACTATCCAGATTTTTTTGTCTTTCTTACTGACAATTGTTAAGTCCAGGGTGTTATGTTGCGGGTGCTAGCCTGTTTGAATTCTGAAGTCCCAGAGCAGTTTAACTTTATCATTTTCTATGACTCTATTTTATGTCTAATAATAACAATAATAATAATAATAATAATAATAATAATAATAATAATAATAATAATAATAATAATAATAATAATAATAATAAATGGCTCATCCAGCACTCTGATTTTAATACCCAGGGAAATAGATTTTCAAGGTCTTCTAGAAGACCAATACCTCTTCATTTTGGCAGCATCATGGTCAGCTTTAGGGAATTTTGCTTGAAAATGTTAGGGGCAATGAAGTGTTGTAAAAAGGTTTCACTGCTGATGTTGCAATAAAGATTCAAGTCAAATGTGAAATATTGTGTATTAGGAAACTTCAGATACGTTCTGGACAGCCTATAGTACCTGCTAATGGGTGTTCACCAATTGTGAAAATATAAACATCATCCTGTTTTTGAATCCTTCTTCTCAACCACTTACTCAAATGACAGAACCAGAATCTTCAAAGGGATTAGAAAAGGGGTGTCCAACTTTGACAATTTTAAGATGTGTGGTCTTCAACTCCCAGAATTCCCCAGACAGCCATGCTGGGAGTGGCTGGCAAGAGAGTAAATTTGATGGGAAAGCCATCCATGATGTGCTGTGTGGTTCAAGGTTTGGACAATAATGCTAGAAACAGAGGGGTAAAGTCAAAGGTTTTTTTCTGCCTAGTCCAGTCCTTTAGTTCTGAAAACTACTCATTACACCCGTTGAGGAGGATTCTGATAAACAACTGGACTTTCATTTTCCAGATGTGATCATTACTCCAGCCCACCCAGAGTATTTTATGATATAGAAGTTGAACTGAGTTTCATTTTTATTGTTATTCCAGCCCAGCAGTTTCTTATTATAGGGCAAAGTTTTATTTTCAAAACTGCTTACTAATCCAAGACAGAGGTTCTCTGATAGGGAAGAGAGTTTTTACTTTCAACTGTAATAAAGTAGAAACTAGTAAACCAGTCCAGGTTTTTTTTTTAATTCAGAATGGTATTTTATTCTCAAAATCTTATAGTTGTACTATGCCTAAACAAACATTCAAGCAAAAACATAATGAAACTACACACCGCTTCTCATACTCTGCAGAGCAGACTCACATTTTTCTTCTGCAGTTTCACTTAACACCTGTGTGTATTTAAACATGTCTGGCTTAATCTTTGAAACAAATATGGGCAACTGGAAAGGTCCACAGGTACTTAGGAGAAGACTGCTATCATAGTGATAAACACTGCTTTGGCCCCAGTTACTACTGTGCTGTTTACTAAAGCTCTCTCTTTAGGGTCAAAAAGCAGGAAAAATTGAAGGGCAGATCAAAATTAAGCACATTGATTAAATCACACCCCTATTTCTGATATTGATATGTGGCCAGGTATTTATTAGGGCTCTGCATTGCTTTTTTAATCAACTCAGAAGAGGCATTTCAAAATGTGTTGGAAGGCAAATTCAGCATCCTTGGCTTTCAATTAAAGTAACTGTGTCTTTTTCCAGAATCAGGTGGGATGATCTGAGTAAGTCAAAGGGACAAGGAAAAATAATTTCTGTGATCAATCAAGCTTCCTTTTATATTTCTGTTCAGCTGATATCCACTTTTCAACTACTTGAGTTTACCATTGATTATTGATCTGCAACTTCAGGACACATAATGCATTCAACTTCAGACTTTACACTGAATTTACAGCTTCCATTCTAAACATTAGCTATAAATCTAGTTCATTGTTTTATCCTGGTGAATAGCATTGATATTAATTAATCATTTTTCCCTATTAACTCAAACTTTTAATTTATTTGACTACTGCTTTTCTTCTTTTGAATATTCTTGCTTATCTCAAAAGGGAATAACATGATGGATGTGTTTGTATGCCAAAGCTATGTAAGGTGTGAAAGACCAGGTACATACATGAAGGTCCAGTTTAACTGATTTGTTGCTAAAAGCCTATGCACAGGAAACTTCTTAACTAACACTCAGCACCTGGTTATGGTTAGATAAGGGTCAAAGGCAATCAAGCGGGGTTGGAATTTGTTTGTGACTACATAACAACTCTAGGATGATCCCTCTTTTTTACTCCGCCCCTTGGCTTTGCCAGTCCTTCTCCTATGCTACCTTGAACCTGAATAGCATGCTATGGGGCACATTTTTTGAAATCTGTAGGGGAGGGAAGGCAGAATAAAAGATAAATTTGATTTTAATTTTGATTTTAACTGGTAGGTAATTACAATTAAAATAATCGTACCTGTTTTCATAATGTGGTCCAATTAGTTGACAGTGTCAAATCAAACTGGTCTGATTCAGAAAGCTAGGAGACTATCGGGAAATAGCATTGACGTAAACTAGACTGAGAAATCTATCTATCTCCTGGAGGAAGCAAATGGCCAACTAATTCCCTACTGTTGCTAAAACAACTTACTAGTGGAACTCATTCACTAATTTTATTTCATACTGTTCTCATTCTAAACATTTAAAATACAAGGTAATCACAACCTGTGAGGGGATTGATGGGAGATAACATTAGCAGACAGTTGGAAAGTGGATATTTGCGGAAATTCTTCCACAGGGCTTTATCCTACCAACCCCTTTCAAGAGGGAAAGATCTTCAAAATTAAGCACTACTTTCAAATTGCAGTTGGGGTGTGCACATCTACTCAGGGGATCCCAAATTACTTCCCTCCGCATCTATTCTCCTTCCCAACAGTTATAACCAGAAGAGGCTAATCGCACATTAGCAATATCCTCAAGGGAAGAGGAGTTGTGGAGGGAGGCAGAAAGAGGGGGGGGGGTGATAGGCCTCTATTGTACAGATCAAACTGGTGACACATTTGGCAGACCAAAAGCAATCCTTATGACTGCAACACCACTTCAAAGAGACCTAGCAACCTTTCATGTGATTTATCCCTTCCTCAAATGATTTTTTCCCTCTAGTACTTCATTCAGTTTATGGCATGATCTCTGCTATAGAAACCTGCCCTCTTCTTCTTCTTCTTCTTCTTCTTCTTCTTCTTCTTCTTCTTCTTCTTCTTCTTCTTCTTCTTCTTCTTCTTCTTCTTCTTCTTCAAAAAAAAAAAAAAAAAAGAGCTCTGTCTCCATTGTGGGAAACGGTCCATAACCAAATCATGCCTGAATTTTGTAACAGTCTAAAGAAACTTATTCATGGGTTACAAAACCAAGAGTACTCACTAACTGAGCACCCCTAAGCTCCACCCCCACACAGATATTACTCACACGAGGTCAGCCTCCTCCAGACATTCTTGCATTCTTCCCCAACATCTGCATGAAGGAAGGTTTTGTCCAAGGGCCTGTCTCGGTGTACACAGGGTACAAACAATACCTTTCTTCCTGCAGACATCCATTGTGAGCACTGGAATGTCTGTAGGAAGCTTTGAATAATATTGACAGCTGTTGATAGAGCATCCTAGATCTGCTGAGCCTCAAATGTCAAACCAGCCACCACGGGAGGTTCAGGCCATTTATCTGGATTCCTTGTGATATCGGAATCCTTCCTCTATTTTTTTCTGCTGTGACTTTTTTATTTGCATCAGTTTAATAGCTCATACATTCCTGTAGATTTCCCGGGCAAATATTTGAGGCCTCGCCCTCGTAAACAATTGAAAAATGTATTGTTTTCTGCTCCTCATAGGCAAATCACAGGCCTAGGTTTGCCAGATATACAGAGCATTTACATAATTTTTTTGTGTTTGTACACCCAAAGATCCAAATTCATTCAGTGGCTTTTCCTTTTAAAAAAAAGTACAAATTTGAGATGCATATGATTATTTTTGGAAACCCAGAGATGCAAAATCTAAACCGGAATGCAGAAGAGGGCAAAGGATTAAATCCCTCTGGTGGTACCTGGTGAACAGTTGTGCAATGAAGGGCAGAACAGGAGTGTTA
The DNA here is from genome assembly GCF_947247035.1 of Vipera ursinii. Classification (NCBI taxonomy): domain Eukaryota; kingdom Metazoa; phylum Chordata; class Lepidosauria; order Squamata; family Viperidae; genus Vipera; species Vipera ursinii. Next base: position 81,697,961 of record NC_139516.1, on the reverse strand, counting down.
AAGTCATGTGAAGATTCCTTCTTGAATCAAGGACACTACTGTTAAATAGACCATTTAATACTGAGCTACACAGCTCAATAGATGTGGTGGTAAATGGCTCAGAGTCATTTCCCGGACCTAATTATTAGTGTATTCTATTTTTCATTTGTTCTTTTCACTTATAATCTATTCAGAATATGTTGTTACTCTTTAGACATTAAAAGTTAATAAATAAAACATAATATTGTCATGCCTCATTAAATATGTTAACAAGACTAGGACTAGCCTAATATTTAATTATTTCTTTTAATCAACGCACATATTAAAGTCCAGCAAATCTTTTACTGAATATTTTAAAGCCTATTTTTACCTATTCTTTTTACAAATATTCCCATATATTTACTTTTAAATAGTTATACTTAAGAGTTGTGATATGCTTGCCCTAATGCATTTTAAATCCACACTCTTACAGTTTCCATTTCTTTTTTTCCCTTTTTTTTTTAAAAAAGCCCTAAAATATTATTTGTGGTAGGAACACTTCAGGACTGAGTAAGAACTCAAGATATGCAGCCAAAAAGAAAAAAAAAGCTCTAGGCAAGTAAAATTCCAGTTTATTTGCTCAATAAGTTCACTTTTGCTGAATAAATCATTTATGTGGTAAAAAAAAAAACCTTTAACCTACTATACAACAAAACTCAATAAATACTATAGTTCTACTCAGGTGTGCCTAAAGTTGACAGTGGGGTTGGCTCAGAGAAAATCTCCAGTTTTCAGTTTAAATCTCAACCATATGCCTTTAACAGTGTCATAAAGAAGACTTGCTAACTCTTATTTAAGGACATATCCTACTGACACTGCCTTCCCCCCCCCATAGCTAAAGATACATAACTTCATATTTAAATGAGATGGTACCAGAATGGGGTTGTTCATCTTCTTCCATATGCATATCATTTGTAATAATGCACTCTTCATTTCAAAAGCCGCTTCAAAGAGGACAGAATATTTAGATCAGATTGGGGTTAGCTGTAGGGTTGACGACTTACTGTGAACATGTCCTGTTAATTTTCTTTGTATCTACTTGTATGTTTGTATTAGTTTTATATTTTTTGATATGGCCAAATGATGAAATCAACAAAGTTTCTATTCTACTCCATCTTCTTCCAACATGGGCCTTGCTAGAGTATTGGGTCCCTAATTTGCGTTTGCATTTGTCAGTGTGTCATGTGATCGCTATCAAGTTGGTTGGGGGTTTTTGTGTTCATTTAGTGAGCTTGTAAAATGTATTAAAATTAAAGTAATGGTTGACTGGTTGCCCAGAAAGCAATGTAAAATGGTATTATTAAGTGAACAAGGCTACAATTATAAAGAAATTAGAAGAAAAATTGGTGGAAACTTAACCAAAGGTGGGTTTTCCACTGCACACTTTTCCCAAAAGGTTTCCACAATTTTGGCCACTACTGTAGCTAATATTCTTTTGCACTGCCTTGTGGACTGAAAAAAGGGACTTTAAAATATCTTTCTGAAGGAGCTCTTAGAATGCCAGAATTGAGGTGGAGGACTATAAAGATTGAACTGGCTAAAAAAAAAGATTTATCTCAACAAACTATTTGAAGAAAGCCATCCAGACAAGTTGGAAATCATATGGGAATAATTCACAGTTAAATAGAAAGTGTTATACTCATTTGGGTAATTAGCACATGACAAATTAATGAACAGCCTAACTTGCAAATATTTTTAAAATTAAAATTGTGCTACTCCTCATGAATCCTTTCTGTTTATATCTCAGAAGTTGTCAGCATTGCTTCTAGAGTAACGTTTTGCAGTTGAAAGTCCATAAAATATCAACAGGAATGATCCACATCATTTGCAGATCCTGTAATTCTCTCCTGGACTTCAGTGATCAAATATATGAATTATCCTCATGTCTCGTATAATATGTGGAAAAGATTTTTCAGGAGTTTCTCATTAAAATTGTTTGAAAAGTATAGGTGAGTGTCCCTAGATCAGACATAAGAAATTAATCAAAAACGGGATGCAAATAACAGAATCGGGATGAAATCCAAGATAAGATAGTGTGTCATAGTATACAGTAGTGGCCAAAATTGTGGAAACCTTTTGGGAAAAGTGTGCAGTGGAAAACCCACCTTTGGTTAAGTTTCCACCAATTTTTCTTCTAATTTCTTTATAACTGTAGCCTTGTTCACTTAATAATACCATTTTACATTGCTTTCTGGGCAACCAGTCAACTCTTTGCACCATTATTTTAATTTTATTACGTTTTACAAGCTCACTAAATGAAAGAACACAAAAAACCCCAACCAACTTGATAGCGATCACATGACACACTGACAAATGTCCTCCTCTCAGCTTAAATACATGACATCAATAACTGAATCCTACTGTAATCTGATTGGCTTATTGCCAAAACAAGATGACACCCAATTGGCTCTCTAAACACTCATGCCCATTGGCTACAATCTGATGAAGGGAAGCTACCTGATATCAACCTAAGCAAGTTGTGATTCCTTTTTCTTGTTATTTGGCTATAACTTTTCATAGAATACAGTACAGATAATTGAACAAACTTTGTTGCATTACATTCTTGATTAAATTATCTTTCCATTGATATATAATTTTATGGTACTACTCAAAAATACACTTTTCCCAAAAGGTTTCCACAATTTTGGCCACTACTGTATATAGACAGTCCCTACTTCCCTACCATTCATTCAATTACTATTCAAAGTTATGGTGAAGCAGAAAAGGAAGATTCACAATGGGGTCTCTACACTCCAGCAGAGTCCCTACGGTTACGTGAGCCTGATTTGGGTGCCTGGCAACCAACATGCATTTACAACAGTTGCAATGTTGTGTGCAATCATGTGGTCCTCATTTGTGATCTTCACAGCTGCATTCAAGGAGCAAACTCAGTGGAGAAGCTGGCAAAAAGTAGCAATTCATAGTGTTTCACTTAATGACTGAAGTCAGAATGGATGTTTTAAGTTGGCGTGGTCACATGACATTTCACTTTTCATCACTTAGTAAGAGAACTGCCAGCACCAATTGCAGTTTGTAAGTGAGGACTACTTGTATTTGCCATCAATTCAGGTACTATCAGCTCAAAGATAAGATAAAATAACCTCTATTGACATTTTTTTTACTGTGAGCACACTGGCCCACTGAAATTTCATTAAAAATGAAATTCTGTTGCCTGCTCTCAAAAGAAAATATATATACAGTATACACATATATATTAATCACTGTCCATCTTGAATATATAACGGAAGGAGGAAGACAGAGTTCACAAGGTTAATGCTGTATGGAATGAAACTATGGCTGAATCTGGATGTTCTGCTTTGGATACCACGAAGCTTCCTCCCAGAAGGTAACAAGGAAAACAGGTCATGAAGAGGATGTGTAGTGTCCCAGATAATACTGCAGACCCTGCTCAAGCATCGCTTATATGCTATGTCCTGGACATTTAATTAAACTAAATTAAAACACATTTTCATAGATTATTTTTTTACCTCTCTCCTGTGAAACTCCATGGCTCACCATTTTTCCCCCAGTTCATTCATATGGCAGTAAAATACAATAATTCACCTAGGTCCTAGGAAGATGCTATAGCAACTCCGTATTAATAAAGGAATTAGCTCTTACATTTTTTAAATTCCATTTTTGCCAGACTTTTAAATTCCCTTTTTGCCAGACTTCCCTTCCTAATGTTGCATGGTATTCTTAAAAATGAATAAATCTCAGTGGATGTCAATTATTTGTATCAATGATTTAAGTATACAGTGCTTTTAAAATGCAATACAAATTTTATAATTGCTTCTTCCTTGCCTTGTTACCAAAAAGCAGCATATGTCTACATACAGAGGAACTAAATGGAGTAATAATTGAGTTTCAGTTTGCCCTGCAGCTTTGTATATTGGCAAAGAGAAACCAGCTTTGAATTTGTGTTTTGGAGGACACAAAAGGCAAAACTTACAATCAAACAACTTTATTTCTTTGCATCTTCAATTCCTTACACTTTCAGTGTTTTTTCTTCTTCTTTCTTCACTCAATTCTTTCTCTCTCCCCCTTTTCTTATTCCTTTCAAAGTCCTCCAAGGAGAAGTCTTTGGAAAGCAAATTAGATTTACCTCGTTGGATATAGTCTATCTCTCTTTGCTTCCAAACAAAAAGAGCAAGAGAACCACAAAGTGATTATGAAATCCTCAAATTTTCCTCTTTCAGCTCAAGGATTAAAGTGCCATTACTTCTGGAAAACTTTCTTTTTCTTCAGCAAGGTCTTCACGTGTCTACCACATATTTTCCCATCAAAACATGCTGCACATTTCATAGACAAAATGTAATGTATGGGGCTGACTACAGTACAAGAACTACAGGAGGCGCTGTTACTGGACAGCTCCAGTAAGGAGCAGCATTGGCGGGAAAACCAAGTAAACCTATTGGCTGACAGCCAGGCGGGAAACCAAGGTTTGAATCTATTGGTTAGCGCCCACCTGGACAGGTATAAGAGGACCCAGGTAACCCCAGTCCCCCAGTTGTTGTTGTTCCAGCCTGCCATCCAATAAAGTTTCTGTTGCAGCCATCGCCTACGCGTCTCATTGCTCCGCGACTTAACAGTGGCGACGAGGATGGGATCCTGCTTCAATCGACACTAAGACAGCCGTGCTCACCAGTCACCCCAGCGAAGGCTAGAAGCAGGATCGGAACCCAGGAGCAGGATCGCAGACAGATCAGACGCCATGGCACTAATCGGGCAGATACCGGCGTTCGATATCACACACCCGGAGCGATGGGAGTCGCACGTGGGTCAAGTCGAACTATTCATGAAGATTAATCGCATCAAGGACGATGACTTAAAGGTGGCAGCCCTGCTCTGCACTAGCGGTTCGGCCGTTTACGACATGGCAGTGGGGTTGTGTGCACCGACAGCTCCTGACGAAGTCGCCTACAGTGATCTCCTAGCGAAGTTGGACCAGCATTTCAGCCTACGCATGTCGGAACTGGCATGGAGGTTCCAGTTCGAGAAGCAAGACCAGCGGCCGGGCGAATTGGCCGCTAGCTTCATCGCAGGGGTCCGGCAAGCGGCCCGCTTGTGCAAATTCGATAACCTGGATGAGAGTTTATGGGACAGGATCATCTTCGGTCTCCAGGACCAAAAACTGTGGCAAAAACTCTTCGCGTGACCGAAGCTGATGCTACATTAGGTCCAAGATGAGATTCTGGCCCACAACATGGCTGAAGGACCAGAGCAGACCAGAGCCCACACCAGCAGCCCCAGTGGAGCCGTTCACCAGGCAAATGTGTTTGGGGGAAGCGGCGACACCAACAACCAGACCGAAGTGGACGTGATTCAGCCAAAGCAGGGCCAGCCACTGGCGCGGCGCAACAACCAGAGGGGCCAATGGATGACCGTGACCAACCAGGAGCAGAAGTGCTCCGGATGCAGCTGCTGCGTCTCCAAGCAGAAATGCACCAGGTGTGGTGGCAACCACCCCCGGGCGACCTGCAAGTTCCAAACGGCCAAGTGCAGGGCTTGTGGCAAGACTGGCCACATTGCGGCCTTCTGCCGGAACCGGAACTGTGACAGCCTGCACGACGTGGACGCGGAAGACCATCAACCAACAGGTACCAGGGCCTGACAACAAATCACAGCAATTGACTGCTCCGAAGGCCAGCAGGCCGTCTGTAACACGGGGACCCGCCAACCGTTAGCCCAAAAAATCAGGCTGGACATATGGCTACAAGGCGTCCCCTGTAAAATGGAGCTTGACTCCGGCTCAGCAGTCTCGGTGATCTCACACGAGACTTTTACTCAAATATGAAGCTGGAGCAAGCAGAGGTCCACCTTGAGGCCATCTAGTCTCATGCTAACTGACTTCCAACAAACACCGATCAGAATTAGGGGGGAGGCTACTCTCGCAGTGCGGTATGGAGGGTTCCAGGGGCAATTGGATGTCCTGGTGGTCGAGGGCCAGAGGACTAGCCTTGTAGGATTAAACTGGTTCAAGGCCCTAGGCATCAGCATTACCGGAATCAATAAGACCCAAGCCCACAACATCGAATCCGTCTGCAAGGCATTTGCAGACGTATTCGATGAGACTCTAGGGAAATACACAGGGCCACCCATCACCTTCAAATTAAACCCCAATGTTCCCCCCATTAAAATCAAGCCCTGGAGAGTACCGCTTGCCCTGAAGCAAAAGATAGAGCAGGAGCTAGATACTGGTCATGCAGGGAGTCCTAAAACCGGTCGAGGGAGCCGAGTGGGAGACTCCTATAGTCACCCCACTCGAAGCAAACGGAGAGGTGCAGATCTGCGCCGATTATAAATGTACAATAAATCGAGCATTAAATCAACATGTTTACCCGGTCCCGACGGTCAGCAGCATACTCGCGTCTCTGCAGGGCAGCGCCATCTTTGCCAAACTCGATCTCATGCAAGCGTATCAGCAGCTCCCAGTCAACAGAGAAACAGCCGATGCGCAGACTATAGTCACCCACAAGGGGGCGTTCCGGGTAGACCGGTTGCAGTTCGGGGTTAGCGTAGCTCCAGGCATCTTTCAGGAGATCATGGAGCGAACGCTCAAGGGCATCCCAGGAGTATGCCCTTACTTCGATGACATCCTAATCGCAGGGGACAATAAGGAAGTATTGGCTGAGCGTTTAAAGGTGGTTTTGGAAAGATTCAGGGCTGCAGGTCTCAAACTTAAAAGAGACAAATGCAGCATTGGGGCGACAGAAACTGAGTTCCTGGGGTTCAGGATAGATGCTCAGGGCATCCACCCTGCAGCATGTAAGGTTGGGGCAATTAAAGGAGCTCCTACCCCCCCCAAAAAAATAAGGCAGAGCTACAAGCCTTCTTAGGTCTGCTCAATTTCTACCACGCATTCTTACCCCACAAGGCATCCATAGCAGAACCCTTACACAGACTCCTGAATAAGAACACTGCGTGGAACTGGACAATTGCTCATGACAAAAGCTTCCAGGCTTTAAAGGACCTCTTAGCGAGTGATGCCACAATCACTCATTTCATAGAATCCAAGCCCATCTGCATTGCTTGTGATACATCCCCTTATGGAGTGGGCACTGTCCTAAGCCATTTAGAAGACAATGGGAAACAATTTCCCATTGCCTACTACTCCAGGACATTGTCAGTGGCAGAGCGGAATTATGCCCAGATAGACAAAGAAGCCCTGGCGATAGTTGCTGGAGTGAAGAAGTTCTATGATTACTTGTATGGCACAGAATTCACCATATTCACTGACCATAAGCCCCTACGAGGCCTCTTTACCACAGATAGAGAGGGCCTCCTCAGGGTGCCGTCGGTCAGGGAATGTCGACCGGCGGCCCCCAGGGGGAGAGCATTCTCTGTGGGCGCGCCTGCCCTCTGGAACCAGCTTCCTGTTGAGCTCTGGATGGCTCCCGACCTTTGCTCTTTTCGCTGCGACCTGAAGACTTGGTTATTTGAACTTGCTGGCCTGGACTGAGGGATTGGGGTTTTAAATTTTAAATTTTAGAACGTGTTTTATTGTTTAGGGCTACTTGGTTTAATTTATTTTAATTTTTGTATATTATGTGTTGTATATAGTGTTTTAATTGCCCTGCACACCGCCCCGAGTCCTTCGGGAGAGGGGCGGTATATAAATCCAAATAATAAATAAATAATAAATAAATAAACAGACACCCCAGATTCTGTCCCCCAGAATGCTCAGGTGGTCCATTTTCCTGTCGGCATACTCTTGCAAGCTGGTCCATAAACCAGGCAAGGAAATGGGTCACGCTGATGGGTTAAGCAGGTTACCCTTAGCCAGCACTGAACCTGATCCAGCTCCCGCATCTCAAATATTGGCATTGTAAGATCTCCCTGAGTGTCCCCTCAGTGCAAAGGACATTGCAGCAGCAACGCCAGCCGACAAAATACTGAGCAGGGTCCAGACGTGGGTGAGCACAGGGTGGCAGGACAAGTCCCCAGGCCCGGCGTTCCAGGCATACTTCATCAGGCGACACGAACTGTCTGCCCACAAGGGTTGTTTGTTATGGGGGTGCCGGGTCATCATTCCAGAGAAGATGAGGAACAGGGTCATACAATCACTCCACGAAGGGCACCCTGGGATTGTGAGAATGAAGGCTTTAGCCAGAAGCTACCTGTGGTGGCCAGGTTTAGACAAGGCTATAGAGGAACAGGTAGCTGGCTGTTACACCTGTCAGAGGTCCCGGCCGGAACAGCCCCATGCACTAGTCCACAAGTGGGAGGCCACACACACTCCCTGGTCCCGAGTCCATATTGACTATGCGGGACCATTTCAGCAACAAACATTCTTAGTGGTAGTGGACAGCCACTCGAAGTGGTTGGAGGTGGTGCCAGTAACTAGCATGACCATGGGGAGGACGATCCAAGTGCTCAGGGAACTCTTTGCCATGCATGGCCTCCCTGACGTGTTAGTCTCTGATAATGGTCCACAATTTACTTCCACGGAATTCCAGGTGTTTACGAAGACCAATGGAATTAGACACGTCATGGCCACCCCGTTCCACCCGTCGTCTAATGGGATGGCAGAGCGCATGGTGAGCACAACCAAAGATGCTCTGAAACGCATCATCCAAGGGGACTAGAAGCAAAGGTTAGCACAATTCTTACTCCATCAACACACCACACCCTGTACATCCACAGGAAAGAGCCCAGCGAAACTGCGTTGGGGCAGAAGACTCATAACAAAGCTAGACAGACTCCACCCTGACAGAGTGGCAGCTGACACAGATCAACCCAAAACCCCCAGAGACCTCAACAATGGAGAACTGGTCTGGACAAGGAACTATGGGCCTGGGCACGCATGGGTGCCGGGGGAGGTGGTTGAAAGAACGGGGCCATTGTCATTCATTGTAAGGGTGGAGGGGGGCCGTCAGTGGAGAAGACATGTAGACCAGGTCAGGAGGAGAGCTCCTGAGAACGCACCAGGCAGCACACATCGGGCGGGCCCAGCGACGCACTCCAACCACCCTGACCAACCCGACACAGAAGAGACCAGCGGGGACACTGACCTGTGGACAATAAGACCTACACAGACATGGCAACAACATGGCCAGGGGGACCGGGCACCAGAAACAACCGTTGTCCCAGGGCTTCCCCAGACTCCTGGTCAAACCAGCAATGCGGACAACACCACACAGGACACAGTGCAGATGTGAGGGAAGCAAGGGGTCAACAAACAAGGTGTACATAGTTATGTTGGGGGAAAAGGTTCAAGTGGATTGGCATTGTCTGTTCTTATGGGGTAAGGGGTGTAATGTATGGGGCTGACTACAGTACAAGAACTACGGGAGGCGCTGTTGCTGGACAGCTCTGGTAAGGAGCAGCATTGGTGGGAAAACCAAGTAAACCTATTGGCTGACAGCCAGGCGGGAAACCAAGGTTTGAATCTATTGGTTAGTGCCCACCTGGACAGGTATAAGAGGACCCAGGTAACCTCAGTCCCCCAGTTGTTGTTCCAGCCTGCCATCCAATAAAGATTCTGTTGCAGCCATCACCTACACGTCTCATTGCTCCGCGACTTAACACAAAATATGGTTTAAATTCATCTCTGATAATAAAGGGAGAACCACTCTACCTGCCTAGAAATGTGTTTGAAGAGCACTAGGTGGACTCTAATCTGGGTGTGCTTGATAAAAAAAATATGACACTATGTGGCAAACCAATACCTTCCAGCATCTTTATTTCATTCACAAGGTTGTGCTAAACAAAGAGGAGCTGAATGGATTTAAAGATTGCAGCAGAAAGTTCTCGAACTTTGCTTAATAATATTCATAATCATGATCATGATCACAATCACAATCATAATTGTAATCATAGAGTTGGAAAGGCTATTGGAGGTCTTTTAGTCCAACCCCCTGGTCAAGCAAGAAACCCTATACCAGGGGTAGGCAACCTTGGCTCTTTTATGACTCGTGGACTTCAACTCCCAGAATTCCTCAGCCAGGCATGCTGGCTGAGGAATTCTGGGAGTTGAAGTCCACAAGTCATAAAAGGGCCAGGTTTGAAGACCCCTGCCCTATACCATTTCAGGCAAAGGGCTGTCCAGTCTCTTCTTAAAAACTTCCAGTGTTGGAGCATCCACAATTTGTAGATGTTGTTCCACCAATTAATTGTTCTGTCAGGAAATTTCTCCTTAGTTCTAGGTTGCTTTTCTCCTTCATTATTTTCCATCCATTGCTTCTTGTCCTGCCTTCAGGTGCTTTGGAGAATAGTTTGACTCCCTCTTCTTTGATCTGCAACCCGTGGCTCCGGAGCCGCATGTGGCTCTTTCAGCCGTCTCCTGCAGCTCCCAGTCCTCTGCCATGTGCAGTCCCAAAAAAAAAGTGGGACTAAAAAAGTTCAACCAATTCAAATATGCAGGGTAGGTGCATATCTCGCCTTTGCTCCACTCTTCAGTCAAACCCTGTTCTGCGCATGTGCGCATGTAAGCGCATGTGCACACATTTTTTGCGGCTCCCAGTTTTTCCTTTTGTGAGGGAACCAGTTCCAAGTGGCTCTTTCACTGTTTCAGGTTGCTGACCCCTGAACTAGACATACCCAATTCCAGCAACCGTTCCTCATATGTTTTAGCCTGCAGACCCCCTAATCATCTTTATTGCTCATAAGGTCCAAAGACTCATTGTGTATTTTGGTGTGGAGGACACAGTAAGTAAAGCCCAAGCGCAGAAAGCTTTTCTATTATTTACTTCATGTTTCTAATAGTTTGTTTCTTTGTGTTATTCTTTTGTGTCCTTTTCTTCTTCCCCCACTCCATTCTTTCCAGAGAGGTCCTTTAGGGACAAATCTCTGAAAAAAAAATTGAAAAGATACTGCAGCTATAATGATGCAGCTAGATATTCAGCAACATCTACAGGTGAAATCTACTGCCTCTTCTCTTTTGCTTGCCTTCACCTCAAACATGAGAGGAAAAGAAATGTTAGAGTCAAGAACTCTCCACCAGAAAAATGAGAAAGACTTACAGAACAAATTAAAGCTGAATAATAGCTTGATTGATGTGGTTTCTTAACTCTTGAAAATATGGACACTTCCCAACAACTATCTGATGGGTTGCGGGCTGAGAGAAGACTGGACAATACATCATTCACTACTGCTTATGGTGTTCCTTTAAACAGTATCACTTTCTGTTGTAGGAACATGAATATGTTTTTTGGGATGTAGCCAAGAGCTGGGCACTTTAGTGATTCATAAAATGCATGATTAATTGTTTTGGGGTGAATTTGGCACCATGAATAAATAATACCAATTTATCTCAACATGTGTTTTATCACCCTTTAGAACAGGGGTGTCAAACTCAATTTCATTGAGGGCTGCATCAGCATTGCGGTTGCCCTCAGGGGGCCGGGATGGGTATGGCCAGGGTGGGCGTGGCCTCCTGGGTGGGCGTGGCTAGAGTGTATATGGCCTACTGGGTGGGCGTGGCCAGCTCTACATCGTTCGCATCAAGGGTGCCTATGGGGCCTGGGCAGGAGTGGGACAGATCTGAGGGTCTCTGGCAGAAGGAGGGTCTCTGGGCCAGGGCCAAGGCAGTGTGGGCCGTTCCCTCACTGTTTCCAGGATGGCTTCGTGGGCCACATGAAACCACTTCGCGGGCCGGATCCGGCCCCCGGGCCTTGTGTTTGACATGTCTGCTTTAGAACTTTCAAATAATGAGAGACTAGTTTACTTTAGGAGAGCCTTTGGAATCAAGAGCTACTAATGAGTGGAAGAGCAATTTATTGAATGGAGTTGTAGTATCAATAGTTCTGAAGAGTACTAACCTAGTATTAAACTAGGAAATGTTGAAGTAGCTTTTAGCATCTCCAGATGGGGAAAAAACATTAAATATTAATTTTGAGATATAATCATGGATGCAAATCTACAGCAACATTGAATATACTAATCTTGATGAAACATTTTTCTAATCTATATCATGCAATTTCTTATGCTTTGGTTAAGATTTACTACTTCGACATTGTAGACTAAGGATACAAAGAAAAGGCATTTCTGTAGCTAACTTCAGTTTCAGGAATACAGTGAAGGAATTGTTGTTCCAAGAAGCCTTGGATCTAGATCAGAGATGTCAAACACAAGGCCCGGGGGCCGAATCCGGCCCGCGAAGTGGTTTCATGTGGCCGCGAAGCCATCCTGGAAACAGTGAGGGAACAGCCCCCACTGCCTTGGCCCTGGCCCAGAGACCCTCCTTCTGCCAGAGACCCTCAGATCTGTCCCACTCCTGCCCAGGCCCCCATAGGCACCCTTGATGCGAATGATGTAGAGCTGGCCATGCCCACCCAGTAGGCCACGCCCACCCTGGCCATACCTACCCGGCCCCCTTGAGGGCAACCACAATGCTGATGCGGCCCTCAATGAAATTGAGTTTGACACCCCTGATCTAGATGTTCACATGAAGGAGAGCAGAAAAGGAAATGAAAGCAGAGACTGGAAAAAAAATCAGCCTTATCAGGAAATGTAAAGAATGCATACCTAGGGACCTCTGTTTCATTTCCAATGCAGCTGAACTTGAGAAATTAAAAACTGTGTTCTACAGGTTTTTTTTCTGGGAGTAGTTAGGTAAAGAAATACATCTACCCATTTAGCTAATTGTGGTACCATGAAAACATTTTAAAATACAAATATATTTTTTCTTTGTATGCTCATGCTGTATACTTCTTTTATAGTACAATGCCATATAGGAGTGATACAATATTGGTCTGAAATGCCTTTTACTTAGGGGTGTCCAACCTTGGCAAATTTTAAGACTTGGGGACTTCAACTCTCATACTTGAATGGCTGGCTGAGGAATTCTGGGAATTGAAGTCCACAGGTCTTAAAGTTGCCAAGGTTGGAGACCCCTGCTTTATTTCAAAGGCTGGGCAAGAGTAAAATAAAACTGAGAAACTTTCCAGACTGGGAGAAAGAAAATATTCTAATAAGGACGGCGTGATCTTACACACGGAATGGCTTTCCTATACCTCCTGCATAGGTACTATCTTGCGTCCTTCTTCTAGTCATGAATAAATTAATGTTAAGCGGATTACTTTAACAATTGTAACAGACTTAACCATTGTTGATAGGAAAGACAAAAAAAGTCTGGATACTGGACATGGCAGTACCTGGAGATAGTAAAAAAAGAGAAAGAACTGCAGAAAATTACAAAATACAAAGACCTGCAAATAGAAGTAGAACAACAGTGGCAAAAGAAGGTAAAAATAGTACCAGTAGTAATAGGCACCTTGGGTGCAATCCCAGGACAGCTGGAACACCACTTGAACACCAATCGGGATTGACAAAATCACCATCTGTCAATTGCAGAAGGCAGTTTTGCTTGGAACAACTTACAATATCTTTATTACCATCAAACAATAACATCTGCCTAACCCAAGAATTTGATGAGTAAATAAAAATGCCAGATCATATCTGAACATCTGGCTGGCTGTGCAAACGATGATGATGATGATGATGATGAAATAATAATAATAATAATAATAATAATAATAATAATAATAATAATAATAATAATAATAATAATAAATAGCAACATTACATGCAAACCTTTTGTAGGGGGATTTCTTTTCTCCTTACCTTGCTGATACTGAATCAATAATTTCATTTCTCTATTACAAATCTTAAGACAATACTGGCAAAAGTATACTGGAATTTTACTTACTCATATTCAATTATTGATGGAGGCTTCTTTAAACATTGTTGGCTCCCTGAAATGGGGAGCTTCAGAACTGTGTTCCATTTCTGGTTGCTTACCCATTCTGTTTGTTCTCCAGCTCCGTGATCCTTTTCGATTTTCTGCAGGTTAGCAAGCGCAGCATTGTCTGCTTTTGAAATGTGTCTTTAGGCATGCTTTTGTTTGACAAGGAATACCAAGACTGGGCTGACAAAGTCTGTTTGAAAATCTTTTTCCAGGTATACGAGATCAGTAAGTCTTGTTCAATGTATTCTGTGATTAGTATTTTTCTTCAGATATTTATATCAACATTTCGGCTTTCTTGAACAATGTTATCTGAACATACCTGTCAGTGAGAAACTTACACAGGGTAAAATAACACTATCATTTATATATTCAAATGCAGAAATATACTTATGGGAAACAGTTGACATCTCTCTCCCTATCACTTGAAAGGAGGGAACCTCTAACAAGCGCTTGGAGTCAGCCACGTTTTTTTCCCCCCTCTGGGTTGAAACAAATATCAGTGCGATGAATGTGTCACTTAGGCCTTTCATTCCAGCTTTTTGCAAGACCTAAACCTAATATTTATATATTTGAACTCTCTTCCTTGCAATGACAGTTAACATTTATCACACAAGATATTCAATAAAAAAATAAATCTTCCCGGATTTTGGCTTCTGAGAGCTGTTTTCTAGTGGTTGTCTTATTTTTCACCTCATGTGTATCTTTTCATATTCGATATGTCTTTCAGTGCTAAAGAAGCAAAATAAGAACATTGGACAATGTAGTTATATTACAGACCAGTTCTTGTAAGGAGCGAAGCCAACCTTGTCCTGGGTAAACAGAGTGACTTTAAAATGCCCATTTTTATCCACAACTTTAGATCATGTTAGAGTTGCCAAAGTTAAATGTTTTCTACAAAACCAGGAGCACTATTTGGTCTTTATAACTTTAATTTGCCAAGTTATCTAATAAAAACAAGCCCATACTCTTCTCTCCAAAGAATGTTTATCTATTTCTTACTCTTGAGTTTTTCTATCCACTCCGACATGGTTTCCCTGTTGATAAATTTACAATTTAAACTCTTCAGGCCAAGAGTAAGTTTAAATTCTCTCTGTCTTTCTGTTTTACAGTAGGGGAAAAAATCTTGACTCGGTTCACCAGGTAGATTCTTCCACAAATGGAAGAGCCTTTAATCAAAATCAAGGCTTTCAGGAGACCCTTTTCAGGCGACCAAAAGAGATTTTTAGCCACCAATGGACGCATTTGAAAAATTACTCCAGGGAGTTGGGAGTCCTCCAAAACATGACTTTGCAGAAAAGATATTTAGGGAAAGTTGATTCTAAGGAGTTTCATGGAAAATCTAGATTACAGACCAAAACTTTCCCCCAGAGAAAATCCCTCAGGGACTACCTTATTGTAGGAGCTTCCTATGTGTTAATTTTAGAAAGACAAAATACAATCAAGCATGCCCTCCCACATGTGTATTCAGACATGATATATTCTGGCCATTCCCCCACTAGTCAATGATAACACCGAGCTGTAATTAAAGCATAAGATACTATTCAGTTGATACCACAATTGTCGGATAATTATGGAACATGCTGTAAGTGAAGAGTGGGAAAGTGACTTCAGAAATAAATCTATCATGTTGTTATATTTTCATAGTCCAGAGAACTGATGGAAAGCATCAGAACTTAGTTTTCCCCAGTATGGATATTTGACCAAGCATTTTTTTTACAAGACTATTCCCATAGATGTAAGGAGAAATACAAAAATGAGGTCTTAACCCCAGGCTTTTTCAAAAACAAATGAAAATAAGATGGTTGATTTATTATAGTACTAATTGAAGATATTCTGGCTAATTTGGAATAGAGGCATTATAAGCAAATAACAGACAGTGGAACTTAAAAAGAAAAACAATTCAAAGTGCTTCCAACTTTGGAACACTAAAGAAAATTATTTTGCTTCTGATCTTTTGACATTTGTAACAAAACCAAGCGATTCAGATATATTTACAAGAGCCATTTCATTTTCATGGTGCCGGGCATGCTAATTAAATGAGAAACACTTTCTGTTCATAATTTATTAGAGTTCCAGGATGGGATAAAGACGGCCTCTAAAAATATCAACAATGTAAACGGAGTCTGAAACAGCTGGGTTAAAATTTAAAAGCTGAAATTCTTGGACTGTTTCACTAACAGAACACAAGAAAGGAATATTTTAGCTGATTCCCGTCCTTCAGGCAAAGTAGTTTAAAACCCCTGGCCTGATTCCAACCCCATTATCAAAGGACCACTCACTTAATCTAAAAAAAGCAGCTCTTCATCAATTTATCATTAACAAGAGCATTACAATATAATGTGGGGAAACGGCTTTCCACCAGGGATTCAGTTAATGGGAAGCTTGAGCCAGATAACAAGCAAGGCTGCAGATATGCCACAGGAGGTGAAGATAATATACATATATTCTGGACAGAGAATACTGCAAACAGCTCATGCCCCTCCTATTGATGACTTTCCTTAGAAGAATAAAAATAGGGTGAGACGGGGGATTAAATGGATTTAAAAGTTTAAACTATGCAATGTATTTTCTGCATCATTTATCCAAGTAAAGTAATCCAAGTAAGGCTATTACCCAATGCATCGTGCCGTCGTCCTGTGAAGCTTGTTTAGCCACGGAGAGAAAAGCAGATTTGCCAGACAGAATGCTCTTCAAGACAGTACTGACCTTGTCTTGATGCTGGAACATCTCTCCATCCTGACTTAATGCTATCTCCAAGGGCAGAATGGCAAGGAAGAAGGTCTCATCTATGTATGACTATTCTACAGCTTGGGGACATCTGCTTCTAGAAAATAGCAGCTGCCACTGAGTTAAAACTGTATCAAATCTTACTTCGTGCACAGCATCCTATTCAGAGCAGTGCTTAGCTTAGACGATTTTACAAAACCAGCTGTAGACCATTGTTTTGCCTTCCTTTTTGAGATGAGTAAGCAAGCGTCATCTTAAAGATCTAATAAAATAGGTGTTCTTACCTCATTCAAAATGGGAAGGCCTTTCCCTCCCCCCCTCCAAATTCTGGATGTGGCATTGTCACAAAAAACATCATTTCCCTGTAGACATCAGCTTTGGGGGAGGGAGTTCATAAGTAAAAATGTGTTTCTCAGGTATAAAAGAATTGCCATTTCTGATTTAAGTGTGAGATCATTTTCTTCAGCATAGACCACTTTATCTTGTCAGGAAGAGTGGATTTTTTTCATTCTCAGTGGCCATTATTTAGGGGAGGAAAGTTTTATTGGATTTGCCAGGATTATGCCAGACTTAATAAGGAGGCATCTGCTGCTAGGTCTTGATCACGCATAATTCACACAATGAAAAGCCAAAATGCTCCTACTGCCATTTGCACTTATGTTCCAAAATGCATTTCATATGTTTCTTTCTGGATATTGTTTTGGACTCCGCAGTTTGATTCCTGTATATATTGCTCAGTAGAGAAGCTGTATCTGCTTTGGAAGCAAGCAGAAATGAATCAGGCCTGGGGCCAATTGTTATGAATGTGGAGGAGAGGGACCAATTACGGCTTACTTGAGACTTACTTTTTGCATTAAAGCTCACAGCTCCTGTGCTCCTCTCTGTGGAGAAGAAGCTGCCACTTTCCTGAGGAGAACTAGTTGCCACCACTTTACTTTTGCTCACAACTGATAGTTCTCCTGTTTCTGATCTCATGAAACATGTTTAACTAGGGCAGTTAACGACCAAGCAAGCTGGATCTGGACAACAATCCAAGCCAAGCTTGATTAATTTGGACCCTGGTTAATTTTTCTGCAGCAGAAAAGCTATGATCAATGTAAAGGATATGAGATGGGCAGTAAACAAATGTCATTAATTAATGAAATGGTACATGTTTTTCATTTGCTTGCTCTTGTTTTACTCAACTATGTCTGGACTTGGGGCATTGTGCCTTAATGACTTTGTGAATTCAACCTGTTTGGTTGCTTAATGACCTTTCTGTATATTGCATAAACCAAGAAAATAAGTGAATTCACTATTCAGAATTCAGAATTCACTGTTCCCCTTAGTGTTATATCTGTTCAACAATATTTCTACAAGATGCCTTAAGGCACTAATGGGTATGACACCAAAATGTATCTTCTTTTTCATCATCATCATCATCATCATGTAGTTGTTGAGACAGGACCACGCTGAGAATAGATAGAAAGTAATCTATATCAATTTTATTATTTATGGAAAACACCAATTACGTAGCTTTATATTACTTACTGTATTCAATAGTCTATTTTTCTCTCCTATGTTCTATCTGGACTCTGGAGATAGTGTTTGGTATCATGCTATATCATTATAATGTGAAACTATAAACTAACCTCTGCATTATGGGAAGGAAAAAAAATTATCCTTACCAGGTAGGAAAACATGAAAATAATTATTTTCATCTTTGGGGGAGTTTGTTTAAGCTTTTTTTTTTTAGAATTTAGCAAAATCCACAAAGGTATTTATAAACAAGATGGAAATGATTTAGAATTTTTTTTAAAAAATTGCTAAGCTTGTAAGCCGCCCTGAGTCTTCGGAGAAGGGCGGGATATAAATGGAATTAAAATAAATAAATAAATAAAATAAAAAGAAGAAAGTAAAACTAACATCCACCCTTTTACAGCAGAAAGTTTTGAGTGAAAATTTTTATTTTTTTAATATGAATTTAGCACATTCGCATTTCTTTAAAAATGGGAAAGAAGGAAAAAATGGGAAAATATGAATAAACATGAAGAAAAGCAAAAACAACAACTAATGATCAAAATAAAAGTGAAAGAAGAGCCCCAATTCTGATCATATAATTAAAAACTTTAAAATGTTTGCAGTATAAAATCTCATCTCATTGTATTTTCTAGATCAGACATGTCAAACACAAGGCCCGGGGGCCGGATCCAGCCCGCGAAGTGGTTTCATGTGGCCCGCGAAGCCATCCTGGAAACAGTGAGGGAACGGCCCCCACTGCCTTGGCCCTGGCCCAGAGACCCTCCTTCTGCCAAAGACCCTCACATCTGTCCCACTCCTGCCCAGGCCCCCATAGGCACCCTTGATGTGAACGATGTAGAGCTGGCCATGCCCACCCAGTAGGCCATACGCACTCTAGCCACGCCCACCCAGTAGGCCATGCCCACGCAGGCCATACCCACCCGGCCCCCGGAGGGCAACCGTAATGCTGATGCGGCCCTCAGTGAAATTGAGTTTGACACCCCTGTTCTAGATTTTCTTGAGCAGAATAGCATAACAGAATTGGAAGAGACTTTGGAAGTCTCCTAGTCCAATCCCCTGTTCAACAGAAAAAACTGTACTATTTCAGACAAATGGTTGTCCAATCTCTTCTTAAAAACCTCCAGTGATGGAACATCTGCAACTTTTGGAGGTAAGTCATTTAACTGATTAATTGTTGTCGATCAAATCAACACTTGCTATGTTCCCCTGTCATATTAATCCCTGATGTTCTTAATTATAATTTGTAGAATAAGCCATAATCAACTGGGTTCAAAAAGCAGTGTCCAAGCTAGATGAACCACAGGTTTTGTTAGCGCAGGGTCTGAACCAAGCCTTTATTAGGGATTATTTTATTGTTAATAAGATAGGAACAAAATGAAACAGTGTATAGAAGAAGTTCAGATCCTAATGTGTTTTTCACTATAAATTTTTATTTGTTGTAGTAAAGCTGTTCTGGGTTTTTATTCTCCCAGGACAAATGATGTAAACAACAAAATGATAATGAGCTATGAATTTCTTACAACAAAAGTCTCCTGTGGTTAGAACTATTTGGAAAACACCTCCATTCAATTCCACTAGATTTCTATAGGTCCTGCCATGATTAACCTTGCAGAACCACTTACGCTGAGGCTTTCATACAAGTCTAGCCATATTAAACATTCACTTTGGGGGAATAAGGTGGTCAGGCCCATGCTTTGCCCTGAGGCAAATATTTGTTATCTCAAAAGTCTGAACAAAATCCCATCAGTTGTTTTGGGAAAGTATATTTCTGTAAGTGAACATATTTGTCAATCTTAGGATGGGGAGGGCTAACAGAAAGTATTTTGTTAAAAAAATAAACTTTTCTAAAACACTATTTTATCTCCATGCCTCCATTGGGCAGGAATCTATAACCCTAGCACTAAAAAGTTATGTGAAAAATGTTGATATGAAGTAATCTGAAGAAAATAAAAACTACTATTCAGAGAAGACACTGAATAATCAGCTTTTAAAAAGAGGAAGGGAGGGAGGGAGGAAACAGAACACAAACGTAAAGAGATTTAATTTTCACCAGCAATAATTGTAAAATTACTCATCAACAATATATCACAATCAAAATTGCAAAAATATTTCCTAATGTAGATTCCTTGGCCTCTTGATAAAAAAAGCAGTCCTCAGGTTTTGTTGTTTTTTATATGGGTTTTAATACCCATTGCTTGTTTTTCTGAGTATTTTAACTAAAACAAAATATGGGAGTCTTGCTTGAAGAACAGGTGGCAGCTATGATTCAGAGGACCTTTTGCATTAATCTGTTTTATGTGGCAGTTATAGCCTTTCCTGAATCAGGAATATTATTCACAGTCACCCATGCCTTGGCCACCTGTCATTTAGGTCACTCCATATACTTGCAGGGACGCGGTGGCTCAGTGGGTTAGGACGCTGAGTTTGTCGATCAGAAGGTTGGCAGTTTGGCGGGTCGAATCCCAGGTGCCGCGTAGCAGAGTGAGTGCCTGTTACTCGTCCCAGCTTCTGCCAACCTAGCAGTTCGAAAGCACGTAAAAATGCAAGTAGAAAAATAGGGACCACTACAGTGGGAAGGTAACAGCGTTCTGTGCACCTTTGGCGTCTACATGACCATGGAGACGTCCTCGGACAAGCGCTGGCTCTTCGGTTTTGAAACGGAGATGAGCACTGGCCCCTAGAGTCAGAAACGACTAGCACGCATGTGCAGGGGAACCTTTACCTTTACCTTTAATAGACTTGCTCTTGAAGACCACCCAAAAACTCCAATTAGACCAAAATGTGGTATGCAGCAATGTAGTTAAAATCATTATCAGTCCTTCTCAGCTGCTGCATTCCCATTGACAGCAGATAGGCCCTGAATCTTTTAGGTTTTCATAAATCTGCTAAGACTGGATTTTCTCTGGAGTTTTTCAACCAGTTGAAGTCCACACATCTTAAAAATTCTTGAGATTGAAAAACACTGTTCTATGGGGTTGCTTCTGTCTCTCTTGCATAGGGATGGTATGATTGTCCTTTAGGTATGAACTATGAACTATGATTGCCCTTTGGCCCTTGGGTAATTACATTTGGTGGTTTTCATTTTGAATTTCAGTATTCTTTGAATTTTTTAGTAATGTTAGAGAAGGATCACCAAAGGGCTCCAGTCACCCTTCTTCCTTCACAGTTACAAACCAGTCATGAGGACTGTTCTTCTACTCTATTAGCACATGGCACACTATACAATTACATTGTCTCCTGAATTTGATTAGGGTCTGCAGAGTCTGGTCAAACCAGCAGAAGACTTTGGATAAGGTTCTGACAAAATAGGATCTTGACTCCAGGAGTACAAAACCTTTTATTGTAGTTGAACAAAGGAATAAAGAGGTGTATCTCATTGGTTACAATGCGTTTCCACGTAACACAAAACTAAAGCAAGGAATTAGCTACATCTTTAGCACAGATGCTGTACTTAAACAGAAAAAAAGTTCAAAGAATTTCGCTCCCAGGCAATTTTCTAAATATGTATGGTTTTGCTTTGCTTTGCAATTTTCCAAAGCAAGCCATTCAGAGTTAGAGATGAATGGAACAGCGTATTAGCATAGTTTAAAAAACAACAACAATCAATGAAAAGTTCATTGCTAAATCGGTTAATCTGAAAATGGCTGAAGTTCCTATTTGACAGAGCCATCTTTCTTGTTTACCAGTGTTCTGCTACAGTGAATTCTATCTTTTTGCTGCTAGAAGTTAAGGAGCTCATTCCAAGTTGGCCTCATTTAAGGACAAGTGACACTTGTGGAGGATCAGAAGTCCATTTATTGCAGAACAGCCAAATCAGTAAGCAGGGGCGATCCTCACCACTTCTCTTATAGATTTCTAATTCAAAAGTTTAAGCCAATCCTTAACAATGTGACTATAAAGCATTGACCAACTGCATACTCCCCTTCCCTCTTTTAGCATGGAGACCTTGCACGCAGTCTCCCTCCTCTCTTATCTGCCAACAGAGGTAGTGCCTACCGTTACCCACAGTGCCTAAGCTGTTAATCTTCCTGGCCAATGCCTGTGAGCTGCTCACCCCTAATGACACAGCTTAGTCCTCCCTTGCAAAACGGTATCACTGTTGCCTATTACGATCTCCCAGTTCTTACCAGTCTTTATGCGAGTTGAAACATGACTCCAAGCAAATAAAGAAAGTGTTCTAACAGCGCTAGGCATTGTGTAAAGAAATATTTTTCCTTGCTTTGCCCTGACCAAAACAACACTCATCCAATGGTGCTTCTGGGACATATCTATGACATGGCACAGCTTTTTCAGTTGGTTTGGTTTTTGCTTTGGTTTGTCCTGTAAAGCCAACTCCCAGTTATCCATTTACCAATATCCTGCTCCTGACATTTAAAGGTGTTGAATGTACTCTATTAAGAAGCTCATGAATATTTGATTTGTATTATGATAAACGTGACAGGCAACAAACAAAGCAACCAGCCTAAAAAGTATTCACACCGTTAAATTCTGCTTACCCTATAACAAGCATGTACAGGTGTTAACGTGAATAATTTTGTAAATGTCTTTTAAACAGGCAGGTATCAATAGACCATTTGGATAAAATCAGCAGTATCTTAAGGGCTTGATTCTTCACCTGTTTAAGTAAAAAAAAAATGCTGTTTTTTCCTGCATATTTATATAGCCGCCCATCTCACAAATAGCAACTCTGGGCAATGTACAACAGAGCTAAAACAGGATGTAGACATAGATATGGGTAGATATTAGAGTGTGTGTGTGTGTGTGTGTGTGTGTGTGTGTGTGTGTGTACATACAAAGACACATATATGGGCACGTGTATTCTTTTTTTTTATTTCAAATATCTTCAATGAGCCCTGAAAATATATATCTGTATATTTTTAAGTGAGTGTTGCTGGGCATAGATATTGTATATACACACGTTCACACACACTCATGCATATGAGTTCATAACCTTTAATTTCCCAAGAACAGTAGGGTACATACAGTATATGAGCATGTGTGTGCATATACACAAACAAACTTTCTCTGTGATGTTCTAGAGATGAAAGGCACAAAATCTCTTCATCTAAGGCAGGCAGGAAGTAGGTTTTGTTTTTTTAACTCTCTCTACATAGCTACTCTTTCCTTTCTTTACTCCCTCTGAAGCAATCTGTAGATAGTCTCTTGCACCAAATTTTTGAATACTGAGAACGAGGAGAAAAGAATAAACTGGTTGTGCCAAGCTGCCAAAGATCCTAAAGCAGGGGTCTTCAAACCTGGCCCTTTTATGACTTGTAGACTTCAACTCCCAGAATTCCTCAGCCAGTGTGCCTGTCTGAGGAATTCTGGGAGTTGAAGTCCACAAGTCATAAAAGAGCCACGTTTGAAGACCCCTGTCCTAAAGAAATTAAAATTCCCTCGCTTCCACTTCACAGAAAAGAGAAATAGAAACAATTCCTGAACCACCATGACGCCCATCATTGTACCCTTTTTTCACATTTTGTGCATTTGCCTGGTCATATAGCATTTCAAAGGAAAAATGTTATTAAATGTGGTGTCCTACATCAGGGGTCCCCAATCTCCGGTCTGTAGATCAGCACTGGGCTGCAGCATGCCAGAAACCAGGCCGCGCAAACAAGCAAAGCCTCATCCACAAGATGCAGGCAGTGCATGAAACCACACCCCTCCGTTCCACGGAAAAGCCTCTCTCCACGGAACTGGTCCCTGGTGCCCAAAAGGACCTCTATCCTACATGATAGGACAACCTGACCAAATAGCCTGTGGTTTAGCAAGATCTTCTCTATTTGGGTCAACTTTCTTGACCCAAATTTCCTCCAATGATTTACATTGTTTTTGTTCCACATCTAGACTATCCATATCCATTTCTTAATCCTGGGTTTATTTCTTGGAGAGAAGTGCCAACAAAAGTTGGCACTTGTTATCTTTCTTGATACTCTACGTTTTATGCACCATTGATTGCCAGAAGGTATCTATTCCAACAACGATTAAATCTTAAAAAATAAGTTAATCTTACAAATCCATAACTCTGATCCCACATTCCCACTCTAAGCAAGCCTTTGTGGAATTATGAACAGAGGAAAATAGAAATATTAGAGAAGCAAAGCAGACAAATTCTACATATTCTGTACTAAACTATGGAGCAGCAGGATCTTTAAAAATATTTTAAAAGACGATTCATTATCCTTTACTGAGCTTTCCAAGAGGCACATTGTTCTGTTAGTGAACACAGAACATTGCTTTCTAATATAATTCCACTTACATTGCATAAATACAGTATATTATTTTGTTGTGGAAATGAAACTCCAAAAATGTATGAAGCAAGGCAAGTAGAACTGAAGCTGCAATCTAATAATCTTCTTATCACTGAAGGGATAAGAAAAAGATTTTAAAAATTAGGATTCCTAATGATTGCATATATATTACAGAAAAAACATGCATACATTGATAAAGGAACCCCAAATTCTCATATGGACTCTCAAAGACTAGCCTACCAAATGACCTTTAAAATAGTAGCAACATATACACCACAGGATTAATCTTTTTCATTAGATACCTTTAATTCTGATCTTTTCACTTGCTGCAGCAAATGTTCCCTTCATGGGTTTGAAATGTTTGCCCACATTGCCCACCATAAACAAATAGAGAAATGTCTCTGTAGAAGCAGCAAGGGTTTTGTTAAGTCGTGGGCTCTTGGGTGCAGGAATGACGACACGAGGCTGAGTACAGGATAACTCATAATTTATTCTTGCTGGAACTGTACTGAAACTTGGGCTGCAACCAGCCACAATATATAGTCTAGCCCCTAGGCGGCTGCCAATGGGTTTGAACCCACTCTTTCCACCTTGCAGGACCAATTGCCAATTGCAGGACCAGAAACAGCCAGTCTGGGTTGCTGGACAGCTGTTGGCTGCTCCAGCAACGCACGTGGTGTATCACCACAAGCCCAGTACATAACAGGTTTGTTTCTCTATATTTGGAGAATAATATTTCCTGAAACATCTTCTCCACCTTGGGATTCAAACCAAGCCAAAGGCCATCTTAGGGAAACAAAGAAAGTAGGCAGGAATCCCATTTGTCACATTCTTGATAGTGCGGGCACACTTTCTAAGTTTCATAAGAAAATCCATATAATTAGATTAGTCGGGTGTGGGGGTGGAGTTGAATGACAAGGTCAGTCTCTTGCCCTTTCTGTAAATTAGAGAAGATTGCCATAAACTGCATAATATAATGAAACACCAATTTGCATATTAGCTGCTATATTAAAAGGGATCAGTTTTAGCTCGCAAAGCAGAACAAATAAAAACATGCATTTTAATAACTCAAATTACTCTCAGGAAGTGACCCGCAGCCGAAAGCCTGATTATCACTACTTAATTAGAAGCCTTGGCAACCTAAATCCTCCTTTAAATCTTATTCTGTGTACAGTGAAAGCTGGAGCCATGAGTTTTGTCTTAGATTCAATATTTACTCTTTACTAATATGTTTGCAGGAGAGAGGCTTTCTAAGCATTAGAAAGAAATGCGGGGGCGGGGGGGGAATTAATATTCAAAGAAAGGGCATGCAAAATCTGGGTTGGTTTGCAGGTGCAATGCAAATTAACACACTGGCATTTACAATCCTTTTAATTAATTAATTAAAAATGCAAAGCTGGGTTTTTTCCATTTCTTTAAATGTTTGACTGTTTTCCTCACCTATGCTCATGTGATTCTCTAGCACCTGAAAAATTAAAACAAAAAAAAGCTCTCATTTGGCATACACTAATAATTGGATACAGGTACTGAAATGTTGAGGACGCTCAGTTGTGCACTGTGCAAAATTTAACATGAAATTCTTTGTTTGAGAATAGATATGAGGCAAGCAACAATACAGTACACATTATGGGGTAATCATGAAGAATTAAACTAGCGTGCCATCGTGAAGCGCCGATGGCCCTTTAAGAAAAAGATTCTAAGAAGAAAGATGTTTCTTTTGTTTAAATGTAAAATCATAACCCTCTCTTCAATGAACGCAATTAAAATACCCTTTTTCTACAGTGTGCTAACATAAAATCAAAAAAGAATCTTTGTATTAATCCTATAAGATAAAGTTTTGCTGCGCCTCACTCTACGGCGTTGTCTGGAGAATCTTCCTCTCCCAACCTGTATTTTAAAAGACAACATAGTTACTGTGGTTTAATTAAAGCATAAATACCACATTGTTACTTCACTAGGCGTTCACTCAGCTGGAACTAACTGTATTTGCTTAATCTACAATTTTAGATGTATTAGCAAAAATAAATGTTGGCGAATATAAGAGCCTGATTACATATCTTGGGTAAATTGGTGATAATGAGTCAAGAGACTTTGTGTTCATTCACATATATTAGAATAAGAATCATTATGAAATTAAAGCTAAGATTAATCCTGCTAATGACACCGTGGAGCATCTGGGAATAAGATAACCCAGATGTCAAATTCGCTGTGATCGTGTGTTGCTATTTGATAGAGTAACCCCTTGAAGTGTTCTTCTAAGGCTGCTAGCTGGTACCCCACAGTCCCAGCACTTGAAATGCAAATGAGTGACAAGATAGACTAATAATGAGAGCAGATTCTAGCAGTAAGGAAAATGAATAAATTAAAAAAAAACCTCAACTATTGGTAAGAACAAGCAGCAGGCACCCTGATGTCCTCAATTAGGGTGGATGACATCTGCAGTGTATCTCTCTCTAATAAAGCCCTCGCTCTGTATTCCGAAGCACACGATTCTAACACTGTTAACATTTTAATGTCTGGGGCGTGCACGGTAACATTAATTACAAGATGATTTGGATGACTTCTGAATCTCTTTTATGTCTTCATCTGAGTAAAAATCTGAGTCGCAGCTTTGATATCATAAATAAAATGTAGAAACCTGCCAACCATTAAAGCTTTCCTGAAGTAACTCAGATCTGTCAAGTTACATTAAAACTGCATAGTTAAGTAAAGAGCATTCTCTATGAATTTAAAAGGAGGGGTGTCGGTACATTTTAATGTGAGATTTTTATTTTTTATTTTTAAGATGGCCAGCACTTTCCTCTTCTCAATCTCTTACGGATTTAGATATACATATAGATAGATCTAGATACATACATACTACTGTTGTTTTAATTATCAAAGCATTGAAAATCAATTTACTTTCTGATTACTTTTGCACTTTTATCGATCTTTTTAACTGCAAACAAATTAGGTGTTTTTAAATTTTATTTCTCCATCTTTCTTGCACGTTGCTTTATGGGAAAGAGAAGAGGAGGCTGCAGAATTTATAAGAATTTTTTTGTGTTTTTTGTGAATTCCACTTACGGTACTTCCTGTACCTTTGTGTCATAACATTCATATGATACACACATACCCCAAAACAATGTTCATCATCTCAGGATCCATTTTCTCTAAAGCAGGACAGAAGAGAAGGAAGGAGCTTTCTCTGGCACCTGTATTTGGGATTTGTTTAAATTACACATAAAACAAAAACAGACCCTCACTAGCTTCAATCTTCAGTGGAGTCTCTTTTCAGAGGAAACAACTTCCCTAATGCAACTCTGTCAATTTCAACATTTCCCAGGACAGAACGTGACACACACAGTCCTAATGATATCTGAACTGGTAACTTCTCATCCATGCATTGGTTTGCTGTTGTCTCTAATACTACTGAATGTATTGGAAAACAAGAATATCACGAGTGAAGGCAAATACATGTGTCCCAGGATAATGTTGCAAGATCCAATCTGAGTCGGTCACCAGGACCAGAGATTTAGTCTTCTGAGCTTTCCGACTTGTGCTGGAGCCCATCCTCAGAGAACGTCTCACATTCTTAGAATCTGAGAGCTCGAAGACTAAACCTCTGGTCCCGGTGACCGACCCAGATTGGATCTAACAATAAAATACCTTCCCATTATAGAAGATGTTGATGTTTTTGTTTTCTTTTCCAATTAAGAGCTATCTAGAATTAAAATAAACTCATAGCTTCCAGGAGAGAGATGGTGAACTGAAGACAGCTGTACAAAAATAAAGCCAACAACAATGGCGAAGAGCAAAGAAGTGAATAGACTGATTCTTTGGAATCTCTCCAGAGAAGAAGAGACTAGGAGATTGCCTACATGTGCTCCGGACAATTGCTTCACATAAGGAGGCCCCCGGAGAGTGGGTTTCTGCATATTTGAGCATCAGGAGATAAAGGCATCAAGTACCTCAGATGCAACCACCACAGAGACTTTTAAAAGAATGCTAAATTTGCAAACCTCACATTCTCATCACTTTCAGAAATGTCTCATCAATTACTTCTAAACCATTAGAGACATCAGACCGACAACTTTGAAAATGCCAGGTAAGTCTGCCTTCAGTCCTGAATAAAAAATCATTTAAATCATAAACCTGAGTATTTAAGGAATATGAAATAAACAGACAAAAAAGCAAAATAACATTTACATCTTAAAAAATTATAAACAGAGTAAGGGTCCAGATAAAATTGGAATATTGCAACATTTACAATAAGATTTTGGAATTAATTATAAAGTACAGGCAGCTTCTTTGTGGGAAATAGATCCTTTTTGGGTTTTTAAAGGACACAAATAAGAAATTTTAAAATTTCAAAAGCTGAATACTTGTTGTTGTTAGTTGCAAAGTCGTGTTCGACCCATCACGACCCCATGGACAACGTTCCTCCAGGCCTTCCTGTCCTCTACCACCATCTGAAGTCCATTTAAGCTCACATCTACTACTTCAGTGACTACATCCAGCCACCTCATTCTCCGTCGTCCCCTTCTTCTATTGCCCTCAATCTTTCCCAGCATTAGGCTCTTCTCCAGTGAGTCCTTCCTTCTCATTAGGTGGCCAAAGTATTTGAGTTTTTACTTCAGGATCTAGCCTTCTAAAGAGTAGTCAGGGTTGATCTCCTCTAGGACTGACCGGTTTGAACACCTTGCAGTCCAGGGGACTCACAGGAATCTTCTCTAACACCATAGTTCAAAGGCCTCAATTCTTTGGCGCTCAGCCTTTCTTATAGTCCAACTTTCACAGCCATACATTGCAACTGGGAAACCCATGGCCTTGACTATACGAATACTAGAGATTTTAGGTAAATAAGTACAGACTTGTAAGATGTTAGAATTAAAGTAAAATTATGTTTAGCCATTACCCATCAAGTATAGTGACATGTAAATTTCACTAGAGAATATTTTTTACTGTCCTATTTTGTTATGTAATCTGAGGCTATTTAGAACTGAGTACTGAAGAATGCCATAGCCTGATATGATGGAAAATAATAAGAATCTTGTGGGGTGGGGTGGTGACTCATTCATATTACAAAAGTCATGATTTGAAATCTACTTTATACCAAGTCATGTGTAATGCTATCCTGTACCCATTTAGTCCTTTCCTCTAGATTTTCCATTTCTGAATTTCACTCTACCAAACTTCTGTCTACAGTATGGGAAACATTTTCCCTTGTTGGGGGGGGGGAATTTGCAGGGGGAAAATAATTGAGAAATCAAAAGTGAAAAGAGGGAGAACTGATGATGAGCAGAATTCTTTAGAGGTGTAAAGACTCAAAACCACAAGTAGAAAATTCAAAGTTGGTGGGGTTTTTTACCTTTACAGTTTTGAATGTCTTTTCCTTCTTGAGGTTTCCTCATGCAATCATGAAATAGAAGAGGAGATAATTCCCAGAAGTGGCTCTGGAAATCCAGAGTCATTCCTCAAAGGTTTCATATGCCAAGATCCTACCCTTGTTCTTCAATTGATAGGTGCAGGGTTTATGACTGCATAGTGACTTCCTTATTACATTGCACCTCCAATTTATAGAAGAGAGTGGAGCTGTAGGTAGCAATATATAGGTTGGGACTATCATTGGCTCAGTAAATATTAAAGAATCCTATCCTTTATGACTTTATATAAGCATGTAGCACCACAAACTGTAGTGTGTGCATATAGTTGTAATAATGTTATGTGAGAATGACCTTGGAGACAGGAAGAAAATTGACAGCAACAGTCTAGTTAGAGGCAGCTCAATCTGCAATGGGGCAAAAACATAGGAAGTGAGAAATAGTTTTAGTCTTGTTAAAGATATTGTTATTATAACCTTACAATAAAGTAGGATTAGTTCATCTGGATGTGCTTCTTGTCAGTCTACCTCACAAGGTTGGCAATGGCCCATACAGCCATTTCTGTGGTGACGGTTGCACATTTTCCAGCCATTCTTAGACTCTGTACAATAAATCTGCTTCTTGTTATTTTTCCCCCCAGCCTATTGTCTTCCCGATATATTGAATCTTTATTTTCATACTCCCAGTGGCCTCAGTTTTAGATGTTTTATTTTAATTCTTTATCACTGATACAGGCTGCTGTTCTTCACATACTGTACTACTTTAGGAATAAATACCATGAAAAACAAAATGTAGAAGGCCAGAACGTTAAGCAGCAGTTAAAACCAAACTGTGTTTTTGTTACAATACCTTTAAAGTCCATGAGATTCAAACAGCTTTTAAAAAAACAGTCGAACATTCTTTTCACTCCTTTAAACATCCCAACAATTTTTGAAAGTTCTGTTTAAAAGCAAATATGGCTCTCAGGGAGTCTAGATTGAAAAGTCCAAAGCCTCCTCAAAGATGCAATAATAAGAAAACATGATATGGATCCTGGTCAAGAAATATTTGTGTAAGAAAAACAGAGCACTTAAAAAGAAATAATAGATGATCTGTACAGAAAAATTCCCCTTTCTAGTTCCGTATGATCACTATTTGGGTGGTTTTGTCTGATGCTGTCAGTAAAAAATAAATAAAATGCTCTGTTTTTTGCAATATATGAAATTATAATATTTTAATGTCTTGTTTAGACTTCCAGATATGTTGGAACACTACTTAGAATTCAACTTTGATAAAATACTTTGTACTTTTTTTTTCTAGTTGAGACACTGTGAAATTGCTCAAGTTGAGGTTTCTGTCTTATATCATGATCTACTTCATCAAGCCCTGAAAATCTAGTTTTCAGAATAATGCTCCTCAACTACACATCCCCAGAAAAATGGAAGTTGAGAGAACTGCGGATAATGTGATAATAATAAAAGTTCTTAATTTGCTGAGAAACAGCTTAGAATGACAACACAGGGATATATTTTTTACATATAAATGTATAAATCGCGGTTACAACTGTCTTTTCTTCCCTTGGTGTTTGAATATTATTCTGATTAATATTAATGGGAGTCAGACAAGAATGTAGAAGAGACAACCACCCTAATTAGTGTAATAGTACCAATAATATTCTAAGCATAGAGACCGTTTTGTATACCTTAATTATATAATGTTGGCAACAAGTTACCCTATTCGTAGATCCAACAGATTCACAGCCATCTGAATTCTCCTGTGACTGAATGATGTGTCCTGACTTCAGTGTTTGGGTGACAAAAGCTTTTTGCACCTATGTGTTACCCCTTTGACCCTTATGCCTGAGCCTTTGGGGATTTCATAGCGGCTACAAGCTCAATCATCACCACCACATAAAAAACAGCAAACGCTTTAGCTCTTATTTTGTAAAAATTTTCCTTTCTTTTAGGAGGAGACAATCATCTTTTCAGCCATTTATTTCAACAGATTGCCTTTACAGTTGAACTTTTATTATCAATGATCTGAGTGATATTATTTTTAATGATATTATTAGAATGTCTGTGAAGATTCTCAGCCATCCAGGTCATACTTGTCTCAAAAGTTGCCTTTTGGAAAAAAGAAAAAAAGCACCTTTGGGATATTACTAGAATAATATTCTTAGCCTTAAAGTATCATTACCATCATCATCATCAGTTATGAGACCATTTAAAAGCCTATGATTTTTTTACTTTGCTATTTACTTTGGTCTTCTGCATAAAAACTGGAATCCATTCTTTCACTGAGAATGTTTTCATATTTAAATAGTTTGTTTTTATCCTATTCCTTTACAATTCAGGGAACATATGAAATCCAGATCACAATCCCAATATGTGCCTATATTGCTATGTCCTCTTGTGATAGTTCTGTTTAGTTTTGTTTTATTTGAATGTTTAATTTATGTGTTGACCTTTGGCTGTAGTAATAAAATTGATTGATTGATTGATTGATTGATTGATTGATTGATTGATTGATTGATTGAATGATGTGCCCTCAAGTCATTGTTGACTCTTAGCAACAACATGGATAGATTTACTCCACGATGACCCCTCTTCCAATGGCCCATCCCCATTGCTAGAGTAACTGAATCTATCCACCTTGATGCTGGTTGTTCTCTTCTCTTTCCTTCTCTGTACATAAATGATTCACCTGTGGAGAGGGTTACTAGTATCAAATTCCTGGGCATTTCATTTCATTTCATTTCATTTATTGGATTTTTATACCGCCCTTCTCCCGAAGGACTCAGGGCATGCAGCTAACAAGTAGGCTGGCTTGGTCACTCAACAGTGAGAAACTGGTGAAGCGTGAGAAAAGGACACCTTCCTTCTCCTGTCCTTACCACTTTCTACAGGGGGATGATCGAGAGCATCTTGTCATACAGCATCACAGTCTGGTTTGGAAGCATCACTGCTTCAGACAGGAAGGCAGTGCAGAGAGTGGTGAGGATGGCTGAAAAGATCATTGGCAGTTCCCTCCCTCCTATCCAGGACATAGCACAGAAGCATTGTTTGAACAGGGTCCGTAAAATTATCTGGGACACTACTCATTCTTTTCACAACCTGTTTTCCTTGTTACCTTCTGGGAGGAGGCTTCATGGTATTTGTAGCAGAACATCCAGATTCAGCCATACTTCCATTCCATATAGCATTAACTTTGTGAACTCTCAAGCTTCTTCCTTCCGCTATATATTCAAGATGGACAGTATTTAATATTTATTTGTTATGTATATGTAGGGGTGTGGGTCTATACATATGTTGTATATAGTATGTTTAGGTGTGCGTCATGTATGTGTTTCACTTTGAGAGTGGGTAACTAAATTTCATTTTTGATGTCTGCCGTTGTGCCCACAGTAAAAAAAAAAACAATAAAGGTTATCTTATCTTATCCTATAATAACTGTGATTGAAGATACTGGTGTATATTTCCCAGTTACAACAAAAAACATGTTAATACAAACAACGGACTGTGATGAATATCACTTTGGTGAAGGGATATAAATATGCATGCACATCAACGTTCAGAAGAATAGTCATTGTTTGCTGTAGATCTTTCATGATAGATTAGGCAATTGATTCCTACCTCAGACTGTTTACTTTATTACACTAACTTTAATGAAGTCATTCACTTCTCCCAGGAAGAAAAATTATAATTAACTTTTTCTCAGTGAGGATTCTTAACTAAAACTAAACTTACTTGCAGCCTGCATATTAATGTCTTCCTTCCTGTTCTGAACAAAAATACCCCAAAACTACCTTGAGAAAAATTTCCTAGAGGAAAGTCATTTTTTTCCCACCCTGACCATTTATGCCAAGCATGTATGCAGACAAAGATTTTTTTCCCTCACAGGTGTACTTAATTTGAGTACATTATTTTTAAAAATGATATTCAGCAAAAAAGAGAAGGAGAGGGTCAAGGGTCAAAGGATCCCTGGAAAGGCCTATATGAGGAAAGAGTACTACAGTTGCTGATGGGCAGGAAGCTGGACAGAAAAGGGAAGAAACTATAGGTTGGGGGTGTCCAACTTTAGCAACTTTAAGACTTGTGGACTTCAACTCCTAGAATTCCCTCGCCAGCCATGCTAGCTAGGGAATTCTGGGAGCTGAAGTCCACAAGTCTTAAAGTTGTCAAGGTTGGACACCTCTGCTATAGATTATCAATAGTATCTCTGGCTTACTTTCAGATTGTTGTTCTCTAGACCTTCAGAACTATCCCTTCAGGTTTTAAAATATAATTCTAAAATTATGAAAACTAAGCATAACTGGCTTGGTAGCGATGTGGGAACAGGCCTGATTACTAATTAGTTTGCGGACCATCTAAAAGCAGAAATGTCTTTTAAGATACACATCCTGAAAGAAGACTACAGCAAATCAGTTCCAAATTGAATAATTGTATCCATGAAATCACCAGGATTTGAAAGAGACTCTGTCTTTGCCCAGTTTCAGTTATAATCCATTCCCCAAACATGCTTAAACAGCTAAATTGCTAGCATACACAGCAAAACTAATCTGCTATCTTATATGTATTTTACCTGATAATGACACCGAGTTTATGTCTACCATGAAGATGCAAAGAAACTAGACTTAAATTTCCACATGCACACTTCCTGTAAATCTGGACTGATAATAACCTTACCTGATGGTAATCAAAAAACAGAGTTAGGTCCAATATTTTAGAAAGTACTTTTTTCTCACATGAACAGAAGATATCGACTATGCTGTATCATAAATTATTTTTGGACTGCTGTCAAGTATCAAAATATGATCATGAAATGACACGGACTACCATTTGAAAAACCCAAACAAAGAAATTTCCCTTAGCTTTGGAAGAAGTCCTTCAAATCCTGGTCATAATGACTACTAAGATGGTATAGATAACATGCTTTAAAGCAGGGGTCCCCAAACCCCAGGCCACGATCCACTACCAGGCCGTGGTCTATTTGGAACCAGGCCACACAAGCAGGGGACCGCACAGGCACACATGCGCAGCTCGATATGCATGTGTGGTGGCCCGGCATGCAAGTTGAGCTGCACATGTATGCTGGCCCACCACTCATGCAAGTTGAGCCACAGGTGTGTGCCAGCCTGCCGCTCACACAAGTTGAGTTGCGTGTGCATGCCAGCCCGCGGCTCATGCAAGTTGAGCTGCACGCGTACACACGTGCCGGCCCTCCGCTTGCACAGCCTGGTTCCCCTCTCCACCCACCCACCCACCTGGGCCACCAAGCCGCAATGGTTGGGGACCACTGCTTTAAAGCACTGTGTAATTGCTGTGTAAATTTTGCGGTTATTATTACATCTTTCTAAAATTAATAATTGGTTACTATACAGTGGATTTCAGGGACTATCTCCGTTGTGCATAATCTTTATTTTAATGGTTTCCAATCAGCCAAAGGAACCACCATTTGTTTCAGTGTTGAATAGTACTACACATCAGCAGTTCAGGGAATGACAATGTAACTCCCTTCTACCTACTTGAATATAAAGATAATCTGTTCCCGCATTTATGGTAGATAGAGGTTTTGGTCCTTTGAAGTCAACCTCTACAAATCCAATAGCTTACTGGCAGATCAGCAGATATGCCCATCTGTCAGGGTGGCACCATGCCTACTTACACAGGTACTGTGCCAGTTTTCAAGCAGTGCACGGATACCAACCAGAGAGAAGAGAAGGAAGCTTTCAGATTGCATGAAATGACACTTATTTGTGAGAAGCTCCCTCCCAGTGTCAAGCAGCACTAAATTAAGAACACATGCTTCATTACAGGAGATCACATCTGTTGACAAACATTGGCACATTAACCCATCTGCCCAGAAGTCTCATTAATCTGACTCAGATCTGAATATTTTGAAGTGAGTTAGTAGAAACATCCGAGTTACACAATCAAAGGCTCACAAGAAGAAAGCAAAAAAAAAAAAATCCAACCAGAAAGAAAGCAAAAAATCTAAAATTGAAGCTTGATGCAATTTTTTTTCCAAAAAAGCTTTAATTTCATACTGTTTTAGATGTCTAGACTAGCCAAGGAGTGGAGTAGGATCCAAGATGAGAAACACAAGTCAGATTAAATTGGATAGCAGGGAGAAAGCCAGGACTACACATGCAGGTATAAATGTATGTGTGCATTCTTTCACTTTTTAAAAAATAAAAACTGTGAAGTGGCAGAGAAATGAGAAAAAGGTCAGGAGCGTGGAGGGAGGGCATGGAGGTATATGGAGGTAGAACATTAATATACTGTAAATGTCTAAAAAAATGAATTGAAAAGTGGATTCATTTAACAGGCTAAAGAGGTTATTTTATGCCAGATACATTGTTTGCCTATCTCAGGGGTCTTCAGATTTGGCCCTTTTATGACTTGTGGACTTCGACTCCCAGAATTCCTCAGCCAGCATGCCTGGCTGAAGAATTCTGGGAGTCGAAGTCCACAAATCATAAAAGGGCCAAGTTTGAACACCCCTGGCCTATCTAGTCTAATACTATCAACTCTTAATGTCTGTGATTCACCAAGCATGGGGTAGATTTTCTCATAATTTGCTGCACAATCCTTTTAACAGGAGACCCTGCAAACTGAGCTGCATTTGGG
Organism: Vipera ursinii; assembly: GCF_947247035.1. NCBI lineage: Eukaryota > Metazoa > Chordata > Lepidosauria > Squamata > Viperidae > Vipera > Vipera ursinii. The sequence goes on along the minus strand of NC_139516.1, from coordinate 81,661,783 downwards.
GGGGGGCAGAGAACATGTGTTGTACTATTAAGCTATGGAGTTAAAATGGTTTTTAGCTTTTGGGCACATTGGTTGTTCTGATGCGACACTACACTCAATTCTTGTTTCCAAGACATGAACACCATTAGACAAGGATTTTAAATTTTAGTATTTTCCACTTGAAACAGCAGCAAGGTTATAATTAGGAAGAATTCTTTTTGAAGAACCAATTAACCCATGCCTATATGTCTTGGAACTTGATTGCCCCAAATGATGGGACTCGCAGTGCATTCAGCTAGTGTGAACTCTCTTCATTGAAGAACCTATCTCAAGATAGGTCCATGTGCGAAGGGATTATTACGGATTCAGCACCACAGCTGGAACTGCTGGAACGTTTCTACAGCAATACTTTCCCCGTTTTCATTTTACTGTATGCTGTTACTCATTAAACATTGAGCAATCAAGTAGTGAGAAACTAAGTGATATATCTGCATATGCCAATTAATCCAGTGCACTAGTGATTCAGATTATGCGTGCAAGTTGATAAAAAAAATATCTTATTATCCTTGCTGATTTAAAGTTTTCTCTTTGGATGCCTCTGCCTATTTTTCCTTCTGCCTTGACCACTCTCTGAATATATCTCCTCTCTCTTTTCCCACCAGTTCTGTATCACTTCAATTCTGCTTCCAACACTATTTGTCAATATTACCCTTGCTCTTGTTTGCCTTCTTTTTTCTCCATCCTTCCTTCACTAGCATTAGCATTAGATCCTTCCATGCTCTGTAGCATATGGGGTACCAGTAATCTTTCACAATTCTCTATTTTAAGCTTATAAAAAGAGGGACCTAGCAATCTGTATAATGTTATGCAGTAATAATAAAAGATATAGCAAACGTATTTATGTGACCTATTTCTCCAAAGATGTGAAAAGTCTTTGTGATATCCTCTATAGCTTGGTAATATGATAAATTGTCAACCTGAGACCTGGAGTTTTCTAAGGGTGCCCATAAGGGATAGAATAGTTTGGCTGCTGTTTCAGCTTTTGACTTGTTGGCAAGTATAACCTCCTCCTGATCACAATATGGAAGAACGGGGGGGAAAGACAATTTGCTAGAAAATAAAAAGGTCAGTTCCAGGGGTGGGAAAAGCACATCAGGATGGGAGCCATTTGCTTGCTTGGAGGAGATGGTTTTGCTTGGTCCTGAGAAGTCTTTCTATAGCTGTTTCTTGCTACCACAGTGGTAGCAATGTCCAGCATCATATTGCCAACATTTGCTTCTTCTTCTGGGCACCAGATGTACAGCCAAATGTATCCCCTTAAGTTAGCTGATCTATAGGATTCCCTGTCTCCCTGTTCTAATGAGTTGGGTAGATGTGACCAGGAAAAGATAGTCCTTCAAATAACCTGCTCCCAAGCTATGTAGGTGACAAGCACCTTGAATTGGACCCTGAAGCAAATTGGCAGCCAATGCAGTTCCCATATGAGAGATTACGCATGTGCATTGTTCCATATTTGTTGATCTCCTTGACAAATTATTTGTTGTTTCATTTTTTCCAGTGTTTCCATAATTATCCCTGTTTTAGGTAATATTACTTGATCAAATATACTTTGGCTTTCCTTTTTTCAGCTTTTTTTTCTTTCATCTGTTCTAGCATGCTGATCTTATTTCTCAACCTGAACTTCCATTTTGGTGATGCACTGTTTGGCCTTTATTGTTGCTGATTATACATCCATGGAAGCTGTTCTGTACATTAGTTGCTTTGTTTCTTGCAGTGAGCTTATGTATGTTGTATTATCTTTGATATTACAGTATTGCCATCTTTTAATATTTGGGCTAGCTGTTTCTTTGAAGTAAACTTCAATGCAGGCAACATTATTGCATTGTTTTTGTGCTGTTCTAAATGCTGTTATTCTTTGTTTCAATTCCTCTGATGAGACTTATCCAATATGGTTGAGCCTCTTCAGAGTTGGCAAACCCCACAACCAACTCAAGGAATGCCTTACATGGGGACCATTATTACTTTATCCTGCCTTTTTAATATAATTTGGACAATTCAAGATGGTGAAGGTTCCTAATATGCCTGCCTACTGTTTTTCCCACCACAACCCTGTCACACAGCTTAATCTGTAAAATCAGCAATATTTTCATTAAATTTTGATGTAGGCATTAGTCCAGAATAATTAGTCAACAAAATGAATGCTCATTTCTATTTAATTGAAACAGATATCATTAAAGTGATTTCTATACTAAGGACTGTTTGGTTGAGAGAAAGCACACAGGATGCACAGGGAAAGAAGATTAAATCTAGACTTCATGTCTTCCTATTGAGTAGTGATTAGTGGTACCCTGGTTTTCTAGCAGTGTGTATCTGCCTTGTAGGCAGTTCAAAGATTATGACATTTTAATAATATCTAGTGCCCATCTACTTCTGCACTACAACAGACATTTGTTTTCCTGTACATTTTTTATGTACTGATGTTGGCATGAGTGGCTTTGCATTACATATCTTTTGCCAACATCAAAAGATATTCCGATTCTCACCTTTTTCAGCCATCAAGGGTGGAGTGTAAGGAACACCTCAGTGGTGATGGAGAGTGAGAAAATGTATCTGTTTATCCAAGTCAGAAAGACAAAAATGTGCTTGACTTAAAGTGCTCTTGTCCGCAGTGGATATTCATCCTAGTGCTTAATCTCTTTGAACTCTCTAACAGGGTAAATTTTATCTTCAATAAAGCACAGCAGAGACCGTGGTATATTCTGCAGAAATGGAGGAACATGGAGATGATGGATCATGAGAAAGATTTTAAAACAGTGATCATCTCATGGCTTGTGGCTAAAAACAAAAGAGAGCATAGTCCCAAGGAATAAGAATGAAAGGACAGGGCGATCAGGCTGCATAGAAAAATTTCTTATTTGTAATCTGTAGAAAAAATACAAAGAAGTAACCAGTTCAGCCAAGGCTCCTTCCTGTACAAACCATGGCATCCCAACAAACTGTGTGATCTATTTATAACTTGTTTTTCTAAAACAATAAAAGAGACTTCAGGTATCCAGTTATTTGTATTTATTAGCCTAGGACTGCTAGGAAAGGCTATAATTTAAAACCTAATATTCCCAAACAAAGTAGAAGAGAATGATGATAAATAGATTATAGATAAGAGATAAAAAATGATAGATAGATGATGATGATAGATAGATAGATAGATAGATAGATAGATAGATAGATAATGAGAGAGAGAAAGATAGACATGAGAGAAAGAAAAAGAGAGAGATGACAGATGCACCAATAAAAGTACTCTATCCTACTAATAATGGCTAACATTGTAACATTCATTAGCCTGATTAATAAACTCCCCCAACAAATGACATTTTATTTTGTATATTCTGGGTATGTGGGGAGGAGAAAAGGACTTAAATGCTTTTATTTCATACATTTAATCAAATGCTGCCCTCTAGTGAATAAAGATCTTTCAAATGCCTGCAGGAATTAAACTAAACTATCCTGAGGATTAAGCGACAGATTTTAATAAAAATAAGAAAAGTAGATTCCAGCAGGAGATTGTCACAGGGAAGTGAAAGTATGCAGCATAACAACAAATCAGCCAAAATAATTACTTTTTTCATTTACTTTTTTGTATTATCCTTATGTGGTGCTCAATTTCCTAACGTATTCCAACAAAAAGGATGAAAGTCTTACAATAATTACAATTATTTGGAACCCATATACTGACTAGCACCTTATTAATAGTAATTGTAGTTTAGTTATAATTAATTAGTTTTATGAGGTTGCCAAATCAGAGAGACACAGTTTATATAAGTTTATTCACATTTATAAATCTTCAAGAGGATCTTGCATTAGGCCTTTGTTCTAATTTCACTGATGTGTTTTTATACATCTAGACGGTTTTATTACAAAAGGCAACATCAAGCATGTGCCCAGTTCAGCCAAAGAACAGCATGTTACAAACATCAAAATAGAAAGACTGGTTATTTTTCTACAATAGCGGCAGTCAAAACCACAACGTATGGGGAATGGACAGAGGTGGGAGAAAGAACAGCTAGCTTTGCAGGATCACATTTTATGACTGCAGGAATAATCTGGAAAGAGACAGTATCCACGCACAGTTATGAGAAGGCAGCAGCCACACTCAGAAATAATCAAATAAGGAGATAATGCTACCACGCCAGATTGATATCATTTTCATAAATAAATGGGGCAACTTAACATTGCTGGCTTTCCATCTATAATTACTTGTTTGTTTGTTTGTTTAATAAATAATTTATTAGGTAGCACAGGGCTACAAGACCTGGTTTCTAGAATTCTTTCCAACCACTTAATAAGAACTCAGTTCTGAGGGTCACATGTCCAGGAGACAAGGGAAGTTAGAATGGAGCAGTTACCAACATTTTGAGCAATTACCAAGCTCCCCTTCCTTGGGGGAAATTGTCTGGAATTTCTTCTCCACAGCCCCTAGCCAGATTCCTCTAGCAATGAGGTATTTAAATATCATCTTAGAAAAAATAAGGGACATTTTTTTCATATACTTAATGATAGCACTGGGATGTCAAACTCAATTTCATTGAGGGCCGCACCAGCATTGCGGTTGCCCTCAGGGGGCCGGGTGGGTGTGGCCTGGGTGGGCGTGGCCTACTGGGTGGGCGTGGCCAGAGTGCATATGGCCTACTGGGTGGGCGTGGCCAGCTCTACATCGTTGGCCTCAAGGGTGCCTATGGGGACCTGGGCAGGAGTGGGACAGATCTGAGGGTCTTTGGCAGGAGGAGGGTCTCTGGGCCAGGGCCAAGGCAGTGGGGGCCATTCCCTCACTGTCTCCAGGATGGCTTCGCGGGCCACATGAAACCACTTTGCGGGCCGGATCCGGCCCCCGGGCCTTGTGTTTGACATGTCTGCACTAGAGGACCATGATCAGATACGGGCAGGCATTGACTTATAACCATTCGTTGAAATTTCAACGGCAATGAAAAAAGTGACTTAAACCATTGTTCACACTTATGGCTGCTGCAGCATCCCCCACAGTCATGTGATCAAAATTCAGACACTTGGCATCTGTTTATGACAGTTGCAGTGCCCCAAAGTCGTGTGGTCACCTTTTGCGACCTTTTGCAAGCAAAGTCAACAGAGAAGCCAGATTCACTTAAAACCGTGTTAGTAACTTAATAATTGCAATGGATTCATTTAACAATTGTGACAAGAAAGGTAAAATGGGAGAAAACTCACTGAACAACTGTTTGGGCTCAGTTGTGTCAAGGACCAGCTGTATTGCAATAGGGCAGGATGGCTAGAAGGACCAAGTTCAGAAACATCTCAAGATCAGATTGATTGGTTAGAATAACAACGCACAGATATCAGCCACCTTTCCTTTGAGAAATGATTGGGTCCCATTCTGTCAAGATGCATAGTTGCTAAAAGAGACAAAAATGAACTTTTGGGGACATATATAAAAATGGCTAGAGATTTAAAGTTGGCAGTTGCTGGTTTTCACTCTCATTTACTAGTATTTTAGAATGAAACTAGTTTAGTGAAGGCCTCTGTGCTTTAATCTGTGATTACTAGACTTTGAGTTGAGTAACCCAGTGCCCAATTAAAGCTCAAGATTCTAAGAAAGTCAGGAACTCTGTTGTGGAACTTAATACAGATAGATATACTGTTAAGTATAGATATAAATATATAGTAGATGTAGATATAAATTTTATACACACACAAAAAAACCCCTTGATAACAGTCAAAGTTATCCGATTAATAGAGTAAAATATATTCAGAATACTTTGGAAAAACAGCTGAATCATTATGAACATGTCTATTTAATAAATGTAATTATTAAAGCATTTATTCACTAAGATTAAAAGCATCCCTCTGGATACTGTCATTTTTCATGGAAGTACTTCTTCTCTACATTTCAAAGTTCTGTCACCCATCCTTCCTTACCAAAATAATATATGCGAATTCATGTTAATGTAAGTAATAGTGAATAAGTTGATACTGAGCCCCAAAAGCCTGAATTGCCACCATTTAAAACTTCCCAAAATTGCCACCAAATTGTAACTTTTTACTATAACTGAAGATTAAATTTGTTAAATATGTAACTGAGCTACAACCATATTAATTATATTTAGATTTAATGTAGAATAGCTCTAGCACCGGTAAGAAGTTGTTGTGGGGGCACTAAGAGATGTTTAGAGTAACACAATGGGACAGGAAGGAACTAGATAATTGTGTGGATGTGGCCTCGGAATGATGTAAAGTTCTGGCCTGCCAGCAATAATCTCTGTTAGTTACTGGAGGGTTACTTTACTGAGAGGATATTGCCCCCTAAACCTATTGCACATAGGTACCAAACTTGTAAACAGGCTAACAGGTACAATGGTTTTGTAGACACTCCAAGTTAAAGCACCAACAGAAAGCAGCAAAATAGCCCTGGGTGCTACAGAAGCTCTCTGAGATGAATGACTATACCCAGTGCAGAAGACAGGCTTTAAATGCAGTTTGGTGGACAAAAGAAGAAGTTATACATACATACACCAAATGAATTTTCGTGGTCAGCATCCCAGCTGGTCACTGCCACATGGTTGGTATAAGGCAGGGCTCTGCAACCTTGATGACCTTAAGACTTGTGGACTTCAGCTCCCAGAATTCCTCAGTCAGAATTCCTCAGCTGTTGTAACTGCAAACTGTTGCTAGAGCCAGTTTGGCCTAGTGGTGAAGGCACCAGGCTAGATTGGAAAGTCAGTTGAATTGCTTTTAAATCAAATCAAACCTAGGGCGGATATGCAAACCCCGTTTTTCTTACTTACAGTCACAGTGTGGATACAGACTGAGAACATTCTATCCAATGTTGACAGTTTCAAATTGTACCCAGGATGTATAGATGAAACAGAATTCCTCTCCTTTTTAAAAAAGCAAAGGTAGAAAGTCCAATTATTAGTCAAAAACATCTCTGTTTTTTTCATCCCTTTCCCCCACCTCTCCCTTTCTTTTTCTTTTCTGATGAGCAAGAGCAGAGAAGTTGATAAGTTACATAGAAATGTAAGACATTAAATTGGCCTAAGAATTGTACCCTGGATTGTATTCTTTTTTTAAAAAAAAAGTGGTGCTTCAAAAATATACAATAGTAGTTTTCTTCTGGCATCTATATGTGTGACATGTAGGGGCGATGTAAGTAAAAAAAAATGGCAACACAGATTTGTTTGAAAATTTACTTTCTAAAGCCAGTTGCTCCCAGGTTAAGACCTGTATGCCAAGTTACAGCCCTGAGCAAATCTTTATGGCCGAGTTATAAACCTCTGAAAATAGGAAACTAAGGCGACAAGGATTTAAAGTAATAGAAAATGTTTCACATTAATAGAAATCCATAAGCAGTGCATTACATTTTAAGTCTTAATATCTACATACTTGGATTATCTTCTATCTTGACAATCACATACAAAGCAAGCTGGCTTCCTTTTCCTTTCCCTTTGATTCAGTGTTTCATTCCTATGCATTACCAAAACCCTAGGCCATAAAATATTGTATTAATATTAGTTTGCCACAGTAGACTAAATTTAGAGCAACTCATTAATATGGGGGAGTCAAAGGAATTGTACCAGGAGTGTGTGACAGGCTAAGCTCTTAAGGCTATAAGTTACACAGATATGCCACTTGAACTAGAGAGTTAGCAATTCTGGTTACAATACTAATAAGAGAATCTGCTAAAGTAGTTCTGAGATGATTCCAATTCTAATTAAAAAAAAATGGAGCAATGAAAGGACATTTTGCCACTGGGGAAAAAAATGCTGATAAGTAACCAAAATAACCTGTGTACTAGTGGGGCCCCTTGTGTGGGTCAGAGAGGATTAATAGCTCATGACCAGAATGAATTTTTCCCTGCAATTTAGGGGCAGACAAAAAGACACTCTCCAATGCCACTACTATAATATAGGTCAAGGGTGGGGAACCTTGTCCCTTTTATGACTTGTGGACTTCAAATCCCAGAATTCCTGAGCCAGCCATGCTGAGAGGAAAGGGAGAGATTTCCATGCTGAGCCATGCTGGCTCAGGAATTCTGGGAGTTGAAGTCCATGAGTCATAAAGGAGCCAAGGTTCCCTACCCCGTTATAGGTATTGCTCGACTTGCAATTTGTTTGGGGACTGTTCCAAGTTACAGTGGCGCTGAAAAAAGCAGCTTACAACCAGTACTTACACTTACAATCAGTGGTGGGATTCAAATATGTGAACAACCGGTTCTCTGTGTGGATGCCGCTTCCGGAAGTCCGTTCTGGGCCTCAGCAACAAAAAATTAGTTACCAGTTCTGCCGAAGTGGTGCAAACTGGCTGAATCCCACCACTGCTTAAAACCCACTGTGCCATCTCCATGGTCATGTGATTAAAATTTGGGAATGTAGGAACCAGCAGGTATTTACAGTGGTTGAATTGTCCCAGGTTCACGTGGTCTCCATTTGCAACCTTCCCAGCCAACTTCCGACAAGCCAAGACAAAGGGGGAAGCTGATTCACTTAACTGCCCAGTTCACTTAACAACTGCAGCACAGGTCATCCTCAACTTACGACCACAATGGATCTCAAAATTTATGTTGCTAAGAGAGAAATTTGTTAAGTGGGTTTTGCCTCATTTTGCGACTTTTCTTGCCACCGTTGTTAAGTGAATCATTGCAGTTGTTAAATTAGTAGCAAGGTTGTTAAGTGACTCTGGTTTCCCCCTTTGCTTGTCAGAAGGTTGCAAAAGTGGATCGCCTTCAACTTAAAAAAAAATGCAAAAGCAATCCCTAGCTAAACTACAAATATTCATGTTTAACACCAAGTAGCAGTTCAGGGGCAGACAACAGTGTGTACCTTCTGAATGATGCATAGAAAGCAGCAGTTAACACAAAGACAAAGCCACCAGATTGGTCTCATTGAAACCTGATGCCTGAATTTTTCATGACTCCTCCAGCACTTAAAGAAGAAGCTGGCTACTTCTGTTGGGAGATGTATATCGCAAAGGTCTGGGCCCACAAACAGCCAGCAGAATCAAGGTTCTGCATGGGGAAAGCCAAAAAATGGGATTTAAAGCGCTTAACAGAATAATTTTCCTTCTCTTCGGCCCACCCACTTTGCAGTAGGTACAGAAAGGAAGTGCGACCATATTCATCCCGCCCTCGTTCCTGGTGAATCTCAAAAGGCCTTGAAAATTGAAGGCCCTGAAAATTCTTCCTGTCTCAAAAGCTTAGAGATGAACTTCTGGTGATCACTTTCTCTGGTTTCCAGTCTCCACAATAGCCTTTTTTATCTTTTAAGAATCTTCAGGACATCAAGAAGTAATCCATGGAGGAGGAGGAGGAGGAGGAGGAGGAGGAGGAGGAGGAGGAGGAGGAGGAGAATTCCTCAAACACACCTTATAATTCTCCGGTAATAGAAATGGAGAGGCCGGAAAAAGAAAAGCATCTTAATTGCTTAATTAATTACAGTAGGCCTGATAATGTTCCCAGTTTGGGTAATGAAACTTCTGCAAGAAAACAGCCAAGCTCAGAGAGCACCAAGGACCCCTTATTTCAGCCCTGAGCTAAAAATATTCTCCTTTATTTGGTACCTTGCCTTTCAGAACTTAGTTTGCATGTTTATTATCCATTACCGTGGACAAACCTGGCTTGACCCTGTGATGATCCCCCAAAAATTCAGTTGATCCCAAGAAAGCAAACATGGACTTGCTTGGCGAGGGAACAAACTGTGTTATAGCATTTAACCATCCAATAGTTTCACCTGTCGTTATCTTAATGACTTCCTCCTTGTCTGGTCACATCTGATTTCTTTTTCCATAGATAAATAAGTCCCTTTGAACAACTGGGAGTTGAAGCATTCTTTGATCATGGAATTCTTCTGAATTCTTCACTCCAAAGGCATGTGGACACTCCCTTCCCCCACCCCTGCAAGCCCGGCTTTATGTGAACCTTTATTTCTACGAACCTGTGGTTTTTACAAGTACATTTTTTTGGGGTGAAAGCTTTTTTTTAGGAAGCACAGGGGTGGGGGGAAATCTATGAAAGTATACATTTTACATAAATGTTTATGCATTTAAAAAAGAGAAAAGGAGAGAGAGAGAGAGAGAGAGAGAGAGAGAGAGAGAGAGAGAGAGAGAGAGAGAGAGAATGCTGTGGCATAGGACCACCCCCCACCCACCCCCTCTTTCTATTTTCTATCCTTGTTCTTTTGAAGGGAGTTTTCTAATGATGACCCTTGGCGTGCCAGCTCACATGGGATTCCTCCGAGAAAGGCTGATGAAAATTAGTCTATTCTCATTTCAAACAGAATTTTGCTGAAGTCCTGATCAGAGCACCAGCATGGAGTCCAGGGAGACAACACACGCTACTTGATTCCTATGCTGCAGCCTCCCTCTCTCCTGGTAATTGTTGCAGGAACATACAGTGACAAGACTATGGAATGCGAGGGGTCTGGATGTACTCAGGCTGTTACTCTGTGTTTAAAGATTTAAACCATCAGGGTATGAGAAGGCTTTTTGATGTTCATTGAACATGGAGCTGGGGTACAAAAGAAGGGGGAAAGGGCTTCGCCAGGAGGCAATCATCTTTCAGAGCCACAGCCAGACAGAGAGAGAGATAGGAAAGTCTCTGCCTTAGCAGAGATGGGGAACAAAGAGAGATGAAAGGGCCAAGGTGAAGGCAGGGCCAGAGCTGGCTGTGAGGCAGAACTTGCACTAGGAGAGAGTTTGATGCCTTCCAAATGCAGAGAAAGCATTTAAGGCTCCTACTCTATTAACACATACTTACTGCTGAGGATGGAGTCAGCTTGCAAAAAAAAAAAAGGTGGGAGGGGAAAGAGAGGGGGAAAAAAATACTTGAAAGATCGTATTTTTATGTTGACACTAGATTTTTCAGGGATGCCCATGGCTTCCATTGAAAGGATTTAATGAGTTTACATTGTCCTATGAATGTCATTTCCTAATTACATAAAAATCGGAGCAAATTATTCAGCAAGGATGGAGGGCTTTCAACCCCTCCCGCTTTCTTTTGCTTTGGCCTAATGCAACATTTTCCTCTTTCTCAAGGGATGAACTGTAAACTTTCCCTGTGTGGAATGGGGGGTGGGGAAGAATCCAATGGCCTCCTCCTCCTCTTCCTCCTCCTCCTCCTCCTCCTCCTCCTCCAATTCTACAAGGAGCCCTTCCATGGAGGAATGTTTGAAAAAGAGAACTAACAAAGGGAGTCCAGGCTTTTGCAATCAGGAGGAAGTTTGACTGGAGGCATCTTGACAAACTTATAGTTCTAGCCAGTGCTTCGCTGGTGAACAAAATATGTCAAGGTTGCAATTGCATCCTTTGATTGAAGACTCTCTCAAATGCAAATTTTGCTGGGGGTGTACTTTGTTCGGTGAAAAAAATGGGCAGCACATATGCTCATCAACACTAATTCCTTCCTTATCACTGAGAACCTTTTATTATTCAAGGGTCAATTCTAAACATGGTCAATGGGTGGAGGATACAAAGTGAATAAACTTTCAATACTCAATGCACAAAGAAAGGGGGGGAAAGAGAGAGAAGAAGAAGAAGAAGAAGAAGAAGAAGAAGAAGAAGAAGAAGAAGAAGAAGAAGAAGAAGAAGAAGAAGGAGGAGGAGGAGGAGGAGGAGGAGGAGGAGGAGGAGGAGGAGGAGGAGGAGGAGGAGGAGGAGGAGGAGGAGGAGGAGGAGGAGGAAGAGGAGGAGGAGGAGGAGGAGGAGGAGGAAAGAGAGAGAAAGAGAGACCATATGGGTCTGTGGTTTCTTTTCCAGCTTGTGCAAGATTCCTTTTGTTAGATAAACAGCAAAATATCATAACCTGAAAGGTGACGGAGTGGTCAAACATGGCCTAGGGCAAGGGTAGGCAACCTCGGCTCTATGATGACTCAGGCATTCTAGGAGTTAGTTCATGAGTCATAAAAGAGCCAAGGTTGCCTACCCCTGGCCTAGGGAAAAATGCCAATATCCATATTAAGAATGTTATATTCCATGAGCTCAGACGTGTGGTGGTGTTCTGTCCCAGCCTACATACCGGTATGTCTTTGTTACTTCACAAAGACAAACCCCTCTTTTAACAGTAGACTGGAAAAATAAACCCTTTTTATTTGAGTTACAGACCTGATAATTGTCCCAGAAAAACAAAAACAACAGAACACTTTTCCAACGGAGACCTTGTCCAAAAACAAAACAGAGCACTCAAACAGGAAATAACTCACTGACAAAGTAAACAAACCATGATCTCTTGACACTGAAGTTCTTTGCAAACGGTTGCCTCCAGCAACCAGCCCTGCCCACACATTCCTTTTTTGTTATGCAGCCCCCAAGGTGTGGCTTCTCACTGCTTTCTCCTTCTCCCCTGGAGTCGCCCCATTGCCTCCCTCTGATTTACTCATGTGACCTGTCTACGTTTACCAGTGTCTCTGAGATCTTCCAGCTGTGCTTCCTCTGAATCCGACTCAGCCTCCCAGCACAGCTAGCTCTCAGTTTGATCACGAGTGGAGGGGCCAGGTTCTTCCTCACTTTGTAACTCCTGTAGCTCATCAGAGCCTTCCTCCAACTCTGATGGCACCCCAGGCCCCTCCTTCTCCTGCTCCTCTGATTCCCCAGACTCAGCTGCCCAGATCACAGGCTGGCACGGAATTACAAGAGGTGGGATGTGGGCCAGACTTGCAGGAGGGGGTCTCTTTCCCAGGAAGCCAAGAGATAAAGAAACTGGGAATTTTTGGTTTGCAGAAAGAGAGAAGGGGGACTCCCCTTAGCAGTTCACAGAATTTATCTAGTAATTATGCAGGTAAGTGCTTTAGTCTGGCAAGATTTCACCCTTTAGACAAGCACCAATAAAGAAACTACTCTGAAGTAACTCCTTACGTTGTGTTATTCTTGGGCCACAAAAAGAGTTAAAGCTGATGAAATTGGGAGGGCTAAATCTTCACCCAATCAACATGAAACCAGAGAAATAGATGGAAGATACACACTCTACAACAAGTTAGCAAGCTAGTGCATCAAAACACTGGCCCAAAAAGTTGCAAAAACCAAAGATAAAATGAAACAGAGTTATACTCCAAGAAATGAATCCAAGGATTCAGGAAAATCTCCACAATAGGTGGTCAGAGGTGCATCCTCAGGGCTAGGTTGTTGTAAAGTCGAAACTGTACAAAAATCCAAGTCTCCACCCCTAGTAAAACTGGCAAGCTTCTAACACAGTTCAGAATACATATGTCTGTGGAGATTCTCAGCAATCCAGGTAACGGTTGTCCCAAAGGTGCTTATTCAAAAGGCAACTGGACTTCGTTTTTCCTTTAAGACATTGAGCTTCTCATCCAAGAAGCTTCTTCAGTTTTCAGCTTCAAGTTGAAGTTCAGAACTGAAGAACTGAAGAAGCTTCTTGGATGAGAACGAAATGTCTTCAAAGGAAAACAAAGTTGCCTTTGAAAAAATACCTTTGGCTTCAGAATACATATTTATTCGGGAGCATCAGGGACTCCCAGAGGCATTTTTTAAAAATCTCGTGCTTATTCTCCTTTCCAACTTGTCCCTCTCTACCTGGCAATGCCCTTATTCACCCCAGCTCAGAGATCATTCTCTGGACTGGTTTCACAGTCCTACCTCTGCTTGGCAGAGTTTATGGCGCTGAAACACATTGGATTTGGTTTTCAAAAAGAAGCCTTGGAGCCAGTGGTGGGATTCAGCCAATTCGCACCACTTCGGCAGAACTGGTAGCTAATTTTTTGTTGCCCAGGCCCAGAATTGTTTGGTTCTAATTGACGAGGACTCAGAGTGGTTTAACAATGAACGAGTTTATTGAATACACAAAGTCAACTGTCAACTGTCAAATGTTGCAACCCTTTTATAGAGAAAGCCTTTGAACTGTAACCAATCAATGGAGTCTCTTTTCCCGCTCCTAGGTTGTGGCGTCCAATGAATGCACCTTAATTTCCCGCTCTGAACCTTGCTAAGCTGCAATGTGTTTGCAATCTCTTGCTTGCCCTGTTAATAACTATTTACATACACAACACCCCTTACCCCCCCGTTAATGTTATTTCTTTACGAAATCCTTTAGGTATTTTGGTGGCCTATGTATTCTAGAAGGGTATCTGTTACTTTGGCTGCTAGGGACCCCTCTTCCTGGTTGACTGCTTGGCTGCTTGTCACTGCTGGGCCTGGGCTCTGGGTTACTGGCTTCAGATGTGCTGTCTTGTGTATTAGTTTGTGTTTGTAATTCAGTGGTCACTGGCCTACTTCGCAGGGGTATTTCCCATTCAATTTGACTGAATTGTTGTTGTTGGTTGCGAGGGAATGAGTCCTTTTGCCCCTCCTCTACGCCACTCTCTGGCCTGTTGTTATCTGTACTGTTTCCCCTTACTATGCTTAGGTCCCCCTCAACTGGAACACAACCACTGGATCTTTTCCTCAGCTGGTCTATGTGTCTTTTACAGATCCTGTTCCCTTCCCCCTCAATAGTGTACGACAGGGGACCTAAGATTTCAGTCACCACCCCTGGAATCCATTTGTCCCCTTGGGCATAGTTTCTGGCCCAGATCAAATCCCCCACTTTAAATGTTCTGTTAGGAATGTCAAATTCAATGTTTGTTTGCAGTCTGTCAGGGTGCAATCTGTCCAATTTTGTGGATAGTCTCCTGCCCCACCTCATTTCAGCTGGACTTTTCCCTGTAGCAGAACATGGGGTTGTGTGCTGAGCCAACAAGAACTCTGCCAGTCTCTGATGCCAATCACCTCGAATAATTCTTTTTAAAGCGTCCTTCGTGGTCCTCACATTTCTTTCAGCCAATCCGTTGGTGGAGGGGTGGAAGGGTGCTGAAGTCTTGTGCTTAATCGAGTTGGCCTTGAGGAAATCCTGAAATTCAATAGATGTGAATTGTGGCCCGTTATCAGACACAATTAAATCCGGCAACCCGTGAGTGGCAAAGAGGCCCCTTAATGCCTGTATTGTTCTGCCTGAAGTTACTGAGCTGACCGGTACTACCTCTAGCCATCTAGAGTAGCTGTCAATCACTACTAGGAACGTTAACCCTTGGAAGGGTCCAGCAAAGTCAATATGAATCCTGGACCAAGGATTCCTAGCTTGTTCCCATTTATGTGTGCGGATATGTTGTTGTTCAGGCCTGGAACGTTGGCACAGATGGCAATTGGCAACACATTCCTCAATGTCGTTGTCCAGTCCTGGCCACCACAAGTGACTCCTAGCCAACGCCTTCATCCTTACTATTCCAGGATGTCCCTCATGCAATTCAAGTAGAATAGCTGATTTGTGGATTCCTGGAATAACTACACGAGTTCCCCAGAGTAAGCAACCCAAATGAACTGACAGTTCATCTTTCCTCCTGAAATATGGACTGTATATTTCATCCGGTTTGGCGTTAGGCCAACCGCTCATGACCCAGGTCATTACTCTCCTTAAGGTGAGGTCCTTATTGGTTGCCTCAGCAATGTCTTTTGCAGTTAAGGGCAAATCAGGAATGTCCTATAGGGACATTATTTGTCCCACTGGGGCAGGGTCCTCCTCTGTTGTGCTTAGGGGCAATCTGCTAAGAGCGTCTGCATGACCCATGTCCTTGCCTGGTCTGTATTGGAGGGAAAATGAGTATGCTGAGAGGAAAATGGACCATCTCAGCATCCTGGGTGACATAATTTGGGGAGTCTGTTTATCTGTGGTAAACAGTCCCAGCAAGGGTTTGTGGTCCATCAGTATAGTAAAGTTCCTACCATACAGGTAGTCGTGGAACTTTTTAACTCCTGCCACTATGGCTAATGCCTCCCTGTCTATTTGCGCATAGTTCCGCTCTGCCTTGGTTAGTGTGCGGGAGTAGTATGCAATGGGTCTTTGTATTCCCTGGTTGTCTAAGTGGCTGATCACAGCCCCTACGCCATAGGGCGAAGCATCGCACGCCAGGTAGATTGGTTTGTTTTCTATAAAGTGGGTTACAGTTGAATTACTGGAAAGGATGTCTTTTAAAATTTGGAAACTTACTTTGTGCTTGTTCTGCCACTGCCAAGGGGTCTTCTTATCTAAGAGTCTGTGTAAGGGTTCTGCAATGGCAGCCTTGTGTGGCACAAACGTGTGGTAAAAATTTACCAAGCCAAGGAAGGCCTGTAGTTCCGCCTTGTTCCTTGGTTCTGGGGCCCCTTTGATTGCTTTAATTTTTTCAGGGGTAGGGTGGATTCCACTTTTGTCAATCCTGAACCCCAAAAAATCAGTGGATTTAACCCCTATGCTACATTTTTCCTTCTTTAGTTTCAACCCAGCCTTCCTAAACCTACCCAGTACCTGTTCCAGCCGCTCTACTAATATTCCTTCATCCTTTCCAGCTATTAGGACATCATCAAAGTAAGGGCATACTCCAGGTATGCCCTTTAAGGTCCTCTCCATCACTTCTTGGAAGATGCCTGGAGCTGCTGCAATTCCAAACTGCAGTCTGTGGACTCGGAACGCCCCCTTGTGGGTAACGATCGTCTGTGCCTCTGCAGCCTCTTTAGAAACAGTCAACTGTAAGTACGCATGCGCCAAGTCTAACTTGGCGAAGATGGCGGCGTCCTGGATCGTGGCGAGGACCTGCTTCACCGTCGGGACCGGGTAAGCATGCTTTTTCATTCCAATGTTGAGGGTGGCTTTGTAGTCAGCGCAGATTCTCACATCCCCATTGGGTTTGAGGGGTGTGACAATTGGCGTTTCCCACAAACCGCCCTCAACAGGTTCTAATACTCCTTGGCCTACAAGCCGGTCGAGCTCGGCCTCGATTTTTTCCTTTAAGGCAAAAGGCACCCTTCGGGCCTTAAGCCTGATTGGTTTTACTGAGGGGTCTAGGTTGAAGTTAATGGGGGGCCCTTTGTACATGCCCAGAGATCCATCGAATACGTCTGCAAATTCATTGCAGACGGATTCGAGGGTCTTATTTTTAATCACTGAATTTATTCCCCCGATCCAAATTCCTAGGGCAGGGAACCAATTAAGTCCGATTAAGCTAGTCCTATTCCCCTCTGTTACTATTAGTTCTAAGACCCCCTTAAACCCCTTAAATTTTACACTAAGGCTGGTCTTTCCTTTTACTTTTATTGGACTTTTTTGAAAGTCCATTAATTGAATATTTGTTGGACTAAGTGGAATTCTTTTTCCACTTCTTTGTTCAATTCTCTCAAGGGTTTCAGTGGAAATTATCGACACTGAAGCCCCTGAGTCAATTTCCATTCTGCAAGGGACCCCTTGCAGAAGGACTGTGATTTTTAATTTTCCATCCAGAAAATTGTGACCACTTCCCAGCCTTCTCCTATTGACTCGCGCCACCTCCCCTAGATTTGGAATTTTAACCCGGTTTTTAGGGGTCTCCTTGCCACTAGCAATAGGGGTTACCTTACCCTCAGGCCACACATCGACTTCGTTCAGACGGTTGTCGCGAGCGCGGTTTCTGCAGATGGCCTGGATGTGGCCGGTCTTGCCACATGCCCTGCACTTGGCGGTACGGAATCGGCAGGATGCGCGGGGATGGTTGCCGCCGCAGCTGCCGCATCGGTTCTGGCTGTCGTTGTCGCGCGGTCTGGTTGCGGTGTCCCGCCACGGTCGTTGTGCTCCGGTCGGTTGTCTTTGCGGAGTTGCGGGTTGTTGACGGCGGCCAGGTTCGGGCCCCTCGCTTCTGGGTTGTCTAGGTGCCATCTTTCCAAATCGCCTGGAGACTTTGGCGATCTCTTCCTCCCACTGCTGGTCCACCTCCCCGCAGTCCACATAGCCCGCTTGGTTGATCTCGGGCGCTGCTGCCATGCTATTGCGGGGGGGGTCGCGATACCCGGTTGACTCGTAAGTTAGAAGTTCGTCGAGCACTTCCTGCAAATCGCCGGTGGGTTTGGCGATTATTCTGTTTTGTAGTTGTTCATCACGCAAGCCCAGTACTACTCTGTCCCGAATTCTTATTTCTAAATTATCGTATTTACATCGTACTGCGGCTTCCCTGACGGCAGCAACAAACTTTTGTATGGACTCTCCCGGTCTCTGATTCCTCTTTTCGATGATGCGCCGCCAAAAGAGTTCGGACCTTCGGGGTGTAAAGTGGACCTTTAATTTAGCGAGGAGGTCGGCATAAGGCACGCTAGAGACTGGTTGCGGTTGACACAATCCGACAGCGATTCTGTAGACCGGTGTGCCACAGATCGTCAATAATGCCGCCGCTTTTTTACGGTCGTCTGTGATTCCGTTCACTAACAGGAACCCTTCGACTTGACCGATGTATTCTTCCCAATCTTCAGGGAAGTTTGGGTCGAATTCCTTCAATGACCCGATTTGCGCCATTCGGAGAATTTTTTTCTTATTCTGCCGCGGCCGCTCGGTTGACTGTGACTCGCTCTGAATTTGCCGCCTTTCGCAACAATTCCGCCGGTTCTCTGGTCTTCTGTCAATCCCACCTTCGTCGCCAGTTGTTTGGTTCTAATTGACGAGGACTCAGAGTGGTTTAACAATGAACGAGTTTATTGAATACACAAAGTCAACTGTCAACTGTCAAATGTTGCAACCCTTTTATAGAGAAAGCCTTTGAACTGTAACCAATCAATGGAGTCTCTTTTCCCGCTCCTAGGTTGTGGCGTCCAATGAATGCACCTTAATTTCCCGCTCTGAACCTTGCTAAGCTGCAATGTGTTTGCAATCTCTTGCTTGCCCTGTTAATAACTATTTACATACACAACAAGAATGGTCTTCCGGAAGTGGTATCCAAACAGAGAACTGGTTGTTCACTTATTTGAATCCCACTATTGCTTGGAACCCTGTGGAATTTGCATCTTTTGCTTTTAGTTCTCCAATTAATGTTACAGATGTAAGCTAGATGTTTAATAATAACCATGACTTGAAGAAATAATCTGATGCCTCCCATATGCTATTAACTGCTTCAGGCTTTTTTGTGTAAGCTTTAATTTATTGTTACTTTACTTCACTGCTTTATATTTGATGTGTTGCTATATTGTTTTCTTTTAAATATGGTGTTGGGCATAATTAAAAAATAGATGTTCCGTAAGCTATAACTATTTTAATACAAGTATTTCACACAGCAGTATAGTAAAAGGAATTGAGCAGGGTTCTATTTTCAGTTTAATCAGAACAAGTTATCTTAAATATATGCTTTCAGGAGACTTTGAAAACAGCATTTTTTTCTGTTGGCATGTTTTTTTCTTAATTACGAACAATAAAAATTATGCCACTGAACAAAGTTGAAAAAGTTCTCTTCCCTCCATTCTGTTTCCTTTAGGTCCTATAATACCCCATGTCTGTAGACATGTCTGCAATTATGCATAATGTGGTTCTCCCTCACCCCAATCCCTTGATCTTTAGAAATTAGATCTTTAAAATGGCTGCCCTAGTTTTGTCTCTTAAAGCATATCCACCCAAAAGAAGAAGAAGAAATGCAGTTTTGGAAAACTAATCAAAACAGAGAGAGAAAAAGAAATTATACCACTAGTAATACTGGCTGGAGAATTCGAGGACTTGAAGTACCACTCTCTATTATTTTAAAGGAGAAACTTCCTGACAGTTAGAACAACTAACCAGTGGAACAACCTGCCTCCAGAAGTGGTGAATGCTCCAACACTGGAAGTTTTTAAGAGGAGACTGGACAGCCATTTGTCTGAAATGTTATAGTGTTTTCTGCCTGAGCAGGGAGTTGGACTAGATGACCTCCAAGGTCCCTTCCAACTTATTATTATTATTATTATTATTATTATTATTATTATTATTATTATTATTATTGTTGTTGTTGTTGTTGTTGTTGTTGTTGTTGTTGTTGTTGTTCCTGAGATTAAGAAACACTGACTGATAGCTTAGCATTATCCTATCAAACTATTAACATTTGATTATTGCCAAAGCCTCTTACAATTTCTCTTTTGGCATCATAAATGAATAAATAAAATTAAAGAGTTATTCCCGATGAATGTTTGATTACACAAGCAGAATATCTCTGTTAGGCATATGGTGTTAGCCTACAATGTTGGGTTGATAATATATTAACCATGATGTTATGTCTTTAAGATGTTAATTGGCCAATGGGTGTGTAAGTGTTCTCATGGCCATAAGAGGAAGCTAGGAACGTAGCTTCTCTCTCTCTCTCTCTGAATTCACTGCTCTCTACTATTACTGTTTTTGCTCTGTTACCTGAACTGTGTATTGACATCTGGACCGGTAAGAAGACTTTGTATTTTGGATTACTTCTTGGATCGTTGCTATTGTGTATGACCTGGACTGTTTATTTTTGACTGTGCACTTTTGTTTTTACACCACCTCAAAAGTAAACTACTTTTTGCTTTTACAACTCAGTGTACTCTTGTGTGTGACTCTTGCTGCTCTCAGTACCCTTCCTTGTCTGTGCAACTCTTTGGTAGCACAAGGAGATCTCTGCACAACAAATTCCTTAACAATCTCATTGACACCAAATTTACTGATGATGTTGTCATTGGCCAGATAAAAAACAATATTGGTATTTTCTTCAGCTTGTCGGTAGGGTGAAGGACAATTGTAACTGTTACCAATTCAGTTGTGCTAGGAAGACTATGATGTTACCTAGTTTGGGTAATGAAACATCTGCAAGAAAACAAGCAAGCTCAGAGAGCACCAAGGACCCCTCAAATACAAATTAGGATAATACATTTTACAAATGGTATGCTTGGTGCTAAAGTTAATCAATATTGGTTATCGATACAAGATTTATCAATTACATCATACTAAGCTTATTGTTATGGTTCGTTGGACAGTCAACCAGATGTTAGACTGGATTTGACATTTTTGCCCATTTATTGAGTCCTTTCCAAGGACCTGGAATAGGCAAATATGGTTGTTTCACCAGGTTAAATGTATTATCATAGGATGTAAGCTGTTCCAAGTAAAGCTGCCTTTTGCAATTGATTCATGGTGAATTTGTCAATGCCAATGATGTTCAAGTAGTGCTTCAGATGTTTTGTGATTGCCTCTTACAATTAGTCCTATCCAGTGCTTTTTTGGAGGGGAAAAAAAAGGTGCCGGAACTCACACACGTCATACAACCCACCTTGCCTATCCTGCAAGGTTCCATCCAAAAAAGGTGCCGGAACTCCATTCTGGGCATTCTATGACAAAAAAAGCCCTGGTCCTATCTTTGTTTTCTTTTGCCAGAGTTGTTCTATTTCTATTTGCAGGTCTTTGTATTTTGTGATTTTCTCCAATTCTTTCTTTTCTCTTCTGCTGTCTTTAGGTACTGCAACTAGCCAGACTTTTTTGTTTTGACAATTTGTCTTTTTTTTTTGTCTTAACAATTATTATGTCAGGCTTGTTATGTGGAGGTAGGTGCGTGTTTGTTTGAATTCTAAAGTCCCAGAGCATTTTAGCTTTTTCATTTTCTAGTACTTTATCTATTCTGTAGAACCAGCAGTTCTGGTTGCAGGCAAATGGTATTCCTTGCAAATATTTCAATGTGCCATTGTTGCTATTTGTCATGCTATAGTTTGTAGTTAGTTCTGTGCAAACATCTTACAACAATTTAAATATTTTACTCAATAAATACGCAAATTAGCCTGAATTGATTGCTACGTTTCCTAGTGGACTCTTTGTCCCTATGCTTTTAGCTTTTGTAGGAAAGAAGGGAAAAATAATCATGGCTACCAGTTTTGAATTCAATAGGATATAGCTCCAGAAAATATATACAGTATATGAGGTCTGTAGCCAGTGTAAATATTGCATGTGCATGTTGTTGTTAGTTGCAAAGTCATGTCCAACCCATCGCAACCCCATGGACAACGTTCCTCCAGGCCTTCCTGTCCTCTACCATCTTCTGGAGTCCATTTAGGCTCACGCCTACTGCTTCAGTGACTCCATCCAGCCACCTCATTCTCTGTCGTCCCCTTCTTCTCTTGCCCTCAACCTTTCCCAGCATTAGGCTCTTCTCCAGGGAGTCCTTCGTTCTCATTAGATGGCCAAAGTATTTGAGTTTTAGCTTCAGGATCTGGCCTTCTAAAGAACAGTCAGGGTTGATTTCCTCTAGGACTGACCGGTTTGATTGCCTTGCAGTCCAAGGGACTCGCAGGAGTCTTCTCCAGCACCATAGTTCAAAGGCTTCAATTCTTTGGCGCTCAGCCTTTCTTATGGTCCAAATTTCACAGCCATACATTGCAACTGGGAAGACCATAGCCTTGACTATACGCACTTTTGTTGGCAGGGTGATGTCTCTGCTTTTCAGTGTGCTGTCTAGATTTGCCATGGCTTTCCTCCCCAGGAGCAAGCGTCTTTTAATTTCTTGGCTGCAGTCCCCATCTGTGGTGATCTTGTAGCCCAGGAAAATAAAATCTGTTACATATGCATACACAAACATTTTAGAAAGGAATGTTGTTATCTCTAATGAATAACTGTACTTGCAGGTGAGAAGTTAATTGGAAATGTAAATTAAATAGGGTTGTATGATTTCTTGGGACAAAACCAGCTTGCAGTGATTAAATGCAAGTTCAGAAAGTGTAAAAGATTGCACCAAACTGCTTTTGTTCTACTGTATTATACTTCTGGGTGTCATCAGATTAAAAAAAAAGTTCTACCCAGAAAATCAATCAATCTGATTGTGCACAGATGCCTACCATTATGGAATTAAATCCATATGCCAATACCAAATGAAGAAAACAAAATTAACAAATGATCCATTTGACTTTGGCTAACTTGCCAAGGAATCAGAATGTAGCATTCCCCGTAATTTAATGCAAGCATTGCTCCAGCTTGGTCGTCCGTACAACTGACCCTCGGGGCAAGACCATCAATTTTCTATTAAAGATCAGAGAGTTGACATATCAAAGTCAACATCTAGCTGAATAACTGCAGTTACCTGATAATAATTCTTTTGTGGATTTCACCACGGCTTTTCTGTAAAGTATCAGAAAGAGAGGCGTTTTCAGTCCTGACCCAACAAGATCTGAATATGAAATAAAGGATTTGAGCTTGATCTCTCCATGATGTGTGGGTGTATGTCCTGGTAAATGTTAACTTAGTGCTCTGAACAGCTTCATAATAGATGGGTTTAGGCAGTAATAGGTTTAAAATGTCAACTTATTGAATAATAATTTTGTGTTGTGCAAATACTATGTGTAAGAAGGGATTTGTTTTGCAAATTTTGAAATACATGAACGGATTTATGGTGTCCTTCATTGTTTTACCGCACTAGCTGAAATGTTATAAGGAAACAGAAATTAGTTTTGCTTCAGTAATATCCTTTGAGGTCTCGATTGTAATTTATAGGCATTGTTTAGTTTTGTCCTTAAATGGCCTCCTGCGGGCTTCTGCCTCCCTGACAAGAATAATAATTTGATTATATTTTTAAGGAGAAAAATCTTCATTGAGTTCCTCAGTACTAACTACTAACTGCACAAAACTAGGTGGCCCATATCAGAACTAAGTCTGGTATCTGATACATTAGAGAAATTCTAAATTCCCCCAGCCAATTAGAATCACAAAATCATCTATCCCCATTGTCTTTCTTTTCCACAGGTTGGAAGATGGATATCTTCATGTTCTCATTCAAGTTTGACACTTTAAAAAAAGGGTATTTGAGTAAAACTCTTGCTCTCCACTTCAGACTGGAGGACTCCAACTTATGGAGGATGGGAAAGATGGCAATAGGAAGAGAAGGTAGCATTTGCTTACTTGTTTGTTTTATTTGGCAAATGTATATAACTGTCCATCTCACTAGCATGACTGGGCAGCGTACAACCAGCAAACCATAAAAATATTGTTTATAATTACCTTAGAAAACAATGAAACATAACTAAATACAACAACATTGCAGGAGAATAAGAACATCGTCAGTACAATGCAACCGTCTTGCATGCTCCCCACGGGATCCTCAAGGTTGTTGGGAAAACCCATGGTTTAAGGACTTTCTGAAAGCTAAGATAGACGGGACTAATGTCACCTTGGAGGGGAATAATTTATTTATTTAGAAGATTTATATGGCCGCCCACTAACTTCTCAGTGATGCTGGACAGCTTACAAAGAATAAAAACCCAATATAAAAGAATAAAAAACAATAACTCCCCCACCCACTTAATAATGCTCCAAAGAGTGGGAGCTGCAGCAAAGAAGGTACGTCTTCTGGGTCCCGTCAGCCAGAACTCTTTAGCAGATGGGACCTATAACATATCCCTCCAGCTGGACCTGATTGATAGGTAAATGGAATTGGGAAGAGGTGGCCCCTCAGATGAAATTCAAGTTAAACCTCTCACATTGTGAAGAAGATTGAAAACAGCTTTCCCGATGTTTTTATTACGTTTACATGAGATGTATTGGCAAAGGCATTGTGAATTTTCCAATGTATGAGAAATTGACGTGTAGGTATGTGAGAAATGTCGCAATACTTGCCCTATGGAACAGCCTCCCATTTGAGATCCACAGGGCTCTGACCTGCCTGGCCTTCCAGAAGGCTGAGAAGACCTGACTTTCCCCAGATGCTGGGCGAGAATGTTAGTTGAGTCCAACATAGGTGCAAATGTGTTAGTCATTTTCTGTTTCCTCAGTTAGTGCATTGTGGTTGATTTAATTTTGTTTTCTACTTGTAATTTGAGTTTTTCTTATGTATTTTGGTAGATCATGTTGGCTGCCCTGGGTTATACATTTAATGTAGGCAGCCATATGAATTTTCTAAATAAATAAAGATGGTTAATATACTGGACAAGGAGCAGGGAAACCTAGGTTCCAGTCCTCCCTTAGGTATGGAAGCCAGGTGTGATGGATTGCAGTGATTCCCAGGAAGGAGCGCACACATCCCAGAAACAGAGGGAGACAAGATGCAGCATAGCTCAGAGCTGGATAGGAAAACAAGGAAGTGAATTAGAATAGCCACTCCCTAGAATACCTCAAAGGGACACGGTGGCTCAGTGGGTTAGGACGCTGAGCTTGTTGATCAGAAGGTTGGCAGTTTGGCAGGTCGAATCGTGAGTTCCGCGTAACAGAGTGAGCGCCTGTTACTCGTGCCAGCTTCTGCCAACCTAGCAGTTCGAAAGCACGTAAAAATGCAAGTAGAAAAATAGGGACCACTACAGTGGGAAGATAACAGCACTCCGTGCACCTTTGGCATCCAGTCATGCCGGCCACATGACCACAGAGATGTCCTCGGACAAGCACTGGCTCTTTGGCTTTGAAATGGAGATGAGCGCCGGCCTCTAGAGTTGGAAACGACTAGCACACATGTGCGGGGGAACCTTTACCTTACCTTTTAGAATACCTCAAGGCATATTGGTTAGGGTGAGAGTAACAAAGGTTTAGTCTGGTAAGATTCTGTTTACTGCGTTTAAGCAAACAAAGAACAGAAATATGGCTGGATTGTTATAAGTCATTATTGGGCTTGGCTTGACACCACCAAGCCTTTGCTCTAATCCAGGCATGTCAAACTGCCGGCCCACAGGCCGGATACATCATGATGAAACCGTACCCACCCCATTGCTGGCAATGGGGGAAAAGTCCCAATACGTTGCGTGACATCACATGACATCGTGAGTTTGACATGCTTGCTCTAATCACTTTCTTTCAGCCCAAGCCTGGGAAATTGAAATTGGAAAAAAAGTCTACCAACCTGCCCTGGACCAATGTGGCAGATTATGGTCCATAACCTTCAGTGGAGAGGCAGTGGATCTTCCCCTAAGGTGGTTTGATGATGGTGGTACTGATAGTGATAATGATGAAGACAAATGATAATAATATAGTATTTTACGCAGAGTTCATATTTGTTCCCCAGGTTCTCCATGGTATTCAGGAATGGTAACTCTGGAAGAACAATTTTGCTGAGTACAGTACTTGTCAAGGGGAGGTTGAAATTTTTAATGTGATCCATGGAAATGGTGAGGACCAGGAAAGGGGGAGAAATTGCATAGCATTTCTTCTGTAATGTCATATCAGAGGATTTTTTCCTAAGCAAATGCAGGCCATCCTGTGAAAATAGATGCCACCTAGTTATAGAACGTACATTTGGAAGGCATCACTGAAAACCTAGTGGGACTCAGTATTAATCCTCAAGTAAGTCCTCAGATCAAAACCGTACTGTCCACATAATTCTGTATTTAACCTTTTTTTTAAAAAATAGGCATATTAATACCTTTAGTGTTCTATTTAGCTAACGTAGGTCCAACCCGTCCCCTGAAACGTTTATGCAAAGTCCCATTAGAACCAAGGAAAAAAAGAAGGCTATTAGATGAATACATGTTTATAAAATGTCTCAGTTGAATAATTTTGGATGCTATTTGTATTTTTTACATTAGTCATCCTGAAACCAGGGCATCTGAAAATCAAATACATACCAATAGTCTATGTAACTAAGTCCCATAGGGATCACCATTGGGTATCCCTAGATAAAAGGAAGAGAGATCAGCATCTAAGCTGCCTTGAGCTCCTGGAGAAAAGGCAGGATATAAATCTAAGTAATAAATGTTTGTTTATTGCCAGAGTGCTGTGCATGCCGCCTAAATATTTTGGGGAGGAAATCCCTACAGAGAACCAATGCAATCTAATTCATGCACCGCCTCTTCCTCCTCTGATCCAGCTCAAAAACAAAACAGTGAAGCTGAAGGGAAGGCTGCTCTTAGCCCTCTACAAATACTTTAAATAATAACAACGGGATCAGAGAAAACTCCAAACCAAATAAACAGCTTTTTATATAAGAATCATTCTTTTACAAGTCAGCCCTGAGGGCAAAAGTTAGTCCTTACATAGTATAAGATGAAAAGGACAAATTTACAATTACAATGAACTGCCTGTTACTAAGCCCAGAGGAAGCACTGAAGTCAGGTTTTAAGCAGTTCTTCATGCCCCAGGAGCAATATTATGGTTATTAATTTATTTTGCATAAATTTCAAATTTATTTCATTTGTGGCTTACTCCAATTTAAGGGGCTTAAGGCGAATAACGCTGAGTAAAAAAAAACAAATTCTCAAATCCTGAAAAATACTAGTTTTGATGACCAAATGCCAACTCTGTCTTTCCATCTCAAATTATGTTACATTTGCCCCCTTCCCAAGATGTGAGAACTCAAAACACACATCATTCACAAGACAGAGCTGCCTCAAAAAAAAGGCCTTTTGTTAAGAATTGGATTAAAACAAAATCAAAAAAACTACAGAAGGAAGATCTGTAATTGGAAAAGATCTGTTGGGAAAACTAGATTTAAATAATATATTACACCAGCTATTCAAATGGTGTTTTTCTTGGGGACGTGGGCCTTATAAAAACTTCCAGGACACTTTAGCAGAATAACTGACAGTGATTTATGGTTTATTGGAATAAAGATGCTGAGATATGGGTATGAGATTTCAACCCATGCATGAAGAACTTTTCATTTGAACATTTACCCCATAAAATAAGATGTAGGCTGGAATCCTAGCTTTAAAAAAAAATTAAAGGATGCTAGTATATGCTATTAATCTAAAAGCCAAAAAAAGTTTTTATCATTTTCACTGAGATTTCTAGCTTAGCCTTCATCTTTTCCACCAAGAAGCAGAACTGCCTGGAATAAGCACGTGAAGGTCTTTTTTAAAAAAAATCTGTCTTGCAGAAACTAAATTGCTACGAATCTGACTAATGTTGGGCAACAAACTATCTAGGACAGAGGTAGGCAACCTTGGCCCTTTTATGACTCGTGGACTTCAACTCCCAGAATTCCTGAGCCAGCCAGCTCAGGAATTCTGGGAGTTGAAGTCCACGAGTCATAAAAGAGCCAAGGTTGCTTACCCCTGATCTAGGAGCTACCTGTATATCACTCTGAATCTGGGTTGGAAGAAGAGTAAAATTTAATATAAGGTTTTTTTTTTAAAGGATTTGCAACAGATGCCTTGGGAGAAATCCATGATTCTGCTAAACCTCGTTGCATTGTTTCAATGCCTGAAAGGAATTACATTAATATGAAAAATACTTATTCTGATAATCCCCTTCTTGTGATGTTTGATGGCATATCTTTGGGGAGTGTCTTAAGGATGAGCAAGGCTGTTCTAAAGCAAAGAACAAAGAGTTGTCCCTTCTTCCATTCCATCCCATTCCATGATAACTGTACTGACACCTGAATGTTTCTTCAGAAGGCACAATGGGATGATCGCCTCCAAAATATCAGAAAGCAAGAAACATGGGAGAAACCCTATGACAAGCAACCCTCCTCCTTCCTGTATTTTTGCCAAATGCTACAACCAATCTGGATGATGAATCACAATCCGCAGAATAATATTGTAAGGCGTGTACCAGTTTAACTAGCAGCCTTGTGACACCATCATGTTATCCATTCCGTGACTCCTGGCGAAAATGTACAAAATTTCCTCTTCCTGGAGCCAGGCAAAATGCTCAGTAGAAAAGAACAGGGCAATACAGCACTTGCTAACTGTGTTTAGAAGTCACTTGTCTGAAGGTAAAGTCAAAAGACATACATCCCAAGAAGTTCCAGAAAAGATGGAAGTTGTGCGCAGTGGCTCAGTGGGTTAGGACGCTGAGCCTGTCGATCAGAAGGTCGGCAGTTTGGCGGGTCGAATCCCGAGTGCCGTGTATCAGAGTGAGCACCTGTTACTCGTCCCAGCTTCTGCCAACCTAGCAGTTTGAAAGCACATAAAAATGCAAGTAGAATAATAGGGACCACTACGGTGGGAAGGTAACAGCGTTCCGTGCGCCTTTGGTGTCTAGTCATGCCGGCCACATGACCACGGAGACGTCCTCGGACAAGCGCTGGCTCTTTAGCTTTGAAACGGAGATGAGCACCGGCCCCTAGAGTCGGAAACGACTAGCACGCATGTGCGGGGGAACCTTTACCTTTTTATATTTGCCCCATTCATTACTCCCTTGTCATTTCCATTGAACTCTGCTCTAACAACCGCCCAGAAGACTGCAAGAGACAGTGAGTAGTTCCAAGGAGGTATTATTTTAGTAAAAGATGAGCCAAATTCTACTTTAAAGGAATACCTATTGAGAGCAAGAAGATGATTAAAAAACCATACTGTTGGTGTGTCAGGAACTTACTACAGGGGGTGGATTTGACTGACAGCACCACTGGTGCAGAGAGGCTTTAGCTGTGACAAATACAGAAACAGTCATTTCAACTCAGAATGCATTATACAATTATTTCCCTGTCTGTTAGTTCCCTTCCCTTTCTCTTTTTATAAATTACTGTCAGTTATTAAACTGTAGGATCACTCCAATCGTCTGTTTTTCTAAACCTCTTTTTCAATGGTTGATTCTCGAGCTCTGAAAAATCTCCAGCAGAAACCATAAACGGATAAAAATTGACACGATCCTCTGTATATAAAGAAGAAAAGGCCTATATAACATCGATAAGTGGGGTATGTTCGTTATGTTTTTATGCAGCAACAGTTTCCTTCTAAACGTCCACGCGTTCCTGCATTTTTTTCTGCTTCATTTCATGATTTGATTTTTTTCTGCTCAGCTTAATAATCTTCGTAAGCAAAGTCTCAATAGAGGTTTTTTATTCTGGGTAAGCAAGCTAACCAGAGAGATGGAAGTATTGATTTGCCATTTTTTTTCATTCTTCCAACTACAGTATATAACTTCATGTTTTACATCTTCCATTGCCATTCTGTGAAATCCTAGATGTCACACAAATCTCTGAAGGTTACTTTGGTTTATTTATGGGTGGCTGCCAACAAAATACATAACAAAGCTGGAAGAGTCTGTCTCACATTCATCATGAGCCAACCCTGGTCTAAGGGATGGCAGTGCTCAAGATAGCTTAACCTTACCATCAAGGCCTCCTGTGACTTTGATATTCATTATCCCGTCGCATTTATGATGTGACACATTTCTTTCTGTAACCTTCAGTCATCAAACTCCATAAACCTTGGAGATTCAAAAGTTTACTTTTCCTCAAACAGTTCAGCCTGTTCTGTTTGTGCCATGGCTTTCCCACAATGCTTTGATATAACCATGACATGAACAATTCAGAAGCTCAGAGTACAATGCTGAAAAGAACACTCATTGCAACTATCATTGGGTGCCTGCTTTACAAGAAAGAGGGGCCCTGAACAATGGAAAAAATAAACAATTTTATAGAATTAAAGGCTATGAGGAAGGAAATTCCAGGGTTCTAATTGGCTGGCTGGTTTGGGGGTGTTAGGCGGGCCTTTGTTACTATATTTGGAGTTATTTCTTTTTTAAAAAATTTTTTATTAATTTTCTAATTTTACGTTTAAGTATTTAAAAAGCAAGGGATGCGGTGGCTCAGTGGGTTAGGATGCTGAGCCTGTCGATCAGAAGGTCGGCAGTTTGGCAGGTCGAATCCCGAGTGCCGCATAACAGGGTGAGTGCCTGTTACTCGTCCCAGCTTCTGCCAACCTAGCAGTTCAAAAGCACGTAAAAATGCAAGTAGAAAAATGGGGACCACTACAGTGGGAAGGTAACAGCGTTCCGTGCACCTTTGGCGTCTAGTCATGCCGGCCACATGACCACGGAGACGTCCTCGGACAAGCGCTGGCTCTTTGGCTTTGAAATGGAGATGAGCACTGGCTCCTAGAGTTGGAAACGACTAGCACACATGTGCAGGGGAACCTTTACCTTACCTTTTAGAATACCTCAAGGCATATTGGTTAGGGTGAGAGTAACAAAGGTTTAGTCTGGTAAGATTCTGTTTACTGCGTGTAAGCAAACAAAGAACAGAAATATGGCTGGATTGTTATAAGTCATTATTGGGCTTGGCTTGACACCAGGTAACAGCGTTCCGTGTGCCTTTGGCGTCTAGTCATGCCGGCCACATGACCACGGAGACGTCCTCGGACAAGCGCTGGCTCTTCGGCTTTGAAATGGAGATGAGCACCGGCCCCTAGAGTCGGAAACGACTAGCATGCGTGTGCGGGGGAACCTTTACCTTTACCTTTATTTAAAAAGCAACATGGTGGCTGGGTTAATCGATAATTAATAACACACAAAGTTCCTTAGTACAAATG
Organism: Vipera ursinii; assembly: GCF_947247035.1. NCBI lineage: Eukaryota > Metazoa > Chordata > Lepidosauria > Squamata > Viperidae > Vipera > Vipera ursinii. Next base: position 81,630,886 of record NC_139516.1, on the reverse strand, counting down.
TCAAGCTACCACATCAAATTTTTCCTCACTTTTTCTCTTAATATCTACTGTCTCATGTTTGAACTAATACAGTTCTTATTATATCAATTAAGTAAAAATAGCATTGTTACATTTATCAATAAATTTTAGCTTATACATATCCTAGTTGCTTTAACATTCAATCTTTATAGACAATCAATGTCCTGTTATTAGTTTTTCCCTATTTTTAGTTTCCCATCAATATTTAAATTTAACATTTGATATTTATAATTTCCAAGTTTTACATAACCAAAAATTTCCTTTATCAAAATTCATAGCAAAGTCTAATATTCAAGATACACATCATATCTATTTGAGTACGTTCTGTTTCCCACCATCTTACATCATCTAGTTAATAATATAGTACAGACATGTCAAACACAAGGCCCGGGGGCCAGATCCGGCCCGCGAAGTGGTTTCATGCGGCCCCCAAAGCCATCCTGGAAACAGTGAGGGAACGGCCCCCACTGCCTTGGCCCTGGCGCAGAGACCCTCCTTCTGCCAGAGACCCTCAGATCTGTCCACTCCTGCCCAGGCCCCCATCGGCACCCTTGATGCTAATGATGTAGAGTTGGCCATGCCCACCCAGTAGGCCAAACGCACTCTAGACATGCCCACCCAGTAGGCCACACCCACCCAGTAGGCCATGCCCACCCGGCCCCCCGAGGGCAACCGCAATGCTGATGTGGCCCTCAATGAAATTGAGTTTGACACCCCTGATATAGTATAACATCCTTATTTTCAACTAATTTGTATTTGGAGTTATTTGTAAACTGGCCCTTTGAGCAGGACGCCAGAGAAGAGTAAAACCATTGTTAAGGAGGTGGAATTTTGATTGAAGATGGAACAGTTGGGGTGTCAGATTAGACACGGGGTTAGGTTTGAAGGCAGGAAGGAAAAAGGGTGCAATCTCCATTTTGTTTATTTTCTCCGCTAAAATTATGTCTTTTATCTCCCTCTTCAGAACTAATTTTTTCAGGACAATTTTTTTATTCTTACCCTAATATTTATTTTAATTAATGTATATGTAATTAAATAGGTAAAGGTAAAGGTTCCCCTGCACATGCGTGCTAGTCGTTTCCGACTCTAAGGGCCGGTGCTCATCTCCATTTCAAAGCCGAAGAGCCAGCGCTTGTCCTAGGACGTCTCCGTGGTCATGTGGCCGGCATGACTAGATGCCAAAGGCGCACGGAACGCTGTTACCTTCCCAATGTAGTGGTCCCTATTTTTATACTTGCATTTTTACCTGCTTTCGAACTGCTAGGTTGGCAGAAGCTGGGACGAGTAACAAGCACTCACTCTGCTAGGCGGCACTCGGGATTCGACCTGCCAAACTGCCAACCATCTGATCGACAAGCTCAGCAGCCTAACCCACTGAGCCACCGCATCCCACACACTATTTCCTTAACTATACATATTTCAATTCCCCCCCTCCCTTTTACATTTTTATTCCAATCGCCTTGGGATAGAATCCAACTCTGTCTCTTCTCTGTAAAACTCCAGGTAGATAGTTTCATTAGCTCCATCAAGAGCACTTCAACCAAAGGTAGTTTGCTATTCTTTTCAGGAATTTGGGTGAGCTAGAGTTAAAATTAATTAGGATTGGTTTATGATAGATAAAGTGGAGTTGGAACTAGTTCACCAAATGTCATGGAAGCAGAAAGAAAATAAAAGCGGAGGAGAATATTAAAGATCACTTTCTAATGTATGGCAGTATCCAGATGCAAGTCTCCTTGTGCATTGTGGTCTTGCTTTTCTATTATTTGTGGTTCACAAAATTGGCACATTCTGTCTACACAATTTGTTCTTGCTCTATATTTGATTTTTAAAAACCCCATAGAGTTCAATCATCCACTGGATAGATCATAATACAGTCCCCAACTTACAATTCATTTAGTTTGAAGTCACAACGGCACTGAAAAAAGTGACTTATGACTGTTTTTCACACTTATGACCGTTGCAGCCTCCCCATGATCACATGATCAAAATTCAGATGCTTGGCAACTGGTTCCTATTTATGACGGTTGCAGTGTCCCAGAGTCATGTGATCACTCTTTGCGACCTTGTGAGAAACAAAATCAATGGGGAAGCCAGAATCACTTAACAACCATGTTACTGCAGTGATTCACTTAACAACTGTGGTAAGAAAGGTTGTAAAATGGGGCAAAATTCAATAACTGTCTTGCTTAGACATTGAAATTTTGGGCTCAATTGTGGCCATAAGTCAAGGACTACCTGTAGCATGTTTTTGGATTTCTGCAAGTCGCAGCCTGTTGGCCCATTTTGCCCAATATTGTACTAGTTTTGATCATACACACAACTTTAAACCTATTTTTGTTTTGTTTGTACACTTGAATTACAGTGTAAAAAAGAATTGCACATTATTCATTTATAAACAGCAACCTTCCACCCTAAACTGTGATGACATTCAAATGACACCCAGACAGTGATGTCATCACACAGTCCTTACATACCTGTTTCCCAATGACAAACGTTGGCACTTGCGTAATGACTTTGTTGCACATGATTTGTCATTTGTCCCCAAGAGGCCCATGTTTATAACCAGATGTCTTTCTCATTGCATATTACTATTCCATATTATTCTATATGAATCAATCAAGAGGGAAAATGTTGTTAAGGTAAGAGAAAGCCATGATAGATAATCGCTACTAGTAGATGTGTATGGGTTTTGTTCTTTTTTCTTTTCTTTTTTTAAGGAAACTGTAAAGGGTAAAAAAAAAATCTCCAAAGCCTCACAGGGCTAAATTTTCTCCCTCTACTTTGAACAGATTACACAGATTTTTGATGTCTAATTGAGATCAATCCCAGTTGTTAATTGCCTAGATATCCTGCCGCATTAATTAAGCTACCAGAGGGAGCTGTTTATCAATTAACACTTGTTACAAATTATTAGTAATTATATGGACTTTGTGTACATGCATCGGTCCACTAGGCCAAATTGTGCCTTTCTAGGATACCAGTGAAATCAAGTACAGTATTTATGATGCTGTTTGCTTTATACATGTGTAATCCACTTCACCCTCCCACCTACATACTAACACATTGTCATGAGGCTAAAAGACCTTCGTTATGAAAATGTTTAAAGCTACTTGTTCCAACCTGTGTTTCACTCCGTTTTAATTGAAATGCAAAAATCTGATTTTACGTGTGTGTGTGTGTGTGTGTGTGTGTGTGTGTGTGTGTGTGTGTGTGTCTGTAGGGAGGGAGGGAGAGAGAGTGTCAAGCAATTGGACATGTCTTCAATTATGTTAGATCTTTGTAGGCTTCAAAGGAATGTTATATTAGACAGCTAGCTACCGGATAAACTGATTAAAGAATCAAGACTGCTCATTAAAATCTAAAAGTACAAAATTGGTTTGTGTAGCCTTTGGAAGTTGAAATTAAAAGCTGTTGAGATAAATTTTAAGCTATAGTAATTAATCCAATTTATAGTCGGTCTTGCTTACCTAGTTAAGCTTAGTATTTAAAATGATTCACTGAGTTCATCTGAAAGTCTGTAACCCGTTCAGTCTAGTGTGGTTTTAGAGAAGAACCTTGAGTATAGAAGTAATTGTAGTTTTGATGGTATACAAGGATCTGTACCTATTCAGCTACGAGTATACCCAGTACTTTCAGGGTGGAGCTCCTTAGGTGAACTCCATGCTTCAGTTCTCAACATTCAGTAGAAAATTTAGTACTGTATTGTCTATCACCAAATTTGTGCTTACGTTACAAGTTTTCTCCGATCATTCCAGTTCCAAAACAACATCTATCAAGAACTAGGTCCTTTATAGGCACATTATGAAGTCAGAATCAATACTAGAATTGTAGCTACCTCAGCGCATCAAGAAATACCAGTGGCGTAGCATGGGGGGTGCAGGGGGGGCCGGCCGCACCGGGCGCAACATCTGGGGGGGCGCACTCGACGGCGCCGGGATCCGGCAAGGCGGAGGCACCGGAGCCCCAGCCGGGAAGGGCCTGACGCCCCACGGCGCGCCACACACACACACAAACACAAACACACAACCACACAGCGTGACTCCTCCTTCGGGCCGCTCCGCCTTCGCTCCGGCGCTGGACGGAAGCGGAAGCCTTCTCTCCCTCCTCCCCCCCCGCAAAGGAGAAAGCGGCTCCTGAGCGTGCACAGAGCGCGGCCCTCCTGCAAGCCCGGGGCTCCGCTGCGGAGGCTCTCCCAAGGCGCTCGAGAATTTAAGCCATTCTGGACATTAGGTTAAGTAAGATAGGTGCTCTATATGTTAGACAGACTTGAAAATGGAAACTTGTGTGGATTTTTGTCTAGATCTCCCAGATTACTCTAGATTCCCCATGATGGCTGGGAATTCTGGGAGTTGAAGTCCACATGTCTTAAAGTTTCAAGGTTGGATGCCCTTTCTCTAGATAACTAAGCTAAGTGAAGTAGGTGAAGCTAGTAAGATAAACTAGTTGCTTTTCTTCAAGGCTTTGAAACTTTTTTCCTTTTTTTTGCAAAGTTTCTCATTAAAGTCTGCTGAATAGTTGTAAATTTGACCCATTTTTCAGTTAACGTTGCAAGGCAGTTTTCTAGGGTAACTATTCTTTCCTTTCCTATTTTTAATGTAGAAACCAGAGAACAGTTCACCAAATCATTTAAGGCCAGTGGTGTGTGTGCGTGTGTGAACTTCTTTTCAAATATGTGGAATAATTTTGCAACCACCTGACTTTGCTTCTGCTTGTAATTTTTCTTTCTTCCATTCAATCATTCTTGGAGACTGTAGTTTTCTTCCTAGGGCTGAGACAGATTGACTGGTCCATGGTCATCCAGCTAGCGTTGTGCCTAAGGCAGGACTAGAACTCATAGTCTCCCGGTTTGTAGCCTGATGTCTTAACCACTACACAACTAAACTGGCTCTCCTGCTTGTAACATAACCCATCACAAATTCCTAGAAGTGAAACACCATTATTTGTTCCAAGCACAATTTGTGGCATGATTCTTTCCTATATCAGTCCCAAGCCAACACTACAGAAATGGTGAGGTTTTCTCAAAGATCAGAAACAAAGATCAGGATAAATCAGGACTGGGAACACCTAACCTCTCATATTTGCCCTGGAAATATGGACTATGTGGTCATGAGGTTTGGAAATGTCAACAGCCTTGTTGCTTATCTTTTATATAAACTCTAGTGCAATCTTCTTCAAGGATCTGTGTTTGAATCAATGTTCTTTCCTTTTTTATAAATGATCTGGTGCATGAGTGAAATGGCCAAGTTTGCTGACTAAACCAAATTGTTTAGAGTAATTAAAACAAAACAAAAAGAACAGTAAAAATGTGTTTAGGAAATATATTGGCTCCTTTACTATATAGACACTGGACTTCATCCAATGCTAGTTTTTTGTAAACTTTGCTCTTGGCCTTTTGTGTAGTGAGATCTTTCAGATTACCCATTATAACTACTGGAATAATATCTTCTGTCTCGTATTTCATTTTTAAATAGTTTATGAATATTCCAACTGGGCAGAAGAATAGAGAAGATCTTCATCTGAATATTGGATGGTCTGCCTTACAAACAAAAGTTATTTCATTTCTTCAAAAGCTGCTGGCCCAGGGTTGTATCTATGTCCTCTCTTGTTAATTAACATTCTGGAGTTTTGTGTTCTTTTAAATCACTTAATTGTACAGCAACTGTCTGATACTCTCCGGGGGTCCCTGCTCTGGAACGAAAGCTGCGTCGGCAGGTTGCCGATCCAACCGTGCATCGGCGATCGGGACCGCCCCCCCGACACACGTCGCCAGCAGCGAGAGTTTCCAGCCAGGCCGGCGAATCTTTGGGGTGAGGTGCCAAAGAGAAGGAGGCGGCTTGGCTTGGATAAGCAGAGTCTGGGCAGAAAATAGGTCGGGCGCCGCAGCAAGTATGAACTCCTGGGGTTCAGCCTAAGCAGGCAAAGCTGCAGGGTGGGTTGGTTGGCTTTTCCGGCTTTGGAATAACCTTGGGAAGCTGAGGCATTGTAAGTTGGAAGTCATTGTTTGTCGCCTAACATGTTGGGTCAACCCCACGCCACATGCTAAGCCATAAACCGTGGTTGGTATCCAGGGTTTAGGACAAGATGGAGAAAACTAGCCAATTGTGGGATCATAAATCTTGATGAAGCCCATCATCGCTCCATGTGATGTATGCACTCAATCTACAAACGTAGTCCAAGCCTATTCACATCTGTTGTAAGTTCATTCTCTCGTGGGGTTTATCCTGACGTCCACTAAGAGTGGAACAAACATGCCCCATTAACCATTTTCAACGCCATGTCCTCTCTTTGTCTCATCCTAAATCACAGCTGAGGCACCTTAAAGTTGCCTTGTTTCAGTTTTAAACTAGCATTTTCCCTCTTCTCCAGAGACCCTTTTTTGCCTTGAACCTAACTCAGGGGTAGGCAACCTTGGCTCTTTTATGACTCATGGACTTCAACTCCCAGAATTCCTGAGCTAGTGGAAGAGACTCGAGTGCTAAAATCCACAGGTTAGGGGGCGCAAATTACTTGCCTTGCCCCGGGTGCTGACAACCCACGCTACGCCACTGAGAAATACAACTACAAAGTGGGGAAAGGCAGTAAAAAGCTGGTTGTATCTGCACTAATCATTCAGAATTAGAGTTAGGGTTCTAGTTGAATCTCACTCACACACACAGAGAGGGGAAGGTATTTAGCACTGTACGTGGTAACCGTACTGCAACCTGCTTTATAATATTAGAAGTTCTGACTTCATTCACATTTATTATATACATTATTATTCACATTGTGGGTTTTTTTCTTTTCCTGTATTACAATATATCCACATAACATGTTGATCTTTTAAAGGTGTGAGTTCATATATCAGTGTATATGTGTTTGTGTAGGAGAGAGAGAGAGAGCTTATGAAAACCACAAGGTAATCAGCAGTGGAAACATCATTGTGGTGTTGTTCTGAATGGAAAAATCCTGTAGAATAGCAAGGAATTCTTTATTTCATCATATCATCGGTACCTTTTTTTTTAGTACACAGCAGCCAAGGCAATTAACAATAATATATTGAGGGGGAAATGTTGCCCATAAAGAGATGTGAAATCAGAGAAATATTAAAGAAACATTAGCCAAATAAAACTTTGGTAGACTTTGGTAGTCTGGATTATTCCATCTAGTTCAACATCATCCATATTAGCATACAGCAGTTTCCCAAGGTTTGAATTCTTTGTGAACTGCGCATAAGGCAGGGGTTCCCAACCCCCGGCCCATGGATCGGTAATGGGCCGCAGCATGCCAGCAACCGGGCTGCACAAACAAGCAAAGCCCCGTCCATGGGATGCAGGCAGCACGCAAAACCACGCCCGCTCTGGTCTGTGGAAAAACCTCTCTCCACATAAACTGGTCCCTGGTGCCCAAAAGGTTAGGGAACCTCTGGCATAAGGTACATAAAGAGATTTACGGATGCAAAGCTCTCTATGCTTTGCCACTTCCTGTGCTCCTAAACAGTGACCTTCCTATTTTTGAAGACAATTCAGAAGCCAAAGTCAACAGAAAAGTGTTAGAACAAGGGCCGGACATAGCTTCCTATCCAGGAGATTATGAGCTTTTCTCTAATCCCATCCCAAACATAGCTTGAAGTAGCACCAGAAGTCCTCAAGAAATTCCAATTCTGGTAGGTAATTCTCCTATAGGCTTTGACGCTCAAGCAAATCACGAATAATATTTGACGTGCCCATTCCTACCCAGCACAGGTAAAATGGCAACATAGCAAAGACTGTGCTTCTTTCCTAGTAAAACATACATCAACTTTACTTCACTGCTTTGCTAGTCTACAGTGGCCAACCTGGTGGAGCTGCCCAAATGATTTGCAGAGGACATTTCTTTCTGTGCTCTTCCAATAACAAGAGGAATATCGCTTCCCGCTGCAGTGGGAACGTTCCCCACCTCTTACCTCAGTTCTATGTGCCTGAACTCTATTACCTTTCTAGACCAAAGCTGACAAAAAATAAAATAAAAAATGTGAGTATCGCCTCTCTCTCTTGGTCATCTTGTTAGTGCAGATTTGGAGGAGTTAAAGATTAATTTTTAAAGCGTACCTCAGCTTTCTTTTTCAACAAAGGAAACATCAATTATAGGCTCACACATAAACTCTGCCCCTACTTGAATATTAGCTGCCCTTTATAAATCTTAGATTTCTTCCCCTAGAGTGTGTTCAAAGGAGAGATTTCATTGCCTCCAGGGGTTGTTAAACTGATTGCAATACCACGTATTTAAAACAGTTCAGTGGGAATTAAGCTGGTTCACTGCTGTCAGAGCTAGAATATAGCTGTCAAATAGCATTATAAGTAAAACTCCCTTGATAAGAAATAATGACCAAATGTCAATCTTTTATTCACTGGTAGCACTACGGGCTAGCTAGTGAAATTTTTTTAAGTATTTTAAATATTATTTCTGCTACTCTTTTAACCTTCTATTATTGGAACTGTATTATTTTCTCTCTGCTGCTTATACTCAGGCATTATCTAGCATGATCCAAAAAACTACTTAGGTCAGTTGCTGTAGTAAAATATATCGGACCTTCTGGAATTCATGTCGCTTTTGAAATATAACATTAAAAACATGGGATGTTTGAATTCAGAAATGGAAAACACCCTTGATCTGGATATTAAATATTGATAGCCACAAAGATTGGAACTAAATCCAGTGCTACTATTGTCCTTTTGTTTCTCCTATTCTTCTAGCACTCGTGGAATTAAAACTGAAAATAGAAAATTAAGAATACAGTCGTGTGCTCATGTACACAGAAATTCACTGAACCTGTTTCATTTTTTTTTTTAAGAAAATAGCGGTAGGGCTAAGCTCCATATCATCAAAGATACTTAAAAAACAACCGTGCATATAAAATGTGCGTGTCCTGAATTAAATCAATATATGCATGTTTAAATATTCATTTACAAGTATTAGTGAACCTACTATGTCCTTATTTTTTTATTTATTATTAAATTTATATGTCGCCCATCTCACTGTTACTGGTTTTTAAGCATATATGGGGAAAAAGATAAACAAAAAATGTGTATTATTTCTTTTCATGAATATTAAAGTATACCAGTAATACTTGCACTTATTTGACCAATAACAATGTCAACCTGTATAGTAATCTACAGTATACGGGCATTCGCTGATAGGAAAGGTCTTTGGGAAAAGGTCAGTGCATTCCTTAGACAATATTTATGGGAGTTGCCTATTGAGACATACAAGACTCCTAAAAGCTAGAGACAAAAGTGAGACGGGCAACTCTTATTCCTGCCAAATGAAAACCATTTTATATATTTTAATACTAAATATATTTATCCAAGGGCCACTGACTATGTCTTGGGCATAAAAGAATCATGTACAAAAAGTAAGGAAAATCAGAAAGATATATGGGATTTGGATTGCTACTATACTCATAGGGAATTGCCTCCTTCTATTAAAGCCACTGGGTCCATCAGAGCGTTCAAATGAAATGCAGAGCAATAAAAAGCACATTAACTGGATTGTGTAGATCAACATGGAATATGTAGGAAGTTGGTGTGTTTTTAGCAAGCAAATAACTAGCATTTTCTTGATGTCTGATGGATTGCTTACTTTTTATGCTGTCAGATAAAAGCTGAGGAGGAGTCAATAAATCATTATGCAGCTCTTTGGATGAATAAAGGTGGTGAGATGAAGATGGTTGCTTTCAATGGGATAAAAATCTTAGGTGTAGCTTCTAAAGCAGGTACCACAGGACCAATATCCTTCAGATGGTTGAGAATTCTAAATCCCATCACTCCAATCGGTACACACAGAAGCTCAGATAGTTTAGAATAACGGGGGAATGTCGTATTATGAAAATTTCAAAGGGAATGGCCTGGAGAACGGTTTCAAGGATTGACTTCTGGGTAAACATTAATAGGCTCAACTTGCAAAAGTCTTCCCTTTGTTCTCTCCCTTTAAAAGGGTCACTTTCTATCTGATCTCTTGCTCTTTTTATAAAGGAAGAACTGAGCCAACACATTGCTGCTTTTGTGGGATGGGGTCCCCCCCCTTCAAAAAAATGGGCAGGGAAAAGAATAATTTTATTTTCACTTCTCAGCCTCATATACTTTCTTTGCTCATTCACTTTGCATTCAAGTTTTGAATCTGGTTATTTGTTTCATTGCCTTTATACTGGGCATTTACTATGAGTTTCTCCAATCCTTGAGTCAACAGAAGCTAAGTTCCAAGACACTTCTGAAAAGAGCTGATAATGTATGTTTAAGGTTGTGAAGTAAATTGGAAAGGAGCCACATCCCATAACCATCCTGTTCCCTGGTTTTAGAAACTGCCACAATGACTGCACAGTGAAGGGGAAATTCTCCCATTTCACTCAACTGCCTCCAAGCAGTTCTTCTGGAGAACTTCCTTGAGCCACTTGTCCTTGTTTGATAGGCTCATTTTTTTCCCCTAAGCAGAGAAAATAATCATGATTTGACATTCTTCATTTCTCAGTTCTGGTAATATCCACCCTTGGCTGATAGAGCCAGAGTTTCTAATTTCCCCCACGCTCCTGGACTATGCCTAGATATATGTTTTTAACATTTTACATGTTTTAGACAGGACACTTTCTTCCTTGCAGGTAGTCCTCAACTTATGACCACAACATCAGAATTTCTGTTGCTAAGCAAGGTAGCTGTTAAATGAGTCGTGCCTAATTTTACAACTTTTTTTGCCATGATTGTTAATACCGTGTTTTCCTGAAAGTAAGGCCTTCACCAGCAATAAGCCCTAGCTTGATTTTGGGGGGTGGGCCTAATATAAGCCCTATCCCAAAAATAAGTCCTGGTTTTGAGATTAGGCACACACCTAGAAATCAAGCTAGGACAGGGGTGGGGGGTGGAGCTGCCCCACCCACCCCACACCCCTTACTTTGCAGCCAGGCCTCTCCTTGCTGGCCCACTTCTTCTTCTGAGGTCTCTTCTGCAGCCAGACCTGCATTTCTCAGTCACAGGGCTGAGAAGGCCTGTGCAGCCAAGAACCGAGGTATGGATTCCATTCATAGCTCAGTTGTGCAAGACCTCAGCAGCTGCGCACCAAGCTATGGATTGAATCCATAGTTCAGTACTCAGCTACTTAGGCCTTCTGGAAAGGCCTGACTGCAAAATGCAAGCCCAAATGCAGCTGCAGAACTTTGGCCCCAGAAGAAGTGGACCAGCTGGGTGGGGCTGTCAGTGCCAGAGGTGAGGTAAGGCCTACCCTGAAAATAAGACCTGATGCTTCTTTTGGAGACAAAAAAAAGACCTGGTCTTATTTTCAGGAAAACATGGTACCTACAGTTGTTAAATGAAACATGTAATTATTAAGCAGCTTCTCCCATTAAGTTTGCTTGTCGGAAGCTAGCTGGAAAGGTTACAGATAGTGATCACATTAACCCAGGATACTGCAACTGTTGAAAATAGATGCCAGTTACCAATAGCCCAAATTTGAATCAAGGGACTATGGGGATGATGTGATGATTATAAGTGTGAGGACCAATCATAAGTCATTTTTTAAAGTGCTGTTGTAACTTTCAACTCTCACTAAATGATTGGTTGTTACATCAAGGACTTCTTGTGTTCCAATACAAGGGTTGAATCCGTATCACCTGTCAAGAAGGCTGCCAGATTTCAAGTGATTTGGTGCCACATCTCTGTTCTCTGTAGTGTTCTCTGTAGTATTCAATGTCTATTTACTTCTGATTGAATAAACTGAACTATTTATAAATACATAAGGTTAGAAATACCATGGGACGTGGTGGCTCAGTGGGTTAGGACATTGAGCTTGTCGATCAGAAGGTCGGCAGTTTGGCGGGTCGAATCCCGAGTGCCACGTAACAGAGTGAGCGCCTGTTACTCATCCCAGCTTCTGCCAACCTAGCAGTTCGAAAGCACGTAAAAATGCAAGTAGAAAAATAGGGACCACTACAGTGGGAAGGTAACAGCGTTCCATGCACCTTTAGCGTCTAGTCATGCCGGCCACATGACCACGGAACTAGCACGCATGTGCAGGGGAACCTTTACCTTTAAGGTTAGAAATGGGAATGGAATTCGACCACCAAATAATATAAGTGATTTCACGTTACTAGAAAATAAACATATATTGTATTTTTTTTAAAAAAAAAACAGTTCTAAGCCAGATGCAAGACTTTGACTACTCGTTTTAAAGAGTGCAAGAGTCTACACTTATTTTGTGCAGTTCACGTTACTAGAAAATAAACATATATTGTATTTTTTTTTTAAAAAAACAGTTCTAAGCCAGATGCAAGACTGACTACTCGTTTTAAAGAGTGCAAGAGTCTACACTTATTTTGTGCAGTTTACCACCAAGGATTTATACTATAATGTCCATTGAACTAAATGAAAATTAGAAAATAATAATAATAATAATAATAATAATAATAATAATAATAATAATAATAATAATAATAATAAAGTTGGAAGGGACCTTGGAGGTCATCTAGTCCAACCCCCTGCTCAGGCAGGAAACCTTATACCATTTCAGGCAAATGGCTGTCCAGTCTCTTCTTAATTGGTATACGATAGCTTTTAAGTCCATATTAAAACAAGCGCAGAACGTTTAGTTGCTGTGCTTTCCTGCCCAATTTTCTCTCTACAGCAGTTAGCATGACCTTTACATTTTACTAGTGTCCTGTTTTTATTCTTGCAAAATACCACTTTCCCAGCATCGTTATTTTTAACAGTTAATGCATAAGCTGGCTTTCAGAAAAGGAGGAGGAGTTGTATCCCCCTCTGCTTGGCCTTCGTATTCAAATTTTGTTTTTTTAATTTATTTTACAAAGTGTTATCCAGACTTAAAAGTTTTCAATTGATAAATAAAAGAGCAAGTCACCTGCAAATGTAGTTCCAAAATAAATTCCTACTTAGCTAGAGGACTTTTTTTTTCAAATGGAGCTTTGCTGCCCTCTGCCTATCAATATAAGAAATAGAGAAGTGGATTTTATCCAAGCAGATCCTTTTTAAATCAAGGTGGGGGAGAAAGTAAGAAAATTAGTCCTTTAAATCTGAAAGAAGAAAATATTATTAGATCTGTGTGCTGCCATTCTTCTCTGGAGGGAACCCTGGACAGCTTACAAAATATCTCCAATTTCTGTCCCTCCACCCCATTCTCTCATGCATACATACACATAACAGAATAACGGCATAGCAGTTAGAAGGGACCTTGGAAGTCATCTAGTCCAGGGCTTTTCAACCAGTGGTATGGGTACCACCTGTGGTACATTGGCACTTGGCAGGTGGTACGTGACCATCCTAGAAAAGTGGTAGCAGGGGAGGGGAATAAGCGGCAGCACCGCACAAGTCTGAGCGAGAGATGGCTGGAGCTGCAGGGCTGTCAAGGCTCAGCAGAAGCGCCAGGATCAGTGCTTCTTCAGGGCTGTTGTAAGTCGAGGACTACCTGTACTTCATCATTTTTTTCTTTTTGGGGGGTCAAGTTTTTGACACCTTGCTAGGCGACTGGTGGTACTCGGATGTTGCCATATCCTAAAAGTGGTACAATGGGTGAAAAGGTTGAAAAGCCCTGATCTAGTCCAGCCCCCTGCTCAGGCAGGAAACCCTACACCATTTCAGACAAATGGCTGTCCAGTCTCTTCTTAAAAACTTCCAGCATTGGAGCATTCACAACTTCTGGAGGCAGGTTGTTCCACTGATTGTTCTGACAATTGTTCTAACATCTTTCCTTCTGCAATCTCACTGGTTGCTTTCTACGTCTGCTGATATTGGGGACTTTTCTCTCATTAACCAGACTGATGAAAACGACGCAGAAACCAGAAGCTAAACAATAGAAAGAGCAGGTGAGGAAGCTGAATGTATTTAATCCCAACAAAAGAAATTATGTGGGAAGGTGGGGGTGCAGGTTGATCAAGAATAGCATTCTTCAAATCTCTGAAAGCACGGAACACATGGAAGAATATTCAAGTTCTGGCCTCTCTCTTTCCAGAATGCAAGATGGAGAATAATGGACTGAAGTTACAGAAAGTCACATTTTAATTAAAAAAAATTTTTAAGTGCCATTCATTACTCAGGAAGATAATAAAAAGACTGCCTTTCAGTGGAAGCATTTCTTCATAGTCATCTATCGGGGAGATTTTCATCGGTATTTTTGCACAGAGCAAGAGGTTGAACTTGGTGTGCCCAACCATCTCTAGGATTCTTTTGAGGGATACCTTAACCCACTCAGGTTTCACAATCAAAGCTTGGATAAAACCCTCCAGTTTTAGATGTATGGTATATAAAATGTGTGTGGGGGGAGGGGCTGCTTTATTCCTGGAATCAGAGCTGCCTTCTTGGCTTTTTTGACCTTCTACCTCTGTGGACATTCCTGTGCTAAAGAACCACTCAGCCGTAGGAAGCTGCCATATTTCCATCTTGAGCATCAGAATTGTGGGGGCAATTTCATTGCCGTCTTCCAATGGGTAACATTTCTAATTTTCAGGTTCACTAACAGAAATAAAGCCACATTCTATGTCTCCCGCTCTAAATCATTTCAATTCAGTTAAAAATACGGGGGGGGGGGACCCAACCCCTTCCTAATAATACCATTTGCAGTAGTGTGGATCTTCTGAACAATCTCATTGTTACAAATGTGTTCCTCAACCTTTGCAAATATCTGACGGACCTTGTTAGCTTGTCACGAGTATTTGTTCAAAATAGCAGCATGGGAGCCAAGATCTGCCTTTCACAAAATGGATGTTAGGATGCCGCTGCACTGTCAAAGCTCCCATTGATCAGTAGCGTAGTCAAAGAATCTAAAGCCCACATTTTTAAAAACAAACAAACCCTAACAATTGTAGTCCAGACAACCAAGCAAGAGACACAGCTCTAAAATTTCTGTTCTAATAAATAAACTGCAGTTACTGGCCTTCTCCAACCTTTGGAGAAGCCTTGATCTTCCAAAGACCAGCAAAACCTACAGCATGTTCAGTGCAGGGGTCAGTGTCAGGAGGCAGAAGGACCTAACATAGATTGTACCCGAGATCATGAATTGTGGAGGAAAAACTAAGAACAAGATGCGTCCAAGGCCATGTTTGATTCACCAGTATTCACACTTGGCAGGTTAAATATAAAACTGTGGAGCCTTCATAATGTAGCTTCTTTTTATTTAAATTGTATCTGTGTTTAAGTTTGAAAGTACACCATGGAGTGCCAGAGGATCACCGTGACATGTACATTTACATGAAACTATAAACGAAACCATGAAGGATAGGGATTCAGATGCTGGCACTTCCTTTCAGATAAATTCCAGGGTTGTGGAAAGTCCCCCATCTGGTCCCAAGACAGCCCATCTCTCTGAAATTAAGCCAAGCAAAATTGAACGTACACATTATAGAAATGGGCAAAAATGCTAAAGCTCCTTGGAAAAATCAAGTAGGCCATTTGGAAATGCACCTGGAATCCAAACTGTGTGTTTGGATTTCCCAGTTACAGCACTAGATCTATCCACATTTTGGCTGACATTAAATATACCCAATATTGACCATTGATGCGCATATTTCAGCCACGGGATTGACTGCTGTATCTAGATGTACAGGGTTGCTCAAAAGTTTGCGAACTCAAGTCAAAGTTCTGACCTTCATCCCATAGAAATGTTGCTGAAGGACCCGAAGCAAGTTGTTCATGCTTCAGGAAGCCCAAGGGGCCAAAATTCCTCCAAGCTAACATGCAGGACCGATTGACAATGATTGGAAACATTTAATGGCAGTTATTGCTGCCCGAGTGAGGCACACCAGTTACCGACAGCAACCTTCACATACATTTACCATCTACAAATATGGATCATTTTCCTCGATAAATATGTTTTGAGACATTTCTTTCATTGGGTTGTCTTTATCTAGTTGTAGGACGCATGCAGGGAACAGATCGTATTTTAAGCCATATTTATACAGAAATATTGAAACATCAAAAAGGATTCACAAACTTTTAAGTGCCACTGCAGGCAGGGCTGCTTTGGAATCTTAACTTTGAACTTCAAATCAAACACAAGTACCTTTCAGAATTTATGGCCTGAGAATGCAGAGGTTACCACTGCCTCGGGTACCTTTCAGGAACTGTTAGAAAGAATGAAGACCCTCCTACATAAAGTACACAATACACATTTCCCCATCATGCTAGGTTTAAAGTACATTTCTTTACTATAGGAGGAAAACTTTTGATACTTCAACAGATCAGTATATTCATTACGGATGACATACTCTTTTGCAAACATTTAACTGTTACAAGGTTCTTTGCCCTGTAATGAATTTGTTCATTTTTTTAAATGCAAGTTTTATTTTCATGATACGAAAACGTGAGACCCTTCTGAATACTATTTACCTAAAGCAATAGAACTTGCAGCAGCCAGCAAGTTAGCACTACTGAAAATTAAGTCCTATACTCAATTAGGATTACTTAATTTGGACAATTGTGCTGTATGCCAGGGGTCCCCAACCCCAGGTCTGTGGACCATTACCAGTAACCGGTCCGCACCAAGCAAGCAAAGCCCCATCCACGAGATGCAGGCAGCACACAAAACCACGCACCCTCTGGTCCACGGAAAACTTCTCTCCACAGAACCGGTCCCTGGTACCCAAAACGTTGGGGACTTCTCTATACATCTTTGGGGCATGTGTGTAATCATTGTGCTTGGCAAATATTAATTTAGCAGTACTGTTTAACAAGCTGCTGAAAAAAGCAACAGAAAAATGCAATTGTAAAACAAAATTTGTTTACTGTATTTTTTAAGAGCATGAATTGTAACAAATAGTGTATGTGGCCTGGATAAATTAGAGAGGACAAGCAAGGTGTAAAAACCATTAGCATTTAAACTATAAACAGCTGGTTAAACCTGTAACTTCAAATACACAAGACACAGGTTAGTCCCATTTCCACGTCTCTATTCCAAGTCTTTCAGAAGGAAGTAAGCGTGTGAGCCCTGAAGCAATGATTGCAACTTGCTGCTGTCCAGATGACTTCACTGGAACACAAAAGCCAGCCCTATGCATGGAGAAAAACCATAGGAACACTCGGGAGACAGAAAACGAAAGGGAAGCTGGAGGTATCATTATAGCATCCTTTAGTTCTCTATGTAATACACTATGACGACATTCTTCCAAACTAATATCTGGCTGGTGTAAGATTTACTGGAGAATACAAATAGAAATAATTAGACAACTACTTCTTGGGGATTTCAAAGTGACACTGAAACTCATGATTGTGCATTCTGTATACCTCAGTGAGGTTACTTATCATTCCCAGCTACTGCTAAGCTTGTAAGCCGCCCTGAGTCTTCGGAGAAGGGCGGGATATAAATGGAATTAAAATAAATAAAATAAATAAAATACTGCATGAAAACAGTAGATTTGCAAATATTTCACCAGCATTAAACTGGGGGGTACACAAGTTATACAACTTTGAAAGCCACAGGCGTCATGCCAAAGGAGGTGGTGCATCGTTCTATGTCAAGAGAGCATTTAAGAAGCAATAGAACATTTAGCAAATAAATCTCTAAAGGGTCTTCAAGCTTGTCCCTTTTATGACTTGTGGACTTCAACTCCCAGAATTCCTCAGCCAGTGTGCCTGGCTGAGGAATCCTAGGAGTTGAAGTCCACAAGTCATAAAAGGGCCAAGCTTGAAGACCCCTGCTCTAAAGAATCAATTTGCAGTTGCTATGTATCACTTCTCATGTATAGTCAAGGCTATGGTCTTCCCAGTTGCAATGTATGGCAGTGAAAGTTGGACAAGAAAGGCTGAGCGTCAAAGAATTGAGGCCTTTGAACTATGGTGCTGGAGAAGACTCCTGCGAGTCCCTTGGACTGCAAGGCGATCAAACCGGTCAGTCCTAGAGGAGATCAATCCTGACTGCTCTTTAGAAGGCCAGATCCTGAAGCTAAAACTCAAATACTTTGGCCACCTAATGAGAAGGAAGGACTCACTGGAGAAGAGCCTAATGCTGGGAAAGATCGAGGGCAATAGAAGAAGGGGACGACAGAGAATGAGGTGGCTGGATGGAGTCACTGAAGCAGTAGACGTGAGCTTAAATGGACTCCAGAAGATGGTAGAAGACAGGAAGGCCTGGAGGAATGTTGTCCATAGGGTCGCGATGAGTCGGACACGACTTTGCAGCTAACAACAACAACATGTATCACAAGGGATACATGCAGATCATTTAAAAGGGAGAACAGCCAATTCAAATCTAGGGTGGGAGATGGAAGCAAATTAACCCTTTATTGGAAGTCAGGACAATAACTCTTATTGTTCATGTTTCCACAGGTTTCAAAGGCAACATGATTGTTAGGAAATTTAACACCAACAAGAGGCAGTGCTAATTTTTCACTAAATTTTTACACTTTGTTTTACACTGAAAACAATGTAATTTATGGCCTCTAGACTCAAAAAATGTACGTTAACTTCAATAAAACTATTGTGCTTAAAAAGGAAAAAGTGGAATACATTTGTTTGTGCAAAGTATCTTTCCGCAGATAATTAACAGTGGTCAACACAGCTGTTCTATAGGTTCTTTGGTTGCTTAATAGCCAGTTTCCTTTGTGATGCAATCGGTATCTGTGATTTAAATACCCAGTGGGTAACTACGGTACAAGATCCCTTGATGATTTTTTTCATTCACATAACACAAAACAATTCGTAATTAAGATAAATTTAAGGCAGGGGTGTCAAACTCAATTTCATTGAGGGCCGCATCAGCATTGCGGTTGCCCTCAGGGGGCCGGGTGGGTGTGGCCTGGGTGGGCGTGGCCTACTGGGTGGGCGTGGCTAGAGTGCATATGGCCTACTGGGTGGGCGTGGCCAGCTCTACATCATTGGCATCAAGGGTGCCTATGGGGGCCTGGGCAGGAGTGGGACAGATCTGAGGGTCTCTGGCAGAAGGAGGGTCTCTGGGCCAGGGCCAAGGCAGTGGGGGCCATTCCCTCACTGTTTCCAGGATGGCTTCGCAGGCCGCATGAAACCACTTCACAGGCCGGATCCGGCCCCCGGGCCTTGTGTTTGACATGTCTGATTTAAGGTCAGAAAAGTTAGCTTCTATTCATAATACCCATTTCCAATTATAGATGACATTACAGAAAACAAAATTCTTTCATTTAAAAAACAGCATGCCATACACATAAAAAATAGTATTTGGGGCTTTTTCTTTCTTTCCCCATGATCATTTTCTAAGTGCATCCAGTATTTGGAGTGCAGAATTCAGTTTTCTCAAGCAGTAAACTCCATAGCCAGGCCTTTCTTCAAAGTAGGTTCCACTTTAAAGCAACAAGCAATGTTTGTCTTCCTTGTGCACCTCACCCAAAGGAACTCACTTTTCTTTCATTTATTGCTATTCTTTCTTCTATAGAGGACCATAAATTACACAACCAGCAATAAATACGAGAAAGCTATTACCTAACATACACAAAGTATTATAAGGTTATCTTATAAAGCTTAAAACTAGGCTATACCAAAGCATGCAAAATTCTAGACTCGGGAATAAGAAGCCATATACCTGGCAACTTTTTAATGCAGTTTTGACAATTTCTCCATTTTAGCTGGAATGTACAGTATTAATATTGTACATAATTCCTATTTCCAGGGCCGTCTGGAACTTTGTAAATCTCCTAAGGTTTTATTTGAATAGGTTCCCTTTATTCAAAAGAGAGAGAGAGAGTGTGTGTGTGTGTGTGTGTGTGTGTGTGTGTGTGTGTGTGTGTGTGTGCGCATGTATGCGCAGGGCCACATGGACCTTTTAGAAAAGGAAAGAGATTTAAGATGCAAAAGGAGATATCTATGATTACTTGAAAGGACAATAAAAATTGTATTTTATCAGGGTCAAATTTAAACTTTCAGCTGCATTGTTTTCTTTATTCTAGAGCTCATGATTGTATCTATACATCTATTTCTGATGTGATATTTTACTACACTTAAGTTATCATGGCTAAGCCCTTCTATTCAGTTTTACGAAAATAAGCTAATTTTGCTCTTGCACTCTTCCAAGGATAATCTTCAAGACTTGTTTCTACTGAAAAATTAAATTTAGAACTTTGTAATATGTGTGGGTGCAACACATGAAAGCAAATGGAAATTTCAACAAATCAAATGACATTTTTAAAACAGAAATAAAACAGAATAAAAGGTTTGAGAACCACTTCTTTAGACCATTTTTCAATGGTAAAATATGCAGAGTTTAAGATAAAATCATAGTGGGAGCTGCACACAGAACTATTTTTCAGCCCAAACAGGGGTCAAATGGCTTTTATTTATATTAAAAGGGGTCAAGTATGCATTCACTCTTACATTCAGACAACTAGAAAGCATTAATTTTTGTACTTGGCACTTCTATTTTTTTTTAACAGACAACAGAAAATAACAGCACTTTTGGAACTTAAGAGTTGCCTAGAAAATCTAGAAACATAATCAAGGACAACTGACCATAGTTTCGTAATGACAGATTTACCTCAAAATGCTCAGTATAAAGATTGTATGAATACTAATCAAACTTGTGAAGATATGGCTAAAGACACTATTAATTAGTTATAAATAGCGTACTGTTTTTCAGAGTAAACATTTATGTATCAGAAATGAAAGTCCATATTATTTAATAAAAAAATTATTGTCTCTTAAGAAATAGAGAATATTATTGTCTCTATTATTCAATAGGCAAATTTTGCTGGGTCTACAATTAAAACCGGACATCGTGGTTTCTAGAATGTTTTATTGTTACAAACGAGTACATTTCACCACACACACACACAAAAAAAACCTACAAGTCATAATATATACTTTACAATGAGTGGATGCAGTCCAGGAGACAGGCACACTCACAACATAATTCTATATTTAGGCTTCTAGAACCATTTACGTTGCATTTAGTTAAAACGCTTTGTGATGAAATGATTTAAACTTTCTACTTTATTTGTATCCAAATCAATGTCAAGAAACAAGAAAAAAAACCATTCACAAGATACACAATATATAGTAAGCTCTAACAGCAAGATCACTTAGAAAGGTTCTACTAAAAATGGGTTTACTTCCATTTTTAAGCAAAAGTGGAAGTAGATTACAGAACGACTTCTTCAAACGAAGTACATGCAAAGGGGCAAGGATAACGACAGTCTTTGCTTGTTAAGAAATTTTACATTTTACATTTAGCCGCATGAACAGGAAAGTAAAAGTAGGACTTTCCTTGGCTTGTGCGAAATGGTTGCATTTAACTGTCTTCCGTTTGGTCAAGAGTGAAGTCAGTCTGTTCTTCAGCTTCTGCTTCTTCCTCCTCTTCTTCCCCCCCTTCTGCCTCCTCCTCTTCCTCCTCCTCCTCCGCGGGTTCATTGGCCTTGTCTTCTTCTTCCTCTCCTTGCTGTTCTGCACTCTGATCAGTGACTTCGAATGGATTTTCACCCTAAAAAATCAGTAATTAAAGCTAATCAGAAACAAACTCCGCTCACCAAAATCTGTACTGACAGGAATAAAATAAATAAATCTAAAATTGGACTCCCAATTCCAATTCATGGTGAAAACAAGCAGGAGTAGCTTCAGTATTTACTTACTTACAATTTATATGGCCACCTATTTCACATGGTGGCCAACAGTATTTAAAATCAAAATGCAAATAACATAAAACCACAATTACATTTCATGCTCTGTATCCTATATCTTCTCAATTTCATTCCATTAAATTTGGACTACTTTACAATCAAGAACTTATAATGAGAATAATTCATCTACAGATCATGAATGGTCTATTTGCATTGTTTGCAATTTGTTCAAACCATTATTACTGAAATTAAGTACATTACTAACTGAACAAAAAACTAAGGCAGGGGCAGAAAGTAGACTCAGTACAACCATATTTCCTTATCTAGTCCTTCTGGACGGTTCAACTAGATAGATATAAAATCCAGACATTATAAAGTCTAGCTTAACTGCAGCAATCAATGATTCAGAAGGGTAATTTTGACAATTGTACTTCCTAGGTCAAATGTCTAAAGACATATTGGGATGAAAGTATTTATGTTGACATAATAAAAGTAATTCTAGAATAATTTAATTTGAAAGTAGCAAGTTATGTTTTGTGTTGGAACTCATTATTTTTTTTAGTGTGCACTTATGTAAATAATTTATATGACTGCCCATCTTGCAATAGTGACTCTGGGCGGCATACAATAATTAAAACCAAAACTAGCCAATAAACCTACCGCCATCAAGTTGTTAAAACTATCTGAGGTAT
Organism: Vipera ursinii; assembly: GCF_947247035.1. Classification (NCBI taxonomy): domain Eukaryota; kingdom Metazoa; phylum Chordata; class Lepidosauria; order Squamata; family Viperidae; genus Vipera; species Vipera ursinii. Next base: position 81,608,653 of record NC_139516.1, on the reverse strand, counting down.
TTAAAGAGGATATACTGGGAGAGGCAGAAAAACAATTATTTTTCAATGCCATAAAGACAGCAAAATCCATTTTCGATCATTCAGATATACTCACTTTTTATGAGTTAGCTCTCAACTAGTATAATAAAAAGAATGATCAGCATTTTTGTGTTAAGCTTTAATTATGTCACTAATAACTTTCTAGGGTTTTTTCTGGTTGTTTCCTGCTTGTCTTTGGCTTCTTTGCCTTTTATCATATTAAAATTATATTAAAACAATTTTTTTAAAAAATACATGTGGAGCAGCAACTGATACATGCAATTTTAAACCTTGCAAAATTATGCAACATACCTTGTCCATAAACTAAAAGACAGGCTTATGTGCTTGCTTCAAAAATATTTTAACATGAAAATATATGCTAACTTAATGTACAAATATATTCACTGGATTAATCTATGAACATTAATTTAATTTTCCAGCTCTTCCTTCCACTGATATGTGAGCTACGCTTTAGACCAACATGAAATGTAGTTTTGGATTTGTTAAATTCAAAGAAATTAATTTCACATCAATTTCAATCATTGCTGTCTCTGCTGCTGGGAAAATTAATCCATATTACAAACTTACCTTGACATAACGTTCATACCGTGCCTTCACTATGGGGTTATTCAAAATACTGGTAGCAGTTAGAACACTCTCTCTTTTGATTTGTTCTTTGTAAGTCTGTAAATATTCCAGAGTGCCATTCAAAAAATATCACAACAAAAGATGAATTAGTCAAATATACCAAGTTGCCACTGAAGAAGAAAAAAATCTCAAAAAAAGCTGAATTCTTACTAATTCTTGTAAATCTAAATATCTGTCATGACCATCTATACTGAAACCCATCAAGCAGGGACCACAACTTATTACCAAACTAATTCTATGGAATCTCCACAGTGTTGAAAGGTGGGAAAGGCCAGTTCCAGAACTGGACATTCTGAAAGGCCAGGACTGCAAACAGCCATAAATGCCTTAGATGTTGTTAAGTAGCTACAGTGTTTAGGCTGATGGAAAAGAGAGAAAAACTTAAAATACTTATGCATAGAGTTTCATTAACTGATTTTCACATATTTTTAGAATATGTACCCTGACACACCACTCAGAGATCATATGCAGCCTACTCCAATCTGAACCAAGCTTGGCTTTACTTTTAAGGTATATGTTCTGACAAGCCCTGAGACCTTGAAACCAATTTGAAGAAGAAGACGGGAGTACTTCTTTTAAAACTGCATTCCACTTGTTATATAAACATTGTCTTTTAACCACATCCCTTTCCACCCCATCTTGCCCATATGCCACTGTGACAAATTTCATAAGAACTACAGATGTGTGTGCACCTGTGCTCTAAAAAAAAGTGAAGTTTCTCCTCTTTCAAGAGTTCTAATTCCCAGCTGCCCTACACAAACATGTGCAAAATCAGTACAAAACATGTGGTGATTGGCACTAAAATATATAACTCAGTAACTGGGAATTGTACTTACCCTGACCCAAATGCCTGGGGACCAAAGCCTGCTTTCACCTGCCTTTCTAATGACTACAAGGTTGGGACCGACCATATACTGGGGGGAGGGGATGTCATCCCAAAGAGCAGGGACAGGCGCTAGAAAGACATCCCTCCGAGGTCTCACAAGATGACACTGTTTCAAAGAAGAGACCTGAGTGGGGGGCTCCCTATTGGAGTGTATGGTATGGGCAAAAGCTGGCCTCACATGTAAACCAGTCCAATGCTTACAGATAACCAACACCTGCAACCTACAGAGACTTTGTTATATGGACACAATGAAATAAGAAACACTCTTAGCTACCCGTGCCAATGCATTTTGGACTAACTGAAGCTTTTGGGTTTTCAAGGGCAGTTCCATACAGAGGACATAAAAACTGTATAACGATCCAGTCAGGAGATGATTAAATGTGATTGATCATAAATAAGCCATCCCCCCCCACCCCCAAATCCACGAAAAGGTGCAACCGGAACACAAACTGAAATTATGCAAATCCACATTCCAGTCCAGGAAGACTGCATTACCAGTGCAGGCTAGTGCAACCCTGCCCAGAGTCAAAGATGAAATCTTTCCAGCTCCAGGACCCGTGAAGTCCAAAACCCACAGCCATTTGGGTATTTTCTTTTAAATGCCCTGTAAACCGCCCTGAGTCCTTCGAGAAAGGGTGGTATATAAATCTAAATAAATAAATAAATCCCATCTAGATCCTCAGAGCTTACAGACACCAGGACCAATCCATGACCATTTCACTTTAGGGAACAGGCTCAGAAATACACAAATATCATCAATGGAAAGAGTTAAAAAGGAAGGAGTTCTGAGGTATCCTGCAAAATCTACGATTAGATCACTTCCCCCACCAACCATCAGTAACTACAACAACCTCTGAAGGAAAGAGAACTACTACGGTGGCCTCTGCACCCAACTCTCTATGCCAGTCCGGAAGGATACCATGTTCAATGTATCAAAGACTAATGAGAGGTCAAGGGGGGACTCCTGGACTCACCAAATTTGTTTTGGTAACACTATTTGCATTTAATGTTGTAAGTAAGAATATGTATGGGGATCACATTGTTAAAGTCTATATAAATTCTTTGCTGTAGTGTAAATGATGAATAATGGCAGCTCCAATCTGAAATAAAACTCACAATCCCTCTCTCTTTTCAGCAGCAGCTGAATAATAGGATTTTAAATGTCACGCATTTTGTCAGCATTGTTATGATATTTTGTGTTCCCCGTGCATATTTTATTTAACACATTATCAACGCAGCATGGAAGCAATTTTGTGTTTGGAAGCGTCTTCTTGCTCCTCAGGCTAAGTTTGCATGCATCTGCAAAATTTTCAAATTGGGTTCATAATCATAGCCAAGTTCTGCTGAGAACCTGATGTAATTCGGTGACCGACTTGGGCGAAATAACATTCACCGAATCACAAAACTACTTTTCTCTCAACACAGTTTTGCCTCTCAATCAGCGGTTCTGGGCTTCTGTTTTTGTTTTAACTAAGAGCTTCTGCAGCCTGAAAAAAAACACACCAAAACCTAGAATATACCCTGAAGACATGGTAGCACACAAAACATGAATTTGATAATCATCTAGCGCTGTATTTATTTATATCCCACATTATTTTTTATAAATAACTCAAGGCAGTAAGCCTACTGAATAGTCCTTCCTCCTCCTATTTTCCTCATCACCGCCACCTTGTGAGGTCAGTTGTGGTGAGAGGGACTGGCCCATTTGGCTCTCAGGCCTAAGGTGGGACTGGAATCCACAGCTTCCTTCCCTTTGACTGTTTACAAGATGATGTGTGGTTAGTATTCCTAAGATAACTAACGGAGGCTGTGTGTATGTGTGAGAAAATACAGGCACGTGGACCTGCTTTCCTGCCACTTCTTTTTGACTGACTCATCTATAGCCCATCCTATAAAAACAATATAAAGATTGCATTCCTTCTTTTAAAAAAATGTGTTAAGAAGATCACTCCCTACAGAATCCAAAAAAATAATGATCATTTTTGACACCGATAAACACATTGGGCTACCGCATCCTCCTCATAGTATGCTTTTTAAAGCACATAAAAGAATTAATACCAATGTTGGTCAAACTAAATCTCAATAAAAGTGAAAAGCTAATTAAGAGTGGAGTCAAAATTACTTATTTTTCTCTTTATTTTATGGAGGGAGAAAATTCAGCAACAATCCTTTCTTTCATCCTTGAAAGAAAAGAAAAAAACTTAAGCATCTTTGTACAAATGTTATTTTTTTTACCAGTTCTCATATATTTGAAGAACAGAGCAACATAAAATAAGATCAGCCATTCAAACAAAGATGTAATCAAGGGAGAGTAATGTAGTAACCTATATCATTTATTTATTTTTTTCTTTGATGAATTATGCTAACATTTTACATGGTCATCAAGGGTCTTCTAACTACGTATCTCTAGACCTCTGTCACCTGCCACTCTTCTAAAATGGAACCGAGCAGATACATTTTACCTGTTTTCCTTTTGCATGCTCTGGAGACTTTAAATGCTGCTGAACGGAACTGTGTAGTGCGGGAACATAGACGCTGCATGCAGAGCAGAGGACAGTCTCAACTTTCATCATATGATCATCAGCCGTAACACCTAGAACAGACATCTGAGACTTGGTCAAAAAGAAAGTGAGGATTCAATATATAAAAGAGAAGCAATATGGCTTTAAGTTAAAAGGGGGACAGCCATACTTTTCCAAGTATTCGATTACTGCATAATATAAAAAAAGCGGGGAGTAGAGGAAGAAATTACAAGTACATATAAGTAACTCCTCAATTAAATGTAATTGGGACCAGAATATCCATTGCCAAGCAATGCAGATGTAAAGTGTGTAACAGGACTACACACTTAGCAACAGCAATCCTGGCACTCTTGGTTACCATCAATAAATGAGGATTTCAGGACATTAAGCAAGAATCTGTCCATGTCTTCCTACTTGCTCCCAGCAAGCAAAGGCAATGGAGAAACCTACGGAAAGTTACAAGTCCTGGGTAGTTCGCCAGAAGGCCAGCAGGTCGGTAAGTGGTTGCTGTGGTGTAAGTATGGCCAGAAGTGGACGCTGCCTGGTGAGCACTATGGAGCATCAGATCTCCATAATCTCATGCTCCACAGTCAGGCTGCTTGGGGACAAAAAAAAGCAGCAAGGGCGGAAGTAACTTGCTAGCTTCCCTGTTGACTTTGCTTGGGGAAATCAATAGGGAAAAATCACAAATGGTGATCGTATGACTGCAGGAAGCTGCAACTTGTGTGTGAATCAGTTGCCACGTTCCCAGTTTGTGATCAAGTGACTTGCATAGGTGCTGGGACAGTTGAAACTTTGAAAGCCTGTCGTATGCCCTACTTGCTCAGCTCCCTTGTAACTTTTGAACAGCCACTGAATGAGGGGCCGTTAACCATCTGTAGTGAGAATAAGAGCCTTACTGTCATCTATCCACTTACTGGTAATAGAATCTAGAGACAGGTATTCAAAACATACTGAGTCTATATAGAATAGAACAGCAGTGTTGAAACAGAACACCTATTCTCATAGGCTACTTGCCTTCCATTACATCTTTTTCAGTAATCTGAGCAGCTTCCATTTGGCTTGTCGTCTGCTGTTTACGCATAGCAGTCTTCTTAAATTTATTCACCATGCACTCCTAAAACAGAAATTAATATATTTTTGGAGGAATCAAAATTATTTTCACTGATTCCCTATTCATCTCCTACTTTGTGAAATTCTAGATTCATCAGTCATGATGAATTAGAATTAGTGAATGAATTAGTGCAGGTTCGCATCCCACCAGGCTCAAGGTTGACTCAGCCTTCCATCCTTCCGAGGTAGGTAAAATGAGGACCCAGATTGTTGGGGGCAATAAGCTGACTTTGTAATAATGCCGCTTGGGGTGTGTGTGAAAGCCCTAACAAGCAGGCATATACATAGAATGAAGGCTACTGCTAAGCTTGTAAGCCGCCCTGAGTCTTCGGAGAAGGGCGGGATATAAATGGAATTAAAATAAATAAATAAATAAATAAATGATTCAAATATCTATGAAATTAGGGACAGAATAATATTATTTTCTGCAATAGTGGAGTCCTGTTCTCTTCCCTTCCTCTCACGCCTTGACAAGTAGGACATAAATTGTTTCCACAATAGAATGTGGGGGAAAAATCAAAATTTTTACAGCCAGAATAAGGCACTTCTACAAATCGCAGTAACAAAAGGCTCTTGGCTTTGTGGTACTGTATAGACCAGGGGTAGGCAACCTTGGCTCTTTTATGACTCATGGACTTCAACTCCCAGAATTCCTGAGTCAGCATAGCTGACTCAGGAATTCTGGGAGTTGAAGTCCTTGAGTCATAAAAGAGCCGAGGTTGCCTACCCCTGGTATAGACCCAACAACCTTATCACATGGCAGACTACGATCAAATGGCACTATGAGGAAGGCAAAAATATGTGCCTAAATAGCCAAGCAAGGGTGGGATTAAGCAGTGGTGAGGGGTGTGGTAGGGCAGAAGAGAGAATTTATCATCTGAGCTCCATTTCAGGAAATGTGTTAGGATGACAATGTTAGAAGATCAAATATTTTTCAACATGCGCACAATGAACCTCATTAAGTTAAAATCATATTGTACAAATATTTCTTAAACAGGTAACATCATTGTTTATGATGATCGGGTTTTTTTTAACCTAGAAGATTAAGCTGATAATTATAGCTCCCTGGATTTACAGAATTAAAAGTTACTCACATGCAGAAACTCCATCACAACTTTGTCAAATTTGGTCTGTTTCTGAATGTGATCTAAAGTCTCCTGGTGAACAGCACTTTCAAGATGAGCTTCAATGTCTTTCTCTTCAAATGTTCGAAATTTACAGAATGAGCAGGTGAATGCCATTCTAGCGGAAGATACAGGCACATTGTCAGTGCAACATGTAGAATAGCTAACTCATCAAAGTTTAATGGAATCAAGAGAACTAGATACTCTGATCAATGAAATTGTCTTATCAAACATTTAAACACTAATGAAAATGTATCCCTACACTTAAAACATTTTTCAGCTATATGACAAATGTAGCCATCACAAGTGAGATTGTGAGTTAAGTGTTTTGAAGACCACGAGTTTATGGACAAAGTGAAATTTGAATCTAAAATTTTCTGGCTCAAATCTTTAGCTACCATACTAGCTTATAAAGCAAAATAAAAATGTGTAATGGGTTTTTTAAAAAACAAAAACAAAAAAATAGGGTTACTTAGTCTGAACTGTAAGAAACCAGACAACCATCAGATGGCACCAGAAGGTTAGAATTTTCTTGTCTCTGCTATCTGGATTTTTACAGATCAGATTTGGTAGCACCAGGAAAAAAAACTGCCTTTGACAAAACTACACCTTTTCACTATTGAATCTAAATAATTATCAAGGTGACTTCTCAGGATGGCTTACTGGGATTCTATTCTTGTCAAAGATTTCTTGGAGATTTCAAAATATTTCCTGGATATAATGGCTTACTATTGGCTTACTATACCCATAAATCACCCTTCCACCCCGCAGGAAAACCCAGAGATTTGAATACACAACACCATGAAACAAACAGAGTCAAGGCTGTTTAGGGTAAATATTATTGTTATTATACATGCCCTTGAATTATGGGTGGGACAAATTGACAATATTTCCACCACAAACCTGTAACCATCACCATACTTTTCACTATTTTTCTCCCTCCTACGCCTTTGTTTCTCTCTTCTTGCCTCAATTCGACGTTTTTCTTCCTCTTCATTTTTTACTTCTGGCTTGACGCCTAAAAACAATTAAGAGTTAAATAAATCCTTAGGTTCTAGACTTTAACCAGGGGAAAATGTGAACTTACCCTACCACCTTTCAGCATGATTTAGAATCTCATAAGGAGGGATAATTTATGCCATGTGTGATGATAGCATCTATTAGGATGTTGTTGAATTAGAAGGGGAAAAAAATGCAATTTTCAACACTTCGTGATACATATATGTTAATTAAGGGCCATATTCATAGGAATAATATCCAGAACTAAGCCCAGCCTTAACGTGCCAAAATAATAAAAGCACTAAGTAAATGCTGCGAATAACAGTGGGAGATTGCCTCAATTGGAGGGCCTATAATTACCATAACTGCAGGTTTATTGTTAAATAAAATTTGCTAAAACTTAATATTTACTGATTTTATTGTGAAGACAGCTTACAGAAACAGACAAGAAAATGCATGCAAGATTTTCCAAAATGAAATAAAATAAAAAATAAAAAGGGGAACTTCTGCTGTGAGATGGACCCAGCCTATTTTGAGGCTTTGCCTCTTCCTAACCACATCTCCCTGTCCTACCAGCTCCGGCAGGAAGGGTGTGCTCCAGGTCCTGTCCACTAGAGGCCCATTCGGCAGGACCCAAACAACATGCCCTTTCTATTGTGGTTCCCACCCCGTGGAACATCATCCCCCCTTAAGGTAAAGTTAGTCCCGTCATTGTTAAGTCTTTCAGAAGGACCTGCAGATGGGTTTTTTCAGCACATTTGGAGGTCCCTTGGTTGTATTATGTCTAATGCAATGTTTTTATCCTGCGCTCTTTCTTTTGTTTTATTTTTTGAAATGTTTTTTGTGCTTGTGTTAGTTGTATGCCACCCAATCTTACATTCAGTGAGATGGGCAGCTTTGTAAGTTTGTTTAATTAATTAATTAATTAATTAATATAAAAAATAAAAAATAAAATAAAATAAAATAATAAAATAAAATAAAACAAAACAAAATAAAATAAAAAATAAAATAAAATAATAAATAAAATAAAATAAAATAAAATAAGAAACTCAAGAACAGACATCCTGATTTTCCCTACATGGCTAGGGAAAATCAACATACACATTAAAATGTGCGACATTCCTTATCTTTCTAAACATCTGTTTGTATGCCAGGAAAAGTAACTTCAATATTTTTCTCTATTTAAGGGGCTGCTTTCTTATAAGGGAGGCATGCTTTCAGTCCGTATGTCAAATGGGAGGTTATCTATCTGGACATCATTTTCAAGCAGCCAAACAGCTGCTCGTTCCCTCCTTTACTTTTCACTTTGAAATAAAAGTCTACCTTATTAAAAACAAGTATTAATAAGCTATCAATTTCCCAACTGCCAAACATCAACTAATGTGGAAATCATAACTGAAGCATTACACAAATACTTTTGGAAATGATTGTATAATTTCCATTCCCTAAGCATGAGCAGAAAGAAAGATACGAATCTTAACAGCACAGAAATCAGGAAGGTTTTCTGACTCCCATTTGTTGAACAAGAGACGCACAGCTCTGTCAACTTCATAAATTATACTGTTGAAATTAAGCAAGCTTAGGACGACCAACATAGGCAGTCCTTGACTTATGACCACAACTGAGCCAAAAACGTCTATTGCAAAGCGAGGCAGATGTTAATTGTGTTTTGCCCTATTTTACGACCTTTCTTGCTAAAGTTAAGTGAACCACTGCAGCTGTTGTTAAGTTAGTAAAAAGGGTTGTTTCATGAATCCGGCTTCCCCAGAAACTTTGCCTGTCAGAAGGTCGCAAAACGTGATCGCATGAGCCCAGGGTAGTTGCCAAGCTTCTGAATTTTGATGATGTGACCATGGGGGTGTTTCAACGGTCATTAAATGTGAAAAACGGTCATAAGTCACATTTTTTCCAGTGCCGTTGTAACAATCACTAAATAAACTGCTCTGTAAGTCAAGGGCTCCCTGTGCTGAGTTTGTTGTGGAAGAATTTTGAGTTTTGTTTCATTTGAATATACGAAACAAATTCCAGGGCCTCCAATCCTTTAGTAGTAAGTATCTGTATCTTACACCAGGCTTTAGTTAATGAGCCTTAGTTTCCTTTTAAAAGATAAGAGAGATACATAAGCACACCTGGTCATATACTTCCAAGCTGTAGCGGCAGTAGCATTCTATTTTACAGAACAAACAGCCCTCGATGTCATACATAGCCTGGCCCAGGCCTAGGGCACTGCTAACCTAAAAGCCTTGGTGCTCCTAGAGATTTTGAATCCAGCCTGCAGCCTACAATCTTCTCTGTAACACTAACAGGCTTATCGAAACAGAAGCAAACTGCCATTCGTGTTAGGTAAAGGGTCCCCCGCACATGCGTTCTAGTCGTTTCCGACTCTAGGGGCCGGTGCTCATCTCCGTTTCAAAGCTGAAGAGCCAGCGCTTGTCCGAGGACGTCTCCGTGGTCATGTGGCCGGCATGACTGGACGCCAAAGGCGCACGGAACGCTGTTACCTTCCCACCGTAGTGGTCCCTATTTTTCTACTTGCATTTTTACGTGCTTTCGAACTGCTAGGTTGGCAGAAGCTGGGACAAGTAACAGGCGCTCACTCTGTTAGTGGGACATAAATTTAAGCCTAACGGCTGACCAAGAAAATCTGTGTGGGGAAAAAAAAGAGTAAGGAGAAGAAAGAAACAAGCCGTGATCTACCACAAAAAAACTCTGCTTATCTTCAGAATGCAGTCCAACACTCCCCCCCCTCCGGTGATCGTGGAGCTTGATAATAAAAAGGAGATGATTCTCCACCACTGATCTAGCCCCTGCCATATCCCCAATGCCTTCCAAAATACTCCACAGGGATAAACTTACAATGTTGCATCTTACCTCTGAAGCTTAAAGGGTATGCAAATGAAATCTTGCTTAATTTTGTAAGTTATTGGCTTGACTTCTGCAGAGAGACATTGCTATATCTTGGGTTTCAAGATCAGCAGACAAATTTAAATCCTAGCCTAGCACAGTCCTGGAGAAGGGATGCTCGAGTCCATATATGAACTTCACACCTCTATTTGAAGAGTTGAGATTGCAATATGTAAACATTTGCTAAAGTACCATTACCTAATAGATCTAAAAACTATTACACTAAATAGACTTTCAATTGGAAAATGGCACAATCTGAGGGAAAAATAAGTCCACTTAGTTTCATTATTAAGAGTAGTCCAGATTTTTATCAGTTCAAGGTAGTTTTAATGGAAAGCCTATTACACAGTATGAGATATGTCCACAATTTTTCAAAACTTCATGTAACAAGTTCCCAGCACATTGTATATCATACAGATTAGATCCAACAAATCATAACTAGGGAAAAGAAGTTTAGGATAAAATTTCAATTTCAGATGCAGGGTTTTGATATTTCACCAGGTGAAACTGTAAAGGCATTATATCTTGAGTTTTACCTGATAAAACAAGTAGGCTTACCTTCAAATGCCTGATCAATGCCATCATAGGCATCTTTTGTAAAATCTTCATCCATAATTGTGTCACAAGCTTCAGCTTCATTATCCTAATGAAAGGTCAAATGCACAAGTTTCCAGAGTAAACAGAAGAGCTGACAAAATGTGCCATATTATTTCCAATAAAGGATTTTAATCCAATTGGCTGAAGCAATTAGCTTCAGAGGAGATAATTTAAGCAAGTCAACTCCAGGTCATTAAATGGAGTTAACGTGTGTCAAAGAGTCACACATCAGAGTGTCATGTTTTATATAACAGACGATTTAAATGCCGTATTTAATGATTTAATGTAAACAGTATTTGGGGTAATTGATTTATTCATGATCTGATAGCATTTCTCATCAACTGAGTGTGTCATATACAAGGACATTTGTATCTCGCTCTACTGTCAAGGCTAAACTTGAAGCAATTGTTTCCTTTTTCAAAAACTGCTGTTCAGCTGAGAAATGAAAATGTTCTTCGGCATCATTTTACTGGATAGTTACATGTTTTACTATATTGTTTTTTCACTTGATCATCCTTCATGCATTGAAATGTAAATGCAACAGTCCTATCCATCCCAATGGTGTTTCAGGAAGTATTTGCCCTCAAGAACAGTCCTCTTGTTTTTTTATTTATTTATTTATTTGGGGGGGGGGTTTGTGGTACAGATCAAACCAAAGCTCCTCTTCACATCCCATCATCAACTGCAGAATCTTATCTCATACATACACCACTTACAAGCAGAAAACAGCGCACTAGCATCTTTGTTCCGTCAGGCTTGAATAAGTGGTAAGATGATATTGCTATGGAATATCAGACTCATATATGTTTTAATGTTTTAGCTGCGCAAGTTTCTTTATAAATTATATTGTGCGAATTGAAACTACTTAAGAGTTTGATATGACGAGTAGTCAGTACTGGTTATCAGGAGTCAATACTGACTTGATCACAATCAATCAATCACCACTATAAACTGTCAGCTGCCTAAAAAGAGTTCAAATGATTAACTATTTTTATAAATGTATCTACAGAGAACTCAGATGTAGTTCAGAGATTCTGATGTATTTTTTTTTTAAAAAATGCAGCTTCATACCAACTAAATCGTATTTCAAACTTTTAGTGTGTCAAGGCATTGACAATGATCTCGACTGAGAACTCAGATTTAAACAATGACAGGCGAATCTTTTTTACATAAATGAATGGTCATAATATGGTCTAAGCTGAAAACTGCTTGCCTAGCAAATTTGAAGACCTGTTATTTTTCAGTGAAACCAAGTCTAGACTAATTCAATTTTTTTTTGTAAAATGCCACTTCAAAGCTTTCAAGGTTCCTGTTTTAGTTTTGTTCAATACATTTAAATACTTGTTACAAATTCAGACTTTAAAATTACAGATAGTCTTCGACTTATAACAGTTCATTTAGTGACTGTTCAAAGTTATGGCACTGTAAAAAGTGACTTACGACCATTTTTTACACTTATCATCATTGCAGCATACCCATGGTCATGTGATCAAAATTCAGATGCTTGGCAACTGATTTCATATTTATGACAGTTGAGGTCCTGGGGTTATGTGATCCCCTTTTGTGACCTTCTCACAAAGTCAATGGGGAAGCCAGATTCACCTAACAACCATGTTACTAACTAAAAAATTGCAATGATTCACTTAACAGCTGTGGCAATAAAAGTCATAAAATGGGGCAAAATTTACTTAACAAATGTCTTGCTTAGCAACAGAAATTTTGGGCTCAATTGTGATCTTTACAGGTGAAACTCGAAAAATTAGAATATCGTGCAAAAGTTCATTTATTTCAGTAATGCAACTTAAAAGGGGAAACTAATATGATTATGGCTTACAGCTCATGAAAACCCCAAATCCACAATCTCAAAAAATTAGAATATTGTGAAAAGGTGCAATATTCTAGGCTCAAAGTCTCCCACTCTAATCAGCTAATTAAGCCACAACACCTGCAAAGGGTTCCTGAGCCTTTAAATGGCCTCTCAGTCTGGTTCAGTAGGAATCACAATCATGGGGAAGACTGCTGACCTGACAGTTGTGCAGAAAACCATCGTTGACACCCTCCATAAGGAGGGAAAGCCTCAAAAGGTAATTGCAAAAGAAGTTGAATGTTCCCAAAGTGCTGTATCAAAGCACATGAACAGAAAGTTATGTGGAAGGGAAAAGTGTGGAAGAAAAAGGTGCACAAGCAGCAGGGATGACCGCAGTCTGGAGAGGATTGTCAGGAAAAGGCCATTCAAAAGCATTGGAGACTTTCACAAGGAGTGGACTGAGGCTGGAGTCAGTGCATCAAGAGCCACCACACACAGACGGATCCTGGACATGGGCTTCAAATATCGTATTCCTCTTGTCAAGCCACTCCTGAATAACGACATCAGAAGCGTCTTACCTGGGCTAAAGAAAAACAGACCTGGTCTGTTGCTCAGTGGCCCAAAGTCCTCTTTTCTGATGAGAGCAACTTTTGCATCTCATTTGGAAACCAAGGACCCAGAGTCTGGAGGAAGAATGGAGAGGCACACACTGCAAGATGCTTGAAGTCGTGTGACGTTTCCACAGTCTGTGTTGATTTGGGGAGGCATGTCATCTGCTGGTGTTGGTCCACTGTGCTTCATTAACTCCAGGGTCAACGCAGCCATCTACCAGGAGATTTTGGAGCACTTCATGCTTCCTTCTGCAGATGAGCTTTATGGGGATGCTGATTTTCCAGCAGGACTTGGCAACTGCTCACATTGCCAAAAGCACCAAAACCTGGTTCAATGACCATGGGGTTACTGTGCTTGATTGGCCAGCAAACTCGCCTGACCTGAACCCCATAGAGAATCTAAGGGGCATTGCCAAGAGAAAGATGAGAGCCATGAGACCGAACAATGCAGAAGAGCTGAAGGCTGCTATTGAAGCATCCTGGTCTTCCATAACACCTCAGCAGTGCCACAGGCTGATAGCTTCCATGCCACGCCGCATTGATGCAGTAATTGCTGCAAAAGGGACCCAAACCAAGTACTGAGTACATATGCATGCTTATACTTTTCAGAGGTCAGATATTGTTCTATGTACACTCCTTGTTTTATTGATTGCATGTAATATTCTAATTTTCTGAGATTGTGGATTTGGGGTTTTCATGAGCTGTACACCATAATCATCACAATTATGACAAATCACAGCTTGAACTATCTTGCTTTACATGTAATGAGTCTATCTCATATATTAGTTTCCCCTTTTAAGTTGCATTACTGAAATAAATGAACTTTTGCACAATATTCTAATTTTTCGAGTTTCACCTGTAAATTCAATATTGTTAGAATTGGTTTTTTTAAATGTCTCTGGATTGCAACCAGAGCTTCAAAAATAAATTCTACCTTCTAACACTATGGTACCACATGGTGCTTCAAAATTCTACCATGAAGATCAAGAAAAGTTACTATGAAGACATATATCTCTGCTTCTTTAGAAAACGGTTTTGAAAAATTGAGGTAGTTACTACTTTAATGTACTGCAATGCCTGATAAAAAGTACAGTATTTTCCAAAACTAGATTTTTACCTCTGCAGTAGTTTTCTTGCTTGGAGTCCTTGGGTCTATTAGCATGAAAGGAGGAAGAAATTCAAGAAAATCAAACTGCAATTAAATGTTTTGTCTCACCTAGCAATTATTTTAAATCCTTGGAGAACTGAGAAAATAGGAATCTTGGACACAGAAAATCAGACAGAAACATTAAAGAAATGGGTATATAATAGCCTCCTCTATAAAAAAAAACAGGAAAAATACAAAAAAAAATTGACACAGTGGCCTATTTCTCTTTTTCAAGCACTGAAAATACACCAAAACTGAAAATGCAGTAGACCATGTGGGATTATAACATCATACTGTGTAAGTGGTTTTCCATTAATTGGTTATACACCTTTTACCTTCCATTCACAACTGTTGCTTTAATCATATGCAATATTAGTCTCCACAGCATTGTACCTAAGAAGAGCAGTGCAACTTTCTACACCTATTTTCAATCCAGGAATAAAATATCTGAACAATTACACTGAACAATTAAAGACATTTCAATAGACAACCAACTTGAAAACAAGGAGAAAACAAGGAGGAATTTGTAAACAATATTTTAGATTAATCTGATTAGAATTAAGAGTGCTTAGTAGTAAAAGAATTGTTAAAATATATGCTTTTAAATCTCAAATAAAAAAGCAAAAGCTAGTTTTTCATAATATGTAATGTCATCAATCAAATGGAAAATACAATTGATTCAATTGAGAGAATTTATTGTGTAATTGTTATTTATTATAATAGAGACATATCTATATATGTATGTTTTGTTTTATATTCAAGAAGCGGATGAACTCTAAAAACATGGTAAAAGGAGAGGAAGATAAAATACACTGGAAGGAAAAACATTGAGAAGAAGATACATAGATAGATATAGAGAGATGGGGGGGAGGGGTTTAGCCTAGCCAGGTATTAGAATTTTCATTAATGTATTCAATACTTATATAAATATTTATTAAACTGGCAATCTACATATATTACGAATACATTCTACAAAGAGAAAGCATCAGTATTTTAGATTATAGCACACATATAACTGGTAATGCTCAAGTCATAACCATTTTTTCAGTGACCAGTGCAAGTTATAATAGCACCGAATGAATGGATTCATATTTGGTCCTCAAAGTTTCGGCCACTATAGCAACTCACATAGCCACATGAACAAAATTCAAACGCACGGCAATCAGCTCGCACTTGTGATTGGTTGCAGGATCACATGATCACCATTTACGACTTTCCTTGCCAGCTTCCAACAAGCAAAGCTAATGGGGTAGGCAAAGTTACAAATTGTTCAGGTGAGTCTCGTCCACCCTTGCCTTTTTTTGCTCACAAGCATGACATTCTCTTTCTCCTTTCACTTGCACATACCATTGCCCTCTTTCCTCAGCTTCCCTGCACTCACACAAACACATACTCAAGCACCTCACTCTTTCCATCCTCTCGTTCTCTCTCTCTCTCTCTCTCTCTCTCTCTCTCTCTCTCTCTCTCTCACACACACACACACACACACACACACACACACACAAACACACCCTAGCCTCCCTACATTCGCACACACCTTGTGCCTTTTTTACTCAGCTTCCTGAACTTGTAACTTGCACACACTCTATGCTCTCTTTCCCTGGCCTTCATATGCTTGCAAGAAACCCATGCCCACTTCCGTGCCCCCTGCACCCAATTTTCCCAGTCTTCCCGAGACCTCTCCTCCAGTTTCTGCATGGCCCGCACTGGGTTACACTTTGTTCTATTCTCTTTTATTTAACCTCTTCATTGATATTAGCTTGCAGTGTTGCAGGCTAACTCTGCCGACTGCCAGCAGTTTCTTCCTGACCGGCTCAAGGTTGAGTCAGTCTTCCATCCTTCTAAGGTCAGTAAAATGAAAACCCAGATTGTTGGGGGCAATATGCTGTGTAAACCACTTAAAGAGAGGGCTGTAAAGCACTGTGAAGCGGTATATAAGTCTAAGTACTATTGTTGTATTTTAAATACTTTATTAGTAAAAAAAGCATTCTGTCAATTTTTATTTTCTCAAATCTCTTAACACAAATCACTTTTTGACTCATCCAATCAACATAATTATTTAAAGGAATAAAACCCATGCATCCTTAAAAGCATATATTTCTGAATGAATTCCAATAGTAATGTAACTGTGCGTAGAATATGTTTAATTTGGGAGGACTATTATTTTGTTGATAACAGTCCTACAGCATCTCATGTAGCAAGCAGTCTTCACAATAAAAAGTCAGAATATGAATGAATATATATATATATATCTTCACAATAAAAAGTCAGAAAATATATATATATATATATATATATATATATATATATATATATATATATATATATATATATATATTCTCATCAGTCAGTCATACCCTTTATCTGAGATTCGAACCTGGGCTGATTATATATTAGGCAGTTGTTTTAACTTCCTGAGCCACAGGTTCTTTCTTTTATTAGCTAGAAGGCAAGGGAAATATGTGTTAAGAATTTGTCAAGGCTTTTTGAATGCACCTTGCTAATTAACTCTTTCTTTCCTGCTTTGGCCTGACTCAAGGCTTATCCACAGGATATAGTCAACTTATGACAGCTCATTATTTGTGTAAATTATTCAAATTGCTAATAAAGAATTTGGGAGGCTGAGAAGATCATTTCGAACTTATTATGTTCTCATCAGTCAGTCATACCCTTTATCTGAGATTCGAACCTGGGCTGATTATATATTAGGCAGTATATATCCTTCAAAGTATATAGGCACAAAATTAGTGAAATATCTTGTAACTATCTTTCAAAAATTTTAATTTGTGCCACCAAGGTCAATCCCTATGTACAACTGGTAACAGAAGGGGCTTTGAGGCTGGAAAATGAGGAACAGCAATGCATTATAAATGTATCCTCTCAGAAAATGTTAAATAGAGCTGTAATTCACATCTTTCATTCAATTACTTACTAGGTTTGTTTTGGTTCATCTTCACATTAGGTTTTGTCAGTTTGGGTTTCTTGATAAATGTCCCACCTGGTTTATTATACGGCTGCTGTATCATTTTTCTCTTTATTCCTCGTGCAGCTACTGCTGCAGAACTGGGTTTGTTATGATAGTCTACCACAATTCCAGGTCTATGCATGCCTCCAAAGTCTCCCATATACTGTAAATAGGTGAAGACCAAGTATTAGAAAATGATGTGGCTGACCATAAACAAACTAGCTTACATAAAAACATATTTTAAAATATTTTAACTCACGAAAAAATGCAATACTAAGTTAACACACATCAGGAATGCAAACTGATTAGTTTTTAAAATATTTGACTTAAAAGTGGATATATCAAATGGATTTCTGCTTATTCAAAATCATTGGTCCAGACTATGAGCCTTGCTAGAATTTTACCATATTCATTCTCAGGATTCTCAAATAATGCCTCAAACAAACAGAATAAAAATTATTTCTACAAAACAATAATACAAGAATGCAAACTTAGGGAAAAAGAGAAAATAATCATAAAAGTCTCTGAAACATTCATAGGTTTTCTTTTACTATGATTAAAAAAGTTTTAAAATAACCTTTTGATGGTTTAAAATTTGCTCATATGTATGTAAGATTTTCTGTGTAAGATATTGTCTATGTTTAAAATAATTTTTATCTCTTAACGCTGTAATGGGATTCCAGTTTCATACTTCACACTTTTTGCTTATATAAAATACATGTTATTTTCAAACTTTATTTTTCCTATCTCCCTTTTTCTCACAGTATGTATATGTTATTCACTATTCAGAGTATAATCTCAAGCATGTCAATTCAGAAATAAGTGCTACCAGCAGGAAGTTCAAACTGTACATGGAATAAGTATCATTGAACTCATGGGAATTTCTTCTAAAAATACATGGAGAAGATAAGTTTATTGTTTTGAGGTAATATATATATATCTCATATTTTCCTATTTTCACTCAAACAGTAAGTTCCACGTAAGTACACATAGAATTTTTTTATGTGAGGCACGGATTTTAAAATTATATAAATATTATAAATATGTAAAATAGTCCTGTATTAATTTAGAGTAGATAAAAAGCGAACTTTTCATAAAATGTCTTTTCTTTCCCCCCCTCATATAACAAGCAAACCGAATGCAATGCATTAGCCATATTAAAACTGATTAGAAATTTTACATCTTTATCAACAGTTCAACCCAATCAGCAGTTTGTGTGTGTGTGTGTGTGTGTGTGTGTGTGTGTTTGTGTGTCTACACACACACACACACACACACACGTGTTGAAGAAATTGCATTATGTATGTAATCTCAACAATTAAAAAAGTATATAAATATTTGAAGGAGCAGTGAGAAAAGTTAAATATTAGCCCCTCTTAGATCGAATTCTTTCCAAAGGAAAAAATAAAATTTAGAATATCAACAAAGTGGTTAAAAAAATTCTAATCTTAATTTGGACATCTATCTTGTAATCAATAGAGCATACATGATTGAATTCATTGATTTAAGGCACTGAATGACAGAAAAAACTGAAGACAAGGAATGAGTATAATAGTTATAATTTAGGCTGCAATCTGTAATACTTACTTGGGAGTTAGTAGCACTTACTTCTGAATAAACATGCAAAGATTCTACTGTTCACTGACAGTAACATGTAAGATAGGCTCATCTGACTGGATGAGTGAAATTATATAAGCAGAAATGAGTAAACTGCCATAAATATTTAATAATAAAAGTTAGACACAATAAAGGCAGTACTGCTACACAATATTTCTTTACTTTGAGTTGCATTTATTCCTAGCAGGCCACAATGTGTTAAGAGATCATTATATTAAGTAAATCCATGCATATGTTCTATATTTCACTTTGTAACAAACTGGGCTCTAGTAAATAACAGTCTAGTAATATTCTCACCCTGCATATTACATACATCAAAAGGCACTTTCTAGGTGATGTACATTTGCACGAGCAAATATTTTCAGAATCTATTAAAGGTGCAATGCATTTCACATAAACAAGCAGCTTATTTCTTAAAGTAGTTAGTTCTCAAGAGTAACATTAAGCTCAAGAAAAAGGAAAACTACTCAATACTGCTTAGTTAATTTAATTTCACAAATGTACCAGACTAAACAAATCAGCTTATTCCTTTATTAAATAATTATAGAAATATTATTAGAGTTCCTAGGTATATGGATTAAATGCCAATTGTACCCTTCAGAGTATCACATTAATAAATCAATTAAAATACAGTAATAGGCATGCAGAAAACTTTAAAATATTCTAGTTTACATTTAATCATCCAATCTACTTAAACTTTTGTTTTCTTCAGGCCAGCTTCTTGAAACTCAGTATTTAAAGAGTTTTAAGAGAGCTTCTACCGATTATCAACTGAACTGGAACTGTATAAATTCAGACATGAAATTATAAAGTACGTTAATGGGATATCATCTTACATCTTGAAGCTTCCTGAAGTTTAAGATGCTGTTAATGATGTGTTGATTTGGTAGGGTAATATTTGATATTTGATTATAATCTTTGAATTGTTCTTTTGAACTTGCACTAAAACATTAGATCCAGCGCATGAGAATACCTGGTATTTGAATTATAACACAACAGCTGACTAACATAGATTACAGTTACCTTTCTTTCAGCACAAACAATTCTGATGATATCCCTTTAACAGTGGTTTGAAATTATGCTTTAATTCTTGCCTATATTAAATCTTCCCTTCCATTTAAGTCTCAGTGACCTTAAAGTAAGCTAAAATTGAGCATGTAGAACTAATTGCTTCCTGCCTCAACAAAATCTGTTCTGTGGCATTTATTCTCTAAAATCAATAGTATACATACATTGCACCTTTAACCTACTCAAAATGAAAAAAGGTTCTAATTAACCTTTACAAAGTTTCAAAGACTTCTCCCACTAGCCAAGATGCTAGTGTTAACAAGGAAAAATGCAATTCCTTTTAACCCCTTTTAGACCAAACCCATTGCCTTAATATTCACCTTTCACAAAAAAGTGATTTGATATAAAACCTTAGCCACTAATCTTGTAGCGCTTTTACTTGTGTAAATGAAGAGAGAGAGAAAGAGAGAGAGAGAGAGAGAGAGAGGGTACTAAGTTCTGGGTAAACACCAAACCGGATTGGAAGGTTATCAACCCTAACAGTTTGGCAAAAACTGCAGTGTGGTATACAGTGCTTTTGTTTTAATGCTATGGTCTTGAAAGGGTTTAAAAGAGTGACTAGTGAAAAGAATCTGAAAAGATTCTGTACTTACTCCTCGGCCACGGCCTCTGCCTGTTGATGGTCCTCCAAAAGCATCATAGTTTCTGCTTCCAAATCCACTGTCAGGATAAGCAGGCGTTCCTCTCCCCCGAGAGCCTACAGGTGCAGGCTTCATATGGGGTGAAGAAAAACTGCTGTAGGAAGAGTAAGTCTCTCTTCCTCTGTCCTCCATAAACCCAGGCCTCAATTTTGAGCGTGAGTAAGGTGCTTCCCAGCTAGACCCGCCCTGGTTTCTACCTCCGAAAGAGTCAAGGCTATTCCGGTAGTTGCTGTCAAATCGACCACCATAACTACCTCCGAAGCGGCTTTGTTCGGGCTCATTATAACCATAGCCAGATCTGTACAGATCTCGCCCACCCAGAGAAGACCCGGAGTCGTAAGACTCATAAGGTCCAAACCTGGAAAAGTTGCAGTGAGGAAAAAAAAAGTAAGCTTACTAAAGTTATAACATTTCAAAAGACAAGTTATCAGTTGACATTTATCAACTAAAATCAATGAATATTTTACTTTGGTAGGGTTTGCTTTGATTAGGGCTGGGCATTTCCGTGCTGTGATCAGACAGAAAGCTATCTGAGTCACTTTTCAGTTAAAAATAGTATTAAAATTCAGAATGCCTAAATTTCACTAAATTTAGTTGCTCAAAATTATTATTTCACCTCATTATTGTGCCCAGACCTAGTCTAATGAATGCAGGCACCTGCATATTTTAAAGGTTCATAAAACTCTTTTGTTTAAAGTCATGCCTAAAACAGTTCAATAGCATTTGAAAGACATTGCTCTCAACTTAGAAGCTGTGACAGTATCAATAATGCAACTATTTTAACTTGATATTTCAATGGTTCATAGTTCAGTTATATCTTATAGAAGAAATCTAAATAATTTTTCTTAACTACTAGCATGCCTCATCTTCTACTATTACATTTACAATGTATTAGAGAGGAGTAGGAAATCTATGACCTTCCAAATGTTGTTGGATGGTAGTTTTCATGAGCCCCGGAATGAAAGGCTAAGAAATGCTAGATTTTGGAAACATTTGGAAGGTCACAGATTCACCTGCCTCTGTTTGTAGGGAATCAGACAAACACCTTTTATAGAACTGAAAAGTCAAAATAAATCTTAAATATTAATGACCCTTTTTAGCACTGAAAGGCTGTATATTACATTACGTTTTAAAAAGATATTAATTGAAGAACAGAGAAAAGTGCATAGGGTAACATCAATGTCATATACTGCATAGAAATGGGAAATCATTTTCATCCCAAAAATTAACTATATTTTAATTCTTAATTAAATAAATTGAAAAGAAACTTCTAATAATTTAAAATCACAATATGAGAAGGCTAAATTTATCTTCTCTCCAGTTCATACTTTAAATATAAAACTTTTGTATTTAAAATGCCAACTACAAAGCAGTCCATTACAACAACAAACTTTTTATATAATGCATTCAATAAATTCCAACCATATTCAGATTACTAAATGGTAGGTACATTTTTTTCCTGATTCTCAAAATAGTTTACATCAATGTTAGTTATATTAATTGTTGAAAAGCACTGTGCATTTATACAGCTAATTTCCCAATTCCTTAAAAATCAATGCCACAAAAAAACTGGAGGAATCCAATTGTCAATCCATGGTCTTCTTGCTGCCATTGAAGAATTGGGATATGCAAATGACACTGCAAGCAGGATTAATATCTCATACAGTTATTTTGTTTAAAATGCAGAGTTCTTATAAGAAAGCCAAATTTAGAATAAAATTGTGATCTGACATTAGTAAACATCAACTGCAGGCACAGTGAAAAATCAAACTGTCAGAAATATTACTACAGTGCTAGGAACAATTTTAAAACACTGCAAAAAAAGTGTGCTTTTAGTGTAATTAGTACCTGCCAATAAAATAATCTGGACATGAAAAGCTGTCTACCAATGAATATTCTTGCAAAAGATATTACTATTGAAATTAAATTTAAGTGTTCCTTTCAAACAGAATGGGGAAACAAAAGCAGCAGTTCTGATCCAATTAAGAGCACTTCAGCTCTGTTCTAATATTTAATTGCTAGGTTTTTTAAGATCACTTGTTGAAATAAGATTTTAAGAGAGATCTGAGATAAAACATGCATTGCAGCATTATATTTTATATAAAAACATTTATTTTAAAATATGCTACACATTACATCTCTGCATAATAACCCACCATGCCCTGTAATATGCTTAAGGAACACTTAAATTGGATAGAGGTATACTGCAGAATATATTTATATTATCTTTGACATACAAAGCAAACGATTCAGTATTTTACCTGGCACTGCCACCTCCTCCTCCTCCACCGCCGCCTCCATGGCTTTCCATTCCATATGACTGATTCATATAAGAGTCCATAGCTCTTGGGCCACTATAGGCACCATGCCCATAGTCCCGGTCCATTTCTTTAAAAAAAAAAAGGCTTAAAATTACTGAACTGTTGTAGATTAATAAATTAGGCACTCAACTTACAATTGCAATTGGGACTAGACCGTCTGTTGCTAAGCAATGTGGTTAAGTGAGTTGCACCCAATTTTACAACCTTTTTGCTGCTACTGCTAAGTGAATCATATGGTCATTAAGTGAATTCAGCTTGAGAAGCCCCATGAAAATGTTTCAAATGCG
This sequence comes from Vipera ursinii, assembly GCF_947247035.1. Lineage (NCBI taxonomy): Eukaryota > Metazoa > Chordata > Lepidosauria > Squamata > Viperidae > Vipera > Vipera ursinii. The sequence goes on along the minus strand of NC_139516.1, from coordinate 81,585,378 downwards.
GACATGTGATCCCAGGACCCCTGTAACCCTCATAAATATGTGCCATTTGTCAAACGTCTAAATGTTCACCATGTGACTATGGGATGCTGGGATATAGGTGCAAGAACTGGTTACAATTCATATTTTTCAGTGCCGTCATAACTTTTGTCATTAAATGTCATGACCTACTTCAATTCCAGTCCCAAAATCAGCTTATAATACATATTATCAAGACATTTACCACCATACAGCAAGAACAAAGAAATTCAATCACTGCTTTCTGGTTCAACTAAGGAGGCTAATTTGCAGAAAAGCAGCTAGAAGAGATGGGACTGAGCAAATGAAGCTCAAGCATTCCATATTTATTTCTTGCAAAAATAAATTAAAATCTGACAGAAGGGCCACAGGATCAAGGTTTTTGCCAAAAATATTGAAGTTTTACTTCTTCTACAACAGACATGTCAAACACAAGGCCCGGGGGCCGGATCCGGCCCGCAAAGTCGTTTCATGTGGCCCGCAAAGCCATCCTGGAAACAGTGAGGGAACGGCCCCCACTGCCTTGGCCCTGGCCCAGAGACCCTCCTTCTGCCAGAGACCCCCAGATCTGTCCCACTCCTGCCCAGGCCCCCATAGGCACCCTTGATGCGAACAATGTAGAGCTGGCCATGCCCACCCAGTAGGCCATGCGCACTCTGGCCACGCCCACCCAGTAGGCCACGCCCACCCTGGCCATACCCACCCAGCCCCTTGAGGGCAACCTCAATGCTGATGTGGCCCTCAATGAAATTGAGTTTGACACCCCTGTTCTACGAGTTCTTTTTTAATGTGGTTCAACAGTAATAATATTATGCATGCTGCACTACATTTACCCTCAATAAAATATTTCATTTCTCATAATTTTAGCAATCAATATAGGATTTAAAATTATATAGTTCACTTTTTTAACTGAGTCTATTAAATGCAAGTCAACTAATCATATTAAACTTAAAAATTTCTGAGAAATTTTAAAATTAAAATTCCAGAAATTCTGTATTAGTAACTTAAAGAACACATGGGATGGCCAGGAATTTGCACAAAGAACAAAATGTCACAAATGCTTTAATCAGCTACAGACAAGCTTGATAATTAGAGAGAAAAAGTTAAATAAAGTAGGATCCTACATGAGGCATACCCAAGGAAACATCTGGGAAAAGATCATGGTGGTAGAATATTTCCTTTTATGTACTTTTTTTTTATTCAAAGGTCATCAACTTCAAATCTGCTGCCAGCAATTGTCCACAAATGGCACCCTGTAGGGCCCGGCACAAGAAAGACATACAACAGGGGTCTTCAAACTTGGCCGTTTTATGGCTAAGGAATTCTGGAATTTGAAGTCCACAAGTCATAAAAGGGCCAAATTTGAAGACCCCTGACATAGAGCAATCCAGACAAAGTTCAGTATACCCAATAGACAGAATCTTGTCAGACTAAACCTTTACTACTCTCACCCAAATGAATATACCCTGGAAGGTTCTAGGGCAGGGGTAGGCAACCTCAGCTCTTTTATGACTCATAGACTTCAACTCCCAGAATTCCTGAGTCAGCATAGCATAGCTGGCTCAGGAATTCTGGGAGTTGAAGTCCATGAGCCATAAAAGAGCCGAGGTTGCCTACCCCTGTTCTAGGGAGTCAAGCTATCCTAACTATCCTCATCTGACTCCTTGGGCTGTGTTGTGTCTTGTTTCACTTTTCTTCCTGGGAAGGTGATCCCTTCTTCCCAGGAAGCTGTTACTTCATTGTAGTCTATCATACCTCCAAAGAATAACAAAGTGAACCTAAGGATTTTTTTTTATTAAATGTGTAAAATTTCACTAGTTTACCAAATCTCACAAGATTTCCTCATTTCTGTAAAAAAAAATTACATTACTCCTATGATTATCTGGGAACCTCCAAATGTCCTTTATAACAATTTGGTAATTTAAATTGGGCTAAACAGTGACTAAATGAACTTGCACTTCACAGGTTTCTCCCCAAGCAATTACATCACAATCTACCAAGGAGCGTATTCAGATAGCCATTGTCTATCGTTCTCACTTTAATGTAGGATTTACAATGCTTTCTCAAAATTCCATTTATATCTCCCAAACTACTGCATAAAGGTAAATACTCTGCAGCAGCATTCCCATATATGTTAGGAAACAGATAACTATTTGAGGCTAATAAAAGAGTTAAAACTAGTCTCAACTTATCCAAGTACCTCTAGGTCAGAGCTCCTCAACCGTTAGGGCACCAGAAACTGGTTCCATGGCGAAAAGTTTTTCTGCGGACTGAAAGGTGCGTGGTTTTGTGTGTTACCTGCATCCTACAGATGGAGCTTTGCTTGTTTGTGCGGCCTGGTTGCTGGCATGCCACAGCCCAGTGCTGGTCCACGGACCGGGGTTGGGAACCCCTGCTCTAGGTGAACTAACATTTTCATCAATCAGCACGGCCAAGGATTACTTTTAAGAGATTTAAGCCCCTAATATCTGGAGTAATTCAACTTGAGAGTAAAGTATGGCTTATGATAAACCTCAGCTTTGCATGATCATCCTTTTTTAAAAATCTGAGAAACGTAATCAGACAAATTTTCATTCCCTTTCTCTACGATCATGAAGGGAAAATTTGTTCTTAATGAGTATCTGTACAGTCATAAAATAAACCTAATACTGCTGCTTAAAAAATTCCAGCTACATATCACTTTGTAGGTGTCTCATTTTTGTGGAGGCCAGAGAAACAGGTAACTAAAACAGCAATACAGGTAGTCTTTGACTTACAACAGTTCATTTAGTGACTTATTACCATTTTTCAGAGTTACAACCTTTTGCAGCATCCCCCATGATCATGTGATCACAATTCAGATGCTTGGCAACTGGTTCATATTTATGACCGTTACTGTATACCAAAGTCATGTGATCCTCTTTTGCGAGCTTCTGACAAACAAAGTCAATGGGGACGGCACTCACTTAACAACCAGGCTACTAACTTAAAAACTGCAGTGATTCACTTAACAATTGTGGCAAGAAAGATTGTAAAATGGGATAAAACTCATTGAACAAATGTCTCACTTAACAAAAATGTTGAGCTCAATTGTAGCTGTAAACTACCTATAATCCACTTACACAGAATATGAAATTACTGAGTTGTTTTAATAGACACCTTTCGTATGTGATATTCTTGATTTCATTGAATTATATATAAATGCACGGAATTTTGTTTCCTTACTGCTATTTCCCTTCTCAAACTTCCAATACAGTAAACCTAACTAAGCAAAATATACAGAACATAGAATTCAACGTTTTATTATTCTAAATCCATAATTGGATCATTCCCGGTGGGATCTAACTAGTTTAATGCTCATTTCCTAGAATGGGAGAAAAATAGTATATGGGGATTTAAATGCCTTTCAACTTCTTGCACTGAGATTTATGACTATTCTATTTTTATCACATCATTAATCAATGCTCAGCAGATAGAGATTAGACGAGGCAGATCTAAGATGGCAACAAAGCAGCAATTTCTTCATAAGCAGCTACTTGTGATATTTTATTTGGTATCTATTTTTATAACCACATAAAGCAAATAAATTCTGGCCATATAAGCTTTTACATATGTATACATTTACAAGCCAAAGCTATCAACTTCTATAAAAGTACCCTACTACTTCCATGAAACTACTCAGTTACTACAGTGTCAGTGAAATGTTTTAATCTCAAAGTGCAGCTGATTTAGCATATATCTAAAATATCCTTTCAAGAATCAATAGTTAGACTATGTCAATACTTATAGAAATTATTTTCAAATATAATGAGCATGAGAATGCATTCATTATAGGTAGTACTAGACCAGGGGTAGGCAACCTTGGCTCTTTTATGACTCGTGGACTTCAACTCCCAGAATTCCTGAGCCAACATGGCTGGCTCAGGAATTACAACTGTGGAAGCCAGCCTGTCATAAGTTAAAATGATTGTAAGTCAAAGCACCTACATGACCAACCCAATTTTATGACCTTTTCTGCAGCAGTTGTAAAGCAAATGCAGCAGCCGTTAAGTGAGTCACTGCATTCCTATGAGCATATTTTTGCCAGAAACTGGGTGAAAGTTGGTTTCCAGAAAAAAACATCATAAATCTCTTCTTGTGACAGCAGAATGTGGTAACCAGCAGTAAAAGCAAGTTTGTTGCCATGTGCCCAAAATGCATGTAACTATAGTGGTGAGATGTGCCACTATTGGAACGCCTGAACCAGTTCATAAGTATTTGGGGAGGCGTGTCTGTCATGTTTGACTGATGTCTAAGCTCTGGTCTTTAAGCAACGGTTATCATTATGTGGCACTGAGTCAGGACTGGTGACAGTGCACAAATATCATTCATCTCTATTTGCCACTAGTGTCAATTAATAATAATAATAATAATTTAATTTTTATACCGCCCTTCTCCCGAAGGACTCAGGGCGGTGTACAGGGCAATACAATAAATAAAAATTAAAAGAAATATTAAATACACTAGCCCAATTCAATAGATTAATACAAAATGTTAAAATACCCCTAAACCCATCAGACCAGGCCTGCTTGTTCAAATAAATATGTTTTTAGGTCACGTCGGAAGGAGCGAAGGTCGGGAGCCATCCAGAGCTCCACCGGTAAACGGTTCCAAAGGTCTGGCGTGCCCACAGAGAACGCCCTCCCCCTGGGGGCCGCCAGTTGACACTCTTTGACCGACGGCACCCTAAGGAGGCCCTCTCTGTGGGAGCGCACTGGACGAAGGGAAGTTGATGCCGGCAGCAGATGCTCCCGTAAGTAACCCGGACCCATGCCATTTAGGGCTTTATAGGTCGTAACCAGCACCTTGAATCTTACCCGGAGGACAACCGGAAGCCAATGCAGCTCACGGAGTAGAGGTGTTACATGGGAGTATCGGGAAGCCCCCACCACCACTCGCGCGGCTGCATTCTGCACCAGCTGGAGCCTCCGAGTAGTCCTCAAGGGCAGCCCCATGTAGAGAGCATTGCAGTAGTCCAAACGGGAGGTCACGAGTGCATGAATTGACATTTCTTCCAAGGATCCGTCATTCCACCTTATCACATGGTGTCTCAGTCGTCTTTATTTTATCTGGGACCTACAGACTCGCCTTCTTTCAATACACAACACACTCTGAATCTGTAATCTGAAGGTATCTTATCTTTTTTTTCTCTCTCAATGTGCCATGTGCACATCAATATATTACCAGAAGCAAACCGCTCATTTAGGTATTAACTATACGCTAATCTTTATGATCTTTTCTACATCTATCATTACCTTTCCCCCTAGAATTAAACTGTTTACTTCTCGAACACACTATTTATTTATTACTCAGCTCAAGGAAAACAAGGCAATTTATGACTTTCACTTCTTCACTGCCAGCTGTTATCAGCTCTTTAATGTAGGCCAGGTTAAGAAACAAAGACTACAGGTTTTCCAGGAATGCTACTGTATTATTTAAAGATATATTAATACAATTTTTAAAGTATGTTTCTCTTTGCTCCTTCTTATATCACTATTACCTTAATGGCTAGCTCTTTTCTTCCTTTTTTAAGGTCTCTTATATTCCCCAAAGTTGACTCTAAATTCCTTTACAACTCTGAACATTTTAATCATGTTGTTACCTTCATCCTTTTAATATTTAATATTAATCCAGATCTTCACTTTCATTTTTTAATTTTATACATTAATTTTATAACGAGTTCTTTTGTCTCCTTCACTTTCTGCTAATAAAATGTAATTGTCCAAATATCTAATTCTAGATGTCATTTCTTTCAATTCTGCCATTCCTTTAGTGGCACTTGCTAACCCTAAGTTGAACCCTTATTTTGAATCAATCTTTTCTCTTAACAAAGTTCCTAATGATTCCTCAGAATAACCAGTTGTGCTGTCATATTTTTATCCACATTCTTGCATGATTTATATAGGATTCCCAAGCTTGTGGTCCATGGGCTGCATATAGACCTCCATGACATTTTCTGTGGTTTACAACAATAGTGATCAGAATAAGTTCCACAAGGCATCTGCCTCTAATCTTAACAGGATCTATCCCAGAAGATAGCAATGCTCTCTGCTCACGTCTGGGGGTATAACAAGTGAAGCAAGAACAAACTAAATTGACAAGATAAGGATGGAAAAGAGACAGCTTTCCCCATGGCCCAAAATAGTAAAAAGCACTTCACTCTCTGCACATGTAGCAGTAAACAGCTTGATGATTTTGGACAAGAACTATGGATCCTCCCTGAATATATAACTGAACATCAGGAGGCTGGTAAAAATGTAAAGGCAGTGAAATTCACCAGGCTCATTGCAGATGCTGAGACCAACAGCTTCAGGCTAATAATAAATTCAGGTACTATGAGAGGAGGCCAAAACCCTAGTCCCACTCTTCCCAACTTGCCTGGTCTCCCTATCCTAGTCCCTTCCCCCCAGCTATAGCTACTTCTATAGTTACTCCTCTACTCCTGTGTAGAGATACAGTCTAAGCCTGGCTCCATCAAGAGCGGTGTAAGTGGTGGCCCCACCTAAAGTTTCAGCACTTCATTACAAAATTTCCAGGATCTGCTCCAGCCTCTCTTTATGCAATAACTATTCACATGTTAACAGTAATTTAAACTATCATTGTACAGCTATCTTTGCAGCCTATACACTCACTCATTTAGCAACCACCTCATTTAACAACCATTCACAAATATAATGGTAGTAAAAGTTATTTTCCAATCAATGTATACAATTATTAGCAAATTTTGTGTGCCTAACAACACACACCAGAGTGAGAATCCTGGCATAGCTATACAAAATAAGTTTATATGAGTAAAAAAACAGCAGCAACTAGTGATCTCTGAAACATTCGTCTGCCTTGCAAGGTAGTCCAGACAAGCACACTTTATTATAAAGTTTCTTTAACAGAATCTTGCATGTCTGAAAGTATATATTCCCTTCTACCTCTTTACAGGCAAAGAAATGGAATATATGGCCAAAGTGAAACAATTAAAAAAGCCACTGTTACACAGTAATTTTATTTAATAAAAACATTAAAGATATACTCTTCATTTTACTTATTCATTAGATTTTGGATATGAAAATGCTTTCATGTTGCAATTTGAATTTGAGATCCCTATTCTAACGTAGCAATTCAAACTCAAGTCTCAGTTTCTTCTCTGCATCCCTTTAATCTCTCTCTCTTTTTTTCCTCCATGTAAAAAAATACACCTTGGTTAGATGAAAGGTCAATACATTTATTTTGATAGATTGAACATTTTCATGTCTTTTTACAGGCTCATGAAAGTGGTTCACATACTGCTCATGGTAGTCGCTATATGGATATGCACGAACTTAAAAGAACTTGCAAACCCCTATAGCAAACTATCTAAATTTTAACCCAGCAGTCTATAAAACCTTCCTGTGTATATTTTTTCTTTCAATTTATTGTGAAAACCCAAACAATTGCTTTTATTTCAGTTATCTGTATGCTATTCATTAGACTCTATACATCTTATAATACATAAGATATAAAAAATAAATTATACAAGTGCTGCCTTCTAATTAATTTTATGTCTTCTAATGAAAAATCCTTCTCTTCAAATGTTCTCTGAGAACAACTATTTTACCATTAAACAATAGGACTGGGCTGATCTGACCTCAGGGGGAAAGCTATTCAAGAGTGCTACTGAAGTTATCTTCCAGGCCACAATCCATTTGATTTCTAAAAGAGTGGATATCCAAAATATTTGCTCCTGGTTAGACCATGTAGGGTAAGGAAATATAGTATACATAGTCTCTAGTCAGCCAAAGATATCTAATAACCTTTCAATCACATAAGGTGGTGAACATTCCTAATATTTCACTATGAGGTGAATTGGGCTGAAAGGGAGTGAGTGGCCCAAAAGCCATCCAGTTTGTCTTTCAATGCCTAAGAAAGACTAGAACTCAAGAGTCTCCCAGTTTCTAGCCCTATCTTTCACCAAACTAGTTCTTACTATGCAGAAAAGTGCAAAGACAAATGTGACTCAATTTAAAAAAAACCATGTTTCAGCCTTAATACTCTAGCTGAAACAAAGCCCTAAATGGCTTAGGGCTAGGTGTTTTTGCAGGACTGTCTTTTCTCGAATACCTTCACCCAACCCACCAGAGTGGGAAAGACAAGGGATGCTACGGGTCCCCCTCTCCTAAAGAGGTCCGTCTAACAAAGACCAAGGGCCTTTTCTGCGGTGGCTTCCTCGTGAAGCATCTTCCACACGGAAATAAAATTGGCCCTCACTTTGGCACTCTTTTGCAAGGCCCGAAAGACGCTGGTTTGGGGGACCCCAGAGCGTGACGCAGCCCCCCCTTTTTTTGATTCATTGTCATCGCAGGGCGGGAGTGGTTACCGCTTTTTGTTTTTACATTGGGTCTTTATCTTTGTAAGCAGCCTGGAGTCACTGACACCCATACATATAAATAATTTTTTTAATTATGTATTTAATATATATATATTTTTAAAAGAAACCGCCTGGAAACAGCGCGGGGGGAAACCAGGGACAAATCAAATACCCGCCGCACGATCAACGCTGTGCAAGAAGTTGAAAGGCATTTAAATCCCCATATATTATTTTTTTCTCCCATTCTAGGAAATTAGTATTAAACCTAGTTAGATCCCACTGGGAATGATCCAGTTATGGATTTAGAATAATAAAACGTTCAATTCTATGTTCTGTATATTTTGTTTAGTTAGGTTTACCGTATTGGAGGTTTGAGAAGGGAAACAGCGCGCGGGGGGGGGGAGAACCAGGGACAAATCGAATACCCACCGCACGATCAACGCTGTGCAAGAAGTTGAAAGGCATTTATTTTATTATTTATTTATTTTATTACATTTATATACCGCCCTTTCCCGAAGGACTCAGGGCGGTTTACAGGGTGATTAAAAAAACCAAGATACAGAAGTTAAAAACAAAAAATTATATTTGTCCCTGCATAAATAAAACCCCAGTTAAAATAAGATTAATCCTCAGCCTGGGCCAGAGAGCTCGAAGAGCCAGGTCTTCAGGCCCGGGTGGAATGAATATTATTTTTTTCTCCCATTCTAGGAAATTAGTATTAAACCTAGTTAAGATCCCACTGGGAATGATCCAGTTATGGATTTAGAATCATAAAACGTTCAATTCTATGTTCTGTACATTTTGTTTCGTTAGGTTTACCGTATTGGAGGTTTGAGAAGGGAAACAGCGCGCGGGGGGGGGAGGGGAAAACCAGGGGCAAATCGAATACGCGCCGCACGATCAACGCTGCGCGTGAATCACGCCCCATTTGCAGGCGAGAAAAGGAGCAAACCTTCCTCCTCCGTCCGGCCACGGGGCTCCCTCGCTCAAAAAATGCCTCCCCACGTAGCTTTCCTACAACGGCACGGATCACGTGAAGGCGACGCGACGCGCAGAAGGGCGGGAGCTCCGCCCCCCGCCCGGAGATCCGGGAAACCCTCGTTCTCGCTGCTGCCTTTTTGTGTGTGTGTCTGTTCAAATTCCTGTAACCCGGATGTGCCCGGCCTAAAACGTAACGGTCTCTTCGCCGGTTGAAATAGGTTCAGGCGTTACGAAGGTCCTCGTCCGTTACACCGTTCCGGATAGCCATGCCCTTTTTTTTTTCCCCCTCCCAATATGAGGAGGGGACGGTAACCACTTCAGACGGCGCTATTATTGGCGCCGGCCGGGTGGGTACACTAAGGGCCGGGGCGGGGCTGGGGGATTGCGAGCAGCGCGGCCTCCTCAGCTTCCCTTGGGCCTTTTGTGAGCCGCGCATTTCGTTAATTAACATGGCGCACCTCGGGCTCAGGGAAAAGGGCCTCCGCTAGGCCGGCAGGCGCCGTTTCCCGCCGGGGGCGGCGGCTGCGGCCGCCGCTCCCAGCGCCATTTTGAGCCCGAGCCTCTCTTCGCTCTAGGGCCGCGAACGGCGAATCCCAAATTCTCACCTTCCCCGTAATCCATGGCGGCGACGGCCCTCGGGGGGTTTCTAGGCGCGCTTCGAAGCGGTGGCGGGAGCGCCGTCCCTCTCCGTGTGGCGGTCACAAGCTCCCTGTGACGTAATTTCCTTTCCTAGCGACGTAGAGGAGCACGGCGCGGCACGCACGGCTCTGAGCACGCTTATTGGCTGCGTCAAGCCCTCTCCGAGCATAGAGCCGGCGAAAGAGAGAGAGAGAGAGATAAAGGAGCAGCGCGAGCACGAGGAGGTTTCAATAGCCCCCTAGAGATAGCAACAGCTGTGGGAAGATTGGCCGGGGTGGGGGAGAGTAGGAACGGCTTTCTTTATCGCCCTCTAGCGGTCAAGGAGTCTCTGGTATTTATACACATGCTTGTCCAGTTAACGTGGTATCAGAATTGTGGACAATAAGACATGGCGCAACGTGTCGTTATTTTTCTATAGGGAAAATTACAGAGGGTCAAGGTGGCAAAGGGTGAGACCTGCTTGAACTCTCTCATCAAAATGAGGACCCAGATTGTTGGGGGCAATAAGCTGACTTTGTAATAATGCCGCTTGGGGGGGGGTGTGAAAGCCCTAATAAGCAGGGATATACATAGAATGAAGGCTACTGCTAAGCTTGTAAGCCGCCCTGAGTCTTCGGAGAAGGGCGGGATATAAATGTAATAAAAATTAAAAAAAACTCGGAGAGCGAGATTTGATCGATTTTTTTTTTAAAAAAAAGAAACGTCAAAAAATATCCTTGTGCGTCTCATATTCCAACCGAAGTTCAGGGGGGGGGGTGTCTGATGAACTGGTTACTCCAGTGTTGTTCAATCTCTTGTACAGGTGTCGTAGGTGGGATTCTGAGGTAATACAAGAGGGGCACAGAGTAAGTCACAGAGGTCTTAAAGCTTAGCACAAATCACTTTTATTTATTTTATTTATTTTAATCCCATTTATATCCCGCCCTTCTCCGAAGACTCAGGGCGGCTTACAATTTAAGCACAGACCAATGTGCTTAGCACATTTATGCAGTCATCACATTTATTGTACTGTTGCTGCCCATCTCACAATCACAGGCATGTAAAAAATGTGAACGTTCCTGGGGACTTCGGTGGATCCAGGCTATTTATTTATTTAGCAGTATTTATAAGCCGCTCAATCTATCCAGGATCTGGCAGCACACAATTCAAAGTACAATAACATAAAAACCAATCACTTAATGCATTCAAGTAACTGATGGCCACCAAGCAGAACAATGGATCAAAAACTCACCCTTCTATTGGTCTTTTTATAAAATTACTGATGAAATGTAAGCAATAAAAGGAGCATAAAATCTCGGGTATGGGCTGATTTTATAGCTTATATAACATCCTTGAAAGGGTACTTAATTTATCCAATAAAATGTCGGTCCATCGCTTTAGGTAATGACAAAAATGAAGTTGTCTCTTAGTTGAATATGATTCCTGTAACAAATGCACAATATTTGCACTTTCCTGGCTATACAATGAAATTGATTTGTCTATGGATGTTTTTCAACTTCCCTGTGTATTAACTAGCTCAAATCTATTTAAATTCCAAGTTCAGGCAAGGTCAATAAATTCCTGTCACTTTAACTTAGAAACTTGTAAACTGCTGGAATTTGTATTATTTGGGGCCAAAGTACAATAACTTTTAGGTTGAAACATGAAAAAAAATGTTTTCCTCAAAAAAATCTACATTAGATCAAGCTATTCATGCAAATATAATTTCTGAGAGCTTTCGGAAAATTATTCCCAATTCTCCCAATTGTCCTATCTTGCTATGACATTCCTTTTACCTAAGCTTGTCTGCAACATCCTCTAATCTTTTCCCAAGCCTGAAGGCATTGTGCAAACCTGTTAAAGCAGGGTTTTTTTGTGTTATCTTTTTTTAAAAAAATTGTTGTTCCTAGTTTTAATACATGCAGTTATGCAGTGCTTTTAATAGGATCAACTAAAATGTCATAATGTTTTCAGCCAGCTTTTGAATTATCCAGAATTCTTGTTTAAATCTGATGTTAAAATAGCAGGGAAGGAGAAAAACAGGATATGTCATAGAACACTGGGATCTGGAAGTGGGAAACTGGGAATTTCCATTCAAACTATTTACTGGAAGAAAGGGTGGGACGTATTTCATAAATTAGATTAGGGACAAGAATTATTGCTAGCTGATTCCTATTTTTATATATGACCTATCATCTCACCACGTTTTTGGAGATAGCATTCTGGTTTTTCACTAGATTTTAGCAAGAAAATATGCTATAATTAATAATCAAAGTATGGAGATGCTTGTTGATCTTGCATATACCACTGAAATATGATAATAGAATATAAGACACCAGCAAAACTTGGGATGACCACCAAAGCCTTGATACATTATGTATAGGTAGTCTTCGCTTAACTAAGAGAATTGGGAATACAATTTCAGTCACTAAGTGATAATCATAAAGTAGGGCATCATGTGACCACATCACTTAGTGACAGCAATCCCAGCAATCCCTGTTGTCATTAAATGAGTTCCAGATGACTTGCAAGCACGCCGGCCGTGTAAGTGGCTGAATACAAGTGACTTACAGGAGTGACTTGCAAACAAGGTTGCAAATGGTGATAGCAATAATAATAGCACTAAAATTTATAAACCGCTTCATAGTGCTTTACAGCCCTCTCTAAGTGGTTTACAGAATCAGCATGTTGTCCCCCAACAGTGCCTGTGGGATGCTGTGACTGTCACAAGTGCAAGCCCATTGACAAGCACCCATATCATGGTGACATGACCTCAGGGCTGCTGAAACAGCTGGAACTTCAAAGATTGATCATAAGTGATCATAAGTACCACACATTCAGTGTTGTAACTCTGAATGGTCGTTCAACAAGTGGTTGCTAAGGGAGGACTACTACATGTATCTCTTTGCTGCCATGAGGTAGTCATAGAGAGTGTTGAGAAACAAGCCAGAAAAGGTAGCTGTAATACAGCTGATGTAAACATATTTGCCACCCTACTTCCTGATGCAATAAAACAGATCTAATAAGCAGGGAAGGATTTTTCTGTCCTCAAGGGTTCGTTTGGTGCTCCAGGAGCCAGGATGGATAAAATAAGTGTGATACTTAAGGAAAAGTCCATCTTCCTTTTTATTCCATCAATAGCCTTGGGAAGTAAATTTAGCTGAAAAGATAGTCTCTGGTCATAGATTATTCAGTTAGCTTCATGGCTGAGGAGAGATTTAATTTTACATCCACCAGGTCTTCAAACATTCTATTATAATCAGGCCTCACGATCCAAACCTATGCTCCCTAAGACTGTAATGGTGAACCTATGACGTGCATTCCACAGGTGGCACACCATGTCATGCTTGGTGACAAACCAGACCTCCAAACTTTTTGGAAGTCACGTGAGAAGGCCCTACTCTCACATGGCCTGTAGAGTTTCCAAAAAGCATGCAAGGCATACTTTCCTACTTTTCGGGAGAAGCTATAAGGCAGTGCAAGAATGTTCTCTGAAGTTTCCAGGCCTCGTGTGACCTGGAGCTGCCTCAGATGGGCATTTTGAAAAATATTTGCAATTATGTAGGTATTTTATTTATTAGATGATAACATAATTTAATTTAGTACTCCTTTTGATTTGAGCCTCAGCGCCTCAGCCTCACAGTGAAATCAGCTGTCTTATTCTAAGGCAGATACAGCCAGAGTTCATTTTGCTGTGGCCAAAGGGCATGACAACAATTACATGGCTCTGGAGAAAACCCGTAGTTGTGCTTTGTATTTTCATGGAAGTTCGGGGATATGCTTCTCCCAGAAGGACATTCAGCATCTTCCCTCTTTGCTTTCCAAGCAGTAGTTAAAAGTCTTTTTTTATTCTATCATACTATTGGTCATAATACATGGATTGGCATGTACCCACTGCTGTGGTTTTTAATCTGCCGGTGGGTTTTTTCTCTCTACCTTGTTCTGCACAAGCCAGAGCATCATGATGGGAATAGTCTACACATGTAGTCAGGGCTTTTTTTCTCATAGAACGCTCAGAACGGAGTTCCGGCACCTTTTTTGGATAGAACCTTCTGGAGTAGACAAAGTGGGTTGTATGACATGTGTGAGTTCCGGCACCTTTTTCTTTTACAAAAAAAGCACTGCATATAGTATTATATAAAGGTCGCCACTGTATGGCTGCTTAATGTGCATGCATATGTTTGGGTCTGCGTGTACATATACATACAAAGAATTCATCTATTTTTATTTCCTTTTATCTACCATTTTATCTACATGCGCACACGTACGCATTTATAAAAGGAAATTTAAAAATACCGGTAGATGAAGAAAATTTAGCAAACATTTGAGTATCCAAACATTAAAAGTAGGGTAAAAAGAAATAATAATAAAAGAAGACAAAACCTATTGGTTTCCGTCTCTCTCCTTTCTGTACGTTTGCTAATTTACAATATTTGTTAGTATTCAGCTCCTCTGTAGGTGGTTATATTTACCATGCTTTGTGATGTGTTATTGGTTTTTAAGCTTTATTCTGCCCAGAGCCACACTGAGTTGGGTTGATTGATAAATCTTACAACTAAATATGTAGGTACATTTTAAATGTCTTTTTTAAAAAACCTGCTTTACTCCAGTAAACTACATTGTTCTTTCAACTGTATATTTTATTTTATTTTTAATTGTATGTATTAATTGTAAGTGACTTTTACTACTACGAAAATGGCAAAGCTGGGCTATTTTAGACTCTTCTGTGTAATGCAGCTAAAATATATGGATTGATTATAAGATTGCTCTTTATTTTTGTTCCTGGTGCTTTATTAGAAATATCCTTAGTGTATCCTTATTTCTATATTTGCGTGTATATTTGTATCTCAGGTTTGGTGTCTCTCTCTCTCTCTGAAATCTAGAGCACGATAATATTTGTGTGCCTTGCAGAATTGTTGTAAGAGTGAAAAACAATTGAGGATAACTTGCTTCGTGGTTTTGAAAGCACTGTGCAGATCTTCCATGCTGTTATTGCCAGCAGTATTCTGCGCTGTTAACTATGATGAAAGAGGTTGTGGGGATATGGCACGCAACCATGACACAGGCTATGTTTTAATCCAGGGCTGTGCAGGTCACCATAAAGAACAAACTGTCTGCTCCACTCGGAATGTAGAAGTGCGATTACCAGCAATTTAGAAGTTGCTCAGCAATGGGAAAACTGGCTGCAAAGAACACATGATGCACCCTGCAGGATAAGAACCGGTTCCATCACCCCAGCAACAGTGCAGTGTGACAAGGACATTTGCAAGCGATGTTTAGTGTTGTGCTCTTAGATAAGCAGAAAGTTGTGGGAAGGAAGTGACAAGAAGCAGTTTTTGTGGTCAGCTAGAGAGCATGGCAGGTGTATGGTGCGAGACAAACAGAACTGTGAGAAAGCATTATTTTAACTTAAGGAAGTATTATTTATTTTATTTATTTATTTTAATTCCATTTATATCCCGCCCTTCTCCGAAGACTCAGGGCAGCTTACAAGCTTAGCAGTAGCCTTCATTCTATGTATATGCCTGCTTATTAGGGCTTTCGCCCCCCCCAGCGGCATTATTACAAAGTCAGCTTAATTGCCCCCAACAATCTGGGTCCTCATTTTACCTACCTCGGAAGGATGGAAGGCTGAGTCAACCTTGAGCCTGGTGGGATGCGAACCTGCACTAATTGCAGGCAGCTGGTGTTACTTAAGGAGACATTAGCCCACTGCTCCACCAAGGCTCTTAAGAAAGCTAAACACATACACCCTGCCCAAAGGCTTTAGGGGGTTACTATGTGTAAGAAGCAGTTTGGGGGGAAAAATACCGACCACCTTTTTGTCTCCCCACAGGACCTCAGATGCAAACAGCAGAGAAGAAAAAAAAAAGTTAAGAAGACCAAAAAAACAAAAACACCCCACCACCGCAGAACACATAACAGTACTAGTCTGTGCAAGTCAGCAAAAGAAAGGAACTAAACCTCAAGGGACTCAGCCAAAATGTTAGCTTTGGTTCTTAGAAAAGCAAAGGGTTTTATTAGGTTGAACAGTACAATCTTGTTCTCAGATTACCAATAAATTGTGTCCCCATGTGCTCATTGGGCCTTACTTCTAGGTAACAGCGAAAAAGCCGTAGCTTTTGGCTGCAAACAATAGTCTTACCTCTTGTAAAGAAGAGAATAATATTTTGCTTCTTTCAAGCATTGCATCCCCAAGGCAGCTGGTTTAAATAGCATTGCAACTGTTGTGTTGTGTTTCATGGAGTCACGGCCCAGGTTCAGATTCTGGTGTGTCATTTATAGGAAATTGGTAACCTCTAGCTAGAGAGCTAGTTTAGGGTGGTGGTTAAGGCATTAGGCTAGAAACTGAGTGATTGCGAGTTCTAGTCCTGCTCTAGGCACAAAGCCAGCTGAGTGACCCTGGTCCAATCACTTTCTCTCAGCCCTAGGAAAGAGGTAATGGGTAAACCACTCCTGAAAAATCTTGCCAGGAAAACTGCAGGAACTTTTTAATCTACCCCCCCCCCTCTCTCTCTCTCTCATCTATCTATCTAATCTATCTAAAACCTTTATGTAGTCACCCATTTTCAAACCATCTTTGGGAGGCTCCCAATCACAAGTTAAAACAATATGTACAATCATATTAAAACTATAAAACTGTAAAATAGATTAAAACTTTAAAGATAACAAAGATCTGGTACCAAGTCAAGCTTCTAATGTTCAATTATACAATCTTCTCCTAGCGCTTGAGAGAAAAGGCAGGTCTTCAAAGCCTCACGGATGGCTAAAAGGATGAAGGTCCAGAGTGTTCCATAAGGCAGCGGCTGCCACAGAAAAGGCACGCTTCTTGGCTCCCATTACATGGAAATATTTAGGAGAAGGGATTAGGAGCATGTTCATTAAAACTGCCATTTTCTATTATGAGATAAAAGTATTTCAGCCACCAATTTCATTTGCTCATTGAGTACGAAATTGCAAGACAAACTAGCCTGGAGGAGGGACTTTAATGAGGTTGTCCAGTTTAAAGGGTAAAAAAACAGGCCATTTCTAAAACGTTTGTAGCAGCATTGGACCATTAGCATAAAATAACCCAGATCGACCCAGAGTAGAACACATGGCCTTTGGGTTTCCAGTCTGATGCCTTAACTTACTAGACCAAATGGCTCTCACATCCTGTAGACTAGAAGGGATTTTTTTAAAAAAAGAAAACTCTGGGATGTCTGATACTCTATGGATGCAATTTCCAATGAAAACATTGGAAAAACTGTACAGGAATGCAAGTTACAAATTAGGATATAGTCCTTGCTTACCAACTGCTCATTTAACAACCGCTCAAAGTTTCGATGGTGCTGCTGATGAAGATTTACGAGAGGTCCTTGAAGTTATGGCCATTGCAGCATTTCTAGGATTCTGGTGCTTGGGAACCTGGTGCTGTACACATGACGGTCATGTCTCCTGGTTGCCATTTGTGACCTTCACAGCTGATAGGCAAAGTCTACAGGGAAACTGGCAGAAAATCGTAAGACCTGGTCATGTGACATCACAGTGACCCACACGTGATTGTTTTTAACAACCCCTACTAGAATTGCTGTCATAGGTTGGGAGTGGTTATCTGACATTTCACTTTACAATTGTGTCATTTAGTCATGGAGTTGCCAGTTCTAACTGTGGCCAGTAAAAGAGGATGGCCTGTATTACATAATAACTTATAGCAGTGGTCCTGAAATCCTCTTCGTGAAGCTCTTGGTTCTATTTGATCAGTAATCCAGTGAGCGATCAAACTGGTGGTGCAATTTTTGAAGTGGGAACTATCTAAATCTACGATGGTGTAAGCTAGCTTGAGCAACTTAAGTTGGAATGGCTGTTTTTGAATAAATAAGCAATATATACAAGATACAAGATATACAAGCAAAGATCAGAGGTGATTTCTTCCATTGCAAAATGAT
This sequence comes from Vipera ursinii, assembly GCF_947247035.1. Lineage (NCBI taxonomy): Eukaryota > Metazoa > Chordata > Lepidosauria > Squamata > Viperidae > Vipera > Vipera ursinii. The sequence continues at coordinate 81,567,480 of NC_139516.1, read as the reverse complement.
GTTACGAAGATTTCTGAGCATTGACAGATTAATACATCATTGCACCCCAAATAAACATTGATGTTACAATAATCCCCCCAAAATGCATTTTATCACTGTTGCCTTTCCCTCATCTTAACATTCAGTGGAATGCATTTGTGATTTGTAGCCGATCTAATTGAGGAATCTATCCTCTTACTAAGATTAAAGGCTGCAGTTAGCGAAGGATGTGTTGTGATTGCATATCTAGGCAGGCCTCGCTGAAAGCGGCTAAGGCTTGCAATATTGTTGAAGTTAACATTTGCTAGTTTTGGAAAGATAACTCTCCTCTTCCCTTGGAGCCTCCGTCCTCTACTTAACTTTCCTTGGTTCTCCAAAATACACAAGGAAGAGCAAAGTTAGCCTCATTAAGCAGAAAAAGATATTTATCTAAATTGTGCATCTTGGTAAAAATCTAAGTGTATTATGGAGCATAAGCAAAAGGTTAGATTTTTTGTGCTCAGACGACAGTGGATGGGTGTGTGTGTCCCTGCGTGGCTAAATTATGTATCCAAGATGAATGACATTTGGATCCTGAAAAAAATCAAGGTGAAAAGGGAATGCCTGTCGCCATGTTGAGAACCCACATTGCAACAGAACATGGCAAAAACTGGATCTCAGTTTTCCAGCAGGGGTCAGGTATGTCTGGGATCATGTGAACATCATTATTCTCACACAAATACTTAAGACACCCTTGACCACAGGGCTTCAAACTTGGCCTTTTTATGACTTGTGGCCTTCAACTCCCAGAATTCCTCAGCCAGTCCACAAGTCATAAAAGGGCCAAGTTTGAAGACTCCTGCCCTTGGCTGTCCTTAGACCAGATAAGTGAGCATTTTTCAAGGGTTAAGAAAACGTATATATGTCCCACCCTGTCTACGACTTGCAAAATAAGCAGCTCTTTGTCTGACCTAATTCTTGGGAATGGCTTGCGTTCTTTTCTCCATCACAGCAAAGTTTCTCGAGATGCATAGCTACTTTTTTGCATTTTGATTAAGCCAGAGATGCATAATTCCAGGGGAATTATGGGTTTAACTGATCTGGAATTGATTTCCTATACTTTATTCTTGCTTGCTTTTAAACAATATCCGTATCAACGTTTTGAAGAGCAGCCTCTTTTTAAAAAAAAAAAAACATCGCACATGCTCTACGAAGCAACAATTCATGTACACATCCTGAAAACATGTTTTGTTTCTTCTACTTCAATCCTATTTGTTTCTCGACAACTGCAGGTTTACTGTCAGGCTTGTGAACTTGCACTGAACTCGCCATCAAATATCTTTTATTTTCTCTCGATTTGTTTTGTTTAACATCCATTTGGAGGCCTCCCGTTTAGCACTGTGTATGTCTGACTGTCTTCCAAAGAAATGCTTGCAAGTGTATCCCTTTTGAGGGTACAGCTGAAAACCTCACTCTGAAAATTTGTACTGAAGAATTGAGAAACTGTAACCATGTTCAATGTGCTTTGTGAATGTAAGCACCATTGGATTCCTCATCGGGCGTTGATGGGCAGGGTGATACAAGAGTGAGCTACACCAAAGCTGGAGTGCTGTTTTGCCCTGGTGCTACTCCTCTTTTGCAGCCAATTTCAACAGGAACGTTCAAGTTTCAACACTGTAGTTCAGCAACAATCTGGTGTTTGGCTGCTATGAATCACAGTCAAGGTTCCAGGAGAAACAGACATGCAGCCGGACATAAATCAAAGACATAAATTCTTAACATAGTAAGAAGGATCTTATTCTACCAGAATGAATTTACCGGTAGTTCCTTTAAAGCAGTGCTGCCTGAGGAATTGTGGGAGTTGAAGTCCACACATCTTAAAGTTGCCAGATTTTTTTTAAAAAACAACAACAACAACACTGCTTTCAAGCATTCTGGGCAAATGACCTTCCCCTCCTCTTCAGATAGCAAATGTAGCTACCACAGTTTGATTATGGGGAGTATGCAAAAGCACTTCCTTGGTCAGTTGTAAATTTTCCTTTCATTCAGCTGATTCCTTGTAAGAGCCAGGCTTCTAATACAGGTAGTCCTCGACTAACAACAGTTCATTTAGTGACAGTTCAAAGTTACAACGGCACTGGGAAAAAAATAACTTACGACCGTTTTTCACACTTATGACCGTTGCAGCATCCCCACGGTTCCACATGATCAAAATTCAGATGGTTGGGAACTGACTAAGGTTTACTATTGTCGCATCCCAGGGTCATGTAGCCACCTTCCACCCAGGAAAGTCAAGGGGAAAACCAGATTCACTTGACCACCCTGTTACTAATTTAGCAACTGCAGTGATTGACAACTAGGGCAAGAAAGGTCATAAAACAGAGCAAAATTCATTTAACAAACGTCTTACGCTCAGCAACAAAAATTTTGGGCCCAGTGGTGGCCAAAGTAAGTCAAGGACTACCTGTATTGTCAAAAAAGGCCAATGCACATTTTCTACACCATCTATACTGCAATTTGACAAATGTCTACCATGTTTGCCCCTCTTTTTAAAGAAACTTAAAAAAACCACCTTTTTCTAAATTTAAGCCCCAGGTTTTTCCTGCAGGGCAGTTGTTTCAGCTCTTTCATCATTTTGTTTGCTCTTCTCTATTTTGTTAAGATGCAATGACTGAAATGGTGCATAGTGTACCCAGAGAGCCCAATGGAGATCTCTGCAGTTAGTAGTAGGGCTGGTTTGGTGTAGTGGTTAAGACACCGGGCTAGAAACCAGAAGCCTGAGAAGTCTTCTCCCACCTTAAGCATGAAAGTTGGCTAAATGACTTTGGGCTGGTCACTCAGCGAACCCATCTCACAGGGTTGTTGTTGTTGTGGGGGAAATAGGAAAAGGATGGAGTGTGTTTTCTGCCCTATTTATTAAAAAAAAGTAAAGGCAGGATACAAATGAAATAAAAAAATAAAATCATATTAATTTTTTAAATGGAGCTCACCTTTTCACTGTTGCCAGTCTAAATTGCTTGTTTCAACTGGTACTGCAAAGATTTGTGGAGACAGGTCCAGAGGAACCTTGTAACACCAACCTTCAGAGAGACTCAACATCTGCAATCCAGAAGAATCAAACTTCCCACAACTATCTGTGCGTCTTTTCTAAATCATCATACACGTTCAGGCTTGTTTTATATTCAGGGCGGTACTTTTGTTATAAAAGGTTAGAAAAATACAACCTAAGGGGGATTGGAAATGATGCTATGGCATATGCTTTTCTTATGCCTTCATTTCAAGGGCGCCAACTGGGATACAGCTAATAATTGCGGGATGCAAGGATTTGAGGACACCTCCCAGTTCTGTACAGCCAGACAAGTTTCCACCTGAATTAGATGGTTAGTTAAAAGGCTGGGAATTCTGATTTGGAGGACAGCAGCTCAGAAAAAGCTAGGCCACTCCTTTTATACGTTGCTTTTCTGCTTGTAATTTCTGCCAAAATACAAAGAAAAGAGGAGAAGGCAAGAAAGGAGGGGTGAAATTATGGTTGAAATTGTGGTTCCAGCCCAGCTTCTGGAGATCTTCACTTGTCCTTTTCCTACAGCTAGCTAGTTGAAACAGAGGTTATTCTGTGAAGAATCCAATGGTAGTTGCTGCAGTTGAAACTGGCTGACATATAGAATACTGTAAAGTCTGACCATTGGCAAAGCCAGCTGGGGTTGATGGAAATTGAGACACCTGGATGCTAAGGATGCTCTGCTCCAAACAACAGAATTGTTTTGAACAAAATAACCATTCCACTATCTGACTGAATACAACTAGTCCTCTACTTATGACCACAATTGAGCCCAAAATTTCTCTCAGATAGATGGAATAGGGCTGGAAGGGACCCTGGAGGTCTTCTACTCCAGCCCCCTGCTCAAGCAGGAGAACCTACACCATCTCAGACAGATGATTGTCTAGTCTCTTCTTAAAAATTTCCAGTGATGGAGTGCCCACGATTTCTGGGGGTAAGCTGCTCCACTGGTTGATTGTCCTCACTGTCAGGAAGTTTCTCCTTAATTCCAAGTTGTTTCTCTCCTTGATCAGTTTCCAACCATTGTTTCTCATCCTTCTGTCTGGTGTTTTAGTGAACAACCTGGCCCCGTTTGCCTTGTGGCAGCCCCTCAGATACTGGAATACTGCTATCATGTCTCCCCTATTTCTTCTTTTCTCTAGAATAGCCAATCCCAAGTCCCACAGCTGTTCTTCGTATGTTTTAGCCTCCAAGCCTTTGATCATCTTAGTTGCTCTTCTCTGAATTTTTTCCAAACTCTCAACATATTTTTTTGTGATATGGTGACCAAAATTGGCTGCAGTATTCCAGGTGTGGTCTTACTAGAGCTTTGTAAAGTGGTACTAGTACTTCGTGTGATCTTGATTCTAAGGGAAACATTTGCTAGACATTTGTTAACAACTTTCCTTGCCAAGGAATTTCCTTTCCTTGCCAACGAATTTCCTTGTTAAGGAAATCACTGCAGTTCTTTAATTTAGTAAAACAGTTGTTCAGTGAATCTGGCTTCCCCATTGACTTTGCTTGTCGTAAAAATGGGATCACATGACCCTAGGTCATTGCAACTGTCATAAATATGAATCAGTTGACAAGCAACTGAATTTGGATCACATGACCAGGGGGATGCTGCAACAGTCATAAGTGTGAAATACGGTCGAAAGTCACTTTTTCCAGTGCAGTTGTAACTTCAAATGTTTACTAAACGAACTGTTGTTAAGTCGAGGACCACCTGTACTGCATTCCTTCATACTTCATTTTTTGATCCAGGCCAAAGCCATTGATTTTGTCATCTAGTTGGGAATTCTGGGAATTGCAATCCCCAGATTAGGAAAGACTGGCCTAGAGAAACCTAGTAGTATCTCAACCCCCAATTTTGGAAAAGATTAGCTTTGGGTGAATTGACATGCTCCCCACTTTCCAAGGACAGCCTCTGGATTCTGCAAGACCGGTGAACAGAACTCATTAGCATCTAAGCGCTACCTTTCTGCAGCTGATGGTAATTATACCCCACAGAACAGCTTAGCAATTAGTTGCCCTCTCCGAATTAAGTCATGCTAAAACTTCCAATTAGGCAGATTATCCAACAAGAAACAAATTGCTGCAGCAGACCCTGGCTTTTTTTTGTCACTCAAATTAGCATGCCGCCATATAATTTTTTATTATATAACTTTATTTTATAATTTTGACTAGCACCGGGTATGGATTTTTTTCTCCCCTGCACAATCTTGGTTCTTGAAGGTACTGCCAGGCACCAGTTCAACCCCCACTCCCCCCACTTCATAAAAAAATATAATGGTGAGGAAGTAGGATGGGAAGCCAAAACTTAAAATTGATTTCATCCCTTGTTTGTATTAAAATATTGTTCTCCGGTCGTGTATCTAATACCTTTTCCTCCTACACTGCATTAAAATTAACAATTCGATCACAGTTCTGAGAAGTCCCTAGAGGAATATAGATAGATAGATAGATAGATAGATAGAGAGAGAGAGAGAGAGAGAGAGAGAGAGAGAGAGAGAGAGAGAGAGAGAGAGAGAGAGATGTGAAAGTTGGACTTTTAAAAAATGAGACAGGATGAAAATTGACTCAGCTTCTTCAGCTGTGGTGCTGAAGAAAGATCCGGCATATTCCTTGTACAGCCCAGGTGACCAACAAGCAAGTACTAAATCGCCTAATGCCAGACATCACTGAAAGCAAATCACAAAACTACGTCTCACTTATTGTGGCCATGCCAAGCAGGGCAATTTACTGGAGACAGCAATTATGTTTGGAAGAGTTAACGGTAAAAGGAAACTAGGCCGCCATCAAAGCTGGACACCATCAAAGCTGACACCAACCAGAGCATGGAAAAACTCAAACTAGTAGCGCAAGATCAGAAGATGTGGAGAGAGACCTGGTCCATAGAATCACCAAGAGTCGGACACAACTGGACATTATAAGAGGGCTGGGTACTTGCTTTTTCTGTTGATATCCTCAGGAATAATCTGCTTGGCCTGGTTAAAGCCAAGCAACCAAGTGCGACGGGCCCATTCCTCCTCTCCTTGACTGACCTGCTTCCCTCTTCCTCCTCAGCTGGCTTCTAGCTAAGGAGTAAATTGCTTACAATTTTGCAAATGGTCTTTGAAATTAAATCCAGGGGCTGCATCTCACGCTTAAGCTTCTAACTCTACATTAGAAGCAAGAGAAATAAGATTAATTCTTTCCTGGGGAGGGGGGGGTTGGGTGGGGGGGAGGGGACGTTAAGGCTGGTGGACTATGCATTTAATAATTGGTTTGATTGCATGATAGCTGGATTAAAGACAGATAATACCACAGAAAGGCTTAAAGAGGATAGGCTGTAGTTCAGCGTTGGAGCATATGGTTCGCAAAGTGGAAATGCATCCGAGCGCAATCCTTGGCATCAGTTCAGTTTAAAGGATTAGCTGGCAAGTGATTGCAAAACCTTTCTTTGTCTGAAGCTCTGGAGAATTGCAGCTTGTCAGAGAAGAAAGTGCTGTAATATATGGAGAAACAGGGTGACTCGGCCTGTGCTTAGATTATGCGGCAAAACATTTTGAATCAAACCATATTAAATTCATATACCTCTACCCACAGCAATAGTGCAGCAGTTTGGCTGCCACCAACTCATTTATTTATTAAACAGGAGGCAGAACCAGCCAAATGGAAGGCTTATTAGGCTATCCTGTTTGGACATTAAGCCAGCAGAGTGTGAAGGTCAGAATTCTGGCCTTAACTTGTTGCAACAAACCCAAAGCTAATTAGATGACTTCAGAAAAGTGAGGCCGAGAAAGCTTTGAGCACCTTGACAAAAGGTAGAATTCAAATGTGAATCATGTAACATTGCAACAATCAACAGCGGCCAGGTTAGACCCAAAGATTGGTTACTTTTAGACTAAACCATTTTGACAGCAACTTTTCCAGGAGGCTTCCAAGAAGACATCTTAGGGCTATCAGTCAAAAAGTACTGCACATTTCTGTATCCTCATGGCCAGTTGCACTTAGCCTGAGGTTTAGGCTGGATTTGGCATTTTTGTCCATCTGTCGAGTCCTTCCCAACATCCTGAGATAGGCAGATGTTCGATGGTGTTAAAGGTATCGTCTGTTCCAAGTAAAGCTGCCTTTTGCTGTTGACTGACGGTGATTTTGTCAAGGTTGATGGTGGTCAAATGGTGTCCAGTTGTTTTGAAATTGCACCCGAGATGCCTTATTACTATTGGTACAATCTTTGCTTTCTTTTGTCACAGTCACTCTACATCTATTTGCAGGTCTTTGTAGTTTGTGATTTTTCTCCAGTTCATCTCTTCTCTTCTCCTATCTCCAGATACTGCTATGTCCACTATCCTTTTTTTTGTCTGTGTTATTAATTGGAATCCTCTAAATGTCAGATTTCATGCAAAAGCCAGTTTGGTCTAGTGCTTAAGGCATCCGGCTAGAAAGCGGGAGGCCATGAGTTCAAGTCCACCTTAGCCATGAAAGCCAACTGGGTGACTTTCGGCCATTCACACTCTCTCAGCCCAACTCACTTCACAGGGTTGTTGTTGTGGGGAAAATAGGAAGGTGTGTTGAATATTT